>NC_091646.1:7854875-8466553 GCF_027580195.1 Bos mutus | reverse complement strand
CTCCCATCTATCTATATATTCATTATAATTCCACACAAACTATCAACAGGATTTAATTGTAAAATAATGAGAAGCTGATTTTAAAATGTATACAGAAATGCAAGAAACTAGAATAGTGAAAAAAGAGTCATGAAAAAGAAAAGTTTGAGAAATAACATTATATCATTTAAAGATTTACTATGAAGTTATAGTTACCAGTGTAGTATGATAGTTAATTAAATATCAACAAAAGGACCAGTGGAAGAGAGTATAGAGACAGACATACATATACTGTGGGCTTCCCCTTGTTAGTCAGCTGGTAAAGAATCCGCCTGCAATGCAGGGGACCTGGGTTTGACTCCTGGGTTGGGAAGATTTCCTGGAAAATGGAAAGTCTACCCACTCCAGTATTCTGGCCGGGAGAATTCCATAGATGGTATAGTCCATGGGGTCGCAAAGAGTCGGACACGACTGAGTGACTTTCACTTCACTTCATATATACTGAATTAATTTTTGACAAAGATACATAGACAATTCAGTGGAAATACTCATTTCAACAAATACTGCTAGAACACCTGAATAACAATATACAAAAACAAATTTCTATATATAACCCATATCATATACAAAAATTAACTAAGCGAATTATAGACCTAAATAAAAAATTTAAATTCTAATGTTTTTAGAAAAATTATAGAAGAAAATTTTAGTGGTTCTCAGGTAAAGATTTCTTAAACATGATATCTAAAGCACAAATTATCTAAGAAAAATAAAAAATTGTTCATTAAAATTTAGAAGTCTTATTCTGGAAAATATACCTATAACTCTGCATATAAGTTAAATAAGCAGGGTGACAATATACAGCCTTGACATACTCCTTTTCCTATTTGGAACCAGTCTGTTGGTCCATGTCCAGTTCTAACTGTTGCTTCCTGACCTGCATATAGGTTTCTCAAGAGGCAGGTCAGGTGGTCTGGTATTCCTATCTCAGTAAGAATTTTCCACAGTTGATTGTGATCCACACAGTCAAAGGCTTTGGCATAGTCAATAAGGCAGAAATAAATGTTTTTCTGGAACTCTCTTGCTTTTTCGATGATCCAGCAGATGTTGGCAATTTGATCTCTTGTTCCTCTGTCTTTTCTAAAACCAGCTTGAACATCTGGAAGTTCACGCTTCATGTATTGCTAAAGCCTGGCTTGGAGAATTTTGAGCATTACTTTACTAGCATGTGAGATGAGTGCAATTGTTCGGTAGTTTGAGCATTCTTTGGCATTGCCTTTCTTTGGGATTGGAATGAAAACTGACCTTTTCCAGTCCTGTGGCCACTGCTGAGTTTTCCAAATTCGTTGGCATATTGAGTGAAGCACTTGCACAGCATCATCTTCCAGGATTTGAAATAGCTCAACTGGAATTCCATCACCTCCACTAGCTTTGTTTGTATTGATGCTTTCTAAGGCCCATTTGACTGCACATTCCAGGATGTCTGGCTCTAGGTCAGTGATCACACCATCATGATTATCTTGGTCGTGAAGATCTTTTTTGTACAGTTCTGTGTATTCTTGCCACCTCTTCTTAATACCTTCTGCTTCTGTTAGGTCCATACCATTTCTGTCCTTTATCGAGCCCAGCTTTGAATGACATGTTCCCTTGGTATCTCTAGTTTTCTTGAAGAGATCTCTAGTCTTTCCCATTCTGTTGTTTTCCTCTATTTCTTTGCATTGATCGCTGAGGAAAGCTTTCTCATCTCTCCTTGCTATTCTTTGGAAGTCTTCATTCAGATGCTTATATTTCCTTTTCTCCTGTGCTTTTCACTTCTCTTCCTTTCACAGCTATTTGTAAGGCCTCCCCAGACCGCCATTTTGCTTTTTTGCATTTCTTTTCCATGGGGATGGTCTTGATCCCTGTCTCCTATACAATGTCACAAACCTCCGTCCATAGTTCATCAGGCACTCTATCTATCAGATCTAGTCCCTTAAATCTATTTCTCACTTCCATTGTATAATCATAAGGAATTTTATTTAGGTCATACCTGAATGGCTAGTGGTTTTCCCTACTTTCTTCAATTTAAGTCTGAATTTGGCAATACGGAGTTCATGATCTGAATCACAGTCAGCTCCCGGTCTTGTTTTTGCTGACTGTATAGAGCTTCTCTATCTTTGGATGCAAAGAATATAATCAATCTGATTTTGGTTTTGACCATCTGGTGATGTCCATGTGTGGAGTCTTCAGAAAACCACAACTCAGTAAATAAAAGGACAAAAGATTAGAACAGAATCTTTTGAAAAGAAGATATCTGGATGACAAATAAGCACATGAAATGTCACTAGTCATTAGGAAATGCAAACTAAAACTACAGTGAGATAGCTGTAAACACCTATTAAAATGGCTAAAATTGAAAAGACTGATAATACCCACTGTTAAGCAGGATGCCAACTAAACAGAGTTCTCATATACTGTTCATGAGAAAGTAAACAGCAACCACCTTGGAAACCACATACAGGGTTTCTTGGACAGAGTAACAAGGAAACTTACAATACCATATGTAAAATAGATAGCCAAGGGGAATTTGCTGTATGACTCAGGAACTCAAACAGGGGCTCTGTAACAACCTAGAGGGGTGGGATGGGAGGGAAGTTCAAGAGGGAGGGGACATATGTATACCTACAGGTGATTCATATTGATGTTTGGCAGAAACCAACAAAATTCTGTAAAGCAATTATCCCTCAATTAAAAAAATAAATTAATTAAAACAAAACAAAAAGTTAAACATACATCTATCCTCTTATCGAAGCATTCTACTCCAAGGCATTTACATAAGGCATATATTCCAAATGAAGCATGTGTCCATACAAACATGTTCAAATGTCCATAGCAGTTTTATTTATAATAATCAAGTGCAAAACAATGCACATGTTCATGAATGGATAAAAATGAAAAAAATGGGTATATGGATAAACATATAATGGAATATATCATATAAAGGAATAATTCTCCACAATAAAGAAGAATGAACTAGTGATACATGAATCACAAATGAATTACACTAAAGAAGCTAGACCAAAAATGGTATAAAATATATTATTTCATTTATATAAAATTCTATAAACTAACCTATAGTGACAGAAAGCATATCACTGTTAGTCTGAGAAGGTCAGAAATGAGAAGGGGAAGGAGACAGGAAAACCACTTCAGCATTCTTGCATGGAGAGTTGCATGAACAAGGAGCCTGGTGGGCTACAGTCAATAGGGTCACAGTTGGACAGGACTGAAGTGATTTAGTATGCACACATGCAGGAGATAGGAGTTACAAAAGGATTTAAAGAAACTTTCAGGGTTCACATATGGGTTGACTATCATGACTGTGGTGAAATAAAAAGGGAAGTTCATACAGATGATAGATAATAGATGGATACATAGACTCATTTTAAACATGTGCAGTTGACTGTGTGCCCATTATAATTCAATAATGTTATAAAAATGTCATGAGAAAATAACACAAACTATATTCAAAGGTGACATCCAGATGTATTCAAGTTCCAATTGAGAAAAGTATAAAATGGTCTGAAATACTTCAGAAATATATATATTTTGTCTTTAAGATTAACTTCTTTAACAAGATACAAAACTGAGATATCATAAAGCAAAATTATAATCTAACTGACCATAAAAAAATTGTTTTTAATTTTAGTAAGGAACTTGTCAGAGGAAATTAATAGGTGAAAAAAATGAGGAAATTCAACGATAGAAGGATAGTGAGAAAACCCCCCAAAACTTGGAGAGTAAAAAATAAAACACTTAGAAATAACATGTGGGTCAAAGAAGGAATCTCAAGACAAATTTTAAG
This sequence comes from Bos mutus, assembly GCF_027580195.1. Taxonomy (NCBI): domain Eukaryota; kingdom Metazoa; phylum Chordata; class Mammalia; order Artiodactyla; family Bovidae; genus Bos; species Bos mutus. The sequence continues at coordinate 8,462,730 of NC_091646.1, read as the reverse complement.
ATATTTTGAACTAAATGGCCAGTTTTCGTTCCAATCCCAAAGAAGGCAATGCCAAAGAATGTTCAAACTACCACACAATTATTCTCATTTAACATGCTAGTAAGGTAATGTTCAATACCTTCAAGCTAGCCGTCAACACTATGTGAACTAAGAAATTTCAGATGTACAAGCTGGATTTAGAAAAGGCAGAGGAACCAGAGATCAAATTGCCCACATATGTTGATCATAGAAAAAGCAAGGGGACGCCAAAAAAACATCTGCTTCATTGACTATGCAAAAGTCTTTGATTGTATATATCACAATAATCTGTAGAAAATTCTTAAAGAAACAGGAATACCAGACCACCTTACCTGTCCCCTGAGAAACCTGTATGTAGGTCAAGAAGCAACAGTTAGAACCTTACATGGAACAACAGACTGGTTCAAAATTGGGAAAGTCTGTATATTGTCACCCTGCTTATTTAACTTCTATGCAGATTACATCATGTGAAATGCCAGGCTGGATCAATTACAGGCTGGAATCAAGATTGCTGGGAAAAATATCAATAACCTCAGATATGCAGATGATACTACTCTAATGGCATAAAATGAAGAGGAACTAAAGAGCCTCTTGAGGGTGAGAGAAGAAAGTGAAAAAACTGACTTAAAACTCAGCATTCAAAAGCCATGATCATGGCAACTGGTTCCATCAATCATAGAAAACAGACGGGGAAAAGTTAGGAACAGTACCAGATTTTGTTTTCTTGGGCTCCAACATCACTGCACACAGTGACTGCAGCCATGAAATTAAAAGATGCTTGCTCCTTGGAAGGAAAGTTATGACAAAGGCTTATGACAGCATATTAAAAGGCAGAGACATCACATTGCCAACAAAGGTCCGTGTAGTCAAAGTTATGGTTTTTCCAGTAGTCATGTATGGATGCAGATTTGGACAATAAAGAAGGCTGAGTGCCAAAGAATTGATGCCTTTGAATTGTGGTGCTAGAGAAGACGCTTGAGAGTCCCTTGGACTGCAAAGAGATCAAGCTAGTCAATCCTAAAGATTGCCCTGAATATTATGTGCAGCAAAAGCAGTAGTTTTGGGGAAACTTTTAACATGAAATGCATCTGTTAGAAAAGAATAAAGACTGAAAATCAATCATCTAAACTTCTACTTTAGGATAACTAAAAACAAGCAAACCAAATTAAATCCAGCTTCTAGCTAATGCAATAAAAAGGAAAGGAAATTAGATGTTCTAATTATTAAGGAAGAAATAAAGGTTATTTTTTGTTTTTTGTTTTTACAGATGACATGATATTTTAAGAGAAAACACAAAAAACCTACTAGAACTAACAACAACCTTATACAGGTTCCTGGAGAAGGCAATGGCAACCCACTCCAGTATTCTTACCTGGAGAATCCTATGGATGGAGGAGCCTGGTAGGCTGCAGTCCATGGGGTCACGAAGAGTTGGACACGACGGAGCGACTTCACTTTCACTTTTATGCGTTGGAGAAGGAAATGGCAACCTACTCCTGTGTTCTTGCCTGGAGAATCCCAGGGACAGCGGAGCCTGGTGGGCTGCCGCCTATGGGGTCACACAGAGTCGGACATGACTGAAGCAACTTAGCAGCAGCAGCAGCATACAGTTTCCATGACACAAGTTAATATAAAATAGCCAATTGCTTTCCTTTATGCTAGCAATGAACAAGTGGAATTTGAAACTTAAAAATAATACCATTTATGTTAGTATCCAGAAATTTAAATACTTAAGTATAAGTCTAAAAATATATAAGACCTATATAAGGAAAACTATAAAACTCTAATGAAAGGAATCAAAGAACTATAAAAACAGAGAAATATTCTATGTGCATGGATAAGAAGCCTCATTATCATCAGGATATCAGTTCTTCCCACCTTGATCTTTAGATTCAATGCAATCTCAATGAAAATAAGAGCAAATTGTCATTTTGGATATTGACAAACAGACTCTAAAATTTATGTGTAGTGGCAAAAGACCCAGAATAGACAATATAATACTGAAGGAGAAAAACAGTTTGAAGAATAACACTACCTGACTTCAAGGCTTACTATAAAGCTACAGTAATCAAAACATTATGGCAGACTCACAGATACAGAAAACAAACTTGAGGTTACCACCGAGTAGAGGGAATGGGAAAGGGACAAATCACGGGTATAGGATTAACAGATACACACTATTATACATAAAATGTAAACACAACAAAGTATTACTGTTTATTACAGGGAATTATACCCAATATCTTGTAATAACCTGTAACAGAGTATACATTACAAAAATAGTGAAACAATATGCTATATACTTGAAATAAACACAATATCATAAATTAACTATATTTCAGTTTAAAAAAGATAATGTGTTATTAGTGAAAGAATAGACATATAGATCAATGAAGAGAACTCAAAAATAGACTCATAAATATGTTCAATTGATCTCAAGAAAGGAGTAAAGGCATTGCACTGGAGAAAAGATAGTCTTTTCAATAAGTGAGGCTGAAATAACTAGACAGCCATATGCAAAAAAAGGAATTTAGGCATAGATTTTACATTTTTTGCAAATATTAACTCAAAATGGATAACAGACCTAAATATAAAGTACAAAAGTATAAAATTTCTAGAATATAACATAGGATAAATTCTAGATGACCTGAGATTTGATGATGACTCTAATATACAACACCAAGTTATACTCTATGAAAGAAAGAAAGAGCCAGTGTATTGAAATTTAATAATTCTGTTCTGCAAAAGACACTGTCCAGAGAACAAGAAATTAGTTCACAGACTGGGAGAAAATATTTGCAAAGATACATTGACAAAGGACCCATCCACAACACAGAAAGAACTTAACAGTAAGAAAACAACCTGATTGGGGGCAGTCCTAAGATGGCGGAGGAATAGGAGAGGGAGACCACTTTCTCCCACACAAATTCATCAAAAGACCATTTGAATGCTGAGCAACTTCCACAAAACAACTTCTGAATGCTGGCAGAGGACACCAGGCACCGAGATAGGCAGCCCATTCTCTTCAAAAGGAGGTAGGACAAAATATAAAAGACAAAAAGAGAGACAAAAGAGTTAGGGATGGAGACCCATCCAGGGAGGCAGTTGTGAAGGAGAGGTTTCCAAATACCAGGAAACACTCTCACTGGCGGGTCTGTGGGGAGTTTTAGAATCTCAGAGGGCAACATAAGTGGGAGGGGAAAAAAAAAAACCCACAGAATACATGCCTAACTGCAACTCCCTGTGGAGAAGTAGCCCAGACACTCACGTCTGCCACAGCAAGTGGGGGCTGAACAGGGAGGCACGGGTTGCATGTTTAGGGTAAGGACCAGGCTTGAGTGCCCTGAGGAAAATCTGAGGGAGCTAATGTGAGATAGAAACCCAAACTGTAGGATAGCCAGAGAGAGGGGAAAAAAGAGAGAGAGAGAGAGAGAGAACATTTCTGCAAAAAGCTCTAACCTAAGGCATAGCCATTGGAGAAGGAAATGGCAACCCACTCCAGTGTTCTTGCCTGGAGAATCCCAGGGACAGGGGAGCCTGGTGGGCTGCCATCTATAGGGTCGCACAGAGTGGGACACGACTGAAGTGACTTAGCAGCAGCAGCAAGGCATAGCCAGGCCTGCTCACAGAACAAAGGATTGAGCTAATACCAGAGGAGAGCTAGCTGGCTGCGGACTGGCCCATCCCCTCATGGGAGGCAGAGAGGCAGGCGGACAACAGCCACAGCCGAAAGGCAAGGGGCAATCTCGGCCCCAGAGATGGCATCCTCCACCAAACTGTGAGCAGGCTCCCCAGTTGCTAACCAAGTCTTCCTGGGACCCTGGATGGTTGACATCTGCCAAGAGGGTCACAGCCAGAGATCAACTCTCCAGAGGAGACACACAGCACATCTGAGATGGCGCTCTTGCTGTGCACCCAGGAAAATGAGCAGCTGGGACCTGGGAGGTGATAAGATGCACAGACCACCTGGGACAGTGCACTTGCCAAGCACCTGGTTGCCTGAGCTGCTCAGATCTGGGAAGGGCACAAAACGCATGCCCAATCGACTCTGTCCCTTTGTGGAATACCCAAGAACCTGAACCTGAGCAGCTTAGACCTGGGAAGTGCACAAAACCCAGGGGCCATTTTGGACAGTTCCCCTGCAGAGCAACCTGGAGCCTGAGCAGTGTAGACTGGAAAAGCACACGCACTGTGAGCTGGGGCAAACCCATTGTGGTCCATACACTACGAGCACTCCCCACATATACATGCCAGTGATATTTGTTTGCAAGGTTCCCTCCCCACAGCACAACTGAACAAGTGAGCCTAAATAAGTGACCACCTTTGCCCCCTTGTTTCAGGGCAGAAATTAGACACTGAAGACACTTGCAAACAGCAGAAGCCAAAAAACAAAGAACAGGGAACCACTCTGGGGGTGACAGCTGCAACAGATTAAAACCCTGTAGTTACCATTGACTAATCATTGAAAGGGGCCTATAGACCTTGAGAAGAAGTATAAGCTGGAACAAGGAACTATCTGAAACTGAACTGACCACACACTGCCCTCAACAGCTCCAGAGAAATTCCTAGATATATTTTACTATTATAATTTTTTTTATTTTTAAGTTCTTTATTACTCCTTTAATTTTCATTTTTATAACCTACTCAGTTCAGTTGCTCAGTTGTATCTGACTCTTTGTGATCCTATGGATCACAGCACACCAGGGCTCCCTGTCCATCACCAACTCCCAGGGTTTACCCAAACTCATGTCCAGTGACTCAGTGATACCATCCAACCATCTCATCCTCTGTCTTCCCCTTCTCCCTCTGCTCTCAATCTTTCCCAGCATCAGGGTCTTTTCAAATGAGTCAGCTCTCTGCATCAGGTGGCCAAAGTATTGGAGTTTCAGCTTCAACACCAGTCCTTCCAATGAACACTCAGGACTGATCTCCTTTAGGAAAGACTGGTTGGAACTCCTTGCAGTCCAAGGGACTCTCAAGGGTTTTCTCTAACACCACAGTTCAGAAGCATTAATTCTTCGGCACTCCATCTTACAAAAAAAAAAAAGACCCTATTTTTAAAGCAAATTTCACATATATTTTTTAATAATTTGGGGGATTTTATTTTGCATTTTTAATATTGTATTTTTGAGAGTCTAACCTCTACTCTAGAATTTTAATCTTTGCTTTTTGGTATTTGTTGTCAATTTTGTACATTTAAGAATCTAATTTTCAGTACCCATTTTTACTTAGGGGTGTGATTACTGGCTTGATTGCCTTCTCCCATTTTGACTCTCCTTTTTCTCCCCCAGGCCACCTCTATCTCCTCCCTCCCCCTTCTCTTCCCTACTTAACTCTATGAATCTCTGGGCTGTGGAGAACAATGAGGGAACTGATTACTAGCTAGATTGGTCTCTCTCCTTTTGACTTCACTCTTTTTTTTTTTTTTACTTTTCTCTTCTCTTCTCTTCTCTTCTCTATCTCCTTCCTTCCTCTTCTCTTTGCTATGTAAGTCCGTGAATCTCTGTGGGTGTTCCAGACTGTGGAGAACACATAGAAAATTAATTACTGGCTAGATTGCTCTCTCCCCTTTTCATCCCCCCTCTTCTCCTCCTGGGCATCTCTGTCTCTCTCCTTCCTTTTCTCTTCTCCATGTAACTCTATGAACCTCTCTGGGTGTCCCTCATTGTGGATAATCTTCACCATTAACCTAGATGTTTTATCATCAGTGCTTTATGGATGGAGAGGTCTAGAAGTTACTGTAAGAATAAGACTGAAAGTCAGAGGCAGGATGCTTAAATCCAAAGCTTGAGAACACCAGAAAACTCCTGACTCCAGGGAACATTAATTGACAAGAGCTCATCCAAAAGCCTCCATACCTACACTGAAACCAAGCTCCACCCAAGAGCCAACAAGTTTCAGAGCAATATATACCATGCTAATTCTCCAGAAACACAGGAAAATAACCCTGAGCATTAATACACAAGCGGACAAAAGTCACACCAAACCCATAGACACCTCAAAACTCACTACTGGACACTTCATTGGACTCCAGAGACAAGAGATCCAGCTCCACCAACCAGAACACTGACAAAAGCTTCCCTAACCAGGAAATCTTGACAAGCCACTCATACAAACCCACCCACAGGGAGGAACTTCCACAATAAAGAGGAACCTCCACAATAAAGAGGAAGCGCAAATTTCCAGCATACAGAAACTCCACCCCAAACAAAGCAATCTAAACAAAATGAAGAGGAAGATAAATATTCAGCAGGTAAAGGAACATGATAATGCCCACCAAACCAAACAAAAGAGGAGGGGATAGGGAGTCTACCTGAAAAAGAATTCAGAATAATGATAGTAAAGATGATCTAAAATCTTGAAAACAAAATGGAATTACAGATAAATAGACTGGAGACAAGGATTGAGAGGATGCAAGAAATGTTTAACAAGGACCTAGAAGAAATAAAAAAGAGTCAATCAATTATGAATAAGGCAATAACTGAGATCAAAAGCACTCTGGAGGGAACCAACAGTAGAATAACTGAGGCAGAAGACAGGATAAGTGAGGTGGAAAATAGAAAGGTGGAAATAAATGAAGCAGAGAGGAAAAAAGAAACAAAAGAAATGAGGAAAAACTCAGAGACCTCTGGGACAATGTTAAATGCCCCAACATTCAAATCATAGGAATCCCAGAAGAAGACAAAAAGAAAGACCATGAAAAAATACTTGAGGAGATAATAGTTGAAAACGTCCCTAAAATGGGGAAGGAAATAGCCATCCAAGTCCAAAAAAAAAACAGAGAGTCCCAAACAGGATAAACCCAAGGCAAAACACCCCAAGACACATATTAATCAAATTAACAAAGATCAAACACAAACAGCAAATATTAAAAACAGCAAGGTAAAAGCAACAAATAACACACAAGGGGATTCCCATAAGGATAACAGTTGATCTTTCAATAGAAACTCTTCAGGACAGAAAGGAATGGCTGCTGCTGCTGCTAAGTCACTTCAGTTGTGTCCGACTCTGTGCGACCCCATAGACGGCAGCCCACCAGGCTTCTCTGTCCATGGGATTCTCCAGGCAAGAACACTGGAGTGGGTTGCCATTTCCTCCTCCAATTCATGAAAGTGAAAAGTGAAAGTGAAGTCACTCAGTCGTGTCCAACTCTTAGCAAACCCATGGACTGCAGTCTACCAGACTCCTCCATCCATGGGATTTTCCAGGCCTGGATTTTCCAGAGTACTGGAGTGGGGTGCCATTGCCTTCTCCAAAAGGAATGGCAGGACCTATTCAAGTGATGAAAGAGAAAAACCTACAACCCAGATTACTATACACAGCAAGGATCTCATTCAAATATGAAGGAGAAATCAAAAGCTTTATAGACAAGAAAAAGCTGACAGAATTCAGTACCACCAAACCAGCTCTTCAACAGATGCTAAAGGAACTTCTCTAGACAGGAAACACAGAAAAGGTTGACAAACTTGAACCCAAAACAGCAAAGTAAATGGAAATGGGATAATACTTATCAATAATTACCTTAAATGTAAATGGGTTGAATGCCCCAATCAAAAGACAAAGACTGGCTGAATGGATACAAAAACAAGACCCCTATATATGCTGTCTACAAGAGACCCAGCTTAAAACAAGGAACACAAACAGATTATAAGTGAAAAGCTGGAAAAAGATATTTCATGCAAACGGAGACCAAAAGAAAGCACGAGTAGCAGTACTCATATCAGATAAAACAGACTTTGAAATAAAGTCACGAAAAGAGACAAAGAAGGACACTACATAATGATCAAAGGATCAATCCAAGAGAAGATATAACAATTGTAAATATATATGCACCCAACAAGGAGCACCACAATATGTAAGGCAAATGCTAACAAGTATGAAACGGGAAATTAGCAGTAACACAATAATAGTGGGAGACTTTAATACCCCACTCACAGCTATGGATAGATCAACTAAACATAAAATTAGCAAGGAAGCACAAATTTTAAATGACGCAATGGATCAGTTAGACCTAATTGATATGTATAGACATTTCACCACAAAACAATGAATTTCACCTATTTCTCAAGTGCGCATGGAATCTTCTCCAGAATAGATCACATCCTGGGCCATAAATCTAGCCTTGGTAAATTCAAAAAATTGAAATCATTTCAAGCATCTTTCTGATCACAATGTGGTAAGGTTAGAAGTCAACTACAGGAAAAAAAACTATTAAAAATACAAACATATGGAGACTAAACCACACGCTTATGAATAACCAACAAATCACAGAAGAAATAAAAAAGAAATCAAAATATGCATAGAAATAAATGACAATGAAAACACGACAACCCAAAACATATGGGATTCAGTAAAAGCAGTGCTAAGGGGAAGGTTCACAGCAATACAAGCTTACCCCAAGAAACAAGAGAAAAATCAAATAAATAACTTAACTCTACACCTAAAGCAACTAGAAAAAAAAAAGAAGAAGAAGAAATGAAGAAGCCCAGGGTGAGTAGAAGGAAAGAAATCATAAAAGTTAGGCCAGAAATAAATGAAAAAGAAACAAAGGAGACTATAGGAACAATCAACAAAACTAAAAGCTGGTTTTTGAGAAGATAAATAAAATGGACAAACCATTAGTAAGACTTATCAAGAAAAAAGGGAGAAGAATCAAATCAACAGAATTAGAAATGAAAAAGGAGAAATCACAACAGACAACACAGAAATACAAAGGATCATAAGAGACTACTATCAGCAACTATATGCCAATAAAACAGACAACTTGAAAGAAATGGACAAATTCTTAGAAAAGTATAACTTTCTAAAACTGAACCAGAAAGAAATAAAAAATCTTAAGAGATCCATTACAAGCATGGAACTTGAAACTGTAATCAGAAATCTCCAAACAAATAAAATCACAGGACCAGATGGCTTCACAGCTAAATTCACCAAAAATTTAGAGAAGAGCTAACACCTATCCTACTCAAACTCTTCCAGAAAATTGCAGAGGAAGGTAAGTTGCCAAACTCATTCTATGAGGCCACCATCACCCAAATACCAAAACCAGACAAAGATGCCACATAAAAAGAAACAACAGGCCAATATCACTGATGAACATAGATGCAAAAATCCTCAACAAAATTCTACCAAACAGAATCCAACAACATATTAAAAAGATCATACATCATGACTAAGTGGGCTTTATGCCAGGGATGCAAGGATTCTTCAATATTTGCAAATAGCAAAGTGATACACAACAGTAACAAATTGAAAGATAAAAACCATATGATTATCTCAAAAGATACAGAGAAAGCCTTTGACAAAATTCAACATCCATTTATGATAAAAAAAAAAAAACCTCCAGAAAGCAGGCATAGAAGGAACATAGCTCAACATAATAAAAGCCATATATGATAAACCCAGAGCAAACATTATCCTCAATGGTGAAAAATTGAATACATTTCCCCTAAAGTCAGGAACAGGATAAGGGTGCCCACTCTGACCACTACTATTCAACATAGTTTTGTAAGTTTTAGCCATAGCAGTCAGAGAAGAAAAAGGAATAAAAGGAATCCAGATTGGAAAAGAAGAAGTAAAACTCTCACTGTTTGCAGGTGACATGATCCTCTACATAGAAAACCCTAAAGACACCACCAGGTAATTACTAATGCTAATCAATGAATACAGTAAAGTTGCAAGATATAAAATTAACACATAGAAATCCCTTGCATTCCTATACAGTAACAATGAGAAAACAGAAAGAGAAATTAAGGAAACAATTCCATTTGCCATTGCAATGAAAAGAATAAAATACTTAAGAATGTATCTACCTAAAGAAACAAAAGATCTATATATAGAAAACTATAAAACACTTATGAAAGAAATCAAAGAGGACACTAGTAGATGGATAAATATACCGTGTTCATGGATTGGAAGAATCAATATAGTGAAAATGAGTATACTACCCAAAGCAATCTATAGATTCAATGCAATCCCTATCAAGCTACCAATGGTATTTTTCACAGAGCTAGAACAAATAATTTCACAATTTGTATGGAAATACAAAAAACCTCGAATAGCCAAAGCTATCTTGAGAAAGAAGAATGGAACTGGAGGAATCAACCTGCCTGACTTCAGGCTCTATTACAAAGCCACAGTCATCAAGACTGTATGGTACGCACAAAGACAGAAATATAGATCAGTGGAACAAAACAGAAAGCCCAGAGATAAATCCACGCACCTGTGGACACCTTATCTTTGACAAAGGAGGCAAAAATATACAATGGAGGAGAAAAGACAATCTCTTTAACAAGTGGTTCTGGGAAAACTGGTCAACCACTTGTAAAAAGAATGAAACTAGAACATTTTCTAACACCATACACAAAAATAAACTCAAAATGGATTAAAGATATAAAAGTAAGACCAGAAATTATAAAACTCCTAAAGGAAAACATAGGCAAAACACTCTCTGACATAAATCACAGCAGGATCCTCTATGACCCACCTCCCAGAATAATGGAAATAAAAGCAAAAATAAACAAATGGGACCTAATTAAACTTAAAAGCTTTTGCACAACAAAGGAAACTATAAGCAAGGTCTAAAGACAACCTTCAGAATTGGAGAAAATAATGGCAAACAAAGCAACTGACAAATAATTAATCTCCAAAATATACAAGCAGCTCCTATAGTTCAATTCCAGAAAAATAAAGGACCCAATCAATAAATGGGCCAAAGAACTAAACAGACATTTCTCCAAAGAATACATATACAGATGGCTAACAAACACATAAAAAGGTGCTCAACATTACTCATTGTCAGAGAAATGGAAATCAAAACCACAACAAGGTACCATCTCACGCCTGTCAGGATGGCTGCTGTCCAAAGTCTACAAACAATAAAAGCTGGATAGGGTGTGGAGAAAAGGGAACCCTCTTACACTGTTGGTGGGAATGCAAACTAGTACAGCCACTATGGAGAACAGTGTGAAGATTCCTTACAAAACTGGAAATAGTACTGCCATACGACCCAGAAATCCCACTGCTGGGTGTATACATCAAGGAAACCAGAATTGAAAGAGACACGTGTAACCCAATCTTCATCACAACACTGTTTACAATAGCCAGGACATTGAAGCAACCTAGATGTCCATTGGCAGATGAATGGATAAGAAAGCTTTGGTACATATACACAATGGAATATTACTCAGCTATTAAAAAACAATGCATTTGAATCAGTTCTGATGAGTTGGATGAAACTGGAGCCTATTACACAGAGTGAAGTAAGCCAGAAAGAAAAACACCAATACAGTATACTAATGCATTTATATGGAATTTAGAAAGATGGTAATGATGACCCTATATGCGAGACAGTAAAAGAGACACAGATGTAAAGAACAGACTTTTGGACTCTGTGGTAGAAGGCAAGGGTGGGTTGATTTAAGAGAATAGCATCGAACCATGTATATTACAATATGTGAAGTAGATCTCCAGTCCAGGTTTGATGCATGAGACACGTTTTCAGGGCCGGAGCACTGGGATGACCCTGAGGGACGTGGAACACATGTACACCCATGGCTGATCCATGTCAATGTATGGCAAAAACCATTACAATATTTTAAAGTAATTAGTCTCCAATTAAAATAAATTAATTAATTTTTAATAAAACAACCTAATTAATAAATGGGCCAGAACTTAATATATATTTCATCAAAGAAGACATACAGATGGCCAATAAGCATATGAAAAGGTGCTTCAGAGGATATCATCAAGAAAAATGCAAATTAAAATAACAGTGAGCTACCATACCTATTAGAATGACTAAAGTCCAGAGTATTTTTTTTTTTTTTTTTAAATTGTGAAACACTAGGAACTCTCATTCATTTCTGGTGAGATTGTGAAATGGCACAGCCACTTTGGAAGTGTTTGGTGTTTTTTTAATAAAACTAAACACACTCTTACTGTACCATCTAGCAATCATGCTCCTTTGTATCTACCCAAAGGAGTTAAAAACTTATGTCCACAAAAGATCTGCAAGTGATTATCTATAGCAGCTTTTTTCATAATTGCCAAAACTTGGAATATTGTTAAGTGCTAAAAAGAAATGATCTATCAAGACATGAAAAAATGTAGAGGAACTTTAAATACACATTACTAAGTGAAAGAAGCCAAGTCTTAAAAGGCTACATACTGTATAATTCATTTTGGAAAAGTCAAAACTATGGAGACAATAGAAAGATCTATGGTTGCTCCAATACTTTGGCCACCTGATGCAAAGAGCCAACTCATTGGGAAAGACCTTGATGCTGGGAAAGATTGAAGGCACAAGGAGAAGAGAATGACAGAGGGTGAGATGGTTGGATGGCATCACTGACTGGATGGACTTGAGTTTGAACAATCTCCGGGAGATGGTGAAGACAGGGAAGCATGCTGTCTGCATGCAATCTGTGGGGCCGCAAAGAGTTGGACATGACTGAACAACAACAAATGGTTGTCAAAGACTACCTGGGAGTAAGGGATGAATAGGTGAAGCACAAAGGATTCTTACGGCAGTGAAACTACTCTGTACGATACTATATGGTGGATACATGCCATTATACACTTATCTGAGCCCATATAATACACAATACCAAGAATAAGCCCTAACATGAACTACTGACTTTGAGTGACAGTGATTTGTCAATGTACATTCATCAGTTGTAACAAATGTACCATTCCTGTGGGGAATGTTCATAATAGGAAAAGGTATGCATTTGTGGTAGCAGGGGGTATATGGAAAATCTCTGTATCTTATGCTCAGTACTACTGTGAGCCAAAACAGCTCTAAAAATAACTTCTATTAAAAAATTGGGAAGATAACTTTTTGATGGTAAAAGCTTACAAGGTATTATTATGTGTCTGATATATACAATCACGGAGAAGGCAATGGCACCCCCACTCCAGTACTCTTGCCTGGAGAGTTCCATGGATGGAGGAGCCTGGTGGCTGCCATCTATGGGGTCACACAGAGTCGGACACGACTGAAGTAACTTAGCATAGCATAGCATAGCATAGCATATACAATCAACTGTTGTAAATCAATAATAAATATTTATATTATACAATAAATAACTTGGGACAAAATATACATAAGCAAGTCATAAAAGCTTCCCTGCAGCTTCAGACAGTAAAGAATCTGCCTGCAGTGTGGGAGACCCAGGTTTGATCCCTGGGTTGGGAAGATCCTCTGGAGAAGGGAATGGCAACTCTCCCCAGTAGTCTCACCTGGAGAATTCCATGGACAGAGGAGCCTGGCAGGCTATAGTCCATGGAGTCTCAGAGTTGGACACAACTGAGCGATTAACACTTTCACAATGAATGGTTAACAGACATGTAAAAGTTGATTTCAACTCCATTTTTCAGCAGACAATTACAAATTAAAATAGCAATGTACACTGGTTTAAAATGCTACGATAGTAATGGATGAGTGCCAGAAAGTTTGAGTAAACCAAATATTAGCAAATGAAAAAAATATTAAACCTCATACCCAACTTGAGGGACATAGACTGATACCAATATTCTGCTGAGTAAATTGAATTAGTAAACATAAGCATACACAAAGTTTATCAATGAATCCCACTCTCAGATTAATATCCAAGACTAATCTATGCACTTACTCATAAAAGATCTCATGTAAAGATACACATCACTGCACTCCTTGTGGAAGTGCAATAATTTGCAACTTAGGTTTCCATTATTTGGGGAAGTAAGTAAAATTTAGTGCATACATACTTTAGAATAGTACTACACATCAATCAATAATGACGACCTGAAGGTCAAATAGCAACATAATTGATCTTCAAAGTATATGTTGGTATCTGGCAATATGAAACACTCAAGAAGTGGCCATTGAACTGAATGTTTTCAGATTCATTTGTTGTGCTTATTTGATCTGTTGGTATGACATTAAAAAAATGAATCAGTATTTGTACATAAAACAACAGCAATAATCTGTTCATATTTATACAACACTAATATATCTGGTTTAAAGATGAGTAACGCAAAAAAAAAAAAAAAGCTACCACATAGTGTGGTATTTTGGGTGTTTTTTTTTTTTTTTGGTTCTACATGATTCACCTAAACTAAATGATGGCTGTGAACAGAGCCCAGATTTTCTGACTATCAATGCCTGCTGAAAAATGTGTCAGATCAGTATATACTCTAATAGTGATTCCAACACTACAAAGTTAAAGAACTCCTTTTTTAAACCACTGACTATTTATCTTCCTGAAATATGAGCATAACTGGTAATACATGAGAAAAGTGATCCACAGATAGTGATAAACTCTTCCTGATCTAGCAGAAGAGTTTTATACCTGGCTCAGGGCTTTGCAACTTAGAGGCTGCATGCTGTCCAGCTTTTAGGTTCTGTGAACCAACCATAAATATATGAGTTTTCTATTCCACTTGCATAACTGCCAAATTGTATCAGCAACTTTCAAGTATAATTGCTATGATCTGTTAATGACCACAGATATCTGATTACACAGAACAAAAAGATTTAAATTTTTGTCATCTTATACTAATATTGGCTTCCCAGGTGGCTCAGTGTTAAAGAATCTGCCTGGCAATGCAGGTGACACAGTAGACCTGGGTTTGATCCCTGGGTCAGGAAGATTCCCTGGAGTAGGAAATGGCAAACCACTCTAGTAATCTTGACTGGAAAATTCCATAGACAGAAGAACCTGGAAGGCTACAATCCATGGGGTTACAAAGAGTTGGACATGACTGAGCATACATACACTATGCTAATATTAATAGTAAAGTGATGTTATACATATTTGTTTAAATGTTTTTTAACTTTTTATTTTGTACTGGGTGTCAAGAAGATCCCCTGGAGGAGGAAATGGCAACCCACTCCAGTATTCTTGCCTAAAGAATCCTATTGACAGAGGAGCCTGGTGGGCTACAGTTCAGAGGGTCACGGAGTTAGACACGACTGAACTGACTTAGCATGCATGCATGCATAGCTGATTAACAATGTTGTTATAGTTTCAGGTGAACAGCAAAAGGACTCAGAAATACGTATACATATATCCATTTTCCCCCAAACTCCCCTCCCATCGAGGCTGCCACATAACATTGAGCAGAGTTCCATGTGCTAAACAGAGGCTGATTTATGACAGGAATCCATACCTAAAAGCTTCTTTATCTTCATAACAAGCCAATTATGAAGAAATTAAAAGATACTTGCTCCTTGGAAGAAAAGTTATGACAAAGCTATGCCATGCCATGCTTTGCTAAGTCACTTCAGTCATGTCCCAGTCTATGTGACCCTATGGATTGTAGCCTGCCAGGTTCCTCTGTCCATGGGATTCTCCAGGCAAGAATACTGGAGTGGATTACCATTCTCTTCTCCAGGGAATATTCCTGACCCAGGGATCAAACCGGTGCCTCTTACATTTAACCTCCATTGGCAAGTGAGTTCTTTACCACTAGCACCACCTGACAAACCTAGACAGCATATTAAAAAGCAAAGACATCACGTTGCCAACAAAGGTCCATAAAGTCAAAGCTATGGTTTTTCCAGTAGTCATGTATGGATGTGTGAGTTGGACTGTAAAGAAGGCAGAGTGCCAAAGAATTGATGCTTCTGAACTGTAGTGCTGGAGAAGACTCTTGAGAGTCCCTTGGACAACAAGGAGATCAAACCAGTCAATCCTAAAGGAAATCAACCCTGAATATTCATTGGAAGGACCGATGCTGAAGCTGAAACTGAAGCTGAAGCTCCAATAGTTTGGCTACCTGATGTGAAGAGCCGACTCATTGGAAAAGACCCTGATACTGGGAAAGATTGTGGGCAGGAGGAGAAGGGGACAACAGAGGATAAGATGGTTGGATGGCATCACCGATTCAATGAATGGACATGAGTTTGAGCAAACTTCAGAAGATAGTGAAGGACAGGGAAGCCTGTATAAAATATCATCTGGGAATTCCCTGGTGGTGTAATAGATAAGAATCTGCCTGCCAGTGCAGGAGAAATGACTTCAATCCCTGGTCCAGGAAGATTCTACATGCTGCAGAGCAACTAAGTCTGTGGGTCACAACTACTGAGCTCACACTCTAGGGTCTCTGAACTGCAGCTACTGACCCCACGTGGTACAACTACTAAAGTCCATATAGTTGGAGCCTGTGCTCCACAACAAGAGAAGCCAGTACAATGAGAAGCCCATGCATCACAATGAAGAGTAGCCCCCACCTGCTGCAACTAGAGAAGGCCCACATGCAGCAACGAAGACCCAGTACAACCATAAATAAATAAATAATACTAAAAAAAAACACATCATCTAACCATGCTTTCTATCTGAATTTTGAGTGTGAAGAAAGAGTAAAAGTAGAATTGGTCCTATATGTTTAAATCAGCTTCTGGTTTTCTTAGACCTGCAAAATGCTTCAATATGGACAAATTTTCAATCTCATTCTGAGTTTTTCCTAAATCTGTTGCATGCTTATGGAACTCAATCTGTTCTTTAAAAAAAAAAATTATTATGGTGTGATTGACATACACAAATGTGTACATATTTAATGTATACAACTTGATGCATTTGGAGATAAATATACATCCATGATGGAGAAGGCAATGGCACCCCATTCCAGCGTTCTTGCCTGGAGAATCCCAGGAACAGTGGAGCCTGGTGGGCTGCCATCTACGGGGTTGCACAAAGTCAGACACGACTGAAGCAACTTAGCAGCAGCATACATCCATGAAATTCTCACCAGTCTATACTATAAGGATATATATCACCTTCAGATATATATATATATATATCACCTCCCACCCTCTTTATTATATTTTGTAGTAAGAACACAATGTATTAATAAGACCTACTCTCTTAGCAAAAGTTTAAGTATACAATATAGTCTAAGAATTATATTGTATAGTATATCTCTCAGACTTGTTAATCTTATATAAAAGAAGTTTTGTACCCTGTGACTAATACACCTGTATATCTTTCTCCCACCATAACCTGACAACCACCATCTTACTCTCTGCTTCAGTGAGTATGGCTATTTTAGATTCTTCATATAAGTGGTATCATATAGTATTGTAATTCTGTGTCTGGCTTATTTCACTTATTATAATGGTCTCCAGGTTCATCCATGTTTTCACAAATGGCAGGATTTCCTTCTTTTATATGTTCCTATACACAGAAATCAGAGAAGGCAATGGCAACCCACTCCAGTACTCTTGCCTGGAGAATCCCATGGACGGAGGAGCCTGGTAGGCTACAGTCCATGGGGTCTCTAAGAGTCGGACGTGACTGGGCGACTTCACTTTCACTTTTCACTTTCATGCATTGGAGAAGGAAATGACAACCCACTCCAGTATTCTTGCCTGGAGAATCCCAGGAACAGAGGAGCCTGTTGGGCTGCCGTTTATGGGGTCCCACAGAGTCAGAGACGACTGACATGACTTAGCAGCAGCAGCAGCATACACAGAAACGATATTGGTGGATCATGTGGTAGTTTGTTTCTTAAGGAACTTTCATATCTTTTTCCATAGCATCTGCACCATTTTGCATTCCCACCAATAGGGTACAAGTGTTCCCTTATCTCTGCATCCTTACCAACAATTTTATCTTTTATTCTGTTGATAAGATTTTATCTTCTGCTTAGCCATGCTAATTGATAAGAGATGATATCACTGTGGTTTTGATTTTCAGTTCCCTGATGATTACTGATATTGCCTATCTTTTCATACACCTGTTGGCCATTTGGGTGTCTTCTTCGGAGAAATGTCTATTCAGTTTCTTTGCCTATATTTTATCAGGTTATTATTGTTATTGATTTAAATGATTTCCTTATATATCTTATATATTAACCCTTTTTCTGATATGTGGTTTGTAAATATGTTCTCCCATTCTGTAGGCCTGCCTTTATTTTTTTTTTTTTTCTGTGCAGAAGCTCTTCAGTTCAAGGTAGTTCCACTTTCCTTTTCCTCTTGTTGCTGTGTTTTTAGTGTCATATCCAAGAAATTATTGGCAAGACCAATGTCGAGAATCTTTTCCCCTGTTTTCTTCTAGAAGTTTTACAGTTTCAGGTCTTATGTTTAAATCTTTAATCTATATTGAGTTATTTTCAATGTACGGTATAAAATAAATGCCAATTCCACTCTTTTGCATGTGATTATCCAGCTTTCCCAACATAATTTGTTGAAAAGACTATCTTTTCCCCATGGTATATACTTGGCCCTTTTCAAAGACCAGTTCATTCTACATAGGTAGGTTTATATTGGGGCTCTAGATTCAGTTAAATTGGTCTTGATGCCTATTTTTATGTTAGTACCACATTGCTTGAGGGAAGGAAATTGCAACCGACTCCAGTATTCTTGCCTGGAAAATCCCATGGACAGAGCAGCCTGACAGACTAGAGTTCATGGGGTCACAAAGAGTTGGGCATGACTAAGCAACTTCACTTCACTTCACCACATTGTTTTGATCACTGTAGATTTGTAATATATTTTAAAAGCAAGGTGTGTGGTGACTCCAACTTTGTTTTCTTGCTCAAAATTGCTTTGACTGTTTAAAGTCTTTTGTGATTCCATATGAATTTTAGAATTTTTTTTCTATTTCTATAAGAAGTGCAATTGGAATTTTGATGGGGATTGAACTTAATATTTATATCACTTTGGGTAGTATGACTTTTAACAATATTAATTTTTCCAGTTCATGGACATGAGGTGTCTTTCCATCTCTTTGTGTCTGCTTTCATTTCTTTCATTTGTGTTTTATAGTGTCAGTGTACAAGTCTTTCACTTCCTTGGTTAAATTTACTCCTAAGTATTTTATTCCTTTTTATGCTACTATAGATTTGATTGTTTTCTTAATTTTGTTTTCAGATAGTTTATTGCTGGTGTATAGAAATACAAATGATTTTTTATGTGTTGATTTTGTATCCTGCAACTTTACTGAATCAATTTATTAATCATATGTCTGTGCAAACACATGAAGTCTTTAGGATTTTCTACATATAAGATCATGTCATTGACAGAGATAATGTTACTTGTTCCTTTCAATTTAGAACATCAATCTGTCCTTCTTATCTTCTGAATAATGTTGTTTTATTAGGTCATAGCTAAATATTTATCTGTTCCTATAAAGCTAATTTAATCCTCACAGCAACCCTAGGAGGGAAGTTCATTATCTCCACTTTACACTTGAAAAAGCTGAAGAATAGGAAAAATAACTTTCCCAATGCATACAGTGAGTAATCAAAAATTCAGATTCAAATATAATCAATTGCCTCCAGAACCTGCTAAGTCAATGCACAATCAGGTATTATTATAAATTATAATTTCTACATTATAAACTTATCTTAATTAAAACATTTTGGTATTTGTACAGGACTTATCAAATTTATCAATCAAACAAAAAAGAAATCAGTAATAGACATTTATTTGTCAAAATACATGAAAGTTGAATTTGTAATAAATGTGACTTTAAATCAATACAGTGGTTCTGGGAAAACTATCCATATGGGACAAATTATGTTTATTTCTAAGACCAAGTATTCAAAAACTTAAAATACAGATAGGTTAAAGTATTCAAAAACTTAAACTACAAATAGGTTAAAGACTCAAATATTTAAAATTTCATAAAATGAGTTAAATGCATATGACAGGTTTATCTCCTTTAATTACAGAAAGTATTCCTAAATAAGATGAGTCAGACTGATGAATCTAATTATATTAAATTTAAGACCTTATTTTTAACAAAAAAATAACAATAAGTTTAAAAAGACAAGTGATGGACCTGAAGAAAGTATTTGAGACATGCATAATGAACAAAAAAATTCTTATCAAGAAAAACTTACAAACTACCAACTGAGGAGACATGCAAATAATGCAGGTAGTGGATATTTATAGAGGATGAAAATTGTCATAAAAGAATGCTCAGCTTTATCAGTAATCAGGGAAATGAAATTTCCAGGTCAAGAGATATAATTTTTAATCCATCAATTGGCAAAAGATTATATAATTTGATCATCTAAAACATTTAGCAAAAGTAGAAGAAACAGATTATGATATCTGACCCATTTCTAAAACCTGTCTAGGGAATTCCCTGGTGGTCCAGTGGTTGGGACTCCATACTTGCACTGTTGAGGGCTCTGGTTTGATTTCTGGTCAGGGAACTAGATTCCCACATGCTGCAAGGTGCAGTCAGAAGGAAAAAAAAAAAAAAACTGTCTATACTACATCTTTAAAATTTTCCAAATTTGTTCACTTCTCTTCATTGGAGAAGGCAATGGCACCCCACTCCAGTACTCTTGCCTGGAAAATCCCATGGACAGAGGAGCCTGGTAGGCTGCAGACCATGGGGTAGCAAAGAGTCGGACACGACTGAGCGACTTCACTTTCACTTTTCCCTTTCATGCATTGGAGAAGGAAATGGCAACCCACTCCAGTGTTCTTGCTTGGAGAATCCCAGGGACGGGGGAGCCTGGTGGGCTGCCGTCTATGGGGTCGCACAGAGTCGGACACGACTGAAGCAACTTAGCAGCAGCAGCAGCAGCAGCAGGCTAAATTATCAACATATCTCACCAGGGTGTGTGCTACATAAAATCCTACAGACAAGTATCCTATTTGTTTCTCTTATATCTCAACAAGTCATTCACTATTTAGGATCCAAAGTAATCATTTTTAAAAACACATCAACATCACTCCCCTTCCTTAAAATCTTTGAATGACTTCATTTTATTTAGGAAAAAAAAGTCAAACCCTTTATCTGGTTTTCATGGTCCTATGGAATCTATAGCCTGTCTCCTTTCTCAACTTCATCTAATACTACTCTTATCGTTGCAGATTATGTCTCAAAAACACTGGATTATCTCTTTCTAGAACAAGCCAAGCTTGTCTCAATCTCAGGGTCTATGTATCTTCTGTTTCCTTTGTCAAGAATGATATCTTTTTTGTTCTTATTTGGTCTCTGGCTCAAATGTCATTTCCTAAACTAGGTCTTCTCTAAACACTTTGTATAATATTAATCCCCATCACTGCTATCCATATTATATCACTATTTATTACTACTTAATGTAATACTAATTATATATTGATTTGCTTATTATATACTTTACCTATTAAAATAAAAATTTAATCATAAACATATTTCAGTCTTCTCTTTAGCAAACCTAGTACTTGAAATATCATAAAATTGAATATTTTTTCAAATGAATAAACTGTTGATGGGAACATAATTTGATACATCCCCTTTAAAGACAAATTTTCCATGGAAATATGCATATTCTATCATGTAGAAATTCTGTTTCTCAGTATCTACCCAAGACAAGCATAAGTACAAAGAATATAGGTTCAAAATGCTTATTTCACCAATGTTCACAACAGTGAAGTATTTAAGGAAAATTTGAATTTTACTCAGGCAAAAATAGCTAAAAAATATAACATGTGCAATAAATTTGTCTCAACTCTAGCCATTCCAGGCTCTTTTGTTGACTATAATGGCTACTCCATTTCTTCTAAGGGATTCTTGCCCACAATAGTAGATATAATGGTCATCTGAGTTAAATTCATCCATTCCAGTCCATTTTAGTTCACTGATTCCTAAAATGTCAATATTCAGTCTTGCCATCTCCTGTTTGATCACTACCAATTTACCTTGATTCATGGACCTAACATTCCAGGTTCCTATGCAATATTGTTCTTTACAGCATCAGATATTACTCCATCACCAGTCACATCCACAGCTGGGTGATGTATTTGCTTTGGCTCCATCTCTTCATTCTTTCTGGAATTACTATGAACAAAGTTAGTGGAGGTAATGGAATTCCAGTTGAGCTTTTTCAAATCCTAAAAGATGATGCTGTGAAATTGCTGCACTCAATATGCCAGCAAATTTGGAAAACTCAGCAGTGGTCACAGGACTGGGAAAGGTCAGTTTTCAGCCAATCCCAAAGACAGGCAATGCAAAGAATGCTCAAACTACCACACAGTGGCACTCATCTCACATGCTTGCAAAGTAATGCTCAAAATCTTCCAAGCCAGGCTTCAACATACATGAACCATGAACTTCCAGATGTTCAAGCTGGGTTTAGAAAAGGCAGAGGAACCAGAGATTAATTTGCCAACATTTGTTGGATCATGGAAAAAGCAAGAGAGTTCCAGAAAAACATCTGTTTCTGCTTTATTGACTACGCCAAAGCCTTCGACTGTGTGGATCACAACAAACTGTGGAAAATTCTGAAAGATCTGGGAATACCAGACCACCTTACCTGCCTCCTGAGAAATCTGTATACAGGTCAAGAAGCAACAGTTAGAAATGGATGTGGACCAACAGACTGGTTCCAAATCAGGAAGGGAGTATGTCAAGGCTGTATATTGTCACCCTGCTTATTTAACTTATATGCAGAGTACATCATGAGAAATGGCGGACTGGATGAAACATAAGCTGGAATCAAGATTGCAGGGAGAAATAGCAATAACCTCAGATATGCAGATGACACCACCCTTAGGGCGGAAGGTAAAGAACTAAAGAGCCTCTTGATGAAACTGAAAGAAGAGAGTGAAAAAGTTGGCTTAAAACTCAACATTCAGAAAATGAAGATCATGGCATGTGGTCCCATCACTTCATGGGAAATAGATGGGAAAACAGTGGAAACAGTGAGAGACTTTATTTTTGGGGACTCCAGAATCACTGCAAATGGTGACTGTAGCCATGAAATTAAAAGATTCTTGCCCCTTGGAAGAAAAGCTATGACCAACCTAGACAGCATATTGAAAAACAGAAACATTACTTTATCAGCAAAGGTCCATCTAGTCAAAGTTATGGTTTTTCCAGTAGTCATGTATGGATGTGCGAGTTGGACTATAAAGAAAGCTGAGTGCTGAAGAATTGATGCTTTTGAACTGTGGTGTTGGAGAAGACTCTTGAGAGTCCCTTGGACAGCAAGGAGATCCAACCAGTCCATCCCAAAGTCAATCAGTCCTGAATATTCATTGGAAGGACTGATCCTGAAGTTGAAACTCCAATACTTTGGCCACCTGATGAGAAGAACTCACTCATTGGAAAAAATACTGATGCTGGGGAAGATTGAAGGCAGGAGGAGAAGGGGATGACAGAGGATGAGATGGTTGGATGGCATCACTGACTCAATGGATATGAGTTTGAGTAAGCTTTGGGAGTTGGTGATGGACAGGGAAGCCTGGTGTGCTGTAGTCCATGGGCTCACAAAGAGTCAGACATGACTGAGTGACTGAACTGAACTAGCCTTTCCACTCTCATTCTAGTCAATAGAAAGGAGTATGGAACTGAGGAAGGATCCGTCCCCTCCCTTAAATGATACTTATTGAAAATCACATGTAGCACTTTTGTTTACATCCTATTGGCCAGAAGTTAATCATATGACCATACTTGACAGCAAGAGTCTGAAATGTGTCATCATTTTTCAGATGGACAATACCCAGCTAATGACCAAAATTTGTCTTGTTAAGGGAAAAAGGGTGGTATGTTTGGGACAACAATTGACCACCTCTACCACATAACCATTTTAAAATAAGCCTGTGTATTGTGGTTTTCTATGCAACATAAGAAATTTGGGGCCTGGGGAAGAGGTGAGTACACGGGCTTATCATATTTGAAAGCAAATGAAGAGTTCACTGAAGAACATCCATGATAAAGGATGGTTTCAGGAGTGTGGGGGTGTGCAGCCTATATCATACAGTATCATGACATCAGAAGGACTCCCTAATTAGTTTAATGCTCTCATGTCACCATCATGAAACTCCTAACTTTTTAATAAAGGGCTATGCATTGTACTGGCACCCACAAATTAAGTAGCTGATCTATCTTGTCCATGACACATATTTGCTCCTTAGAGTTTAGCTGGTATGGATGTGATTCAGAACTTGAATTTACTTCAGTTATTCACTTCACTTAGATTATAGAAATATCTTTTGTATAAAAATAATGTGAGTTAAGGGCCAAATATACTGAAGTAAAGAAACTTCAAATGACAGCATGAAGTTAATAACTGAAGCAGTACAAGCCCTGAGGGGATTTTGTAAGGGAGCAAAGAGCAAATACACAATGCCAGTAGAGTGAAAACAAATACATGACAGTGCTTAATGGACTTCTACCAAAACATCTTCCCTAAGAATAAAGCTGAAATTGCCTGTCTTAAAGCAGGCAATTACTCAAAGGTAGAACCACAACTCTTCCCAGCCAGGAAATGAGTTTCCAAGTTTTCTTGCAAAAGAAACTTTGTAATATTTGTTTTTGTCAGATCTCTCACCCAAATCCTTTGCTTCCTTCTCTTATTTTGATGGTCTTGTCATCAGGCTCTCCCTCCCTCCCATGCTGCATCTTAATTGAGTAGAGATGGCAGAGAAGACTATATACTTTGTAACTATACCTTTCACTTGATTGATGTTTCAGTTGCAAGTGATTGAGTGGATTTATTTCTTCTTCCTTACCTTTCATTACCTAATTTCTAGTTTTTGATTCTCTTGGGAAGAACTAGATTTGGGATTTAATCCAGAGTGACCTCAGAATTTTAAAACTAGAAGTTTACCTTTTAGTTAAAGATTGGGTAACTTTGATTAACTTGAATACTCTGAGTATCTAAAAATAGTTACTAGTTATAAATCTTTCTTTAAAAATTAGAAATGAAATTTTCAATAGATATATATGCTTATTTATAAGGAAATGACAGCCCACTCCAGTATTCTTGCCTGGAGAATTTCATGGACAAAAGGGCCTGGCAGGCTACAGTCCATGGGATCACAGAGTTGGACACAACTGAGCGACTAACACATATATGCTTATACAAACATTACTATTACAATAAATAAAACAATAATAAATGCATATTGAGGTAGACCTTGAGCTAAGTGTTCCTAAAACCCTAGGGTAAGTATTAGTACCATCCTTAATTTTCATATTAAGTAACTGAGACTCATGTAAAGATATCACATAGCATGCTTAAAACCATAATAAATTCCAAAATTCAAAAGAGAAATTCAGATACATACTTTTAAATAAATAAAGGGAGAGGCTGTATCATTTCACCTTCAAATAGCGTATAGAATATTTTCTCCTCACATGACAGGTGCTCAAGTAATATATGTTGAATTGGGATCATACTGTACAAAAACTCTAGAGAAACCATTCACATTTTTGCCAAGAGACGTGCAACACAACAGCTATATGGAACACTGAATTTTAGGAGTAAGTCATAGAAGAAGGCCACCTGACACCTAAGAATATCAACCCACATTGTGGGTTAAGTAAATAAAAAAAAGTTCTATTGTGTCTAAGGAAACACTGAGATTTATTTATCACAGCACCTATTTGTATGTTATCTATTATAGAATAATATATTTAATTTTTATTCAATTGAGAGTAAACTCTGAGACTCAATACAGCTATAGTCAAAAGAAAACCAAGTATGTTATCTATTATAGAATAATATATTTAATTTTATTCAATTGAGAGTAAACTCTGAGACTCAGTAAAGCTATAGTCAAAAGAAAACCAAAAGCCATAAATTAATTTATTAGAAGAAACATTGAAAATAGATGAGAGACTTCCCTGGTGGACCAGTGGTAAAGAATCTGTCTTGTAATGCGGGGGATATGGGTTGGATCCCTGGTTGGGGAACTAGGACCCCACATACCATGGAGCAACTGAACCTGCACACCATAAACACTGAGCTACCCCTGAAGCCAATGCACTCTGGAGCCCAGGATCCACAACTACTGAGCCCACATGACACAACCAGAAAACCCATGGGCCACATGGAAAAAATCCAACATGACACAATTATGACCAGACACCACCAAATTCTTTAAAAATATATTAAAAAAAAGAAAATTGAAGAAATGACAAAAGCATCCATTTAAAGTAGGTAGAAACAGAACAACAAAATAAACCATTACAAATTGAAACAATAATAAAATGGAATAAGATGAAATAACAACCAAGATGCACAGTATTCATAAAGTACACCTCAGTGGCATTAAGTACATTCACATTGTTGTACAATCACCACCACCACCTTCCCAGGCTGAAATTTTGTACCCCTTAAACAACAACTCCGTATTGCCTCCTCCCCTAGGCCCTGACAACCACTATTCTTTGTCTATGAATAATACTGTTATGAACACAACTGTAAAACTGTGTTCCTACTTTCAGTTCTTTGGAATATATATCCAGTAGTGGAACTACTGGGTGGTATGATAATTCTATGTAGCATAATTTGCTTTTAAAAGCCCAGTAAACAGTTAAAGCTCTAAGAAAAGTAGATAGAGGATAAAATTAATATAAGGGAGGAGAAGGGAAATATAATTATGTATATAGAGTATATTAAAATATTATATGAAATTTATACCAATATATTTGAGTTTAAAAATTTAAAGAAGTATATATAGAGATATAAAGGTACATACACACACAAGAAGACAGAAAATAGACCATAGAAGTAATTGAGTTGATGATTAGCCAGTAAAAATATAACAGTTTCAGACTTTCTTACAGGTGAATATTATTAAAACACTATGGAACATAAAGTTATCTGTATTTCAACATTCTGCTGATTATATAACAACAAGTATAGCCACCACCTCATACTCTAAATTGATAAAATCCTAATAACCAAATACAGTTCAAGCACATTTATATTCTACATATATTTTCTTGACTCATTGTACAGGCTAAACTTTGTAAATATTAGAAAGACATAAAATAATTATTTATAATATATATGACTGTTTCTTAAGAGCATTCAAGTAAACAAACTGAAAAAAAAATTAGACCTACAAGGAAATCAAGCAGTTATCCAAATAAAAATATACATGTAAAAATTAATAATATTGCTTTATAATGTCAGTAACCATTTTGAAAATGTCATGAAAATGATCCCATTTCCAATTCTAACAAATACATAAAATATATTAGGAATTTTAACTTATACCAAAATAAATGAAAACAAGCACATGATTCGGGTTAAGAAGACACAATATTGTACACAGCTTATACAGTGTATATGAAAGATAATTTAAATGAAAATAGCTAAGAAGGAGGAAGGGAATTAAGAAGAAAGAAATTACCTGTGAAAGCAGACTGCTGCTGCTGCTAAGTCGTTTCAGTCGTGTCCGACTCTGTGCAACCTTATAGATGGCAGCCCACCAGGCTCCCCTGTCCCTGGGATTCTCCAGGCAGGAACACTGGAGTGGGTTGCCATTTCCTCCTCCAATGCATGAAAGTGAAAAGTGAAAGTGAAGTCGCTCAGTCATGTCCGACTCTTAGCGACCCCATGGACTGCAGCCTACCAGGCTCTTCTGTCCATGGGATTCTCCAGGCAAGAGTACTGGAGTGGGGTGCCATTGCCTTCTCCGGTGAAAACAGACTGCGTCAAGTTGTTAAAAAAAGTGATATAATAATGACTTAGATAATAGACCACATTAAGAGATTCCATAAACAGATCAACATACGTCTGGAAAGTGAGTATACTGTAAAGGTACAAAGGAACTTGTCAATAACTATTGCTGGGGCTACTGCTATAAATTTATAGGGGGAAAAACAAATACACATATGCATTTCAAATGAACAGAACACCTAGACTTGAAATAATAAGTTAGAGATTGAAAAAATACAGAAACAACATTGATTTTAAAGTTTGTGAACAGGTTAGGGAAGGACTTCTTGAGATACAAAAGCAAAGAAACACAAATGAATCTTCTGACAGTTCTTTCTATATGCAATTGTGGGGACAGAGCAAATGAGCCAAGGTGGCGTGTTCAGGCTCTCTCGCCCCATGTTTTGTAAATAATGACTATGTAACAGCTGAGATCATTTATAGCACTGCACATGTGCATCACAAGGAACTCGCTTGGACAGGGGCTACTGTGTGCACTACGCCTGTATGAGCTACACCATGAAAGCCCTGGTTGCTGTTTCATTGGGGCTACACTGGAAGAGCATCAAAGTCATGTTATATGAAGTTAAGTTATGGCTATGTTATGGCTGTGTTATGGTTATGTTATACCTGTTGTGGCAGCCAGGAGAGAGGTTTTGTTATTGCCACTGTGCCAGCCAGGAGAGAGGCTGTGTTATGGCTGCCATGCCAGCCAGGAGAGAATAAATATGTCTGCAGTTCCTACAGCTCCTCAAGTCTTCTTCCAGCCTTTTAGCTTATGCCTTGTGCACCCTGGGTTTGGCAAACAGTGTGAACAGTGATACAATTGGCATCATGAACAGGATCAGTGATACAGAAAGCAAAAATATTATTGTTCTAAAAAATCCATATGGAAAAATGAATGACAAATTCAGAGAAAATATTTGCAGATGTGTTTTATATAATAATAATGAATATCTTACAAATAAAGAAAACAGAGATAAACAACTACAGATTAGAGAAGAATCAGTATGAATGTTCAAGTCACAAGCATAAAAATGGTGGTGAAACAAATATGATTAATAATAATTCTCATATGATGAAAGCACAAAATAACATTGAGAAGAGTGTACTCTGGAATGGTAGCATGAGGGTTTTTTTTGTTTTTGTTTTTGTTTTTTTACTCTATGGCTTAAAACTCAACATTCAAAAAACGAAGATCATGGCATCTGGTCCCATCATTTCACGGCAAATAGAAGGGGAAAAAAGTGGAAGCAGTAACAGATTTTCTTTTCTTGGGCTCCCAAATCACTCTCGACAGTGACTACAACCACAAAATTAAAAGATTTTGTTCCTTGGTAGGAAAACTATGAGAAATCTAGACAGCATCTTAAAAAACAGAGATATCATTTTGCCAACAAAGGTCAGTATAGTCAAAGCTATGGTTTATCCAGTAGTCATGTACAGATGTGAGAGTTGGACCATAAAGAAGGCTGAGCATCAAAGAATTGATGCTTTTGAATTGTGATATTGGAAATGACTCGAGAGTCATTTGGACTTCAAAAAGATCTAACCAGTCAATCCTAAAGAAAATCAGCCCTGAGTATTCATTGGAAGGACTGAATTGTTAAAAATTTCCTAAATTTGATTTTAAATGTACACATCCAGGAAGATCAACAAATTATAAGCAGAATAAAAACAAAGGCATCCACCCTCATAAGTCATTATCAAGATATGTAAAGACAAAGAGAAAATCTTGGCATTTTTTTTACTGAAGTATAGTGGATTTACAATAATATGTTTGTTTCAGATATACAGCATAGTGATTCAATATTTTTTACAGTTTGTATTCTTTTAAAAGTTATTAAAAGATAATGGCTGTAATTCCCTGTGCTTACACCCCTCCCTTCATGCTTCTCCTCATTGGTAACAGCTAGTTTGTTTTCTGCATCTATGAGTTTCTTTCTTTTTTGCTATTTACATTTATTTGTACTCTTTAAATTTGTACTTTTTAAATTTAAAAGAAGGAAATGGCAACCCACGCCAGATTCTTGCCTGGAGAATCCCATGGACAGAGGAACCCGGTGAGCCACAGTCCACAGGGTCGCAAAGAGTCGGACACGACTGAAGCAACTTAGCACAAGCACACACGTACTCTTTTTCAGATTCCAAGTCTAAGGGATATAGACTAATTGTGCTGTCATTTTCCTTGATGTACAGAATGAATTCCTTAATAAAAAGATCCAATTAGAAAGGAAAAATTCAATACCTGAAATACAAAACATCCTATAAGGGAAAAATAGCAGACTAATTGATATAGAAGAATATATACATCATCTGGAGATAGAATAATGGAAATCACCCAGTAGGTGGCAAAATAAATACAAATTTAAAATATTAAAACATTTAAAGAGATTTTAAGAACATTCAGTTGAGTTCAGTTCAGTTGCTCAGTCGTGTCCAACTCTTTGCGACCCCAAGAACTGCAGCACACCAGGCCCCCCTGTCTATCACCAACTCCTGAAGTCCACCCAAACCTATGTCCATTAAGTTGGTGATGCCATCCAACCATCTCCTTGCAGTCCAAGGGATTCCCAAGAGTCTTCTCCAACACCACAGTCCAAAAGCATCAATTCTTTAGCGTTCAGCTTTTTTATAGTCCAACTCTCACATCCATACATGACTATTGGAAAAACCATAGCCTTGACGAGACAGAACTTTGTTGACAAAGTAAAGTCTCTGCTTTTTAATATGGTGTCCAGGTTGGTCATAACTTTCTTTCCAAGGAGTAAGTGTCTTTTAATTTCATGGCTGCAATCACCATCTGCAGTGATTTTGGAGCCCAGAAAAATAAAGTCTGACACTGTTTCCACTGTTTCCCCATCTATTTCCCAAGAAGTGATTGGAGAAGATGCCATGATCTTAGTTTTCTGAATGTTGAGCTTTAAGCCAACATTTTCACTCTTCTCTTTCACTTTCATCAAGAGGCTTTTTAGTTCTTCTTCACTTTCTGCCATAAGGGTGGTGTCATCTGCATATCTGAGGTTATTGATATTTCTCCTGGCAATCTTGATTCCAGCTTGTGCTTCTTCCAGACCAGCCTTTCTCATGATGTACTCTGCATATAAGTTAAATAAGCAGGGTGACAATATACAGCCTTGACGTATTCCTTTTCCTATTTGGAACCAGTCTGTTGTTCCATGTCCAGTTGTAACTGTTGCTTCCTGACCTGCATACAGGTTTCTCAAGAGGCAGGTCAGGTCATCTGGTATCCTCATCTCTTCCAGAATTTTCCACAGTTTATTGTGATCCACACAGTCAAAGGCTTTGGCATAGTCAATAAAGCAGAAATAGATGTTTTTCTGGAACTCTCTTGCTTTTTCGATGGTCCAGTGGATGTTGGCAGTTTGATCTCTGGTTCCTCTGCCTTTTCTAAAACCAGCTTGAACATCTGGAAGTTCACAGTTCACGTATTTCTGAAGCCTGGCTTGGAGATTTTGAGCATTACTTTACTAGCATGTGAGATGAGAACATTAAGAATACCAACTTTCATATTATAAAGCTACCGGAAGTAAATGAGAGAGAAGTGGTTAAAAATGTATTTGAGGAAATTGTAGCTACAAAGTACGCAAACCTGAAGAAAGAAACAGAAGCATGGAGTATTGAAAACAGGATGAACGTATACAGACCCAAACCAAAACACATAATGAAAATGGAAAAATTTAAAGAGAGAATTTAGAAGGCATCAGGAGAAATACCAAGAGTTATACACAAGGAAATCTCCATAAGACTATCAGTTGACTTTTTGGCAGAAACTTTTTAGGCCAGAAGGGAGTGGCATGATATATTCAAAGCACTAAAAGGGAAATACCAACAATCTAGGATACTTTACCCAGAAATATCATTTAGAATAGAAACAGAATAACTTCTCAGGGAAACAAAACCTTAAAGATGGTAATAATAACCCTGTGTACAAGACAGCAAAAGAGACACTGATGTATAGATTAGTCTTATGGACTCTGTGGGAGAGGGAGAGGGTGGGGAGATTTGGGAGAATGGCACTGAAACATGTATAATATCATGTATGAAATGAGTCGCCAGTCCAGGTTTGATGCACGATACTGGATGCTTGGGGCTGGTGCACTGGGACGACCCAGAGGGATGGTATGGGGAGGGAGGAGGGAGGAGGGTTCAGGATGGGGAACACATGTATACCTGTGGTGGATTCATTTCGATATTTGGCAAAACTAATACAATATTGTAAAGTTTAAAAATAAAATACAATTAAAAAAAAAGAATTCATGAATACTAAGCCTACGCTGAAAGAAATGTTAAATAGAGTCTTCTATAAATGTAAAAGAAGTGAGAATCTTTAGGAAAGGGAAAATTCAACTTGGAAAACCAAATGTATAGTAAGGATTAAGGATTAAGCACTTCAGTCAATACAAAGATTAAAAGACAAAAAATAAATAAACTGTAAAAGCAAATAAAACTACAATAAACAGTTAAGGAGTAAGCTTGAAATGTAAAATATGACATCAAAAACACAAAATGTGGGAGAAAAGAGTTAAAAATGTGATCATTTAGAATGTATTTGAACTTAAATCACTACTAGTTTAAAACAAGTTGAAGTAATTTTGGTTCAACATATATGAACCCATGGTAAACACACAACAAAAACCTCCAATAGAAACACAAAAGCTCAAAAGAAACAAACATAAGCATACTATAAATCATCCAACCACAAAAGTAAAAAACAAATGTAGAAACAAGCAGAGAAGAACTACAGAAATAATCAGAAAACAAATCATAAAATGGCAATAAGTACATGAAATTGAAAGTCACTCAGTGATGTCCAACTCTTTGCAACCCCATGGACTATACAGTCCATGGAATTCTCCAGGCCAGAATACTGGAGTGGGTAACCTTTCCCTTCTCCAGAGGATCTTCCCAACCCAGGAATCAAACCCAGGTCTCCCACATTCCAGGTGTATTCTTTACCAGCTGAGCCACAAGGGAATCCCAAGAATACTGGAGTGCATACCTATCAATTATTTTAAATGCCAATGAACTAAATGCTCCAATCAAAAGACATATGGTGGCTGACTGGATTTAAAAAAAAAAAAAAAGATCCACCTATCTGCTGTGTACAAGAGGCTCATTTCAGACCTAAAGACACACACAGACTGAAAGTGAGGGTATGGAAAAGAATATTTCCTGTAAATGGAAGCTACAAGAAACCAGAAGTAGCAGTACTCGGACAAAATAGACTTTAAATGAAAGAGAAAATCTTGGAAGCAGCAGGGGGTAAAATGACACTTTACCTACTAAGAAAACATAAAATATTAATAGCCAACTTTTCATTTTAAAAATACGGGGGCTAGAAGTCAGTGAGATTACATTCAATGTACTAAGAGAAAAATAAACTCTCAACCAAGAACCATATATCTAGCAAAACCATCTTTCAAAAATTAAGAGGAGGTAAAGTTGATCCTGCTGCTGCTAAGTCGCTTCAGTCGTGTCTGACTCTGTGCGACCCCATAGACGGCAGCCCACCAGGGTCCCCGTCCCTGGGATTCTCCAGGCAAGAACACTGGAGTGGGTTGCCATTTCCTTCTCCAATGCATGAAAGTGAAAAGTCAAAGTGAAGTCACTCAGTCGTGTCCGACTCTTAGCGACCTCATGGACTGCAGCCTACCAGGCTCCTCCATCCATGGGATTTTCCAGGCAAGAGTACTGGAGTGGGGTGCCATTGCCTTCTCTAGATAAACAAAAATTGACAGTTTTATGTTTGTTTTTTTGCTGGCAAACCCACTTCAGGCTGAAAGAAACATTAGACAGTAATTCAAATCCATTGAAAAAAACTGAGTGTCATTACAGGTCATTATTTAGGGAAAAATAAGACAATAAAATTATATATATCCTTCTTCTTCCTTCTCTCAACCAATTTAAACTTTAACTGTATAAAACAATTGTATACAATTGCATTACTGAGTACATAATTTATGTGAATATAATATCTTTGATAATAAAAGCATAAAAGAGACAGGTAATTACGAACAAAGTTATACTAGACTAAGGAAATGACAACACATGGTGATATGAATCAACAGAGAAAAATAAAACAGAATTTAAACATTCTTTACAATTGCACATGGAACGTTCTCCAGGATAGACAACACATTAGGCCAAAAACAGGTCAAATAATTTGTGATTACTGAAATCAATGAAAGTATCTTTTCCAATCATAGTGGAATGAAACTAGAAATCAATAGCACAAGGCATATTAGTCAGGACTCCCATAATAATACTATATACTAACAGCAAAAATTCATTTTATCACAGTTCTCGTGGCTGGAATTTTGAGATCACAGTGCTAGCCTTGAAGATTCTGGTCAGTAGCCACTTCCTGACTCACAGATGGACTCTTTCTAGATGAGTCCTCACAAGACACACACAGAGAAAAAGCTCTCTGCTGTTTCTCTCTGCTGCTGCTGCTGCTGCTAAGTCACTTCAGTCGTGTCTGACTCTGTGCGACCCCATAGACGGCAGCCTACCAGGCTCCCCTGTCCCTGGGATTCTCCAGGCAAGAACACTGGAATGGGTTGCCATTTCCTTCTCCAATGCGTGAAAGTGAAGTCGCTCAGTCGTGTCCGACTCTTCACGACCCTATGGACTGCAGCCTACCAGGCTTCTCCGTCCATGGGATTTTCCAGGCAAGAGTACTGGAATGGGCTGGCATCGCTTTCTCCGCTGACTCTCTCTAGAAGGGCATTAATCCCACCATGAATAACCTACTCTCGTTACTTTATATCTAATGATTTCCTCATCTCCAAATACAAACACATTGGTGGTTAGGAATTCAGATACAAATTTGGGGGAGACACTATTTAGTCTATAGTATTCCAACCCTGGCCCACAAAATTCATGACCTTCTTGCATGCAAAATGTCTTCATTCTGTGATATTCTGATTTAAAATAAAAACTATATTTTTGGTCTTCATCCCTGTTTCAGGCACAGAGATTCTAAAATCCTTGCAATTTCTTAAGTGATTAGAACCATATAGATATCTTTTGTTACATTAATTAGGTGGCTTTTAGACCCCACCTAAGGATGGGGGTGGTGTCATCTGCATATCTGAGGTTATTGATATTTCTCCCAGCAATCTTGATTCCAGCTTGTGCTTCATCCAGCCCAGTGTTTCTCATGATGTACTCTGCGTATAAGTTAAATAAGCACAGAGAGGAGATGTACTCTGCATATAAGTTAAATAAGAGGAGAGTGAAAAAGTTGGCTTAAAGCTCAACATTCAGAAAACTAAAATCATGGCATCTGGTCCCATCATTTCATGGGAAATAGATGGATAAACAGTGGAAACAGTGACTGACTTTATTTTCTTGGGCTCCAAAATCACTGCAGATGGTGACTGCAGCCATGAAATTAAAAGACACTTACTCCTTGGAAGGAAGTTATGACCAACCTAGATAGCATATTCAAAAACAGAGACATTACTTTGCCAACAAAGGTCCATCTAGTCAAGGCTATGGTTTTTCCAGTGGTCATGTATGGATGTGAGAGTTGGACTGTGAAGAAGGCTAAGCGCCAAAGAATTGATGCTTTTGAATTGTGGTGTTGGAGAAGACTCTTGAGAGTCCCTTGGACTGCAAGGAGATCCAACCAGTCAATCCTAAAGGAAATCAGTCCTGAATGTTCATTGCAATGACTGATGTTGAAGCTGAAATTCTAATACTTTGGCCACCTGATGTGAAGAACTGACTTACTGGAAAAGACCCTGATGCTGGGAAAGATTGAAGACAGGAGGAGAAGGGGATGACAGAGGATGAGATGGTTGGATGGCATCACCTACTCAATGGACATGAGTTTCAATAAACCCCAGGAGTTGGTGATGGACAGTGAGGCCTGGCATGCTGCAGTCCATTGGATCGCAAAGAGTCAGACATGACCGCGCGACTGAACTGAACCGAAGAATGGGGAATGGTTGCCAGGAGAACCAACTATGTGATTAGAAGGTTAGAATTTTCAGTCCCACCCCTGATTTTCCAGGAGGGGAGAAGGCCTTGAGGTTGAATCAGTTGTTATTGGCCAATGATTTAGTCAGTCATGACTATGTAATGAACCCTCCTTAAAAACATAAAAAGACAGAATTTTGGCCCTGTTCAGAGAGCTTCTATGTGAGGGAATCAGAATGCTTCTGCATACCACACTGTCAGACCCCAAACTTCATAAGGACAGAGCTTTTCTGTTTAGGACCTCACCCTATTTAGATGGTCATCTGGCTATTGATTCATGTCATTTAATATGTTGTTCAGTTGCTCAGTCACATCTGACTTTTTGCAACCCCATGAACTGCAGCACACCAGTCTTCCCTGTCCTTCACTCTCCCCAAGAGTTTACTCAAACTCATGTGCATTGAGTCGATGACACCATCCAACCATCTCATCCTCTGTCATCTCCTCCGCCTGCCTTCAATCTTTCCCAGCATCAGGGTCTTTCCCAATGAGTCAGCTCTTCACATCAGGTGGCCAAAGTATTGGAACTTCAGCATCAGTCTTTCTAATGAATATTCAGGGTTGCTTTGATACATTTTTATAATAAATTGGCAGTCTGGTGAGTAAATA
Source organism: Bos mutus (assembly GCF_027580195.1). Lineage (NCBI taxonomy): Eukaryota > Metazoa > Chordata > Mammalia > Artiodactyla > Bovidae > Bos > Bos mutus. The sequence goes on along the minus strand of NC_091646.1, from coordinate 8,426,709 downwards.
GGTTTTGCTGAATTCCGTGAGACATTCTAGCAAATTAATTGAACTAAAAAAACGGGTTGTGTAGCTGTTTGGTTAGAAGTACAAATACCAACCTGGGCTGGTGACTGGCTTGTACAGTGGAGTGTGGTCTTGGGACTTAAGTCCTTTATCTGTAGAATCTGGTTCTATCTCTGCACAGATAGGGCTAAAATTGACTTGATTTCTTAGACATCATTTTGCCATCTGAGAATTATTTGCTTGTGTGGGGAAACTTCCACACAGACACATTGAAATGAAGCCTTGGAACACTTTTCTTATTCCATCTCAATAGCCAAAAAATAAATAAATAAACTCTTATAGCCAAAAACCAAACAAACAAAAAACTCTTAAATTGTTCCAGTATCAACTCAAAAGTCTAAAATCAATCTATCATGTAACTATCATCAAACCAGATATGGATGAAACTTCAGGTATGATTTATACTGCAGCAATATTCCTATGCAGGTATGAACCTGTGAAATGAGACAGATTATGTGCTTCCAAAATACAATGAAAGGATAGGCATATGATAAAAATTCTTATCTCAGACAGAATTTGGAAGAAAGAAAGGTGTGATGGATTTCAAGCAAGTTCAAAACCTAGCAAAGTAAATTCCATTATATTGTAAGGTTCAAGAATAATCCTCTTTAGCTTGATCTTCCAACTTCTAAGTCCAGTGGGGTGGCAGCATCACTTCCACAACTCTGAAAAGGGATCTTGCACTCTAAAGTGCTTCCAGATTAGAGTCTTGTTGGGTAGTCCTGCCATCAAAGCTTCACTGGTGGTCCTGCCTTCCTGATTCTGCCTTACAGTCTCACTCCCAAGACTCAAGCCAGAGGCCATTATTCTGGCCTGTTCAAACTGAAGCAATGGTACTGATGATCCTTGAATCATCCATAGGATTATTCTTCTATCTTCTTAAGAATTAGTACATGTACACAGCTGAATAGTTCTATTGTTCCATCCTATCCAATCCAAGAAGACTGACACTTTGCTTCAATTCATTCTATCTCCATCCCCTTCAGTTCAAAAGGTCAGTGGTTCTGTTCAGATGATTTCTTAAGTTCTTTATTCAGCAATAGTCCAGTCTAACCCTTGGTGTTCTCTCCAGAATATGATTTCTCATTTTTTACAGTATGAAGAGGCAGAAAAATTTTCCAGATCTTCAAGTTCTGCTTACGTTTTTCTTACCAATTCCTTTCTCAATTCACCTTTCTCCTTTTGCATTTTACTATAAACATTCAAGAGGAATCAAATATATCCTCAGATAAATATCCAATTTCAATGCTTGCAAATTCTGTCTTCCACAAACACTTGAACACAATTAAGCCAAATTGTTTGCCATTTTATAACAAGGATCACCTTTCTTCCAAATGCCAATAACACGGTCCTCATTTCCATCTAATACCTTACAAGAATCACCCTTAATGTCCATGTTTCTAGCACAGACTTCAAAACTCTTCCATCCTCTACCCATTACCCAGTCCAAAACTGCCTCCATGTGTTTAAGTATATTATGGCACCACTCCACTCTTGGTATCAAAATCTGTGTTAGTTTGGTTGACTGCCACAACAAATTCTATAGACAGAGTGGCTTTAAAAAGCAAAATTTATTTTATAACAGTTCTGAAGGGTGCATATACAAGATCAGACTGCCAGCAAAGTCAAGTTCTAATGAGAGTACTCATTCTGGGTTTTACCAGAATGGCCACCTACTCTTTTTGTCCTTACATGACAGAGAGAAAGAGAGCAAGCTTCCTGTTACCTCTTATGAGGGCACTGATCCCATAATAAGGGTCTCACCCTCATGAACTAATCTAAATCTAATTACCTTCCAAGGTCCCATGTCTAAATACCAGCACATTGAGGGCAAGGGTTTCAACATATGAATTGGTGGCGGTGGAGGGGGTGGCGGGAATGGATTAAGTCCACAGGGCAAAAAAGACTGGAAAACCTGCAATTATGTGGAAATTATAAAGTATGCTCTTGAAATTCCAGTAGCTCAATAAGAAGTCAAAAGGAAATTAGAAAGTATTTTGGGGAAAGTGAAAATGAAAGCAAAGCATTCCGAAACTTGCTAGTTGCAGTGAAAGCAGTGCTAAGAATACTTAGACATGTAAGTGTGTACATTTAAAAAGAAGAAAGATCTCAATTCAACAAGTAAATTTACAACTCAACAAAGTAGAAAAAGAAGAAACTAAACCAAAGCTAGCAGGAGGTAAATAATGTTAGAGGAGAGACCAATGAATAGAGAATAGAAAAAACTATAGACAAAAATCAGCAAAAATAAGAGTTGGTTTTTTGAAAAGGTGAAAAAAATTGACAAAACTTAGATAGATTAATATATATATTATATATATATATAATATATATATATAATCTATATATATAACTGGTCTCTACAATTTTTTTTCAGTCTCTACGATTTTCATATATATATATATATATATATATTTTATATCAAAACCAGACAAAGAGACTATAAAAGGTGAAGCTACACTCTAGTAGCCCTGATGCATTCTGAAGCAGAAATCTTCAACAAAACACTAGCAAACTAAGTTGTACGGCACATTAAACAGATTATGTACCATGATCAAATGGGATTTGTTTTGAAATACAAGGATGGTTTAATATATGAAAATCAATATAATATACCACATTAAGAAAATAAAGGCCAAAACAAAATGATAGTGTCAATTGGGGAAGAAAAAATATTTTTTTTTTTAAATTTTTTATTCCTTTATTTCTCATGTGTTCCCCATCCTGAACCCTCCTCCCTCCTCCCTCCCTATACCATCCCTCTGGGTCGTCCCAGTAATAATTCAAAACATTTTAATAGTAAAAACACTGAGCAAATCAGAAAAAGGAAAAAGAAAAAAGAAAAAGGCATAAACTACTTTAGCATAATAAAGGGCATTTATGAAAAGTCCATAGCACACTTTATACTCAATTAGTTCAGTTCAGTCGCTCAGACTCTTTATGACCCCATGGACTGCAGGTCAGACTTCCCTGTCCAAAACCAACTCCCGAAGCTTACTCAAACTCATGTCCATTGATTCGGTGATGCTATCCAACCATCTCATCCTCTTTCGTCCCCTTCTCCTCCTACCTTCAATTTTTCCCAGAATCAGGGTCTTTTCAAGTGCGTCAGTTCTTCACATTAGGTGGCCAAAGTATTGGAGTTTCAGCTTCAGGATCAGTCATTCCAATGAATATTCAGGACTGATTTCCTTTAGGAAGGACTGGTTGGATCTCCTTGTAGTCCAAAGGACTCTCAAGAGTCTTCTCCAACACCACAGTTCAAAAGCGTCATTTCTTCAGCACTCAGCTTTCTTTATAGTCCAGCTCTCACATACATACATGACTACTGGAAAAACCAAAGCTTTGACTAGACAGACCTTTGTTGACAAAGCAATGTCTCTGCTTTTGAATATGCTATCTAGGTTTGTCATAACTTTCCTTCCAAGGAGCAAGCATCTTAATTTCATGACTGCAGTCACCACCTACAGTGATTTTGGACATCAAGAAAATTAACTCTTTCACTGTTTCCATTGTTTCCCCATCTATTTGCCAAGAAGTGATGGGACAGGATGCCATGATCTTAGTTTTCTAAGATCATGTTGAGCTTTAAGACAACTTTTTCACTCTCCTCTTTCAAAAGGTTTCATCAAGAGGCTCTTTAGTTCTTCTTTGCTTTCTGCCATAAGGGTGGTGCCATCTGCATATCTGAGGTTTTATATTTCTCCCAGCAATCTTGCTTCCAGCTTGTGCTTCTTCCAGCCCAGTGTTTCACATGATGTACTCTGCATATAAGTTAAATAAGCACGGTGACAATATACAGCCTTGATGTAGTCCTTTCCCTATTTGGAACCAGTCTGTTGTTCCAAGTCCAGTTCAAACTGTTGCTTCTTGATCTGCATACAGGTTTCTCAGGAGGAAGGTGAGGTGGTCTGATATTCCCATCTCTTTGAGAATTTTCCAGTTTGTTGTGATCTACACAGTCAAAGTCTTTGGCATAGTCAATAAAGCAGAAGTAGATGTTTCTGGAACTCTTTGGCTTTTTCAGTGATCCAACAGATGTTGGCAATTTGATTTCTGGTTCCTCTGCCTTTTGTAAATCCAGGTTGAAGATCTGGAAGTTCATGCTTCACGTTCTGTTGAAGCCTGGCTTGGAGAATTTTGAGCATGACTTTGCTAGAGTGTGAGATGAGTGCCATTGTGTGGCAGTTTGATCATTCTTTTACATTGATTTTCTTTGGGATTGGAATGAAAATTGACCTTTTCCAGTACTGTGGCCACTGCTGAGTTTTCCAAATTTGCTGACATATTGAGTACAGCACTTTCACAGCATCATCTTTGAGGATTTGAAATAGCTCAACTGGAATTCCCTCAACTCCACTAGCTTTGTTCGTACTGATGTTTCCCAAGGTCCATTTGACTTTACATTCCAGGATGTCTGGTTCTAGGTGAGTGATCAAACCATCATGATTATCTGGGTCATGAAGATCTTTTCTGTATAGTTCTGTGTATTCTTGCCACCTCTTCTTAATAACTTTTGCTTCTGTTAGGTCCATACCATTTCTGTCCTTTACTGTGCCCATCTTTTTATGAAATATTCCCTTGGTATCTCTAATTTTCTTGAAGAGATCTCTGGTCTTTCCTATTCTCTTGTTTTCCACTATTCCTTTGCATTGATCAATGAGGAAGGCTTTCTTATCTCTCCTTGCCATTCTTTGGAACTCTGCATTCAAATGGGTAGAACTTTCCTTTTCTCCTTTGCCTTTCACTTCTTTTCTTTTCACAGCTATATGTAAGGCCTCCTCAGACAGCCATTTTGCCTTTTTGCATTTCTTTTCCTTGAGGATGGTCTTGATCCCTGTCTTCTGTACAATGTCATGAACCTCCATCCATAGTTCTTCAGGCATTCTGTCTATCAGATCTAATCCCTTGAATCTATTTGTCACTTCCACTGTATAGTTAAGTAACTTGATTTAGGTCATACCTAAATGGTCTAGTGGTTTTCCCTACTTTCTTCAATTTAAGTCTTAATTTGACAATAAGGAATTCATGATCTGAGCCACAGTCAGCTCCCAGTCTTGTTTTTGCTGACTGTATTGAGCTTCTCCATCTTCGGCTGCAAAGAATATAATCAATCTGATATCAGTATTGACCAACTGGTGATGTCTATGTATAGATTCTCTTGTGTTGTTGGAAGAGGGTGTTTGCTATGACTAGTGCATTCTCTTGGAAAATCTCTGTTAGTCTTTGACCTGCTTCATTCTGTATTCCAAGGTGAAATTTGCCTGTTACTCCAGGTATTTCTTGACTTTGTACTTTTGCTTTCCAGTTCCCTGTGATGAAAAGGACATCTTTTTTGGGTGGTAGTTCTAGGAGGTCTTGTAGGTCATCATAGAACCATTCAACTTCAGCTTTTTCAGCATTAATCGTTAGGGCATAGGCTTGGGTTACTGTGATATTGAATGGTTTGCCTTGGAAATGAACAGAGATCATTCTATAGTTTCTGAGATTGCATCCAAGTATTGAATTTCAGACTCTTGTTGACTATGATGGCTACTCCATTTCTTCTAAGGGCCCACAGTAGTAGATATACTGGTTATCTGAGTTAAATTCACCCATTCCAGTCCATTTTATTATGCTGATTCCTAAAATGTCAATGTTCACTCTTGCCCTCTCCTGTTTGACCACTTCCAATTTGCCTTGATTCATAGACCTAACATTCCAGGTTCCTATGCAATATTGCTCTTTACAGCACCAGACTTTACTTCCATCACCAGTCACATCCAAAACTGGGTGTTTTTTTTTGCTTTGGTTCCATCTCTTCATTCTTTCTGGAGTTATTTTTCCACTGATCTCCAGTAGCATGTTTGGTACCTACTGACCTGGGGAGTTCATCTTTCAGTGTCCTATCTTTTTGCCTTTTCATACTGTCCATGGGGTTCTCAAGGCAAGAATCCTGAAGTGGTTTACCATTCTCTTCTCCAGTGGACCACGTTTTGTCAGAACTCTCCACCATGATCCGTCCATTTTGGGTGGCCCTACACAGCATGGCACATAGTTTCACTGAGTTAGACAAGGCTGTGATCCATGTGATCAGATTGGTTAGTTTTCTGTGATTATGGTTTTCAGTCTCTCTGCCCTTGATGGAGAAGGATAAGAGGCTTATGGAGACTTCCTGATGGGAGAGACTGACTGAGGGGGAAACTGGGTCTTGTTCTGATGGGCAGGGCCAAGCTCAGTAAATCTTTAACTTAATTTTCTGTTGAAGGGTGGGGCTGTGCTCCCTCCCTCTTATTTGACCTGAGGCCAAACTATGGTGGAGGTAATGAAGATAATGGCGACCTCCTTCAAAAGGTCCCATGCCTGCACTGCTCCACACAGTGCCCCCAACCCTGCAGCAGGCCACCACCAACGCACACCTCTGCCAGGGACTCCTGGACACTCACCGGCAAGTCTGGGTCAGTCTCTTTTGGGGTCACCGCTCCTTTCTCCTGGGTCCTGGTACACACAGGTTTTGTTTGTGCCCTCCAAGAGTCTGTTTACCAGTCCTGCATAAATTCTGGCAGCTCTATAGTGGGATTAATGGCAACCTCCTCCAAGAGGGCTTATGCCATGTGCAGGTCTACTGCACCCAGAGCCCCTGCAGCAGTCCACTGCTGACCCATACCTTTGCAGGGTACACTCAAGTACAATTCTGTCTCAGTCTCTTTGGGATCTCTGGGTCCTGGTGCACACAAGACTTGTTTGATTCCTCTGAGCGTCTATGGCGGGTATGGGGTTTCATTCTAAACGTGATTTCACCCCTCCTACCATCTTGCTGGGGCTTTTCCTTTGCCCTTAGACATGGAGTATCTCCTCAATGTCACCCCAGTGCTGCACAGACTCAATGGTGAAAGACTAAATACTTTTCCTCTAAGACCAGGAACAAAGCAATCATGCCACTTCTATTCATGATGCTATTGGATAGTATTTCCAATAGCAAACAGGTAAGACCAACCCAAATGTCCATTAATAGATAATGGAAAAGCAAACATTGTATACATATGCTGTAAAATATCATGTAGCTTTAGAAATGAAGGATATCCTGCTACATGCAATAACATGGATAAAGCTGAAGGGAATTTTGGTAAGTGAAATAGACCGGTCACAAAATGAAAATACTATATAATTTTATTCATATGAGGTATCTAATATAGTTAAATTAATAGAATCAAATAGTCAAATAATTATTCCCAGGAGCTGGATAAATGGTGAAAAAAGGAAATGCTGTTTAATGCAGATAAATTCTAGATTTGAAAATATATCTTCTTTATAAATATTATCAGTTCTTTCTTATCCTTTCCTATGATTTTCATGCATGTTTATCTTCAGATTTTATACTGTTCCTCTTTGACAATGACTGCATTTACCCTCATGGTTAACTATGTGAACTTTTTCCTAAGCTCTGCCTTCATGTTTTCCAAAACCACTGTGGTGTTATCCAAAGAGATCAGGGCTAACTTTGTTCTCTAGGCTGATTAATGACAAGTGCTAATGATACTAATGACTCAATTCTGTCATCACTTTGGTTTTTGAGTATACATAGCTTGAGGCAGCATCAAAAGGCAGGGAAGAACACAGGAAACAGACAGGCAAGTACAAAATGAGATTGATTTTTCCTTTATATCCAGATTCCACCTGGTCTTAAGTAAACTATGTCAATTCTTTTTAGACGCTTGAGCATCATTTGGAACAAAACATTGTTGGCATCTATGCTACCTATCCATGCTGGAATTCTTCCCTTAAGTCAGAATATTCAGGATATGTGCTGGTGGGGACAGCTTCCAAGACGGCTCAGTGGTAAAGAATCAGCCTGCCAATTCAGGAGACAGGGGTTAAATCCCTGGGTCAGAATATCCCCCAGAAGAGGACATTGCAACCCATTCCAGTATTTTGCTTGGCAAATCCCACGGGCAGAGGAGCCAGGGGTCCATGGGGTCGCAAAAATCAGACACATCTTAGCGGCTAAGATGTGTGAGGACAGACACTGAGAGTGACGCTTATCTTCTTTATGGATAGATGGTCCCTCACATAAAACTGCATCCCTAAGAGATTTCCACTTATTTAACTTCTTTTTTAGAATTTAATTTTCAGAACATTATCTATTACATCAGAATTGGGAATTAGTCTCATTTATAGCTCAAAAAATGAGTGAGAAGAATGTCTTATAACAAGGTATTTATATTAAAAATTGCTTACAACCCCCAGAGAGTTTCCATATTTATTACATTCTTCCAAAATAAGTAATTTTTGCAAATAATTGGTAAATGCTGGCACAGTGGTAAAGAATCTGCCTGCCAATGCTGGAAATGTGGGTTCAATCTCTGGGTCAGGAAGATTCCCTGGAGGAGGGCATGGCAACCCACTCCAGTATTCTTAACTGGAAAATTCCATGGACAGGGGAGCCTGGAGCACTAAAGTCCATGAGGTTGCAAAGATTTTGTCACAACTGAGTGACTGAGAACAATACACATCAAGAGAAGAGGCATATATAAGCTACTGAAATTTGGGGAGCAGGATATTTTTATTTTCCTGACAAAGAAGCCTAACTATCTAAATCCAAGTCACCACTACTCTTTAGCAATGTAAGAGTCACATACCCCTCACAGAAGAGCAAACCCAACAGATATGGGAGCCTCAAGCTGTGCTTATCCAATCACCAATATAATAGAATACAGACATCACTACCATAGCACCTATCAACAATCATCTTGAGGGAAAAAGTCAGTAATATTCCTGCTTTTGAAGCGGCTTTGGAAACTCTAAAATCTTTATGAGTACAGATGCTTATGGCAACAGAGATGTACCAAACAAATCTGTTAGACTATATGCACAAACTGCTTTGGAAAAGCTTTGTTGTCCTGATTATTATTTAAGCAGTCTACATCTGTCCTCCAAGCAATATCTAACTGAGATTTCACCTTGTATGTGAAAGCTCTAGCTGCAAAATGCCACAAAAATCTCTTGCTTTTTCTGTGTACTTACTTTCTCCCTAATAAGTGATAACCAATTGGGACATCCCTACAAACTGCTTTCATTTATTCTTCACCATTATGATGTGTATAAGTCTTGTTTCTTTAATCACATTGCAAGCTGGAAATCTGTTATATGAATTTTCCAAGTTCTGTTATATCCAACACAGAATCAAGAAATTAGTAGCAGTTTACAGGCCTTCAAAAAATTCTCCCAATTTATTTTTTAAACTGACTCTTGAAACTGAGACAATACAACCTTCAGGAATAGTGAAAACTCCCCTAAGTGACTAATGTGTTACAATGGTGGGAGTTAGGCCCTAGAGGAAATAAATGAGGCTGATCATAATTGCCTAGAGCAGCTATTCTGGAACTTGGCTACCTACACATAACAGAGAGGGAGCTTTAAAAAGTACTGAGGACTGGCTCCCTCCCCCAGAGATACTGGATTAATTTGCTTTATATGCATGTTGAGCATTGGAATTTTTTAAAATGCTCTATGTGGTTCCAATGTGTAGTCGAGGTTGAGACGCATCAGTCTACAGTTATATAGACTTTCACTTGCTCTTGAATATTCAATGTTTTTGTAACTGGAATTTTTCTCCTATGACCAAAACTCTAGTTTAGGGGAAATATTTTTTTGTAAGTATATATTTTCTTTGATTAAAAAATGAAATTCCAATATAAGCAGACCGTGAGAACCTATCTTTCATGAGGAAAATAATGAAGATTTATAATCACCTAAAACTATGTTACAAACTGCATTTAACATTATGTAATACATGTTCTCAGAAACAACGTTTTTGTGGAGGACATCTAAATGAAAAATTCCTATTTAAGACATGATCACTACTTTTCTGAAAAATACAATATTAGCATCCTAATGATATAATAAACCACCCCAATGTTGTTTTTTTTTTTTTTTTTACCCAAAATAACCTAGCCTTGAAAGTTATAGAAAAATGTATCCTGCTATTTAAGTCACTGATTTCTTTCTACAATCCAAATTGCTTTTAGTCATCTACCCAACTGAAAGCAATGACTTTTCTTCTATTACCTTGCTACTATGTTGCTACAGGGAAACATGTTTCAAAAACTTGCCTTTGGTTTTCTCCTTTGAACATCTAATTAACTTCAGCAGAAAAATATCTCAATTTTCCAAAGGATCTCTTTCAATAAATTTGGATTTTCCAACAAATTGGGATTTATTTTGAAGTGAATTATTAAAGATTTTCACAGAGAGAACATTCCTTCTGTCTTTTCTTCAGTAATCTCTGCCTGGTAAGACTTCACACTGGAAAAGCGAAAGCTTAACTAATGATTTTATAATTTGAATTTAATAATTTTGATTTTATTTAATAATTTGAATATTAAATCTGGGTGATATTTTCACCAATATTGTTTACCTACAGGAAGTGGTAAAATTGATAATCAGCTAGAATAGCAGGTTAGAGTAGCAAGAACCATATACTCTAGTAGTGTGATAGGACTGGTTGAGCACAAACTCTAACATCTTTTTGAGTTTATTTATTCGAAGAAAGTTTTAGAGTTGTTTACTAATAGTCTTTCAGATAAAAACTAGGAGAACTTAAAGTACTTAACACAAAATATCTGTTGCCTTGCTTGTAAAATGATGATGATAAACCCTACCTCACTTATTATAGACAAGATTAAATGAAATTTGTGAAATGGCTTCCAGCACACTGCTTGCCACATAGTTGATTCTTATTAAATATCAAAAAGGCAGGCATAAAACCTGATCCCCTTCCTTCAAAACTGAAGAAAATTTTTCTTAGAGAGATAAACTCACCCATTTCAAGTTTTGAACTTAGTAAAGGGGTGGGCTTAGAACTGGAGGCCAATCAGTCAATAAATAATGAATGAGTTAAACTATTTACTTTCTTATATGAAAAACTTCATCCATGAAATTTATTTCCAAATTTAGATGAAATGCTCATTATTCACATTTGTGCCAGGACTGCCATGAATGTCCATTTACATTTTTACCTGTTTATAAGTAGGGTAAAATTTAAACAACAACAAAAGTTACTGCAAGTTTTGTCCCATTGCTTTCCTGTGGAAGCCTGCTTAATATTTTAACCTAAGTTTTACAAAGATATTCCACCCATAATTCATCCTTTCAAGTATAGTAAAAGAATTTAAGATTTTTCAAAATATATGTTTAATGCAAATAAATGACTCTTCCTTTCCATTTTCTCACATGAACATTCCAGGTACACAAACATGAGACTGCATGGAAGGGCCATACTGTTTAATTAACATTTCATTTTTCCTTTCTTTTGATTTATTTGTATTGCTTTAATATTCAAATACTTTCTGTATTCTTTGCTCTTAAAAACTGTTTTATTTCCATGATTATTAAATGAATTAAAAGAACAAAAAAGGAAGTCTTGTATGCTCACTATTCAATACTGAAATAAATGTAGAAAAAAAAATCAATAAGACATCTGGTTTCAATTTTGATATATAAGGAACTTGGAAGTAGCCCAATTCTTCCTAACAAGTAAAAAGCTGAACAAATTGAAAAATCAACAACTCCTCTTAGATCTATAAGTGAAGTAAGGTCACAGAACAAATCATGGCACCCAAAATTCGAGAGACAACAGGAAAATCCAGAGAATCACACTTGCCAGTGCAAAACCCACAAGCAGAGGTCCCTGTGGGAACAAGTGCTGGGATAGGAAAACAAGAACTATAATTGAAAAATTGCTGGAGGCCCTGTGTAGGCAAGTCTGAGGGAAAAAAAACTCTAAGAAAATCCAGTCATTGGAGGAGGAGCCACTTTTATGAGTTTTACCTCTAGGAGCTTAATCAGGTTCTTGTAGCAAATATCAGTGAAAAATCCCCTCAGATTTCTGTCAGGAAAGGGGGGAAAGGAACCATAGCTATGAAGAAATAATATCTGAGCTTGAGGATATCTTGATAAAAAATTCCAAAACTGAAAAGGGGGAAAAAGACTGAAATAAACAGAACAGAATATCTAATAATATGGGGACACCTAATAAAGATCACCTACGAGGAGCTTGTGGAGGGCACGGGCGGCCTGGAGGAGGACACGGACCTTCCCGAGGGTCTGCAGGGCTGGCGTGGGGGGCCCGCTGCAGGAGAGCCCAGCCTACCGCCTCCATCTGGAGAGCAGCCTCTGGGACCCCCAGGAAGCAAATTAAAGCACATGTAACCCGAAGCAATGGCACCCCACTCAAGTACTCTTGCCTGGAAAATCTCACGGATGGGGGAGCCTGGTGGACTGCAGTCCATGGGGTCGCATAGAGTCGGACACGACTGAGCGACTTTACTTTCAGTTTTCACTTTCACACATTGGAGAAGGAAATGGCAACCCACTCCAGTGTTCTTGCCTGGAGAATCCCAGAGACGGGGGAGCCTGGTGGGCTGCCATCTATGGGGTCGCATAGAGTCGGACACAACTGAAGCGACTTAGCAGCACCAATAAAGCTGTAACCTACATGTAATGGAAATACCTGAAGAAGAAGAGAGAAAAGAACAGAAGATATATTTGAAACAATTATGAATGAGAATTTCCTGAATTTAATGTCAGATATCAAATCAAAGTACCAGGAAACTCAAAAAACATCAAGAAGGAAAAAATGTTTACAAAACTACGCCAAGGCATATTCAAACTTCAGAAATTCAAAGAAAAAGAAAAAAATTCCAAAAGACGCCACATGGGGGGAAAAGCCTATAAAGGAGCAAAGGTAACAATTATATCTGACTTGTACTCAGAAATCATGCAAGTAAGAAGAGACTGGAGTAAAATAGTGAAAGTGTTGAGAGAAGAAAAACAACACTGACCTAGAATTCTGTACTGCATGAAATTATCCTTCAAAAGCCAAAGAGAAATCAAGACATTCTCAAACAAACAAAAATTGAGGGAATTTGTTGCCAGTACACCTGCCTTGCAAGAAACGTTCAAAAAAATTTTAGAGAAAACAAAATGATATAGGTCTGAAACTTGGGCATTAATTAAGAAAAGCATCAGAGAAGGAAATTAGTTAAAGTAAAATGAAAACTTTTTTTTCATTCATAATTGATTTGATAGATTACAGTTTGTTCAAAATAATAGCAAAAATGTATTTATGTGTGCTTATGGTATATGCTTATACACTATATATGAAATGATTGACAGTAATGATACAAGGCATGGAAAGGGAAATTTAGGATTATTTTGTTATTCTAAGGTAATCACATTACTTCACTCTGAACATCAAGACTCTAAATATACACATAGGAAATAGAGTGTTAGAGATGATAAAGAAAAAACAAGATCCAACTATGTGATGTCTACAGGAAACTTTAAATATAAAAACACATACAGATTGATAGCAAATGGATGATGAGTATGCTAAGATTAATCCAAAGAAAGTAGAAGTGGCTCTATTAATTTCAGACAGCACAAGTTATTAGGGATAAAGAGGGACATTACATAATGATAAATAAGTCATTTCTCTGAGAAGACATAACAATCCTTTAACATGTATGTGTGTAATAGTAGATATCAAAATACTTGAGGCAAAAATTTATAGAACTGGGAGAAATAAATAAATTCTCTATTATAGTTGGAAACTGTACATCCCTCTATCAGAAATGGAAAGATGAAGCAGACAGAATATTAGTAAAAACATTCAGTTCAGTTCTGCTCAGTCGCTCAGTCGTGTCTGACTCTGCGACCCCATGAATTGCAGCACGCCAGGCCTCTGTGTCCATCACCAACTCCCAGAGTTCACTCAAACTCATGTCCATCGAGTCAGTAATGCCATCCAGCCATCTCATCCTCTGTTGTCCCCTTCTCCTCTTGCCCCCAATCCCTCCGAGGTAATCCCTCTGATGGGAGATATTGCCATCAGAGTCTTTCCAATGAGTCAAGTCTTCGCATGAGGTGGCCAAAGTACTGGAGTTTCAGCTTTAGCATCAGTCCTTCCAATGAACACCCAGGACTGATCTCCTTTAGGATGGACTGGTTGGAACTCCTTGCAGTCCAAGGGACTCTCAAGAGTCTTCTCCAACACCACAGTTCAAAAGCATCAATTCTCTGGCGCTCAGCTTTCTTCACAGTCCAACTCTCACACATGACTACTGGAAAAACCATAGCCTTGACTAGATGGACCTTTGTTGGCAAAGTAATGTCTCTGCTTTTGAATATGCTGTCTAGGTTGGTCATAACTTTCCTTCCAAGGAGTAAGCATCTTTTAATTTCATGGCTGCAATCACCATCGGCAGTGACTTTGGAGCCCAAAAAAATAAAGTCTGACACTGTTTCCACTGTTTCCCCATTTATTTCCCATGCAGTGATGGGACCAGATGCCATGATCTTAGTTTTCTGAATGTTGAGTAAGAACATAGTTGAATTCAAAAACATCATCAATCAACTGGATATACTTGGCATCTACAGAGTACATTAATAATAGCAGAATACATATTTTTCTCAACTCATAGGAATATTTACCATGATATGCCACATTCTGGGCTGTTAAATATACCTCAGACTACTTAAAAGAATAGAAGTCATACATTAAAAAAAAAAAAAAAAAAAAAAAAAAAAGAATAGAAGTCATACAATGTCTTCTCTCAGACCAATGATTAAGGAAATCAATAATAGAAAGATGGTTGGGAAAGCCCAAAATACTTGGAGCTTAAATCATTTCTACATAACACAAGAGTCACAAAAGATATTTTAAGAAAGCTGTCTCTCACACTGCTCAGCTGGACTCACCCTGCCACTCCTTCTGATTGTGAATAATTATAAATACACCAGATACAAAAAAAAAAAAAAAGAAAAGTAAAATAGTTTGAAGCAATTGAAAATGGAAACAATTTATCTGAATTTGTGAGATACAGTGAAAGTAGTGCTTACAAGGGGAGATATATAGCATTGAGTGAATATATTAGACAAAAAGAAAGATCTAAAATCAATTATCTAAGCTTCCACCTTAGAAACTAAAAAGAGAAGAGCAAATTACATATAAAGGAAAATTGTGAACAAGTCTATGCCTACAAATTTGGTAACCTAGATGAAATGGACTGATTTCCTCAAAGACACAATCTGCCACAATTCATACAAAAAGAAATAGACAATCTGAACAGATCTATATTAAATAAACTGAATCAATAATTACTTTCCCAAACAGAAAGGAATAGGACAATGTAGGTTCACTGGTGAATTCTATCAAAACCTTCAGAGAAGAAATTATACCAATTCCATACAACATTTTCCAGAAGATGGAAGGCAGCAGGGAATAATTCCTAACTCATTCTATGAGGCCAAGATTAGCCCAAAACCAAAATCAGAAAAAGACATAAGAAATCTATAGACCAGGATCTCTCAAGAACAGAGGTGAAAAGTCATTTAAAAACTAGCACATCATATCTAACAATGTATTAAAAAATTGCATTTGAAGACCAAGTGAGACTTATCTCAGGCATGCAAGGTTGATTCAACATTTGAAAGCAATTAATATAAATTAATGAAAATGCAAAAAGATAGGACACTGAAAGATGAACTCCCCAGATCGATAGGTACCCAATATGCTACTGGAGAAGATTGAAGAAATAGCTCCAGAAAAGAATGAAGAGGCTGAGCCAAAGCAAAAACAATGTCCAGTTGTGGATGTCACTGGTGATGGAAGTGAAGTCTGATGCTGTAAAGAACAATATCTCATAGGAACCTGGAATGTTAGGTCCATAAATCAAGGTAAATTGGAAGTGGTTAAACAGGAGATAGCAAGAGTGAACACTGACATTTTAGGAATCAGTGAAATAAAATGGACCAGAATGGGCAAATTTAATTCAGATGACCATTATATCAACTACTGTGTGCAAGAATCCCTTAGAAGAAATGGAGCAGCCCTCATAGTCAAGAAAACAGTCTGAAATGCAGTTCTTGGATGCAATCTCAAAAACGACAGAATTATCTCTGTTCATTTGCAAGGCAAACCTTTCAATATCACAGTAATCCAAGTCCATGCCCCATTGAATAATACTGAAGAAGCTGAAGTTGAGTGGTTCTATGAAGAGGTACAAGAACTTCTGGAACTAACATCCCCAAAAGATGTCCTTTTCATTATAGGGGACTGAAATCCAAAAGTAGGAAGCCAAGAGATATCTGGAGTAATAGGCAAGTTTAGGCTTGGAGTACAAAATGAAGCAGGGCAAAGGCTAACAGAGTTTTGTCCAGAGAATGCACTGGTCATAGCAAACACCCTCTTCCAACAACACAAGAGACAACTCTACACATGAACATCACCAGATGATCAATACTGAAATCAGACTGATTATATTCTTTGCAGCCAAAGATGGAGAAGCTCTATACAGTCAGCAAAAACAAGACTGGGAGCTGACTATGGCTCTCAGATCATGAACTACTTACTGAAAAATTAAGACTTCAACTGAGGAAAGTAAAAAGAAAACCATTAGACCATTCAGGTATGACCTAAATCAAATCCCTTACGATTATACAATGGAAGTGAAAAATAGATTGGAGGGATTAGATCTGATAGACAGAGTGCCTGAAGAACTATGGATGGAGGTTTGTGACATTGTACAGGAGGCAGGGATCAAGACCATCCCCAAGAAAAACAAATGCAAAAAGAAAAAATGGTTGTATAAGGAGGCCTTACAAATAGAAAAGAAGTGAAAAGGACAGTTGAAAAGGAGAGATACACCTATTTGAATGCAGAGTTCCAAAGAATAGCAAGGAGAGAAAAGAAAGCCTTCCTCAGCGATCAATGCAAAGAAATAGAGGAAAACAATAGAATGGGAAAGACTAGAGATCTCTTCAAGAAAATTAGAGATACCAAGGGAACATTTCATGAAAATATGGGCACAGGAAAGGACAGAAATGGTATGGACATATCGGACTAAGAAAATATTAAGAAGAGGTGGCAAGAACACACAGAAGAAGTATAAAAAAAGATCTTCATGACCCATATAATCACGATGGTGTGATCACTCACCTAAAACCAGACATCCTGGAGTGCAAAGTCAAGTGGGCCTTAGGAAGCATCACTATGAACAAAGCTAGGGGAGTTGATGGAATTCCAGTTGAGCTATTTCAAATCCTAAAAGATGATGCTGTGAAACTGCAGCACTCAATATGCCAGCAAATTTGGAAAACACAGGAGTGACTGGAAAAAGTCAGTTTTCACTCCAATCCCAAAGAGAAGCAATGCCAAAGAATCTTGAAACTATTGCACAGTTGCACTCATCTCACACACTAGCAAATAAGGCTCAAAAATTTCCAAACTTCAACAGTACATGAACAGTAAACTTCCAGATGTTCAAGCTGGATTTACAAAAGGCACAGGAACCAGAGATCAAATTGCCAACATCTGTTGGATCATAGAAAATGAAAGAGAATTTCAGTAAAGCATCTACTTCTGCTTTATTGACTATGCTGAAGCCTTCTGTGGATCACAACAAACTATGGAAAATTCTTCAAGAGATGTGAATACCAGACCACTTTACCTGCCTCCTGAGAAATCTGTGAGCAGGTCAAGAAGCAATACTTAGAAGCAGACATAGAACAACGGACTGGTTCCAAATTGGGACAGGAGTACGTCAAGACCGTATATTGTCACCCTGCTTAGTTAACTTCTATGCTGAGTACATCATGTGAAATGCCAGACTGTATGAGGCACAAACTAGAATCAAGATTGCCAGGAGAAATATCAATAAATTCAGATATGCAAGTGACACCACCATTATGGCAGAAAGTGAAGAGAAACTAAAGAGCCTCTTGATAAAAGTGAAAGAGGAGAGTGAAAAACCTGGCTTAAAACTCAACATTCAAAAAACAAAGATCCTTGTACCTTGTCCCATCACTTCATGGCAAATAGATGGGGAAACAATGGAAACAGTGACAGACTTTATTTTTTGGGCTCCAAAATCACTCCAGATAGTGACCTCAGCCATGAAATTAAATGACACTTGCTCCTTGGAAGAAAAGTTATGACCAACCTAGACAGAATATTAGAAAGCAGAGACATTACTTTACTGACCATATAGTCAAAGCTATGGTTTTCCCAGAAGTCATGTATGGATGTGAGAGTTGGACCATAAAGTAAGCTGAGCATTGAAGAACTGATGCTTTTGAACTGTGGTGTTGGAGAAGACTCAAGTGTCTCATGGACTGCAAGGAGATAAACCAGTCAATCCTAAAGGAAATCAGTCTGAATATTCATTGGAAGCACGGATGGTGAAGCTGAAACTCCAATACTTTGGCCACCTGATGTGTAGAACTGAGTCATTAGAACACACCCTGAGTCTGGGAAAGATTGAAGGCAGGAGGAGAGAGGATGACAGAGAATGAAATGTTTGGATGGCATCACCAACTCAATGGACATGAATTTGAGCAAGCTCCGGGAGTTTGGTGATGGACAGGGAAGCCTGGTGTGCATGGAGTCACAAAGAGTTGGACACAATTGAGTGACTGAACTGAAGTGAATATAAATACATCATATTAACATTCTAATGAAAAGTTACATGCTTATATCAATAGATGCAGAAAAACATTTGATAAAATCTAATATCCACTCATGATAAAAATAATCTCAGTAAACTACAAATAGAGGGGAATCTCCTTACATTGATTTTTAAAAATCTACAAAAATTCTATAGCTGATAACATACTTGACAGTGTGAAACTTGAATCTTTCTAAGATCAGAAAGAAGGCAAAAAAAAAAGAAACAAGTATGTCCCCTCTCACCTCTTGTTTTCAACATCATACTAGAAGGCTAGCTAATCCAATGAGAAAAGGAAATAAAAAGCATACACATTTGGAAGAAAGAAATAAAACTTTAGATGACATCGCTGTTTATGCAGAAGGCAAAAAAAAAAAAATCCTGGAACTAATAAACAATATAGCAAAGTTGCAGGATACAAAATTCAATTGTTTCCTTAAATATCAGCAATGATGGAATTTGAAATTAAAACACAATACCATTTACATTAACCTCCCCTCCAAAGTGAAATACCTAAGTATGAAACTAATGAAAGAATGTACAAGATATATATGAGAAAAACTATAAAACTGATGAAACAAATTGAAGAACTAATATGGAGATATTCCATGTTCATGGATAAAGGATCAGTAGTGTCAAAATGTCAGTTTTTTTCCAACTTTACCTATTGATTCAATACAATTCCAATAAAGATATTGACAAGTTATTTTATGGATATTGACAAACCGATTCTTAAGTTGATATAGAGAGGCAAAAGACTCAGAACCGTCACCACGATATTGAAGGATAAATGGATCACAGACATAAATGTAACAACACATAAATATAGAAGGCCTCAAAAAATAAAACATAGGGAGAATTTTAGATGAGCTGAAGTTTGACATAACTTTCTGATACAATACCAAATGCATGATCTTTGAAAGAAATATTCCACAGGCTGTACTTAATTAAAAGTAAATGTTTTTTAGGTTCCTTTCATGTTTTGGCTGTTGTAAACAGTGCTGCAATGAACACTGGGGTGTATGCATCCTTTTGAACCAAGTTTTTCTCCAGATACATGTCCAGGAGTGGGATTGCTGGATATATGGTAGCTCTATTTTTATTTTTTTAAGGGACTTCCATAAGTAAATCAAAGGATAAGTGGATAAAGAAGATGTTGTACATATATACAAGGAATAATATTCATCTGTTTAACAGAAGTAAATAATGCCACTAGCAGCAACATGGATGGACATGGAGATTATCATACTAAGTGAAGTAGGCCAAAAAGATAAAGACAAATATCATATTATATCACTTATATGCAGAATATTAAAAAAAGATGCAAATGAACTTATTTACAAAACAGAAAAAGACTCACACACTTAAAGAATGAACTTATGGTTACCAGGGGGGAGAGTGGAGGAGGGATAGATCGGAAGTTTGGGATCGACATGTACACACTGCTATATATAAAATAAATGACCAACAAGGCCCCACTGTATACTACAGGGAACTCTGCTCAATATTCTGTAATAATCTAAAAAGGAAAATAATTTGAAAAAAGCAGATACATGCATAACTGAATCACTTTGCTATACACCTGAAATTAACACATTAATAATTAACTATACTCTAATATAATTTTTAAATAAGTGACTTGTACACAGTATTAACACAAAATACATATACCAAGAAAAATTATGAAACAATTTTTGAAGGAAAGTATCCAAAAGACACAAAAGAAGATTTGAACAATTTATTTATTTATTTATTTTTATTTTAAATTTATTTATTTTAATTGGAGGCTAATTACTTTACAATATTGCATTGGTTTTGCCATACATCAACATGAATCTGCCACGGGTGTACACGTGCTCCCCATCCTGAATCCCCCTCCAACCTCCCTCCCCATACCATCCCTCTAGGTCATCCCAGTGCACCAGCCCCGAGCATCCTGTATCCTGCATCGAACCTGGACTGGCAATTCATTTCTTATGATATCATACATGTTTCAATGCCATTCTCCCAAATCATCCCACCAATTTAGATATATGATGTTTGTCACTATTTGAATGATTCTCAAGAAACCTTGAATAGACATTGCATATAATTGGCTGGGAATAAAATTTATTTTATCTTTTGGATTAGTCTACCAGAAACCATTATTTTTATCCCAATATAGCTATGATATTGTCTATTCATAGTTTTAAGTATATTTATGGAAAAGTTATAATAGTGGTTTTTTCAATATTTTCTTAAATATCATGGAACCATTATGCTCATTTATTTGCAAAATTAAGATCTATTTACACTTTTTAATCCTGCTTTTTTCTTAAAAGTTTATTTTGAGCGTGATTAAAAAACATTAAATACTCTTTGAAAATATTCACTGTATAAAACAGTCTTCGAAAATATTTACCAGGTTAAATATCAGCTTTTGAAATAGAGCTACCATAAGACTTCCCTGGTGGCTCAGATGGTAAAGCGTCTGCCTGTAATGCAGGAGACTTTGGTTCAATCCCTGGATCAGGAAGATCTCCTGGAGGAGGAAATGGCAACCCACTCCAGTATTCTTGCCTGGAAAATCCCATGGATGGAGGATCCTGGTAGGCTACAGTACATGGGGTTGCAAAGAGTCAGACATGACTGAGTGACTTAATTTTAAATATCAGCAGCCTATAAGGGTACCACAATGCACTTAACCATCTTTCTTTCTCATATAGCATTTTTTCCTCAACCAGGCCATAACTCCTACCAAGGCATTTCTATTGTCATAATCACTTTGAAAAAAGTAGTAGTATTAGTTGCTCAGTCATGTTCAACTCTTTGCAACCCCATGGACTATAGCCTGCCATGCTCCCCTGTCCATGGGATTCTCCAGGCAAGAATACTGGAGTGAGTTGCCATTCCCTTCTCCAGAGGATCTTCCCAACGCAGGTATCAAACCCAAGACTCCTGCACTGCAGGCAGATTCTTTACCTTCTGAGACACAAAGGAAGAACCCTAGTGACCTCTACTGTTGCCATATATAATAGTATCTTATCATTCAGTCACTCAGTTGTGTCTGACTCTTTGTAGTCACATGGACTGCAGCACGCCAGGCTTCCCTGTCCTTCACTATTTCCCAGAGTTTCTCAAACTCATGTCCATTGAGTCAGTGACACCATCCAGTCACCTCATCCTGTCATCCCCTTCTCCTGCTGCTTTCTATCTTTCCCAGCATCAGGGTCTTTTCCAATGAGTCAGCTCTTTGCATCAGGTGGCTAAAGTATTGGACAAAGTATTGACCAAACTGGGCTTCCCTGATAGCTCAGCTGGTAGAGTCCACCTGCAATGCAGGAGACCCTGACAATTCCTGAGTCAGGGAGATCCACTGAAGAAGGGATAGGCTACCCACTCCAGTATTCTTGGGCTTCCCTTGTGGCTCAGCTGGTAAAGAATCTGCCTGCAATGCAAGAGACCTGGGTTCAATTTCTGGGTTGGGAAGATCCCCTGGAGAAGGGAAAGGCTACCCACTCCAGTATTCTGGCCTGGAGAATTCCATGGACTGCATAGTCCATGGGGTTGCAAAGAATCAGACACAACTGAGTGACTTTCACTTTCACTTTTTTCATTGGCCAAAGTGCTTCAGCTTCAGCATCAGTCCTTCCAATGAATACTCAGGGTTGATCTCCTTTAGGATTGACTGGTTTGATCTCCTTGCAGTTGGAGGGACTCTCAAGAGTCTTCTCCAACACTGCTTCAACTTTGTCAACCTAAAAACACCATTCTGTGAAGTTGCCAACGTGCTTCCTAACATCTCTTTGCAAAATACATCTGGAATCTCTCCACTTCCATTAGTCTACATTACTGCCCTGTTCTAAGGCATTAATTTTCATCTAGACAACTGTAATAAGTTTTCAAAATAATTATTCTGCTTCTTATTTTGTTCCCTGCAAACTATTCTCCAAAAAGTAGCCAAAGTGAGCTTTTAAAATGTAATCAGTTTGCTATATTCTCTTCAAGTTCTTTCAATAGCTTCTCAACACATTTAGAATAAAGTTCACATTCCTTAGAGGTGTTGCAAGGTCCAATGTAAATCTTCCTCTCTTTTTAGTTGATTGCATAGAACCAGGTGTCTTTCTGTTGTTCATAAATTTTAAGTCTTTTTCTGTCTTGGACTTTTATTTCAACATAGAAACTCTTCCCTCAGATCTCAATTTAAATGCCATCACCTAAGCATATAAAGTAGTCCCTAGTTTCTCTTCATCAACTCATGTTTTCTTCTTTATAGGACTTATAAGGACTTGGTTTGCTTTTCTTTTTTTTGTGTGTTTTTTCTTTTGTTTATTGTCTCCCTCCAATAAAATGCAAACTCTTTGAAAGATATGATTTTGTGTGTCTCATTTCTACTGTATACCCTGGGTTTCAGACAGTATCTGGCATGTTGTAGCTACTGAACAAATAATTGTGACTGAATTTATGAATGAGTAAATGAATGATGTTTTGGTATTTTGAATTATCTTCAATTTTTATCATTGTGCTACCATTAAAATTTTATATATAAATATTTCCTATTTTTAAATGGTATACAAGATACGTGTCAAAAGGTATATGGATCTGAGAGCTAAAAACTGATTTCCAGAAATGTTGTAATGATTTTTACTTTTATAAGCAGTATATGAGAGTGTTCATTTCCACTAATATTATTACCAATTTTTAATCCATTATCATTTCAGAAGCAAAATGTTGTACATTTGGTGATTTACTTTGCAGTTATTTGATTATTGAAAAGACTGAACAAGCACATTTATACTTTATAAACTTTTAATATAATTCAGTAAATTAGTTGGTTATATCCTTTGCTCATTTAATTTTACTTAGGTATACAAACAATTGGTTCAAGATAAATAAAGGAGTATGACAGGGCGGCTTACTGTTACCCTGTTTGTTTAACCTGTACATTGAGCACATCATGAGAAATGCTGAGCTGGATGAGTTAGAAGCTAGAATCAAGATAGGCAGGAAAACATCAACAACCTCAGATACGTGGATGATATCACTCTAATGGCAGAAAAGGAAGAGGAACTAAAGAGCCTCTTGATGAGGGTGAAGGAGGCAAGTGAACAAGTCAGCTTAAGATTAAATATTAAAAAAAAAAAAAACTAAGATCATGGGATCTACCTCATTACTACAATTTCACTGTGAGTCCTTGGGAAAGTTATTTGACTTCTCTGTGTCTTAGTTTACTCATATATAAAATGGTGACAGTAACAGTAGCTACCCCTAATGGGCTGTCATGAGAATTAAATGTGTCACTATGGATTTAAAAAAAAAATAAAAAGAAACTTAAAACAGTTAAAAAAAAATACTAGCCTTTGACCTATATCTTATATGGTAAACAAAAATCAACTAAAATGGATTAAAGACTTAAGCATAAAACCTGAAAGTATAAAATTTGCAGAAGAAAGCATAGGGAAAAGCCTCTCTGGCATTGCCCTTTGGCCCCAAAAATAAAGTCAGCCACTGTTTCCACTCTTTCCACTGTTTCCCCATCTATTTCCCATAAAGTGACGGGACCAGATGCCATGATCTTCATTTTCTGAATGTTGAGCTTTAAGCCAACTTTTTCACTCTCCACTTTCACTTTCATCAAGAGGCTTTTTAGTTCCTCTTCACTTTCTACCATAAGGATGGTGTCATCTGCATATCTGAGGTTATTGATATTTCTCCCGGCAATCTTGATTCCAGCTTGTGCTTCTTCCAGCCCAGCGTTTCTCATGATGTACTCTGCATATAAGCTAAATAAGCAGGGTGACAATATACAGCCTTGACGAACTCCTTTTCCTATCTGGAACCAGTCTGTTGTTCCATGTCCAGTTCTAACTGTTGCTTCCTGATCTGCATACAGATTTCTCAAGAAGCAGGTCAGGTGGTCTGGTATTCCCATCTCTTTAAGAATTTTCCACAGTTGATTGTGATCCACACAGTCAAAGGCTTTGGCATAGTCAATAAAGCAGAAATAGATGTTTTTCTGGAACTCTCTTGCTTTTTTGATGATCCAACAGATGTTGGCAGTTTGATCTCTGGTTCCTCTGCCTTTTCTAAAACCAGCTTGAACATCTGGAAGTTCATGGTTCACATTTTCCTGAAGCCTGGCTTGGAGAATTTTGAGCATTACTTTACTAGCGTGTGAGATGAGTGCAATTGTGGGTAGTTGGAGCATTCTTTGCCATTGCCTTTCTTACAGACTGGAATGAAAACGGACATTTTCCAGTCCTGTGGCCACTGCTGAGTTTTCCAAATTTGCTGGCATATTGAGTGCATCACTTTCACAGCATCATCTTTTGTGTATTGGTACAGTAATTATGGAAAACAATTATAGAAGTGAGTGAAATATTTAAAAATAGAACTACCATATGGAAAACAATTATAGAGGTTAGTCAAATATTTAAAAATAGAACTACCATATGGTCCAGCAATCTCACTTTTGGAAATATATCCAAAGAAACGAAATTACTGTCTCAAAGAGATGTGCTTATTCCCATGTTTAGTACAGCACTATTCAGAATAGCGAAGATATGGAAACAACCAAAATGTCTATGGACAGATGAATGGATAAAGAAAATGTGATGTATGTACACACAATTGAATATTATTCAGACTTTAAAAGAAGGAAAAAATGCTGGGATTTGTGACCTAGGGGACATTATACTAAGTATAATAAGTCAGTCAGAGAGGAACAAATACTGTATGATATTATTTACATGCAGGCTACTGATACAAGATGGTGGACTAAGCACACATCTCTTATTTTTTTCTGAAGACTCATTGAAATTAGAGGGGGAAAAAGATTGTTAATGAAAACATGTGTGGGATCTCTTATTATTTTTAGATATCATTAGACAGAAGATCTTAATGAATTTCAAAAAATCCAGCAATCCCACTGCTGGGCATACACACTGAGGAAACCAGAAGGGAAAGAGACACGTGTACCCCAATGTTCATCGCAGCACTGTTTATAATAGCCAGGACATGGAAGCAAGCTAGATGTCCATCAGCAGATGAATGGATAAGAAAGCTGTGGTACATATACACAATGGAGTATTACTCAGCCATTAAAAAGAATACATTTGAATCAGTTCTAATGAGGTGGATGAAACCGGAGCCTATTATACAGAGTGAAGTAAGCCAGAAGGAAAAACATAAATACAGTATACTAACGCATATATATGGAATTTAGAAAGATGGTAACAATAACCCTGTGTACGAGACAGCAAAAGAGACACTGATGTATAGAACAGTCTTATGGACTCTGTGGGAGAGGGAGAGAGGTGGGAAGATTTGGGAGAGTGACATTGAAACATGTAGAATATCATGTAAGAAACGAGTTGCCAGTCCAGGTTGATCGCGATACTGGATGCTTGGGGCTGGTGCACTGGGACGACCCAGAGGGATGGTGTGGGAGGGAGGAGGGAGGAGGGTTCAGGATGGGGAACACATGTATGCCTGTGGTGGATTCATTTTGATATTTGGCAAAACTAATACAATTATGTAAAGTTTAAAAATAAAATAAAATTAAAAAAAAAAATAAATGAAGAATAAGGATGGGGAACAAATGTATACCTGTGGCAGATTCATTTCGATATTTGTAAAAACTAATACAATATTGTAAAGTTTAAAAATAAAATAAAATAAAAAATAAATAAAATAAAATATAAATCACTTAGATCATATCAAAAAAGAGTGTCCAACCTAAAAACTGACAAAAGACAAAAGTAGAGGTGGGTTTGTTTATTCCTTGGAGGCAAAACCACAAAGATGGTCCAAAATTAAATACAGTACTGTGAAAATTAAGAAAGATTAGCTAGAGGCCATAAGTAATGGTAAATTATTAAAGTTTTATCTACAGAAAATCAGTGAGAATTAACTTATGCCACAATTTCCTTTGTATGCTATATATAAACTCTCAGAATATAACTGGAGATTTTATCTATAAATAACTTTTACCTTTGGAAAACTAAAGCTCCTAGCACTGGTGTAGACAACTCATATAAAACAACCTTCCTGTCCTTGCCTTAGTGTTTGAGATATTAAATCTGTGTGTTCTGCCTGCTAGATTCATATACACACACACGGTAAAATAAATCCTGTCAGTTGACATGATCTGCTGATATTCAAAGAGCTTGGCATTAGCTCTCCCATTGGAGAAAACTGTTAGACAAAAGCAGACTCCATACATGCAAAGGAAACCTATTCAGTTACTTATATAAGAAAACCTGTTCCCTTATTCCTAAATATGAATTGGCAACAAAGAAATACTATATGATTAAAAAAAATCCAGTGGCACGAAAGAGAGCCAAAGTAAACAAGTGAAATTACTGACCATAGGGAAAATGAAAATATGTGAAGTTGCCCCAAACATACACACACAATTATAAATACTGTAAAAGTTTCAAGAAGATATTGCACACATAACACAGTGTGTTAAAGAAGAATCAGTGAATAACTCAGAATACTTTGAAATTAAGTACATTAAAAAAAAGGGGGTATGAAAGATGCAGTCAAGGGTGTTTCCCAGAATAAAAATGAAAGTATGCAAAGAGATAGAGCATATGAGAGTAGAGATAATATATACTTAGAATAAAGTCAGGAGGTTCAATATCTAGTAAGGGTGTCATAGAAGGATAATAAAAAAGAAGAAATAACAAATAATTAAAGAAAAATGAACAGATTTGAAGGTAGACATGTGCGTTCAAATTGGAAAGATCCACTGAATGCAAAGAAGTATGGATGAAATAAAAGCATACATAAACACAATATTGTTTCTGTTTTTTTACAGTGAATACAGTAGACTAAGTGCAAAGAAGATATCCTAAAAATTTCTTAAGGAAAAAAAAATATTCTGCTGCAAAGAAACAATTAGATCAGTGTATAATTCCTCAGCAGTGGCCACAGGACTGGAAAAGGTCAGTTTTCATTCCAATCCCAAAGAAAGGCAATGCCAAAGAATGCTCAAACTACCACACAATTGCACTCATCTCACACGCTAGTAAAGTAATGCTCAAAATTCTCCAAGCCAGGCTTCAGGAAAATGTGAACCGTGAACTTCCTGATGTTCAAGCTGGTTTTAGAAAAGGCAGAGGAACCAGAGATCAAATTGCCAACATCTGTTGGATCATGGAAAAAGCAAGAGAGTTCCAGAAAAGCATCTATTTCTGCTTTATTGACTATGCCAAAGCCTTTGACTGTGTGGATCACAATAAACTGTGGAAAATTCTTCAAGAGATGGAAATACCAGACCAACTGATCTGCCTCTTGAGAAATTTGTATGCAGGTCAGGAAGCAACAGTTAGAACTGGACATGGAACAACAGACTGATTCCAAATAGGAAAAGGAGTATGTCAAGGCTGTATATTGTCACCCTGTTTATTTAACTTATATGCAGAGTACATCATGAGAAATGATGGACTGGAAGAAACACAAGCTGGAATCAAGATTGCCGAGAGAAATATCAATAACCTCACATATGCAGATGACACCACCTTTATGGCAGAAAGTGAAGAGGAACTCAAAAGCCTCTTGATGAAAGTGAAAGAGGAGAGTGAAAAAGTTGGCTTAAAGCTCAACATTCAGAAAACAAAGATCATGGCATCCGGTCCCACCACTTCATGGGAAATATATGGGGAAACAGTGGAAACAGTGTCAGACTTTATTTTTCTGGGCTCCAAAATCACTACAGATGATGACTGCAGCCATGAAATTAAAAGACGCTTGCTCCTTGGAAGGAAAGTTATCACCAACCTAGAAAGCATATTCAAAAGCAGAGACATTACTTTGCCAACAAAGGTTCGTCTAGTCAAGGCTATGGTTTTTCCTGTGGTCATGTATGGATGTGAGAGTTGGACTGTGAAGAAGGCTGAGTGCCGAAGAATTGATGCTTTTGAACTGTGGTGTTGGAGAAGACTCTTGAGAGAGTCCCTTGGACTGCAAGGAGATCCAACCAGTCCATTCTGAAGGAGATCAGCCCTGGGATTTCTTTGGAAGGAATGATGCTAAAGCTGAAACTCCAGTACTTTGGCCACCTCATGGGAAGAGTTGACTCATTGGAAAAGACTCTGACGCTGGGAGGGATTGGGGGCAGGAGGAGAAGGGGAAGACAGAGGATGAGATGGCTGGATGGCATCACTGACTCGATGGACATGAGTCTCAGTGAACTCCGGGAGTTGGTGATGGACAGGGAGGCCTGGCGTGCTGCGATTCATGGGGTCGCAAGGAGTTGGACACGACTGAGCGACTGATCTGATCTGATCTGATGATTCCTCTGTGTAAAAATGGATTGCAGCAGATATTATATCATGTTTTCAACATCTTTAGCAATGCTATACTGAATCATAAATTAACCATGAGAAATGAAGTCATTTTCAGACATTCAACTTCTCATAAAGTTTACTATTCACTTACCATGTATAAAATAACTGTGAATGTACTTTTGTAATAACAGTACAAATAATCTTGAAAAAAGAGAAATAGTGGTAATATTCCAAACTGGAAAATGAGATAATTAAAAAATACAGTTTTCAATAGAATCAAAGGCACGAAATATGTAGGACTAAATAAAGTGAAAGACATGCAAGACTTCTATACTGAAAATTCAGAGCAAATTATAGGAGATCTGATATAAATTAAGGGCTAGATCATGCTCATGGATTGGAAGATTTAATATTTTTTTAAGTTGTCATTCTTCACAAATCAATCCATAGAAGCAAATTAAGAAGTGCATCATAATACCCACACAATTTATTTTAAAAATAAATTGATTTCAAAATGCATTTGTGATCAAACCAGTCAATCCTAAAGAAAATCAACTCTGAATATTCATGGAAAGGACTGATGCTGAAGCTGAAACTCCTATACTTTGGCCACTTGATGCAAGGAGCCAAGTCATTGGAAAAGACCCTGATGCTGGGAAAGATAGAAGGCAGGAGGAGAAGGGGGCAGCAGAGAATGAGATTAGATAGCATCACCAACTCAATGGACATGAATTGGCACAAACTCCAGGAGATAGTAGTGAAGAACAGGGAAGCCTGGTGTGCTGCATTCCATGGGGGTTGCAAAGAGTCAGATACGACTTTGCAACTGAACAAAATGTGTTTGAAAATGCAAAAAGCATAAAATTCCCAAAACTCTTAGCAAAGTATAAGGTTGGATTACTTAAACTTGGAACTTCAAGACTTACAAAATTACAGTAATCAAAATAGAGTGATATTGGTATAAAGATAGACACCTTGATTGATAGAACAATTTATGGTAGTAGAATACTGTATATGTGAAACATTGAACTCTTTCTCATACTATATATAAATTTTAAATAAAAGTGGTTTATAAATCTGATTATTTTTATAAATCTAAATGGGTTTCCCTGGTGTCTCAGATGGTAAAGAATCTACCTGCAATGCAGGAGACCCAGGTTCAATCCCAGGGTTGGGAAGATCCCAACCTGGAGAAAGAAATGGCAATCCACTCTAAAATATTCTTGCTTGGAGAATTCCATGTACAGAGGAGCCTGATGGGCTACAGTTCATGGGGTCGCAAAGAGTTGGACATGACTGAGAGACTAACATTTTCATAAATCTAAATAGGGCTTCCCAGGTGGAGCAGTGGTAAAGAATCTGCCTGTCAGTGCAGGAGACACAAAGAGACATAGGTTTGATCCGTGGGTCGGGAAGATCCCCTGGAGTATGATATGGCAACCCACTGCAATATTCTTGCCTGGAAAATTCCATGGACAGTGGAACCTGGTGGGCTACAGTCCACAAGGTTCAAAGAGTTGGACATGACTAAGTGTACATTCACACATATAAATCTAAACACAACATCTAAAACTAGAAAACTTTTAGGAGATAATATAGAGTATCTTTACCGCCTTGGGGTTAATAAAAAGGACTAACTGAAAAATCTATAATAAATTACATTTCAACAAAAACTTTGCTTATAATAATGTAAATGTATAGTCATGATAGTTATAAAATATTTATCTCACAAAGGACTTTTTTCAGAATATATAAAAAGTTCTATATTAAATAATATAAAAGGCAATAAGTGAACAATAGTCTTGAAGAGACATTTCACCAAAGATATTGTGAAAGCACAATAAGTGTAGAGATACCTAAGGATTAATAATAAGCATGTTTTATGTGCTTCTTTGACAGTCTTCTTTTTAGACATTCTTCTATATTTTATGAAGTGTCCAAATAATTTTCTGTTTTTAAAAGTTGGCATTTGTGTCTTATATGAAGTGAGTTTCTTATATCTTCTGAGTGTAAATCTTTTATCAGATGTTTTGAAAATATTTTCTCCCCATGGCTTATATTTTCATTTCTTTAACATCTTGCAAAGCACAGCAGTTTATAGTTTTGATGAATTCCAATTTATAATTATTTTCTTTTGAAATTGCTTTCTGTGCCTTGTCAGAAATATTTACTTAATCTCAACTAAGGAAGATTTTCTCCCATGTTTTTTTTTTTCAAGAAGCCTTAAAATTTTTGCTTTCACATGATCTTTTTATGTTAACCTTTGTGTATTTGTGTATGTATGAGGTAATGGTCAAGGTTCATGATTATTCAAGTGAATGTTCGAATATTCCAGCACCATTTGTTGAAGACTTCCCCTTACCTCACTGAATTTCCTTTGTTGCAAATCACTTGGCCGTACAGTGTGCAGGTCTATTTTGGAACTCTATTTTTTTTCCATCCAGCTATATATCTGGTCTTATATCAATACCGTGCTGCCTCAATTAATTTACTTTACTTTGGGAAGCAGTTAGGGGGAGTCCTCTAGTTTTAGTTGTCAGAATCATTTTTACTGTTTTGTTGACTTCTCTACAATTTTTTTTTTATTCTAGTTGCCAATTTCTACCAAAATCTTTCTGTAGTAATATCAGGAAGATGGCAGAATAGGAAGTCCTTGGCATTATTTCCCTTCACAGAAAGCCTAGCATCTATCCACAGATAAGAACACCTTTGTGAAAACCCCAGAATCCATGGGTGAAGGTGAATCATCCCCTTGCGCCACATGAGAAAAAAAAAAGGCAACAGCAACCAAAGAAACCCAGAAAAGCTGCATTAGAAGATAAGAGGAGCAGTTTCACTTTGACCATGTAACCCCTTCCCCAGGCCAACACAGAGCCACAGAGAGACACTTCCCTTCGGTCTATGGTTTTACCAGTGGCGAAAAGAGAACCTGAGGCACACATCCAGCTTCTCCAACTATTTGGGGCACCTCCTGGGAGACCACTTTGGTTTCACAGCACAGGGTAATCAGTAGGACTAGATGGCCAGGGGTCAAGTAGAAATAAAGAAAGGGACAGGGCTCAAGCAACCAGTGCAGGGATCTTGGCAGACCAGGTTCCTGATGGTAGCCACACAAGACCAGAGAGCTCAGCTCACTCACAGTGTTAAGCCAATGGTTCCATTTGGCTAGGAAGCACAGTGATCATTAGTTCTTCCTGGCTTTGGTACCCAGCAGTCTGGCCCGGCCAGAGAGCCCATAATAATATGGCCCAGCTTGAGTAAGCAAACACCACTGCCTAATGTGAGTGTAGCCTCTGGCCCCTCCTGACCAGGTAGGCCAGCCAACAATCTAGCCCAACTGTGCTGCATAGCCAGTGGCTTGCCGAATCACGAAGTCCAGTCTGCAGTCCCACCCAGCTGTGGAAAACAGCCTATGGCAGCACCCAATCATGAGACCCAGACTGAGGCATCATCCAACCATGGAACTTGAGATCCCCTCCAGTGGTGTGGCCAACCCTGAAGAACAGCCACAATGCAGTCCAACCAGTGGGACTACCTGGCCAGGGAGCACATCCTGAAGCCCTGACCAATTGTGGAGAACAATCATTGGCACCACCCAGCCAAAGAGCCCAGCCAGTGACCCCTCCTAACCTCAGAACATGAGCTTCTCCTGATAGTACCAGGAAACAAGCTGCTCCTGCCTACAGATGCTACCACGTGGCTCACCCATCCAGAGTTAGCCATGCTCACAGGTGACGGTGTTTCCTTGCTGAAGTGAGTCTGGAAAAGCTGGAAGAGGCAACTGCTTCCTCAAATGCTCAGGCTTTTCTAATAAAACAAGGATGTGACTATTAGTGTTATCTGGATAGGGAAGTAGCTGAGGACATCTGGCAGAGAAAATTGTGAGATCATTTTTTACAATGCCAAATTGATTCCAGTAGGCTTCTCTCGTAGCTCAGTTGGTAAAGAATTTGCCTGCAATGCAGGAGATTTGGGTTCAATTCCTGGATCGGGAAGATCCTCTGGAGAAGCAAATGGCAACTCACTCCAGTATCTTGCCTGGGAAATCCCATGAACAGAGGATCCTGGGGGGCTACAGTCCATGGGGTTGCAAAGAGTCAGACATGACTTAGAGACTAAACCACCCTACAGATATTTATATGGAAATGTTTAGCAGGCAATGGGAAAAGAGAGCTAATGGCACAAGAGAGATTTTAAGCCTGGAGACAAAATTTGAGATCCAAAACTATTAATACTTAAAGATGGATTCACTCTGGAGAGTTGAAACTATGTGAAGGATTGTGAATGCCAAGGGAGAAATTTTAGAATGAGTAAAAACAGAAAAATTTGAAGCAAACAAATATTAGAAAGAAGGATTTGCAGACTTGCAGTTCCAAAAGTTGATTAGAAGAACTATTTGACATGGGTATCAGTTAAGTCCAAGGGATTTTACAGAACTACTAAAGAGATTTTATTTTCATCAAAATAAGAAGTATCTTTCAAAATATTTTGTTTTAAACTCTTAGATTTATATAATTGTTTCAACTTTCAACCAATTATATACTTAATCTCATATGAAATTAACCTCACCGTTATTCCATTCTGATTCCTTCTCAGCAAACCTGTTGGTACTCCACAATCCACTGTTCTTTTTCCTTTGACCCAATTATTTGTCTAATAACTGTCTCATGACTTTCTGCTGTCTACTATTGATCCTAATTGATTCCTCTTTTCTCTTTTTAGCTGTCTCTAGGCTATGTCAGAATTCATTATACATTTATAACCTTATTTGAGATTTTAGGAAAGTATCATCCTACTTATTCAACCATGTCTCCTATTGTTTCTCAATCTGAATATTTTGTTTCTAGCAAGGCAATTTGCCACTACTGGCTTAACAGTATCTTGTGCAAATTGGAGAAGCTTTTCTTTTATTCATTATTGTTCCCTCTGCTGAGAACACACTATTCTTTTTTTCTTCATTTTTAAATCCACCCTACAATTATGGTTTAAGTCCAACCACATTTATGAAGCATTTTCCTTACTACATTAGCCCATCCTGATGTTGTTTAGTCACCCAGTCATGTCTTATTCTGCAAACCCATGGACTGTAGCATACCAGGGCTCTCTGTCCTTCACCATCTCCCAGTGTTTGCCCAAGTTCATGTCCATTGAATCAGTGATACCATCCAGCCATCTTATCCTCCGATGGACTCTTCTCCTTCTTCCCTCAATCCTTCCCAGCATCAGGGACTTATTTTCAATGAGGCAGCTGTTCTGATCCTGATCTTACCTTTTCTTAATTTGTTGCTTTAGCAACCAGTTTTCACAAATTAATCATGTATTGTCTCATTTTCTATGTAATCATTCTATGTGTTCATTGTCTGAACAAGTCAAGCAAATTTTTGTAATTTGCTTAACCCATCGTGAAGTAATAAACACATTTGTTGTTAAACATTTTTTAAGAAAAAGGTAATAAATGTATTTAGATTTTTTAAGTAGAAATTATTTCCATCATTTTAAAACATTTTTTTCCAATTTTTTTAGCTTGATAGATTCTTGTTCTTCCTTTATTCAATGGTAAAACTCCCTTCTCAATGAAGTATTTCTAGATCACCCAAGTACACATTGATCTTCCTTTGATAAGTGAAAGTGTTAGTCGTTCAGTCACGTCTGACTCTTTGTAATCCCATGGACTGTAGCCCGCTTCTGCCCATGGAATTTGCCATGCAAGAGTACTGTAGTGGGTGATGATCAATAATTAGAATGTATTTTCCAGGGTGCATTCTAGTTGTTTTACATTCATCATGCTTGCATCATGGTGACAGTCTAATTAATAAGATAATCCTTGCCCTCACTTTGCTCACAATCTAGTTCAGGAATTAAACAGATCCATCAGTTTTAATTACAGCTTCATATGTGTGTTTTGGAGGTTGGGAGGCAGAGCTGAATGGATATGCTATGACTGAACTGTACATAAATAAGTGACTTTCAAACTGCCAAGTGAAACACTAGTATTCTAGCATGAAAGTGTTTGATATTAATCCTCTCTGGAAATTAGGAAGCAGGAAAATCAACTTGATGGAAGAAGCATATTTATTACATCTTGACCTTCATTTGGAGTCTGTAATATGCTTTTTGGTTGAAATAAAGCTCTTGAAAAAGAATCAAGCTATGTTATTTAATATCACTGTTAAGTCCTTGAAGTAGCTTCATACAAGTTAATGTACTTGATTGAAATCTGTTTTAGTTTTTTTTTAAAATTACAGAATGAGATGATTTGTGAGAGAAAGAAGAGAAAAACACAGTCATCAATAATGTGGCACCCTCAGGCACAATGAACACATTTTAGGTTTTGAAATGGTATTTTTAACCAACTAAGACAAACTGTCATCAGTAACTATGGAATTTAATTTGCAAATAGCTCAAGTTGTCTCTTTGACAGTTGCTTGTGCATGAGCATATAGTCAATCCATGTGCCCTCTCCTTCTCTGGCATAAAAAGGCTGTGAGATGACATGTTATAGGTGACTCTCACTAAAAAAATCATCCTCTCTTTGAAATCGTTTTCATGTTTCTGTGACGTCTTTTGGGAAGCCTATGATGTGGGGATAGGATGAGCTTATATATCCATACATAGAGAATATACCTCTTGTATCATCCTTGTGTATTTGTCATACTTTAATTCATCCAATGTCCCAACATTCATCCATTCACTTTTCATTCAATCATTGTTAGCAACTTCTACATATCAGAAATCATTTTAGGCATGGATAATGCAAAACTGAATTAGACATGTTCCAAACTCTCAAGAAAATGACTCTTCGGAAGAGGAATGTTATATATGCAACCTTAAAATTATAATAATTTCTCGGCTTATGAGTACAAACTAAGGCCAACAAAATGAATGCAATGTGTTATCTTACTAACTCATCCTTCTTTAATTTTGGGACAAATCACTCTAAAATTCATTCTGTTCTCTAGTATCTCAGAAAAATCCATGGGAGGGACTATTTGTATATCCAAGTCAGTCCCGGCCAATGCTTGTGTTCTTGCCAACAATATATCCTAAATTATAAATCCCACTACTCCTCAGGCTTTTCTAGACCTCATAATTTGCCCTAAACTATGATCAGAGTTTTAGTTCATTGATTCCTAAAATGTCAATGTTCACTCACCATCTTCTGATTGACTGGGATAACCATGATGGTGTCGTCACTCACCTAGAGCCAGTTAACCTGGAATGTGAAGTCAAGTGGGCCTTAGGAAGCATCACTACAAACAAAGCTAGGAGCAGTGATGGAATTCCAGCTGTGCTATTTAAAACCTTAAAAGATGATGCTGCACTCATCATCTTTTAAAGTGCTGCACTCAATATGTCAGCAAATTTGGAAAATTCAGCAGTGGTCACAGGACAGGAAAAGGTCAGTATTCATTCCAATCCCAAAGAAAGGCAACGCCAAAGAATGTACAAATTACTGTACAATTACACACATTTTACATGCTAGCAAGATTATGCTCAGAATCCTGCAAGCTAGGCTTCAGCAGTACATGAACTGAGAACTTCCAGATCACAACCTGGATTTAGAAAAGGCAGAGGAACCAGAGACAACACTGTCAATATCTGTTGGACTATAGAGAAAGCAAGATAATTCCAGAAAAATATCTACTTCTGCTTCATTGACTACTCTGAAGCTTTTGACTGTGTGGATCATGACGAACCGTGGAAAATTCTTCAAGAGATGGGAACACCAGACTACCTTACCTGCCTCCTGAGAAAATTGTATGCGGGTCAGGAAGCAACAGTTAGAACTGGACATGGAACAATGGACTGGTTCCAAATTGGGAAAGGAATACATCAGGGCTGTATATTGTCACCCTGCTTATTTAACTTATATGCAGGGTACATCATGCAAAATGCCAGGCTGGATGAAGCACAAGCTGGAATCAAGATTGCTGGAAGAAATATCAATAACCTCAGATATGCAGATGACACCACTGTTATGGCAGAAAGTGAAGGGGAACTAAAGAGCCTCTTAATGAAGGTGGCAGAAGAGAGTAAAAAAGCTAACTTAAAACTCAATAATTAAACAGATAAATATACTATTTAACTCCACATACATGACAACCATATCCCCATTCTAGTCAATCCACGGCATCTTCCATAAATATAACCATATAAGCATAATAATGTATTAAAAATTGCTTGATAGAAATAAAAAGAAAAAAAATTGCTTGATAGAGAACAAAATGGAATGGAGATGATATAAATTCTATGGTATGTAATGAAATATAACAGAATGTCAACATAGAGGAACTGATCTGGAAGATGCATGTTGAATGACTTCAGTAGAACATGAACAGAAGTGAAAGACAGCATGTTACAGGTAGATGAAGCAATATGAGCAAAGGCATAAGTTATTGAAAAAGTATGTTTATGTTCAGTCATCTGTGAGATGTTCATTATAGACAGAGCAAAAGAGAGGATGACAAGATGATGTGTTGAGTTTGAGATAACTGTGGAGCATTTGGAAGCAGAAAAGGAATAGGCAGCTGAAGCTTAGGATATATGCCTTGGCTGGATATAAAGATTATTAGTCATAAGCATTTTGGCAATTGACAGCATGGGACTGAATACTCAGGAAGAACATTTGGATAAATAAAAAAGTGTGGTAATGATGAAACCCTGCCAAAATTTAACATTTCAGGAGAAATGTGTTAGTGCCAATTTGATTGCAAAGACAGGGTCCCTCTCAAAGTTAACAAGAAGGGGAGAGGTTTTTGTTATAAGGATACAGAGATAATGCAGAACTAAGGACTAAAAAGAGGCTTCCCAGGTAGCTCAGTGATAAAGAATCCACCTGCCAATACAAGAGATGCAGGAGATGTGGGTTCAACCCTTGGGCCAGGAAGATGCCCTGGAAAAGGAAAAGGAAACCTGCTCTAGTATTCTTGCCTGGGAAATCCCATGAACAAAGGAGCCTACTGGGCTACAGTCCATGGGGTCACAGAGTCAGACACAACTAAACGACTGAGCACACAGACAAAAATTTAGCCAAACATCATAAGGGATGATAACTGAAAAGCTATTAGGAACTACGGTTTCTTTTATCTGCTCTCCCAGGATTCATTCATATCTCCTGAATTTTCTGCTTTCACACATACATGGAATATATACAGTACCCAAATACTGAATTTAGATCACTTCCAAATTCAAGTATCCAACAAAAACTCAAGTTTCAACTTAAAGCAATGCCTCATTGGCTTGTTTCAGATCAAACTTCCTGCTGTGACTGATAGATGAAACACACATACACATATATTTACATATAGAAATATTTGTTTGAAAACAATGGAGAGATACCAAGGCCATGATCACTTGCATAACTAAGCTTCTAGAGAACGAGAAAGTCCACAGAGGAGAATCCAACATGTCCATATGCTTTTCTACTGATTTGCTGATTTGAAAGTGGCAGCTAATCAACTGAGAAGCTGATCTGACATTTCAGGTATGTTTTGGGGTTGCAGGGCAAGCATTGGAGTCCAGGGATCACCAAAGAGGAAGAACAATAGAAAACACTCAGGCTTTCAAATGAGACCCTGATAAATGCACATTACATTAAAGGATAATCTACAACAAAGGCTAATGTTCACAAAGACTAGAAGCTAAGTTTTAATTACCCCCATCCCTGATTGGATTAAGCTGATTTACCCTCAAATGCCTGTGAGAAGCAAGTGTAAGTCATTTCTTGTGCAAGATAATATCAAGTAGAATCCCAAAGGATGTTTACAAACAAGTATATACAGTGTCTAATTATCTGTCAAAATAAAAAGTTCTAAAATTTATAATAAAATGAGCAAATACAATAGAAAACAATAGAAACAGACTGACAGATGATCCAGATATGATATTGAAACTATCACGAAAAGGCTTTAAATTATGTTTCCAGACACTGTGGCCTATAGAATAAATCTAGTCTGCTGTCTGATTTAGTAAATACATTTTATTGGAAAATATCTGTGCTCATTGGTTTGCATAGTGTCTATAGTCATTTTCATGCTAAAATGGCACAGCTAAGTAATTGCAACAGAGATCGTATGCCCATCGAAGTTGAAAAGATTTAATATACAGCCCTCTAAAATAAAAGTTTGCCAATCACTGTTTTAAATTTTTGATTAAAATATCCAAGAAATTAAGTATAAAGACTGAAAGTTGGCAATGTAAATTGATACAGCCACCATGAACAGTATGGAGACTCCTTGAAAAACTAGGAATACAACTACCATGTGACCCAGAAATCCCAATACTGAACATATGCCCTAAGAAAACCATAATCGAAAAAGACAAATGTACCCCAATGTTCATTGCAACATTATTTACAATAGCTAGGACATGGAAGCAACCTAGATGTCCATCAGCAGATGAAAGGATAAAGAAGCTGTGGTTCATATATACAATAGAATATTACTCAGCCATAAAAAGGAACACATTTGATTCAGTTTAGTTAGGTGGATGAACCTAGAGCCTGTTATACAGAGGGAAGTAAGTCAGAAAAACAAATATCGTATATTAATGCATATATATATATACGGTGAAGGCAATGGCACCCCACTCCAGTACTCTTGCCTGGAAAATCCCATGGACGGAGGACCCTGGTGGGCTGCAGTCCATGGGGTCGCTAAGAGTCAGACACGACTGAGCGATCTCACTTTAACTTTTCACTTTCATGCATTGGAGAAGGAAATGGCGACCCACTCCAGTGTTCTTGCCTGGAGAATCCCAGGGACGGGGGAGCCTGGTGGGTTGCCGTCTATGGGGTCGCACAGAGTTGGACACGACTGAAGCGACTTAGCAGTAGCAGCAGCAGCAGCAATGCATATATATGGAATCTAGAAAAATGGTACTGATGAACCTATTGGCAGGGCAAGAATAGAGACACAGACACAGAGAACAGACTTTGGACACAGCAGGGGAAGGAGAGGGTGAGATGAATTGAGGGAATAGCACTGACATATATGTGTAAAATAGATAGCTAGTGGGAAGGAGCTCAACATGGTGCTCTGTTATGACCTAGAGGGGTGGAATGGGGTGGAAGATTGGGGGAAGGTTCAGGAGGGAGGGAACATATGTGTGCTTGTGGTTGATTTACATTGTTGTATGGCAGAGGCCAACACAATACTGTAAAGCAATTATCCTCCAATTAAAAATCTTAAAAAAAACGACTGAAATTATTTGCAGTTCTCTGCAAACATGAAAAATACAGGAATAGGAAATTCAAAACTGAAAAAAATACAATAAAATTAAATATCAATGAATAGGTTTAATAGATTCAACACAGCTGAAGATATAATTAGATTAACTTGAAGATAGCACATAAGACAATATATAGACTGAGACATGGAGAACAAAAGCATGGAGAAAAGCTTGAAATACAATGAAAAAGAGTGAAAAAAATCAATCATTTATATTGCTTACATCAGATAAAGATTAAAGAGAGATGAAGCACAAGCAGTAGTTGAAGAAATAACAACTAAAAAATTTCTCAGTTAGTAGTGACTTGTGGATGTACATCAGTGAGAGTAGTCAGGGGAGCTGACATTCCCCCACCAGGCTGAGTAGGCTGTGTGTTCACTGCTGTTTCCTTCTATATAGTAAATGTAGTTTGCTTGCATCTTTAATACAAAACATTTAAAAATGAGAGTATAGATTTTTTAAAATATCCCAAGTATATAGATAGCTTTGGGTTCATTTCTAATTTTATTGCATCATGATCTACAAATGTGTCCTGCCTGACTTCTGCTTTGAGCAAAAAAGTTGCACATCTTGTGGCTAGATTACATGCAAAAGTTTCAGCAGTGTATCAAAGGTATGAATAGAATATTCAATTTTCCTTTGAGCATACAGTTTATATAAATATAAAAAATATTTTTAGTTACAGTATTCAAAGAACTCTATATATTGGCTTACAATTCAAATGTGGATTTGTCTATTTTTCATTTCTATTGTTTTTTGCTTTCTATACTAAAAAGGTTAAACGATATATAGAGATCACAATTATACAGGCCTGGTGTAGCATTTATCAATATGAAGAAGGTCTCTTTCCTCCTTAAATATATTTTAAATTCCAGTTTGCTTCATATTAACATGGTGACAACTGATTTTATTGTTACTATTTTCTTGGCATGTGTGTACTTATTTCTGAATTGTCAGTTATTTTCATATTTTTGTATTTAGTTGTGTTTCTTTCCATCACCACATAGATGTACTTTTGGAAGTAAAGTCTGTGCCCAAGTCTTTTAAAAGGATAATAATATAGATGGTGAATAGATATACAGATGTATAGATGGGAGAATAGATACATTTATTTTTGTATTTGCTTACTGGTTTTCTTTTTCCCTTCTCCTATATTTTGTTATATTGATTGTGATTTCACTGTTCCTTTTCTTTTCTAAATATGTAAATATATATTGCTTTATGTGAAATATTTAGGCTTTCCTTCAAAGAAACTAAGATCTCCAGGGGATCTTCCCAACCCAGGGATCAAACCCAGATCTCCCACATTGCAGGCAGATTCTTTACCAGCCGAGCCACCAGGGAAGCCCAAGAATACTGGAGTGGGTAGCCTATCCATTCTCCAGCAGACCTTTCTGACCCAGGAATTGAACCAGGGTCTCCTGCATTGCAGGCGGATTCTTTACCGCTGAGCCACTGGGGAAGCCCCATATATATTGGTTTATATGAAATAAATATTTAGGCTTTCTTTCAAATAAACTAAAAGTTACCAAAAAATTGAAATAAAGTAAAATGAAAACATCAAAATAAATAATAAAATATTAAAAATAGTTTTAAAATTATAACTGAATGCTCAACACAAATATTAATCTTAGATGTTATTTTCAAATTGACTAAAGAAACTAACTTCCAATCCAGAATTCTACACCTGAGGAAAATATCCTTTGCGAATGAAGACAATTAATTTTCAGACTAATAAAACCAAGAGAACACATCAGCAGACCTGGACTAAAGGAAATGTTAAAGTGAGCTCTTCAAGCAGAAAAAAAATATTATTCCGAAGTGTGGAAAAACAAGAAGTAATAAAAAGCAAAGATAAGAGTAAATATGTGGGAAAATATAAATAGATACTGATTATAAGATATATATTATGTTATATATGGCATGTATGATATATATGTTATATGTGGCATATACACAGCATATATAATATATATGCATTAAAGTACACCAAATAGCACATGAGGAAAACTAATTTATAATGCTCTAAGATCCTTTCATTATCTCAAAAATAGTAAATATACTAACATATTATACTAAAGTAAGCTAAGGATGCATACTGTAATCTCCTGGGTACCATTAAAAGAATAGGAAAAGAATGTATAAGCTGTACTCTAATAAAAGAGTAAAATGAAACAATGAAATGATTAATTCAAAATGCTTATTTTTACCATTAGAAAATCAATAGTAATAAGATAAATAAATCCAAATATACTAGTACTTACATTAAATTTAAGTGAATTATATACTCCAATTAAAATACAAATATTATCAATTCTTATTAAAATACTGAGAAGAAACTATGGACACTTTATCAGTCTCACAATAACCTTGTTTTGTATGGACACTTTATCAGTCTCACAATAACATTGTT
The DNA here is from genome assembly GCF_027580195.1 of Bos mutus. Taxonomy (NCBI): domain Eukaryota; kingdom Metazoa; phylum Chordata; class Mammalia; order Artiodactyla; family Bovidae; genus Bos; species Bos mutus. The sequence goes on along the minus strand of NC_091646.1, from coordinate 8,384,251 downwards.
TTGTGTCTCTCTGGTTTCAAATATTATCTGTGTTGAAACACTCTCCACTTATATATTTTGGATGAAATATCAAACTTTTCAACAGAGGATCTGGCTTATTGCACAGGAGTCAGATCATGTAATTTCAAACTACAACTAGTTTCTCTCCATACAAAATCCTTGAACAACAGGAATTGAGAGGTTCTGTGCAGAAAAATTGTTCTCCTTTTACCCTTCCATACAATAAGCTACACTTTCTCCTTGAAGCACTTCTAGAAATGTCCTGCATAAGTGAACAATCTTGGAAACAATTTTCTGTGCCTCTTGATGGTTTGTTTAGAATTAATGAGCAGCATTATAACACATTAAATAGCATTGCTTTACATTTTTACTTGTCTTGGTTTCCCATTTTTCCTTAAAAATCATTGTTCTAAATTAAACCCAAAATTGGTAAATGCAAATGAAAGAGACAAATTCCTGGGAAAACACCATTTAAAGAAACCAACAGAAGAATAAATAAATGTTCTGAATATACAACTAAAATAAAGAAATTTAATCCAGATTTTAAAACCTTCTTATGAAAACAACTCTAGGCTCACAGGAATTATAAAGTTAATGTTACACAAACTGTTAGAAGAGAAAAAAAGGGATTACTACTCACTTCATTTTAGGAGACCAGTTTAACTTTGTTATAGAATACGAAAAAGATATCACAGGTAAATAAAATTACAAGCCTACCTTTTTTATTTGTGTGTGTGCAAAACTCAAAATATTATCAAACTGAATCTAGGGATATATAGAAAGTGTAATATGTCATCTATTTGCATCTATTACAAAAATATAAAGTTGAGTTAACATCCAAAATGAATCAAATATTCATTTGGCTATTGTAACCAGTACTGCAACAAACACTGGGATGTGTATATCTTTTCAAACCATGTTTTTCTCTGGATATATGCCCAGGAGTGGGATTGCTGGATCATATGATAGCTCTATTTTTAGTTAATTAAGAGTTTATTTTAAGAAAACTCCATACTGTTTTCGATAGTGGCTGGATCAATTTACATTCTCACCAACAAATGAATGAATAAAGAAGATGTGGTACATATATACAATGGAATATTACTCAGCCATTAAAAAGAACGAAATAATGCTGTTTGCAGCAATATGGATGGACCTAGATATTATCATACTAAACAAAATCAGAGAAAGACAAATATCATATTATATCTCTTATATGTGGAATCTTTAAAAATGATACAAATGAACCTATTTATAAAACAGAAACAGACTCACAGACATTGAAAATGAACTTATGGTTACCAGAGGGAAGGGTAGGGTAAAGGAATATATTGGGAGTTTGGGATGGATATGTACACACTGCTATATTTAAAACAGACAGTCAACAAGGTCCTACTGCAAAAAAATTTAAAAAAAATAAATTTTAAAAAAGAATCAGTCACTTCTCACACAAACAGAAATCAAAAATGTATCTCAAAAGATGCATTTAAAAAGTAATTGATAAAATTCAATGTTTAGTAATGTCCATTAGCAAAGTGAAATAGTAAGGAACTGTATTAATCTGATAAGAATATTACAGAAACTTACACTACACATTATACTTAATTTTGAAATGTCCAAAGCTCTCCTGTTGAGATCAGCAATGATGCAAGAAAACCAGATATAAATACCTCCATTCAAAATTGTACTAAAGTTCTTAGCCGATGCAGTAAGGCATTGAGAAACAAAAGCTGTGGAGACCAAAATGGGAAGAAATAAAACTACCATTACTTGCAGAAAACATGAGTACATACACAAAAGAATCCAAAGAAATTTACAAGTAAGTACCAGATTTAATCAGTGAATTTGGCAAAATCTTTAAGATACATTATCAATACAAGAAAAACCTACTGGTTTTTATATAACAGCAACAGGTAATGAGAAAACAACAATTTTAAAACAATACCATTTATGATAATATCAAGGAACCAAATAACTAAGAATAAGTCCAATAAAAATGATAAAGACCTCTGCACAGAAAACTCTAAAACATCATTGAGGAAAAAACTTAAAAACAATAAGTGGAGCAACAAATTGTATTCATGAATTTGAATATACTCTATATTGTAAAGATATTAATTCTTCCAAAATTCATATACAGATTCAATGCTTTCTTTATACAGTAGAATTCTGGTGGAATTTGACACTCTCATTCTAAATTATTTATGGAAATGCAAAGTGTATAGGCAAGAAAATCATAAAAAAGAATAAAGATGATAGAATCAAATTACAAAATATTAAGGCTTATTATAAGCTTATTGGAGAAGGCAAAGGAACCCCACTCCAGTACTCTTGCCTGGAAAATCCCATAGACGGAGGAGCCTGGTAGGCTGCAGTCCATGAGGTCGCTAAGAGTCGGACACGACTAAGCGACTTCACTTTCAGTTTTCACTTTCATACATTGGAGGGGGAAATGGCAACCCACTCCAGTATTCTTGCCTGGAGAATCCCAGGGACGGGGGAGCCTGGTGGGCTGCCGTCTATGGGGTCGCACAGAGTTGGACATGACTGAAGTGACTTAGCAGCAGTAGCAGCATAAGCTTATAGTCTCTTAGACACTGTGGTGTAAGCACCAATGACAAATGGAACAGAAGGGAAATCCAGAAATAATCTTTCACTCATCAGGGTACATGTTTAGTGACAAAAGTGACATAAGAGACCATGGGGAAATGATGGTCTTTGGAATAAATGGTGTGAGATTATTAGATAGCCATGTGAAAAAAATTAAATGACTCTTACTTCATATTACATGTAAAAGTCAACCCCAGGTTGATTGAAGATTATTTTACTAAGGTAAAATAATTGAATTTTTGGAAGTTGTCATAGGAGAATATCTTCATGATTTGGGAACAAGAAAGGGCTCATAAAGAGGACATTAATTGTCTCTAAAAAATTAAAATTTGATTAACTGAACTACATTAAAATTGAAGACTCACATTAATTAAAATGTACAGTAAAGAAAGGGAAAAGTCAAACCACACAAAGGGAGAAGACAGTTGTAATATGTATAATCAACAAAGAACTCATACCTAGAATATTAAAAGAATTCCATAAGTCTTTATGGAATAAAAGATAAGTCAATAGAAAAATGAGAAAAAAAAACTTGTACAAAATTATGGACAAATGAAAAGATTAATTTATTTGTAATCAGAGAAATTTAAAACCATAATGATCAATACCATTAGGCTTACAGAGGAAAGGATAAAATGAAACCATCTGGCAATATAAAGTGTTAGTAATGGTACAGACAAACTAAAAATTCAGCTATAATGAATGCTGATGGGACTGCATCTACTCTGGAAAACTCTTTATCAACAGCTCTCAAACCTGAACATATAGATAGCCCCATAATTATACTCCTAAATATGTATAAAATTAAATTGTGTATGTATGTGTACAAATAGATATGTACCTGAATGTCCAGAGAAGCAGTCTTCATTATAGCTCCAAACTGGGAGCAATACAAAAGTCAACAGCAGAATGGATACATTTTGGCATATTTATCATAGAGTAGAACAACTGTGTATCAACGAAAATTAAAGAAGTTCAGTTACAGAACAACATAATATTAAGTGAAACAGGGCAAACACCAAACAGGTATTTATTTAGTTATAGAAAATTCGAAAATAAACAAAACCAATCTGTAATGTTAGAAACTGAAATGGCACTTATCTTTGGAGGAGGGGCAATGAACTCTGACTGGCAGTGGGTAAAAAGACACCTTTTGGGTTGTTGCTAATGTTTCATTACATGAATGTAAAAATTCATCAAGTAAACACTGAGGGAGTGCACACTATTCTTCACACATGTAACTATGATTTGAAAAGCTATTCATTCTCAAGAAAAGAGGTTTTAATTGGCTTACATTTACCCATATGGGCTTCCCTGGTAGCTCAGATGGTAAAGGATCTTCCTGTAATGCAGGGAATGCTGGTTTGATTCCTGGGTCAGGAAGATCCACTGGAGAAGGAATAGGCTACCCACTCCAGTATTCTTGAGCTTCCCTGGTGGCTCAGCTGGTAAAGAATCTGCCTGCAACGTTGGAGACCTGGGATCGATCCCTGAGTTGGGAAGATCACCTAGAGAAGGGAAAGGCTACCCATTCCACTATTCTGGCCTGGAGAATTCGATGGACTGTATAGTCCATGGGATGGCAAAGAGTCAGACATGACTGAGCAAGTTTCACTTTCAACCCTGATTCAGTCAGCTGAGGTCACTGTGTTGGAATCACATAACCTGTACCTCATTTATCAGGGGCTGTGGGATGACACACTTTAACAAGGGGGTGTAGATGGGGCTCTGAATGAGGGGAAATGGCTTGGGTCTGTCTTACAGGTAACCCAAGAAGGACCAGCTACAAATAAGCACCAAAAACAAAAACCTGAAAAATATATTGAGGAGTTATAATAATATCAGCAGAAATAGGATGGAAAAAAATTATTTGAAAATACAAATGGTACCTCATAGTGGTCTTGATTTGCATTTCTCTGATAATGAGTGATGTTGAGCATCTTTTCATGTGTTTGTTAGCCATCTGTATGTCTTCTTTGGAGAAATGTCTATTTAGTTCTTTGGCCCATTTTTTGATTGGGTCATTTATTTTTCTGGAATTGAGCTGGAGGAGTTGCTTGTATATTTTTGAGATTAGTTGTTTGTCAGTTGCTTCATTTGCTATTATTTTCTCCCATTCTGAAGGCTGTCTTTTCACCTTGCTAATAGTTTCCTTTGATGTGCAGAAGCTTTTAAGGTTAATTAGGTCCCATTTGTTTATTTTTGCTTTTTTTTTAAATTTTATTTTATTTTTAAACTTTACGTAATTGTATTAGTTTTGCCAAATATCAAAATGAATCCGCCACAGGTATACATGTGTTCCCCATCCTGAACCCTCCTCCCTCCTCCCTCCCCATACCATCCCTCTGGGTCTTCCCAGTGCACTAGCCCCAAGCATCCAGTATCGTGTATTGAACCTGGACTGGCAACTTGTTTCTTACATGATATTTTACATGTTTCAATGTCATTCTCCCAAATCTTCCCACCCTCTCCCTCTCCCACAGAGCCCATAAGACTGTTCTATACATCAGTGTCTCTTTTGCTGTCTCGTACACAGGGTTATTGTTACCATCTTTCTAAATTCCATATATATGCGTTAGTATACTGTATTTATGTTTTTCCTTCTGGCTTCTGGGAGGTGGGTCATAGAGGATCCTGCTGTGATGTATGTCAGAGAGTGTTTTGCCTATGTTCTTCTCTAGGAGTTTTATAGTTTCTGGTCTTACGTTTAGATCTTTAATCCATTTTGAGTTTATTTTTGTGTATGGTGTTAGAAAGTGTTCTAGTTTCATTCTTTTACAAGTGGTTGACCAGATTTCCCAGCACCACTTGTTAAAGAGATTGTCTTTAATCCATTGTATATTCTTGCCTCCTTTGTCAAAGATAAGGTGTCCATATGTGCGTGGATTTATCTCTGGGCTTTCTATTTTGTTCCATTGATCTATATTTCTGTCTTTGTGCCAGTACCATACTGTCTTGATAACTGTGGCTTTGTAGTAGAGCCTGAAGTCAGGTAGGTTGATTCCTCCAGTTCCACTATGAGGTACCATTTCACACCAGTCAGAATGGCTGCGATCCAAAAGTCTACAAATAATAAATGTTGGAGAGGGTGTGGAGGAAAGGGAACCCTCTTACACTGTTGGTGGGAATGCAAACTAGTACAGCCACTATGGAGAACAGTGTGGAGATTCCTTAAAAAAACTGGAAATAGAACTGCCTTATGATCCAGCAATCCCACTGCTGGGCATACACACTGAGGAAACCAGAAGGGAAAGAGACACGTGTACCCCAATGTTCATCACAGCACTGTTTATAATAGCCAGGACATGGAAGCAAGCTAGATGTCCATCAGCAGATGAATGGATAAGAAAGCTGTGGTACATATACACAATGGAGTATTACTCAGCCATTAAAAAGAATACATTTGAATCAGTTCTAATGAGGTGGATGAAACTGGAGCCTATTATACAGAGTGAAGTAAGCCAGAAGGAAAAACACCAATACAGTATACTAATGCATATATATGGAATTTAGAAAGATGATAACAATAACCCTGTGTACGAGACAGCAAAAGTGACGCTGATGTATGGAACAGTCTATGGAATCTGTGGGAGAGGGAGAGGGTGGGAAGATTTGGGAGAATGGCATTGAAACATGTAAAATATCATGTATGAAAAGAGATGCCAGTCCAGGTTCAATGCACGATACTGGATGCTTGGGGCTAGTGCACTGGGACGACCCAGAGGGATGGTATGGGGAGGGAGGAGGGAGGAGGGTTCAGGATGGGGAACACATGTATACCTGTGTATGGATTCATTTTGATATTTGGCAAAACTAATACAATTATGTAAAGTTTAAAAATAAAATAAAATTTTAAAAAAAGAAAATACAAATGGATAGTGTTTCAAAAATAAGAATGTACTGAATAGAGTGCCACGATATCAAATAAAGTAATTGAAAGGAATAAGTCAAATACAGGTCACCGGTGACCTTTATTGAAGAAGGAAATGGGAACCCATTGACCTTTGTGATGAAAGTTTCAGTGGTGTCAGAGGGGCAAAAGCCTGATTGCAAGCAAAAGCCTGATTGTGGTAAGGTGAAAAATAAATGAGAGCCCTTGAGAATCTCATAAAGGCTATGGACTTCCTTGCCAGAAAGATGCACATGCACACATACTCATAAAAATTTTTCCCTTGTTCCAATGGGTCCATGTACCTTTTGGAACCATTTATCCATCCCACTTGCAGAAAGCATATTGTACAGTATTATAATGAGGATCTTGTTTATGAAGAAGTGAAACAGCAGTAACCAGTGCAGGAAAAAATATTGGTAAAGGTTTGAGGTTTTAATGTGCTTTGTTTTAATGAGAGACTTTGAGCACAGTTATAAATTTTCAAGAGAGAGTAAACAAAAAAGAAGAGGTTGTAAACACACAAAGCAGAGAAAATAACTAAAGGATCAAGGTTACTATCATGGAGAAGATAGGAAGTGATAAAAATAAGACCAAAGGAAGAGGCAATAAACAGAGAGATCACCTCTTCTTAGATTGGAAGAAATGATTAGATGGCAAGTATGGATATAAATAAATTTCTAGGATATGGGAGCAGGAAATTATTTAACTTCATTGCGATTTGCTTCAGGTTTTTTTTTTTTTATGAAGAAAGAAAAGGTATCATGTATAGAATGGTGGACAAGAAGATAGCAATTGAAGATATTTAAGACTCCAATTATTTCAATGGTATTTGAACCAAATATTTTCACTGAGCAAATGATTTGAGAACCACATTTCAGGCAAAACTAAAACATACTCCTTGCCTTGGAAGAATTCACTGTATAAATTAATAATAGAACACAATTCCTTACATGATATAGTGGCTAACTATAACACCAAGAGGTGAAGGATTGTAAAGCTTGACCTCAGCTCAATAGAAAGGAGTATCTATCATAAAAAAGGGAATAACACATATCTGCCAACTCTTTCACATGAGCAGCAATTTGTTGCCTGCAGAGTCCTAAAAACACATGCTAACTTATAATCTAATGAGGTGATTAGTTCAAGTATTATCTCAATGTTATTTCAATTTTAGTCACTTTGAAATAACTTCCATAATTGTATATCTTTTGTAAAGTAGGATTCCCTGCTTTGTCCTAAATGTACCTCTTTCCAATCAAAAGAACCCTCTAGTTCTAGTACTCTTTGTCTTGATTCTACAGATTTTAAACCAACATCTGAATCATACTCAGCCTTTACAAACTGAAGAATTTTCACTTGCTGTCCTGTATATAATCCTTACAGTCCTTTTTATGGATGATTTATATAATAATAATTTTGTGATTCTAAAAACAAGTAAGTACTAAATCAGATGCATGTGAGATAATGCATGGGCAGAATTTAGCACTTAATAAACATAGCCCATTCTAATTATAAATTTTATTAAAAACTTTTGCTTCTTTGCTATTGTTTTTCTTTCCAGTGCTCCTTCCTCTTTATTTCATTTCAGTCGCTCAGTTGTGTCCAACTCTTTGCTACCCTGTGGACTGCAGCAAGCCAGGTTTCCAAGTCCATCACCAACTCCCAGAGCTTGCTTAAACTCGTATCCATAGAGTCAGTGATGCCATCCAACCATTTCATCCTCTGTCGTCCCCTTCTCCTCCTGCCCTCCACCTTTTAGGGTCTTTCTTTTTTTATATATATTTTATTTTATTTTTAACTTTACAATATTGTATTGGTTTTGCCATATGTCAACATGAATCCACCACAGGTCTTTTCTAATGAGTCAGTTCTTTGCATCAAGTGGCCAAAGTATTGGAGCTTCAGCATCAATCCTTCCAATGAATATTCAGGTCTGATTTCCTTAGGATTGACGGTTTGATTTCCTTGCAGTCCAAGGGACTCTCAAGAGTCTTCTCCAACACTTCTGCAGTGCCCAGCTTTCTTTACAGTCCAACTCTCACATCCATACATGACTACTGGAAAAATCATAGCTTTGACTAGATGGACCTTTGTTAGCAAAGTAATGTCTCTGCTTTTTTAGTATGCTGTCTAGGTTGGTCATAGCTTTTCTTCCAAGGAGCAAGTGTGTTTTAATTTCATGGCTGCAGTCACCATCTGTAGTGATTTTGGAGCCCATGAAAATAAAGCCTGTCACTGTTTCCATTGTTTCCCCATCTATTTGCCATGAAGTGATGAGACTGGTTGCCATGATATTATTTTTTTCTTTGAATTCCTTTGCTGTAGGTATTCTAGCAGATTTCTCTAACCAGTGCTTTAGTTGTCCACCTTTCCATGATTGCATTCAGGGTTGAAAGATATCCTGTACTAGAGTAGGATGCTTCCAAATAACCCCCAAAATAAACCACATGCTTTCAAAATACAGTTATTCTATCTAGTAAGAGTGTCATCCTAAAACTGGAATGGGGTATCACAGTACAAAAAAAAAAAAAAAGGGTTCAAATCTTGAGTCTGGTGTCCTAGATTCTAATTCCTAATCTAATATTAATGCTTTGTGTACTTGGGCAAGTCACCTAATCAATTCAAGTTGGTTTCATCAATAACAATATACACTTAAGAAATTGAAAGGATTTACAATGTGTCAAGATAGTCTCCAAAATTGAGCACCAAAGTCTTAGACATGGAAAACTGAATAAAATCCTCCAAATAAGAGTTAAGAGTCACCTGGGTTCTAATTTAAGTTCTACCATTAATTATCTGGATTTTTGAGAAATCAAAAGCTCTTTGGGTCACAATTTTATCATGCATATAATATGGAAATTGGAAGAAAACATGTGAAAAATTAAAGGAATCAACAGGAGGAAACCTCAGAAGACAAGTATGGGGTTGGCCAAAAAGTTCATTCAGGGTTGTCATAACATCTGATGTAAATACCTGAACAAACTTTTTGGCCAATCCAATAGATAAACGGAAGCAGCCCACTGCCCAAGACTCACTGATACTATGAAGTTCTCAAGAGATGGATGGCAGTTTAACAAATTGGCATCATTATTTTATACAGCACTGTTAAAAGCACTGTTAAAAGAACCAGATGTTTATATAAGCCTGAGCATGTTCAGTGCATTATCTTTCTAGAGACATTATTAAGGGAGTGAAAATCTAATCTGAAGCCTTTTGGAGAATGTGTGGTTAGTTGAATGATTTCAATATTTGGTGGCATTGAAGTAAAACAGACTGATGAGCTCTGTCCACAAAACACAAATGCTTACTATGGTTAATATCTTTCATTAAGTCTTTCTTTGACCTAAGAACAAAGGTTTCTATAAAGTGACTTCATTTTAGTCTCTGGTCCATAATGTGTTTTTTAATAGTCATATCTCTCAGAGAGCAATCTGATTTCAAATTTTTGTAAAGCCCCACACTAATTTTACCCTTTATTACAAGGATATGAAAAACATGTCCTCACAGAATTGCTGTAATTTTCATGTAAGATAATGGACTTTGTAGCACTTAATCTTGTTTAAGGCAATTGTTATAATAATGTTATGTATTTTGTTATTTGTACAGAAGGAAAAAAGCAAAATAGGAGATAATATTCTTTCCCTAAAAGAGCTTAATAGTTTGGAAAAAGATAGATTTTCATGCATAAATTAACATAATAACAATTACTGATAATATTTACTGAGTTCTCAGCACTTTCCAGACACTGTGCTAAGTACTTTATATTTCATCTTCAACAACTGTCTGAGAAAGGTACTTTTATTATTCTTATTTTACAGAAGAAAAATAAACCTAAATAGGTTAAGTAATCTTCATAAGGTCACAAAGCTAGTTAAATGATAGAGCAAAGATTTTAACCTAAATAATCTGATTCTAGGAAAGAGTCAAAGCTTGTATTTGGGGGTCAGGGAAAATTTCTGTTTAACATAAAATAGTGGTATTAAATTATTGGCCTGTTAACTATTGTGAAGAAGAAAATGACAACCCTAGATTTTGCCCTGCAAGGTTGTAAAGTCATTGGTATTTGCATTTTTTAAACACAAAACGGTAAAGCTATTTCTAACAAAAATGTTTTTTAAAAGAAAGAAGTTACAACTTTAATTTCAGGACAGATTCTAGTTAGTTTGCTCTATGACAGTTATGCTATTTTTACCTTTCAAAACTTACTAACTTTCAGTTACTGATTACAAGGAACAAAATACTTGCTGATAGCTTCAGACAAGTGCCCACATGTGTCCTAAATGTTTACACTTAATGAATTTGGAAACTGTCATCTGTCTTCATATGACTAAAATGTGTTTTCCTTGTGATAATGTTACTTGTTATAGCTAAATAATATTTGAATAATTTAAATTACTTTTTTCCAATCAAATTTTCAGAGGGACCACTGCCAGGAAGATTTTTTTTTTTTTAAACTGGTGAATGTTATGAGGGAAACATATTATATTCCTTCATCCTTGGGCCACCTTAGAAGAATAACCGTAAACTCTGTAACCAAGAGGATAGAAATTGCAATAGATTTATTCCTGTTTCAGTCTCTATTCAACTATAAAATCTGTTTTAGGGCAGAGCCATTTCAGGTCTATTTTTCTGCTTCCTGAAACATCTAATGGAGCACTAGGTGCAGGAGAAGAAGCGGAGAGCAACAGAGAATGAGGTGGTTGGATGGCATCATTGACTCAATGGACATGAGTTTGAGCAAACTCCAGGAGATAATGAAGGACAGGGAAGCCTGGTGTGATGCAGTCATAGGGTTGCAAAAGTTGGACAAGACTGAGTGACTGAACAACAAGAAGGTGCATAGTAACAATTCAATACATATATACTGCATATAAGAACGGAGATAGAATAGTGGGGTTTTGTAATTACTTTACCTGTTGGTCTCCCCACTTGCAAAGAGAAAAATTAACTTCTCTGTCATTGCTATTTTGTTGTATATTTTATACATGTGAAAATGAACTGAGGTACAATCAACACCCATCTAGTCAAGGCTATTGTTTTTCCAGTGGTCATGTATGGATGTGAAAGTTGGACTGTGAAGAAAGCTGAGCACCAAAGAATTGATGTTTTTGAACTGTGGTGTTGGAGAAGACTCTTGAGAGTCCCTTGGACTGCAAGGAGATCCAACCAGTCCATTCTGAAGATCAGCCCTGGGATTTCTTTGGAAGGAATGATGCTAAAGCTGAAACTCCAGTACTTTGGCCACCTCATGCGAAGAGTTGACTCATTGGAAAAGACTCTGATGCTGGGAGGGATTGAGGGCAGGAGGAGAAGGGGATGGCAGAGGATGAGATGGCTGGATGACATCACCGACTCAATAGACGTGAATCTGAGTGAACTCCAGGAGTTGGTGATGGACAGTGAGGCCTGGGGTGCTGTGATTCATGGGGTCACAAAGAGACGGACACAACTGAGTGACTGAACTGAACTGAACTGGACTGAAGCTCTAGAAAGTCCCTTTCTATGTCCCCCTCTCTCTTGCTACACATCTCATGCCTCCACATGCCCACTGGACCTTCAATGCAGAATCCTTCTTATAATCTTTTTTCTTAATTCCCAGTGTTGTAGTGATATTGGAAATATTTCAAATTGCATGAATATACCAGTGGAGATTTTGGTTCAAGTCTTGGTCTTTATCCATTTCCTAGATCCACAGCTTCTTATATTCCCAAGTAGAATGTCAACCATAAGCTTCTTAGTATCTTTTCAAGTGCAAGGGGCCCCACTTCAGCTCTTGGCTATAGGCAGTATGACTGGCTGTGGTATCCATTTCTAATCTGTAGGATTTAATGTTTCATCATCCTGCAGGAGTCCAGCTCTCACAGGTCTGTGGAGTAACCTCACTCTACTTTGTGTTTCTATTCCATTTCTGCTCATGAGGATATTTATTTTACTGTCAAGCACAATTATGTTTTTCATTTCTGTCTGCATGTTATCTTTGCTATTTGATGAAGGAAGACTGTATCACAGAATAAACTTGTGGAGCTTTTTAAAGCAGATGTTCTTTATTTACTCTTCAACCTGTTTCTAGCTGATTTCCATCCCCATCATTTCACTGGAAATGCCCTTATCAAAGTAGCCGAAGGCTTTTATGCTGAACAAAGCAATAAACAACATTCTGTCTTCATAACCTCTCAGCAACAATCAGAAAAATTTGCCATTCTTTCCTTCTTATAAAGAATGGTAAAATTTGTTATAAGGAAGGACCAAATGGTAGTTTTCACCTTATATATGTCTGATTTTCTACCATCTCACTAGCTACACTTCTGTTTGGCTCCTCCTTCTCTGCTAGACTTCTGTCATGTCAGTTCCTTAAGACATGTTCTGGGTTTTCTTCTCTTTCCTATCTACATTCTCTTTAAATGTTTTGAATAATTTACATAGTATAAATTACTAATTATATGGAAATTAGTTCATAAATATGTATCTCCAAGCCTATATATTTCTCCTGGGTTCAAGACAGATACATAGAATACCTTATTTTAATATCTATGTCTCACAGATATCTCAAAGAGGATGTTAACACTAAACTTTTGATATCCCCCCAAACTTGTTCCTTTCCCAGACTTATTTGTCTCAGAAAAATCAGTGTTCAATTACTTACTTAAATCAGAAAATTTGGAGTCATCTTTGTTTCTATCCTTTTTATCATAATCCACACACATACATACAGATACATGTACATACATATAAACTACCAGAAAATCCTGGTAATACAACCTCCAAAATATTTCTGAATCCATCTACTTTTCTCCATACCCACTTTCAGACTTTAGTACAGGCTCATCTCTTGTCTGGGTTGCCATGATAGTCAAATGAGTCTCCCATTTCTATTCCCACCAGCCCAGAACAATCCATTTGTATACTTTGTATACAAAGTAGCCATGGTGATCTTTTTTAATATAGCAATATAAATCTTCAATGGCTTTGAAATTCACTAAGAATAAAACGTAAACTCCTTACCATGACCTACAAACATTGAATGATTTTGCCCCTAAGTCTCCAGTTTTACTTAGCACCACTCCCTCCCTCATTCATTATGTCCTGCATACAATGGCCTTCTTTAAATTCCTAAGAGAAAAATTCCTCAGGGCTTTGGCCCTTGCTCTGTATCTTCCTTCAGGGTTTTTGTTTTTTTTTTTAAACAAGTTATTTACAGGACTGCTTCTTCTTGTCATTGTGGTCTCAATTCATATGTCATGTCTACACAGAGCCCCTTCACAACCTTTGGAAATAATGCCCCTACATCATTCTCTGATAAAAGTCTCTGTTTACTCCCTAGCACTTATTAAAGGTTGCTATTATGGAGTTTGGATATTTATTTATTTAGAGAATATTACAAGCTTTCCTTAATTTCTATTGAACCCATATTGATCACTAGCACTAAAAATCTAACAACCCCTCTAGTTTGAAAGTAAAACAGTTAGGTTAGTGATCTGCTACATATCACTCAGATGGAAAAAGATAAGCCTATGGGCAAATGCAAGCCCATGTTCATATTCTAAGAAAAGAACTATTCTCTTTCCCAGGAAGTCTTTCCTGACAAATCTCCCAGGAAAATGGGAGTATCTCCTTACACTCAGGCCAAAAGACCATCCTCTTTACATTCCTTTTATCAAGGACTATGTTCTACAGAGAAGACTCTTCTCATTAAAAATTTTCAAGCCACTGAACATTAGTGTCTTCATTAACAAATGTAGCATGCATAGCTAGATTAACCATTACTCACTAAGTTTGTTTGGGAAAAATGCCCTTTGGACTCAAGACTATGCTTATATAACTGATATTTACACACCCCTCAACTTACATGTCTAAGAACCAAGCTCAAGTGTCTTTTGTCCCTCTAGTATAGATCCTAATGAAAGCTTAATGGTACTTAACCTACTCAATGACTTCCCAGTGTTTTGAGTAGTGTGATTCAAGTACCTGGCACACAGGGCTTAAATGTCAGTTAGTATCAGCTTGTGAGTTGTGCAGGAGATACAGAACAAAGGTATACATATGGACACTTTGAGTTTAATTGTGCTTTGAATAACATTTCAATGACAATTAAGTGTTGCAGCTGTTTGTAATCAACTTAGTACTGAGATCTCTTGAGAATGTAGGCTATGTAACTGCTGCTGAATTTTATATTCAGGCTGGTCTAAATCAGATTGGGTTCTTTTAAAATGAATATGTTCTCTAAAGGTAAAATATGAATAAAAAGATTTACTCAAACACAAGCAATCTTGTGATTTGGGAACAACGTTATTCCTTCTCCCTCATCTTTCTGTTTGAAGAAACAAGCTACTTAAGACAAGATTCCATGTAGCTAAAAACGATATTACTAAAATGCTATCTGTAGTATGCTCAGTTTCTCAATTGAAGAGATGACTTAACTGAGTCAAATATGTTTTCTCAACTGATCTTTCCTATCATCAAAAGCTAGCATTTGCCAAATACACTGGGGGAAAAGAGACTGGGATAAACAAAAATCTATAAATGAAAGCTGTGACTCAGCCTATATGTGACTAAGGCCTCCCCAGCTCACTGAAAGAAAGAATACTGTGCTCACTCAATAGAAGCTTCCAAAGCATGTATGGTCTGAAGGCAAATATTTAAATTTTCTGAAAATGTCAGATATGGCATCTGTATAATTTACTGGTACTTGGAGTCTCAGCAAAAATGGAGTGCATAAACCCCTATTCTGTCTGGTAGTGAGCCTCTGCAGAAGTTATAAATAAGATTTACATTTCAGTATAACTCTACCTTTTTAATGGACACTCAAGTCTTCCCTTTGGTACATAGTAGCTCATATCTGATGGGCTTCCCAGGTGGCTCAGTGGCAAAGAATCTGCCTGCCAAGCAGGAGATGCAGTTGATCCCTGGGTTGGGAAGATCCCCTGGAAAAGGAAATGACAACCCACTCCATTATTCTTGCCTGGGAAACCCCATGAACAGAGGAGCCTGGTGGGCTACAGTCCATGACCAGAGAGTCAGATGCGACTTAGTAACTAAAAACAGTTACAACAACAAAGTTCATGTCTCTCTAGGATTTCTCATTCCAGTCTTCAAAAACTTCTCTCAGTTCCTTGTGTTTTTGATCTTTCATGTTGTCTATAAAAGTGTTCCTTTTCTATGCCACATTCACTATCAGCTAGAGAGCTTCTGAGGAAAATTTGTTGTTTATTTACATTTTCTGTTCTTTAAGCCAAAAGAATGAATAAAGACAACAATTCTAGATCCCTACAGACTAGTCAAAGATGTGTAACTAAATCATTAGATGATGT
This sequence comes from Bos mutus, assembly GCF_027580195.1. Lineage (NCBI taxonomy): Eukaryota > Metazoa > Chordata > Mammalia > Artiodactyla > Bovidae > Bos > Bos mutus. Next base: position 8,368,441 of record NC_091646.1, on the reverse strand, counting down.
CGATTCTATTCATAGGAAAGTGTTTATTGAGCCTTTACTAATTTCATGTAAAAGTATATATAAAAATGAAGCATTTAGGTTCTTGTGATTCTATAAATTTTTCTCGTATGTAATCAAAAGTGGAACAACAGGAGATGTAATATAGATTTTTAATGATAAAATATGATTTTCAGACCACGTAATCAGAGAACTGTTAATAAGGAGTAAGGCATTTGACCCAGATTTTGAAGGATGAACAGTATTTCAGTGTCTGGAGACTGTAGGTAGAAGATATCCAAGGTGAGACAAAGGATATAAAAGATAGAAATGCATAAAGCTTTAAGTCTTAGGAAATGATGAACAGTTCAATTTGACTGGAGCATACTGTAGTTATATGAGGAATGATGGGCAAAAAGGATCTGGAACACCAGGATAAAGAGTTAAGACATTATTTATGTAATATTATTGAGGAAAAGGCTTAATACAGCTTCAGGATTGTGCTAAGTTATTATTACATTACCTTTTAAAGCAATAAAACAATTTTGGAGCAAATATTGTTATTACTCTAAGGGAATGAAACATACCACCTCAAAATCTCTATTTGCATGTGGATTATTTGGAGCTGAAAGCAATCAAGGGCCCAAAGAGTCAGGTATAAAATTCTACCTTTCCCCTAAGTGCCTAGAAGAATTTAGATAGAGGGCCTGTTCCTAGAATAGAACTATCACTAGAGATATCCACCAAGTATATGTGCTAGGTGTGGTGGGCAGCAATAGGACCTAGAGATCAGAGTTCACTTCTCTTCAGGCCTAGCAAGCATTTGTTTACCAGACATTTGCTTTTCCATCTCCATGTGAATTGCCTTCCTCCTTTTTGAGGTCCCAAACCCCTAACCACCCCTAATCCTCTTTCGTCCTTTAGTGTTTAGATGAAGATGGTATTTTAAAAGTGAGGGTTTCAGACATGTGGATGAGTTATCAGTTTTCCTGGGTCTCTCTCATATATCCATGCTATTAGCCTTTTCTATGATTTTTCTCTGTTAACTGTCTTATGTCAATTTAATTATTAGATGAGCCAGAAGAATCTAGAAGAGTAGAGGAAAATTTCTTCCTCCCCAGGATTACCATTTAGAATATATTATAGTAATACATATAATAATACATATATAAATATTACCATATATAAATATTACCATTTAGTAATGAAAGCTAAGAGAGGCAAAGTAGCTTCTACAGCATTACATATCTATGGGAGGCAAAAACTGAACTCAAATCAGGTCTATTTGACTCCAAAGCTGGAGTTCTTTATGATGATACTCTAAAACTTCAGAAGATTAATGCACCCTTATCACAAACATAAGACTAAAGTGAAGAAAATAAAATAAATTTATTTTGGAAAGTATTATGGTTGACTCTTGAACAATTTGGGGGTTAAGGGGTGCCAACTTACTGTGCAAATACTGGTGAGTAACATTATACATGGCTGGCACTCTGTATCCACAATTCTGCATCTGCCCAATTCAACAAAGTGAATTGTATAGTACAATTTATGCTGTTTATTTATTGAAAAGAATTGCATATAAATATAAGCACATAGTTCTAGAGGCTAAAAAAAGAGTAACATGAGAGTGAGAATCTCCTTAAGGCACAGTCTTTTTTTTTTTTTTAAGGCACAGTTTTATTGAAACCTTAGAAATTAATGAACTTTTCCTCTAAGGAAACCACACCCCCTCTACTTCTCAGAGAGTGAAGGTCCTGAAGAGATCCTTTCCTGGCTCTGGCTCAGGGAGGAGAAGAGTGATCATCCAGAGAAACAAAAAATCTCCATAACAAAGACCTGCTTTCCTAAGGAAAAGATTTTCTCACCAAAGGGCAATGTAGGAGAAAGCAATACCACTGAAAAAACACTTGGTGAAGAGATAACTGCTCAATAAAATACTGAGAATGAATCAAAAGAGAAGGCTGTCCTTCTGCAACACTTGACCACTACACCAACAAGGCTTAGAGGAAAATTTGTAGCATTAAAAGAATATATTAGAAAATAAAAATATCTCAACTGAAAAGCCCAACATCCCACCTTAGAAAACTAGAGAACAAAAGCAATTTAAACCCAAAGAAAGTAGGAAAACAAGATTATAAAAATTAGAGCAGCAATAAAATTAAATTGAAAATAGGAAAACAATAAAAAAGAATGAAACCAAACTCAGGTTTTTTAAATCAATAAAGTTGATAAAATTCTAGCCAAGCTAATTAAGAATAAAAAGGAATAGATATAGTTACAACTTTAAAAAAGGTTATCACCATTGATCCCATGGACATTAAAAGGATAATAAAAAAATACTATGAATAACTCCATGATCATAAATTTGATCATTTAGATGAAATGGATGAATTCTTTAAAAGATACAAAGTATCACCTAAACACCAACAGTCAATTAATCTACAATGAAGGAGATAAAAATATACAATAGAGAAAAGACATCTCTTCAATAATTGGTGCTGGGAAAGCTGAACAGCTACATGTAAATCAATGAAATTAGAATACTCCCTCACATCATTTATAAAAAATAAACTAAAAATGGTTTCAATACCTAAATATAAGACATGACAACATAAAATTCTTAGAAGAGAACACAAACTAATCATTCTCTGATATAAATTTTAGCAAGATTTTCTTAGGTCGGTATCCCAAGGCAAAAAAGTAAAAGCAAAAATAAACAAATGGGACTAATCAAAATTAAAAGTGTTTTACACAGCAAACAAAACTATCAACAAAACAAAAAGACAACCTATGGAATGGAAGAAAATAATAGCAAATGATGCGACTGCCAAGCTGTTAATATATATAAACAGCTCATATAACTCAATGTCAAAAAAACAACCCAATCCAAAAATGAGTACAAGACTAATATAGACATTTCTTCAAAGAAGACATACAGATGGCCAAAAGGCACATGAAAAGATGTTCAATATTGCTACCTATTAGAGAAATGTAAATCAAAACCACCATGAGGGATCACTTCACACCAGTCAGAATGACCATCATCAAAAAGTATACAAATAATAAATGCTGGAGAGGATGTAGAGAAAAGAGAACCTTCCTACATTGTAGGTGGGAATGTCAATTGGTATAACCATTATGTAGAATAGCATGGAGGCGTCTTAAAAAACTAAAAATAGAGTTACCATATGATCCAACAATCCTATTCTTGGGTATATATCCAGAAAAGATGAAAACTCTTAATTTGAAACAATACATGCACCTCAATGTTCATAGCAGCACTCTTTACAATAACAAAAAATGGAAGCAACCTAAATGTCAATCAACAGAAGAATGGATAAAGAAGATGTGGCTAAATGAATAAAGGAGATATATATACATAGAGAGAAAGATATGGATATAGATATATAGATATAGATATCTATAATGGAGTACTACTCAGCCATAAAAAAGACTGGAAATATTGCCTTTTGTAGCAACATTTATGGATTTAGAAAATCTTACACTTTAGTGAAGTAAGTCAGAGTAAGACAAATTATATGACAGCATTTATATGTGGAATCTAAAAAATAATACAAATTAATCTATATATGAAACACAAATGGATTCACACACATAGAAACCAAACTTCAGTTACAAAAGGCCAGTATTACTTTAATACCAAAACCAGACTAAACACATTATAAGAAAGGAAAATCATAGGCTAGCATCTGCTATGATCAGAGTTACAAAACTCAACAAAATATTAGCCAATCAAATCCAATAATGAATAAAGATAATTTATATACCATGAACAAGTAGAATGTATTTCAGGCAAGACTAAAAGAAAGTGTACATAAACACTATATACAAGCAGTATATTTTAGTTGGTAAAGTTATTTCCCATGGGAGTACAGGTTAACAATTATGATGAAAGTGTTAATCACTCAGCCGAGTCCAACTCTTTCCGACCCCATGGACTGTAGCCTGCCAGGCTCCCCTGTCCGTGGAATTTTCCAGGCAAGAATACTGGAGTGGGTTACCATTCCCTTCTCCAGGGGATCTTCCCAACCCAGGGATTGAACCCAGGTCTCCTGCATTGCACACAGATTCTTTACCGTCTGAGCCACCAGGGAAGCCCAACAATTCTGATAGTAATATTCACATACTGTAATCAATTCAGTAAGTAGATGATGAATGGTACAAACTAAATTTCTCATTGTTGCAGTGGGAAGCTACAGATAAGCAATGGGAGACTAGTATGATCTATGTGACAATGAATTAGAGCTGGTGCTATAAGTATAAACTTGTGCTTAGCTTACTTAGTATAACTATAGATGGATGATATGAATAAATATTTGTGTTAGTATACATACATATATTTTCTAATTTTGTCCACTAAGAGGGCCTAGTAGCAAGGAGCATACTTAGCATCCAGATCTTGGCTCCCATTAAAGGAAGCAGGGGTTCTTGAAGAGATGGCAGATTCCAGGACTAGGACAGTGAATATAACAGATGAGGGTGGTAAAATGTGCCTAAAAGTAAGGACATGGCTAAAATAAATACACATATACATATGAGACTGTACCCAAAAGGACATACACAAGAGCCAATGGAAAGACCTCCATATGGCCAAAACAGGAAAAATTTGCCTAATAAAATAAGGCAGTATTATAATATAACCCGGAGAAGGCGATGGCACCCCACTCCAGTACTCTTGCCTGGAAAATCCCATGGATGGAGGAGCCTGGTAGGCTGCAGTCCATGGGGTCGTTAAGAGTCAGACATGACTGAGCAACTTCACTTTCACTTTTCACTTTCATGCATTGGAGAAGGAAATGGCAACCCACTCCAGTATTCTTGACTGGAGAATCCCGGGGACAGGGGAGCCTGGTGCATTGCCGTGTATGGGGCAGCACAGAGTCAGACTGAAGCGACTTAGCAGCAGCAGCAGCATAATATAACCCAAAGTACTTATGAAACAAATATCCACAAGTCTATATCATTATAAATATGGAGCAAATACATCATCACTTATTATTAGAGAAATGCAAATCAAAAGCACAATGATGTACCACCTCATGTCTGTCAGAATGGCCATCATTATAAAGTCTATAAACAAGTACTGAAGGAGGGTGTGGAGGAAAGGGAACCATCCTATACTGTTGGTGGAAATGTAAATTTGTTCAGCCACTATGGAGAACAGTATGGAGGTTCTTCCAAAACTAAAAGTAGTTTTGCCATATGATCTAGAGGGCCTTCCCAAGCAGCTCAGCTGGTAAAGAATCCACCTGCAGTGCAGGAGACCCCCGTTTGATTCCCAGCTTGGAAAGTTCCCCTGGAGAAGGGGTAGGCTACCAACTCCAGTATTCTTGGGCTTCCCTGGTGGCTCATACAGTAAAGAATCTGCCTGCCACGTGGGAAACCTGGGTTTGATCCCTGGATTGGGAAGATCCCCTGGAGGAAGGCATGGTAACCCACTCCAGTATTCTTGCCTGGAGAATCCACATGGACAGAGGAACCTGGTGGGCTACAGTCCATAGGGTCACAAAGAGTCAGACACGACTGAGCAAGTAAGCACAGCACAGCACATGATCTAGCAATCCCACTCCTGGACATATATCCAGAGAAAAGTACAATTCAAAAAGATACATTCACCACAGTATTCATAGCAGCACTATTTACAAAGCCAAGACATGGAAACAACCCAAATATTCATCAAAAGAGAAATGGATAAAGAAGATGTGGTATATTTATACAATAGAATATTACTCAGCCATAAAAAAGAATGAAATAATGCCATTTGCAGCAACAGGGATGGACCTAGAAATTATTATGCTAAGTGAAATTAGTCAGAAAGAGAAAGACAAATACCATATGATATAACTTATCTGTGGAATCCAAAATACAACAAAAATGAGTATATGTATATGTGTATATATGTATGTATGTATGTATATATATGAAACAGACCCACAGACACAGAGAACAGAATGGTGGTTGTTAAGTAGGGTGGGGTCTGGGGGAGGCGTGGACTGGGAGTTTGGGATTAACAAATGCAAACTATTATATACAAACTGGATAAACAACAAAGCCCTACTATGTAGCACAGGGAACTATATTCAGTATCCTGTGATAAACCATAATGGAAAAGAATATGAAAAAGAATTTGTATATGCATAATTGAATCACTTTGCTATTAGCATAAATTACACATTATAAATCAACTACATCAATACTTCAATAAAATTTAAAATGTAATAAATAAATAAAGGGAAAAAACAGATATATCACATGTGCAGAAGTCATCCTAGTAATTTATGCAGATAGCTCAGCTGGTAAAGAATCTGCCTGCAGTGTGGGAGACCAGGGTTGAATCCCTGGGTTGGAAAGATCCCCTGGAGAAGGGAAAGGCTACCCACTCCAGTATTCTGGCCTGGAGAATTCCATGGACTGTATAGTCCACGGGTCGCAAAGAGTCAGACACAACTGAGTGACCATCAGTTTCACTTTTCACTTTTGCCTTTAAGGAACTGAGACACAACTCCCTACTCCCTAAATGTAATCTATGCATAGACACAGCCTTCCAAACAATATAGCATGGAAAAGGAGAAAAAAAAGAGTAACTTTATAGTAGACAAAACTGATAAGCACTACCTTAGTCAGGTGATCAAGTTCAATATCAGTAGTCATAGATCATGCTGATAGTATCTTCTATTGATATGATGCTATAAGAAGGCACTTTTACTTTTGTGTTCTTCTTCCCCAAATACTGTTACCCCGATCTAAGCAGAGGGAAAACATCAGAAAATCTCAACCGAGGGACAAACTATAAAACATTTGACCAGTACTCTTCAAAACTGTCAAGATCATCAAAAACAAGCAAAGTATGAGAAACTGTCACAGTCTACAGGAGCTTCAGTGGCATGATGACCAAATGTACTGTATTATCATGGATGGGATCCTGAAATAAAAAAAATTGACATTAAGTAAAAAAATTAATGATATTTGAGTAAAATGTGGCCAGTTTTTGATAATAGTGTTCCAATATTGTTTATTAATTTTAAGAAATTGATCATATGTGAGACATTAATAATTAGGGAAACTGGAAGTGCAGATAATGTGCATTCTAAGTATTATTTTCAATTTTTTCTCTAAGTTGAAAACTCTTATAAAATTAAATATATATATATATAAATGTGTGACAACACATTCTGATAGTGATGCTGTGGGGTAATAAAGACTCATACCTATGCCTCCACATTCTATCTACCAAAAACATATATGTGTTTATTATTAAAACTATCAATCCCAGTTCTAGGACTTCACCTAGGACACTTGGACTGTTTCCATATCTTGGCTATTGTGAATAATGATGCACTGAACATGGGGGTACATATATATTTTCAAATTAGTGCTTTTGTTTTCTTCAGGTAATTACCCAGAAGTGGAACTGTTGGATCATACGGTAGTTCTATTTTTAATTTTTAAGGACCTCCTATACTATTTTCCACTGTGGCCACACCGATTTACAATTTCACAACAGTGCATGAGGGTTTTCTTTTCTTCATATCCTAGTCAACACTTGTTATTTCTTGTCTTTATTATTATAGCCATTCTAACAGGTGTGAAGTGATATGCCATAGTGTTTTGGCTTGCATTTCTTGATTAGTAATGTTGAACATCTTTTCGTGTATCTGTTGGCTATCTCTGTGTCTTTGGGCAAATGTCTATTCAGATCTACTGCTCATTTTCTTAATCAGGATGATTGTCTTTTTGCTCTTAAGTTGTATGAGTTTTTTAATACATTTTGAATATTAACCCCTTACCAGATACACAATTTACAAATATTTTCTCATTCAATAGGTAGCCTTTTCATTTTATAAACGATTTCCTTTGTTGTACATATGCTCTTTAGTTTGATGTAGTCCTGTTTGTTCATTTTTGCTTTTGTTGCCTTTGTTTTTAGTGTTAAATCAAAAAAATAATCATTGCCAAGACTGATGTCAAGGAGCTTGAGGCTTATGTTTTCTCCTAGAAGTTTTATGGTATCAGGTCTTACATTCAAGTCTTCAAACTGTTTTGAGTTAATTTTTGTGTATGGCATAAAGTAATGGTCCAGTTTCATTATTTTGCATATGACTGTGCAGTTTTTCCAACACCATTTATTGAAGAAGCTCTCTTTTCCCATTGTATATTCTTTGTTCCTTCGTCATAAATTAATTGACCATATATGAGTGGATTTAGGGATTACCTATTCTGTTCCATTGATCTATATATCTTCTTTTTTAGTTTCAGTCCCGTACTGAAGTAGTATAGCTACTTTGAGTAGTATAGCTCCATAATATACTTTAAAGTCAGGAATAGTAATACCTGCAGCTTTGTTCTTCTTTCTCAAGATGTCTTTGGCTATTTGGGGACGTTTATGATTCCATACAAAAAAATCTTAAAATTGTTCTATTTATGTGAAAAATGCCAATGGGATTTTGATAAGGATTGTACTGAATCTGTATAATGCTTTGGGGAGTGTGGATTTTTTTTTTTTTTTTTGACATTGCCATAATCTTTTTATAATGTAATCTCACAAGTCACATCCCACCATTTCTGCCCTATTCTAAATACCTGCCTGCCAGTCTTTAGCTGGATGTTATGTAGCTACTAAGTAAAAAGTAAAAGTAAAAATTCACTCAGTCGTGTCTGACTCTTTGCGACCCCGTGGACTATAGCCTATCAGGCTCCTCCGTCCATGGAATTCTCCAGGTAAGGATACTGGAGTGGGTTGCTATTTCCTTCTCCAGGGGAGAAGTTACTGCTGCTGCTAAGTCACTTCAGTCGTGTCCAACTCTGTGCAACCCCATAGACGGGAGCCTACCAGGCTCCCCTGTCCCTGGGATTCTACAGGCAAGAACACTGGAGTGGGTTGCCAATTCCTTCTCCAATGCATGAAAGTGAAAAGTGAAAGTGAAGTCGCTCAGTTGTGTCTGATTCTTAGCAACCCCATGGACTGCAGCCTACTAGGCTCCTCCATCCATGGGATTTTCCAGGCAAGAGTACTGGAGTGGGGTGCCATTGCCTTCTCCAGAGTGTGGACTTTTTAACATTAATTTTTCTAATCTGTGAGCACAGAATATCTCTCCATTTATTTGTGTATTCTTCAATTTCTTTCATCGACGACTTGCGGTTTTCAGAATATGGTCTTTCACTTTCTTGGTTAAGTTTAACCCTAGATATTTTATTCATTTTGATGCAATTCTAAATAGGATTATATTCTTAATTTCCTTTCTAATACTTCATTGCTCGTGTATAGAAATACAACAGATTTCTGTATATTGATTTTGAAACCTACAAATTTACTGAACTCATTTATTAGTTTGAAAAGTTTTGGTGGACTTTTTGTTGACTCTTTTCTTATGCATTGGCATCTCTCCAAATGTAGCCTCCTTAGTTAAGAAATCATTTCTTATATACAGTTTATATTTTCGATCACATTTATTACACTGTTGTGGACATAACATATATATAGCAGAAGACTAAAAATATGTAAACAACTATAGTTTCAACTTAGACCTTTTGATAGCCCTACTCCTGGATTTTGCTTAGTCCTTCCACCATTTTTCAAGCAGATCAGAGAGGGACATGAGTTCCTATATAGGGATTGTTTGATTCCCAAGGGAGTTCAGAGAGAAGAAAGAACTTCACAGCTACCCCTGTATTTTCTAACAGTGAATGAATTATCTGAGACAGATATTTCATGGGACAGCTTTCCCTAGTCCATGAGTCCATGGGAGGATAAAGACCTTTTTGTTAATGTTATCCTAAGAATAATATAATTAGGAAAGGAAGCCACCTTTCAAAAATTCAAAATTTCATTCCAATTTGGATTACTCACTATTTTGAATTATCCACATCACCACCCACTCCCCATCACTATTCAAGAGTATCAAAGCATAGCTACACCTTAAGTGCCAAGCACTCATTCCAGGTTGTGGACTAGAGACAGCAAGTGCTCTTATCAGAAGAGGACATTTTTGAACTACTGCTTTTCTCCAGCCTCCCAGGTTTAATTCCAACCTAACAGCTGCACTGAAGTCCATAAAATATTTACATTGTTTCTTAGTAAATTATATACATTATTTACTATATCATCTATTAAATATTTACCACCTTTCCAAGTATGCCATGTACTGCACTCCACTGATCTTGTTTCTCTTAGCACTAAAACAGAAAGGGCCTAGCCCTGTGCAAGCCTGGAGAAAGTGACTGTGATAAAGAATGCTGAGGAGGGAAAAATGTAGAGAGAAGCAGAAGGCAGCTATTTGTAAAAGGGCTCTGTGTTATATAGTCACTATCTTCTCAATTTTTCTCTTCCTCTAGCTGAGATAATAATTTCTCTCACTTAGAGAAGATGCTTATTTTTCTAATAAGTTATACATATATAATTTATAAAAATATAAACAATTTATATATTGTATATATAACAATTTATATTATATATATATATAATCTGGGGGAAAACGGAAACAGTGTCAGACTTTATTTTTGACTTTATTTTCTTGGGCTCCAAAATCACCAAGGACAGTGACTGCAGCCATGAAATTAAAAGATGCTTGCTCCTTGGAAGAAAAGCTATGACAAACCTAGGTAGTGTATTAAAAAGGCATAAACATCACTTTGTCGACAAAGGTCCATCTAGTCAAAGCTATGGTTTTTCCAGTAGTCATGTACGGATGTGAGAACTGGACCATAAGAAGGATAAGTGCCGAAGAATTGATGGTTTCAAACTATGGTGCTGGAGAAGACTCTTGAGAGTCCCTTTTGACAGCAAGGAGGTCAAATCAGTCAATCCTAAGGAAATCCACCCTGAATATTTATTGGAAGGACTGATGCTGAAGCTCCAACACTTTGGCCACCTGATGTGAAGAGCTGACTCACTGGAAAAGACCCAGATGCTCAGAAAGATTGAAGGCAGGTGGAGAAGGGGACGACAGAGAATGAGATGGTTGGATTGCATCACCAACTCAATGGACACGAGTTTGAGAAAACTCTGGGAAATGGTGATGGAGAGGGAAGCCCAGCATGCTGCAGTCCATGTGGTCACAAAGAATTGGACATGACTTAGCGACTGAACAACAATATATAAAATCTAATTGAAACTATTCTGGAAATAGGCTATATTATCCTCAGGAGTCATGCTCTAGTGGACAGATATGTAAAATTTCTGTTAAGCAAGACTTATGTTGATATCAGGAGTCAAGTCACCAGCCCACTATATTCAGAATTCTTCCCTACTGGAAATAGTGACATGTATTCAACTCTCCCTAAGCAATGTGATGCTTCACTCTCGTGGAATAAGGAGATCTATTAAGAGATGTGTTGTTAATAGGAGATATAGATATATCTTGTCATCAGCAAAAGATGCCAAACTATGAAACAATTTCATGCTCTGAGAAATATTTTTTTTAAAAAAGAACAAATTGTTTCCTACCTGAAAACTTTAACTTGCTCATTGTTCTTTAAATTGTTTATTGTCCCCAAAGTAAGCACCTTAGAAATTGCTAATTATCTACCAATTAATTATGCACTCTCCTATCCATTGAAATTAACATAATCTTCATTTTCAGTGGGACACACTGACATCCAACTGAAAGACTATATTTTCCAGCCTTTCTTGCACTTGAGAGTGGCATGTGATTAAGTTCTCAGCAATGACGGGTAAATGGAAATGTGACATGGAACTTTCAAATGTCTCTCTGTAAGTGATAGAACACATGGTTCTCTTTCTTTCTTCCTCCATCCTATTGCTTTAAACCTGTGAAAGTGAAGTCATGTCTGACTCTTGTGACCCCATGGACTGTAGCCTACCAGGTTCCTCCATCCATGGGATTTTCCAGGCAAGAATACTGGAGTGGGTTGACATTTACTTCTCCAGGAGATCTTCCCAACCCAGGGATTGAAGCCAGGTCTCCTGCATTGTAGGCAGATGCCTTACCGTCTGAGCCACCAAGGAAGTCCAGATTATGACAAAAGCACAAGTAGCCCTCTTGAACCATAATGATGAAGGACATTCCATAGGAACCAAACACCAAATAGCTAGACAAGTCTGGGTCTTTGAAAACCATGGAACTGCTATAACAGCCCTTAACTACCAAACTCAGCACTTTTATTCCATGATAAATAACTGAACTGTGTCATGGTTAAGCCACTCTGTTTTAGGTTTCAACTATATGTTGCCAGATTTAATGTCTATTAACACAGCTAGGTTCATGCGCTATTCTCACAACCATTCCAACCTACAGGCATTGCATACATTTATGTATGTCTGTTTGCTATCAAAACTTTCTGCGAGCAATTACTTACATCTTAGTGGTACAAATGTAGCACTGTGGATTACTTCAGTCATAGTTAACTGTCCTCTCTGAATGAATTATCTTTGTTACTCCTCATCATAAGTCAGAGGATAGCCTTCTACAGTAAATATGAACATCCTAAATTGTTTTCCCTACAACTAAATTGGACTGGCTTAAAATGAGTTAGTGCTAATATGCTAAAACATATTATTGATGTCTACATCCTTGGAGCTGTCAAGGCTTTGCTAGTTAATTTTCATTTCTTGGATTGAGTAGTTATTTGCAATTGCTGTGTAGATATAAATGCATCAACATATCTGACTTATACACAAAGTCTCATTTGTTTCACATATAAAATTGTTTGAAAATTTCCTTAAACTACACTTCAGGTCAACAAACATTTTTTGAATGCTCATCATAAAAGGCAAACTAATCTGAGATTCAACAAGTCCAAAGCTCATAGATATCATTTCAAAAGGGAGAGGAGGAGTGCAGACTGTTTTGGGTGAAGCATTTGAAATAAAATTTTCCTTAAATGAATGGGTGCTATAATTGCATTCTTGCCTTAAATGTAGTAATCTATGGCATCAATGCTTCATTTTTAAAATCTAGATTTTCCATTTTGCTTTGCTGACACACATTGAATCAGCTCATATTGCAGCTGGGATTTCCTGAAATCTCTACTCTCTAACATTAATCTCCAAAGTGCATTGCAGGTGTTCTTATAGAAAGGATATTCCTTTAAATTGTCTTGAATAGATCATAAAAGCTTTTGATTGAAACTGATGGTTTTATAAACCCTTTATAAGACTTTATTTCTACACCAGCAACTTCTCCAGAAAAAATTAGGTGAATGGCAATGACCTTGACTATTTCAATATTTAAGGCGAAAAGGTCTATTTTATATCATAAATAATCTAGATGATTGCCTGAATTCTCCTCTTTATAAGGCTAGACAAAGCAAAAGTTTTCTTAAGGCTATATTCCCAAATGGTATACTGTTCTGTAGTTAAACCAAATGCTGGAATATGAAACAAAAGGATAGGCAAGAATATTAGCAATGGATGGCATTGTTTTTAGGGTTTTAGGTCCAAGGGAATCTTATCTGGTTTTGTTTAGCCTAATTTCTACCTTTAGACTGAGTAAGTCAGCTCTGTGCTCCCTTCATGTTTGGTCTTTGTGTCTTTGCTTAAGCCGCTTTTGTGATCTGCTAATATACAGGTTTGATAGTACCCCATAGACTTCTTGAGAATGGGGATGAGGAACCAAAACATTGGATGATGATGGTAGGGATTACAAGTCCACCTTATATATGTAAGCACTGTTGTATTCTAGAACCCTTAATTGCATAAGATAATAAGCTAATTGTTAAGAATAAGCAATTTTGAACCAACTCTAACACCCAATCCAGTATGAACTATATAGATGATTTGTTCTATTCCCAGCCTGAACTCTATTTTTGTTAGTTTTTAAAAAATGAAGTATGAAACTGTGAATTGCTTTATTTTAAACCCAATGGAACTGTTTAAATTAGAGCAAAAGCCTATATATTATTGATGTTCCCTGAACCAAAATAAGACTGAACTATCTATGGATTCCCTAAAGTAAGCTGCCATTTCATGTGATTCAAGTTGCTAATTGTGAGAGGATTTAGGGAATTATTCAGATTTCAAGAGGTATTTATCAAAAAGAGTCTCAAAAATTTAACGTCTAAAATACACCTGAATGGTCATACTCAAGATGAATAACCTGTTTCTTTTTATATCCCGAATTGCTGTGACTCTGTAGTTCCCCTTCTCTGCACCAGTGTACTTTCAATTGAATCTATTTACAGTGTTTTGGAGAGGATCAGAACAGAGAGAGTAAAGGTCCAAGGTTTTAATGGAGATCTTGTTCAGATTGACCTTTTACTGATATTTTTCATGCTTGAGATTAAAAAGGAGAAAAAGCAAAGGACAACTCTTTCATAACAGTATTTTTCTTCAATTCCATCCCATTTAGAAATCTTCTCAGTTCACTAAATTTAGGCAATTTTAAATCTATTTCCTAAATTGGCATTTAGGAATTAAGTATTTATATGCAAAAGAATTTTTAAAAAGAGAACAGGAACAAAATTAAATAAAATCCAAGCTTGTCAGTTCATTCAATAGGAACAAACTGATTTGGGGAAAAATGAAATCAAATGATATTTAAAAGTATAGGAACTAGTCAATTTCACCAAAGAAATAAACCATCTCTGAGATTTAACCAATTCTACAGGCTTCCTTGGGGGCTAAGTTCTTTGTGCACATCAATGAAAGAATCAGTATTTGAGACACACAGTAAATTTTTGGCAGACATTCAAAAAGGCACCAAATTGTCTCTGTTTTTACTGTGATCAACTGTGAGGTGAAAACTTACCACTTACACCACTTCTACTGTAACCTAATTCATTTTCTTTGAACACAGTACAGAAAAAGTCTTAGTGGCCTATGGCCCATGGAATTTTTCTTAAAATAAAGCCAACAATGTGAAGTTTCTATGGTTGGAACATCTTCTCAGTCTGAAAGTATACTTGATATTTCAACTGTAGTTTGAAATTTAATGTATCTGTAATTTAAAATTTAGTATATCTGGTCTGTAGAAGAATGTCAACCTAATTTAAGTCCCAGTTCTGCCACTAATGAGCTATGTGGCCTTGGTCAAGTCATTTCTCCTTTATGGCCCTTATTTTTATCACCCATAAAGGAAAAAAAATTAAACTGGTTCCAAATGTCCCTTCCATCTTTAAGGGTCTACAAAGACAAATAATTTTTCACTGTATAAAATCTGGTAGGATTTAGATTTGGATTTAAAATGTCTGCCCCTCCTTCTCCCAACTAATTTTTTACTATGAACCACAATTTTGCAAAAGGACTTAGCTACCGAACCATAAAGAAGGGTTCGGTAAAACCATAAAGTTTTACATACCCAAGGAGTAGGCACCTGCCTTCATAGGTCAAGATGCTCTAAGGCCTTCTACAGTGCAATGATCCTACAAAACATCACATACCTGCATTTCTTTGTCATATGCTACTTTTGCCTTGCTGCTGCTAAGTCACTTCAGTCATGTCCAACTCTGTGTGACCCCATAGATGGCAGGCCACCAGGCTCCCCCGTCCCTGGGATTCTCCAGGCAAGAACACTGGAGTGGATTGCTATTTCCTTCTCCAGTGCATGAAAGTGAAAAGTGAAAGTGAAGTCGCTCAGTCGTGTCCGACCCTCAGCGACCACATGGACTGAAGCCTTGCAGGCTCCTCTGTCCATGGGATTTTCCAGGCAGTACTGGAATGCAACCTAATTCAAAGGGATAGAGCTGTAAAGTATGAGATCATTTATTGAAAACAAGCATAGTTTCAATTAGGGCTTGCACCCATGATAAAGGATAGTACTTGGTTATTACACAAAATTATGGACTCCATGACAGAACAATTGTCATAAAAGAGGTTAAAAGTCTGCTTGTGAAGGTCAGTGTGGTCATTGGACTAGCAGATATTGTGTATACTTCTAGACAAGGGAAGTCTCTGCAAACTACATTTGATATCAGACAATGGAGGAATTCCAACAATGTGGGGAAAAACAGGTGAGAGTGTTTAGGTCGATCAAATATTCATAATTGATAAAATGCAATACAAAATCACTGGAGCACCAAAATCTTGATGAAAAGTGTCATTATTCCTTAATCCAAGATTTTTAGTTCATTTTATATATATATACATATGTGTGTGTGTGTGTGCATGTGTAGAGAGAGAGAGTGAGAGAGATTCAATGTTGGCTTCAGTTTTTATAGATATTTATGAGATAATAGAACTCAATTAATAGAAATCTATGTAATACATCCCTCATTACCATTGTACCTCTATTCTGTCTAAAATAGGTAAGTTGATATCAAAAAAAAAGTCTCAGTTCAAATACATTTTTAGATTATGTAGTTCCCTTGTAGGGAAGTTGTTGGAGTCTTTAATTTCTTACTAACATTCTATTATTAGGACCATATTCTTACTAATACTTATTAGTCCTCTTCTTATTAGCACTAATGTGCCTCATTTCTTACTAAGACTCTATTGTTTTCCCAGTATAACATAAAGGTATTGATATTTCCTTGTTCCTATGTTCCCTAAGTGTTTGGTGGGCTAGGTTCCCCGACTAGGTAAGACCAAGACTTGATTTCAACTGACGGACACTAACAGAAATTTTTAATTTTCATGAGAAGCCAAAGTTAGGCAAATATACACCAACTGTTCTATAGTTTCGCAAATAGAAAAACAATCGACCAAATTAAAGTGTGCACAGTGCTATGAGTTCAACATAAACCCACTCAGTGATCTAAAATATGGTTTTTCCAATTCATCCTCATTTCCTGTTGGTTTCAGTGCCAGATGTTTTAGAATTTCAAGCATCTTTACATCATCCAAATAGCTGCATAAGTAATTAAGGCGTGTGTGTGTGTATGTGCACACACACACGCATATGCATCTTGAAAGGATTCTTCTCTTTCATTTCCTACATTTAAGTCTGAGAATATAGAATTTGAAAGCAATAGAAAGGAGTTTTGTTTGAATTCAGGTAAAGCTGGGTTTGAATTTACCTGTCAATACTCATCTGTGTGAACTCAATTAGATTACCAAATGTGGTGCCTCAGTTTTTTCATCTATAAAAGGGGGATAATAATTGTCCTAACTTCATAGGGTTGAATGAGAATGAAAATAAATGTAAAGCATGTAGCACAGTGCTTTCAATAAAAGAAAGAAAATAATAAATAGTAATTATGATATCAAAGACCTTCGAAGTTTTGGAAGGTTTTTGGAGAGATTCCACAAATAAGGAGAAAATACAAAAAATTTCATTTTCTTTATGGATTCATTTTCTACTGAAATTTATATTACCAGAACATATTGACTGGGAAAGCTAATGTACTACTTATAAACATGATCTATGCAATCACACAGTTTGGAGTTGAAATCCTGGCTCTTTCAGCTGATAAACTTGGACAAGTTATCTAATATCCCTGAGGTCTCAGATTTTTGCCTAAAACAAAGTGGTTATAATAGCTCCTACCTCACTGGGTTATGAGCACTAAATGAGTGTTAAATTCATATTAAGCCATTCAGAACAGTGCATGATGTATACAATAGATAGCAGCTGTCATTATTGTCTGGAGAAGGCAATGGCACCCCACACCAGTACTCTTGCTGGGAAAATCCCATGGATAGAGGAGCCTGGTAGGCTGCAGTCCATGGGGTTGCTCAAGAGTCGGACACGACTGAGTGACTTCACTTTCACTTTTCACTTTCCTGCACTGGGGAAGGAAATGGCAACCCACTCCAGTGTTCTTGCCTGGAGAATCCCAGGGACAGGGGAGCCTGGTGGGCTGCCATCTATGGGGTTGCACAGAGTCGGACACGACTGAATTGACTTAGCAGTCGTTATTGTCACGGTGTTGCTCAACAAATTACATAATGGCAATGGTAGAAGAAACTTAAGAGATCATGTGATCCATGATTTGGAAACCATCCTTTTACAAATCTGAAGTAGTCCCCCAAAAGGGAAGTGACCAGACCAAGGTCAATCATTTAATTAATGGCAAAACTGTGTGTCAAATCTAGGTCCCTTGCCCCCTCATTAGTACTATTTCTACTCTACTGGAGATGCTTGTAGAAATAGTAATATGAAAAAGATTTCCCAAGCAGCCTTCATGGGTTGCCATGCTCCTACTACTTTGGAATTTTTAAAATGTTATATCATCTTTATTATTTACTGTCTCTAGAGGTGAAATTATGCCATGTTTTTCATCCTAACTGTCAGCTAAATTCTCCAATTTTCCAGGTGGATACTCCGGTCAGAGGCCATTTCTAAAGCTTTCAACCTCACAATTGTGATCATTGGTTTTATCCTCCCCACCCCCCTATCCCTTGCTGTAACATCAACAACAAACAATTGTGTTTTGGGATACAGCCTTAGATTTAACATGCATTTATTATCAGTTCTCATATAACCATTTTTTGGTTTCCCTCACCCTCTATCTCTTTCTCTTTAGCTCCTTTCATTTTGTAGAGTTCAAAATAAGATCTATGGCCTTAAAAGTCATCTTCATTAATTCTATAAAGAGCATGCTTCAGAAACTATTTGACCAGATTCGCCAAACTGCACCTTCAATTGTTTGGTTTTAGATTGAAAAAAATCAGATTCAATAGACACAAAGATAAAACAGAACTTAAATGGTGAGAAAAAAAGTAAAGTTTCTCCTAGAATCTTAGAGTTGGAAGAATTCTTAGAAGTCATTAGATCTACTTCTTACTCAGTAAATAATATTTTCCCCCTTCCCATGTAACAGTCATTGAACTTCATATGTTAAGAATCATAGGAGCAGAAATTGGTCAAGATGGTGGAGTGGGAAGATATGGAAATTGCCTCCTGTCACAAATGTATAAAAAAATATATGTACAAGTGGAACAATTTTCACTCAAAACTAACTGGAAACTGGCAGAATGAACACTGTACAACAAGGATTGTAAGAAAGATCCACACATAATCCAGTAGGAAGGAAGGAAAAGTGATCTGAGTGAAGTGAGGGAAACAATTGCTGGAACCTGCAAAGTAGTGTATCAAAGTTCAGAGATGGCTCAGATATCTGTCTGCTACTGAAATGAGCTGAGAGTCCACATGGTATTGCCTTGCTTCAGCATTCCCCTTTTCTGGAGCAAGGATCCTTGTGTGGAGAGAGGGGAAAACACACACTTAAAGGGAAGAGAGCTAGCTTGAGTCTGACCCTCAGGGCTTCTGTTCCAGCAACTGGGGATCAGACCCAGCCCCTAATTGGGTGGTGACAACCACTGAACAGAGAGGCAGTCCCACCTCAAACACAGCAACAGCTCTTTCCCTTCATCTCTAGCGATATCCCCTGTCATGGTGATAACTGCAAGCAGACCCTGAGAAAAGACATGACTTGCATCAACATCAAATATGCTCTCCCACTAAAGGCATTGGAAACACAGTCTACATAGAGAAGTACCAACATGACAGAAACCCTTCAAGACCACAATAGGTAACTGTTTCACCTAAATTCATAGAAGCAGAGAAAGCTAAGCAAATGAAAGGCAGAAGAATTGGCCTCAAAATAGCAAGAGAAAAAAAAAAAACTTGAAAAAATAAATAATGAAAAATAATTTATCAGACTAAGTATTCAAAGCATTAGTAATAAGAATGTTAACTGAACTGGGGAAAAGAAGAGATGAACACAAGGAGAATTTTTACAAGAAACTAGAAAATAAAAAAGATCCAATCAGAAATTAATAATTCAGGAGTGAAAAAAACACACTCATAGTAATGACTACAAGACTAAACGGTACAGAAGACCACATAAGTGATCTTGGAGACCACATAAGTGATTGAAATCATTCAATCAGAAGAGCAAAAAGAAAAACAAGTTTAAGAAATGAGAACAGTTTATGAGATCTCTGGAACAACAATAAGCATAACAACATTTACATTATATGGGTCTCAGAAGGAGAAACAGAGAAGAGATTGAAAATGTATTTGAGGAAATGAAAACTTCCCAAACTTGAAAAAGGAAACACATATCCAGGTACAAAAAGCATGTGTATGCATGCTAGTTCACTTCAGTCGGGTCCAACTCTTTGTGATCCTATGGACTATAGCCCACCAGTCTTCTCTGTCCATGGGATTCTCCAGGCACGAATACTGGAGTGGGTTGCCATGCCCTCCTTCAGGGGATCTTCCCAACCCAGGGATGAAACCTGCATCTCTTACATCTCCTGCATTGACAGGCAGGTTCTTTACTACTAGTGCCACCTGGGAAGCCCACACAAAGCATAGAGGGTCCCAAACAAGATGAACACAAACACACCCACACAAAAACATATCATAATGAAAACGGCTAAATTTAAAGTGGAATTGTAAAGGCAGCAAGAGAAAAACAGAGTCACAGATAAGGGAACCCCCATAAGGTTATTAGATGATTTTTCTGCAGAAGTCAGAGGGGACTGGCATGTTATATTCAAAGTGCTGAAAGAGAAAAATGTGCTAGGATACTCTACTAATAAAGACTATCATTTAGAGTCAAAGAACAGATAAATAACTTTTCAGAGAAGCAAAAACTAAGAGTTGATAATACTAAATCTACTGTAAAGGAAATGTTAAAGAATCTCCTCTAAGTGGAAAAGAAGTAAGAAATAGAAATGGGGAAAATCCTGCTAGAAAAGACAAATGTAATAGTAAAGACTGAGGATCCACCCTAATAAAGCTCCACAAAAATTAAAAGACAAATTGAAAAAGAAACTAAAAATGGTTAAGAGATAAACACAAAGATGTAACATACGACATCAAAAACACAAAATATGGAAGAGGGGAGTAAAAAATGAAATTTTAGAATGCTTTTGGCTTTAAGTGGCTATCAGTTTAAAACGAGTACATATAATTGTGCGTCAACAAATGAACATTATGGTAAACACAAATAAAAAGCCTAAAATAAATACACAAAAGCTGAAAAAGAAAGGAACACAAGCATAATACTAAAGAAAACCAACAAACCACAAGAGAGGAAAGAACAAAGAAGAATTAAACAGAAGAAATACAAAGAATACAGAAAAGAAGCAATAAAATGGCGATATGTGTATGCCTATCAATAATTACTTTAAATGTCAATGGACTAAATTCTTCAATCAAAAGACATATGATGGCTGATTGGATAGAAAACCAAGATCCACCTACAAGAGACTCACTTCAGAGTGAAGACACACACAGACTGAAAGTAAGGGGATGAAAAAGATATTTCATATAAATGGAAACAAAAAGAAAGCAGGAGTAGCAATACTCATATGAAACAAAATAGACTTTAAAATAAAGACAACAGAAGACAAAGATAGGCACTAAATAATGATAAAGAGATCAATACCAGAAGAGGATATTATACCTGTTTATACATTACAACTGGGGGATTTTTGCAGAAACTAATATCTGTGGCCAGCAATTTGTTATGTAAGTGAATATTGAAACATCTCCAGTCAATAATGAGCAGGTAACAAAAGACAGATTAATATGTTTCCAGTTAATAAGTTGTTAATATACATGTACCCAATATAGGAGAAGCTAAAATATGAAACAAATACTAACAGACATAAAGGGAGAAATGCAGAATAATACAATAACAATAGGGGCTTTTAACCCTGCACTACATGAAAGGACAGAACATCCAGACAGAAAATCAACAAGGCAGCAGTGGTCTTAAATGACACAATAGACCAGTTGCACCTTAGAGGTATATACAGATCACGACATCCAAAAACAACAGAACACACATTCTTTCCAAGTGCACACAGGAGAGCTCTCCAGGATATATCAAGTACTAGGCCACAAAACAAGCCTCAACAAACTTAAGAGGGGAGAAATTACACCAAGCATTTTTCTGACCACAACAGTACTGGCACAAAAACAGAAATAGAGACTGATGAAACAAGATAGAGAACCCAGAGATAAACCCACACACCTATGGGTACTTTATTTTTGACAAAGGAGGCAAAATATACAATTGGGCAAAGACAGCCTCTTCAATAAGTGGTTCTGGGAAAACTGGACAGCTACATGCAAAAGAATGAAATTAGATCACTACCTAATGCCATACACAAAGATAAACTCAAAATGGATTTAAGACCTAAATGTAAGACCAGAAACTAATAAGCTCTTAGAGAAAAACATAGGCAGAACACTTGATGACATAAATCAAAGCAAGATCTTCTATGACCCACCTCGTAGAGTAATGGAAGTAAAAACAAAAATAAACAAGTGGGACCTAATTAAACTTATAACCTTTTGCACAGCAAAGGAAACTGCAAACAAGGTGAAAAGACAACCCTCAGAATGGGAGAAAATAACAGCAAAGGAAACAACTGATAAAGAATTAATTTTCAAAATATACAAGCAGCTCATACAACTCAATACCAGAAAAGCAAACAACTCAATCAAAAAGTGGGAAAGGGACCTGAAGAGACATTTCTCCAAAGAAGACATACAGATGGCTAACAAGCACATGAAAAGATGCTCAACATCACTCATTATTAGAGAAATGCAAATCAAAACTACAATGAGATACCACCTCACACTGGTCAGAATGGCCACCATCAAAAAGTCTACAAACAACAAATGCTGGAGAGGGCATGGAGAAAAGAGAACGCTCTTGCATTACTGGTGGGGATGTAAACTGATACAGCCACTATGGAAGACAGTATGAAGACTCCTTAAAAAGCTAGGAATAAAATGACCATTTGATCCAGAAATCCCACTCCTAGGCATATATCCTGAGGAAATCAAAATGAAAAAAGACACATGTACACCAATGTTCATTGCAACACTATTTACAATAGTGAGAACATGGAAGCAACTTAGATGTCCATCGACAGATGAATGGATAAAGAAGCTGTGGTACTTTTATACAATGGAATACTACTCAGCCATAAAAAGGACACATGAATCTGTTCTAATGAGGTGGACAAAACTAGAGCCTATTATACAGAGTGAAGTAAGTCAGAAAGAGAAATATAAATATGGCACATATATATGGAATCTGAAGAGATGGCATTGATGAATTTACTTTCAGGGCAGCAATGGAGAAACAGACATAGAGAACAGACCTATGGACATGGTGGGAGGAGAGGAGGGATAAGGGGAGATGTATGGAGAGAGTAACATAGAAATTTACAATACCATATGCAAAATAGATAGCCAATGGGAATTTGCTGTATGACCCAGGGAACTCAAACAGGGGCTCTGTGACAGGCTGAAGGGTAGGATGGGAGGGAGATGGAAGGGAGGTCCAGAAGGGAGAGGACATGGGTGTACCTATGGGTGATTCTTGTTAATGTATGACATAAAACCACAAAATTCTGTAAAGCAATTATCCTTCAATTTAATTTTTTTAAATACTTAAAAAAAATAAAGAAAAATGGGAATAGCACAAACACGTGGATACTAACCAATGTGCTATTGAAAAACTGAGTCAATAATGAAATCAAAGAGGAAATCAGGAAATACCACCAGGCAAAGGAAAATGGAAACCTAAGTTTGTAACAATATGGCCTTCCTCAAGAAACAAGAAAAATCTCAAATGGACAACCAAACCTACCACCTAAAAGAATTATGAAAAGAAGACCAGGAAAAGCCCAAAGTCAGCAGAAGGAAGGAAATAACAACAATCAGAGAGGAAATAAATAAAAGAGATAAAAAACAGTAGGAAAGATCAATGAAACAAAGAGTTGTTTTTTCTGAAAAGATAAACAAAATTGATAAACCTTTAGCCACGTTTTTTATCAAGAAGAAAACAGAGAGAACCCAAATAAGCAAAATAAGAAATGAAAAAAGAGAAATAACAACCAATACCACAGAGATACAAAAAAATCATTACAGAAAACTATGAATAGCATTATGTCAACAAATTGGACAACCTAGAAGAAACAAATTTCTAGAAACATACAACCTGCCAAGACTGAATAAAGAAGAAACAATTTAATAGACATATCAGTAGAAGTGAAATTGAACTTGTAATAAAATACAACTCCAAGCAATTAAAAGTCCAGGACTAGATGCCTTCACAGAAAAATTCTACAAAACACATACAGAAGAATACATAAATGTCTCAAACTATTTTTAAAAATTGAAGAGAATGGAGTACTCCAAAATTCATTCAACAAGCTTACCATTAACCTGAAAACAAAACCAAAGATAATATAAAAAAAGTGAGAAAATTATAGGCCAATATTTTTGATGAAGATAGGTATAGGAATTCTCAAAAAAATACTAGGAAAGTGAATCTAACAATATGTAAAAAAGATCATACATCACAATGAATTTGGATTTATTCCAGAGTCACAAGTATGATTCAACATTCCAAATCAATCAATGTGATACACTGCATTAACCATGGGAACAATATAATTCACATGATCATCTCAATAGACGCAGAAAAAGCACTTGACAAATTTAACATCCATTCATGATGAAAACTCTCATCAAAGCGGGTATAGAGAGAACAAATCTCAACACAATAAAAGTTGTTTACAACAAATCCACAGTCAGCATCATATTCAACTGTGAAAAGCTGAAAGCCTTTTCTCTAAATTTAGGAAGAAGACAAGGATGTTCCCCTTGCCCCTCCCCCACTTGCCACTCCTATTTAACACAGTATTGGAAGTCCTAATACAAATAAGAAAAATAAGTGAAAGGTATACAAATTTGAAGGAAAGAGGTAAAACTGTCACTATTTGCAGATGACATGATACTTTAAATAGAAAATCCTGAATTCTCCATCCAAAAACCATTAGAACTAATGAATGAATTCAGCACATTCTCAGGACACAGAACTAATATATAGAAATCTCTTGCTTTTCTACACACTAATAATGAAGTATCAGAAAGAGAAATCAAAAATATCCTGCTTAAAGTTTTAATAGCATCAAAAAGAATAAAATACCTAGGTATAAACTTAACCAAGGAAGAAAAGAACTGTCTTTGGAAAACTAAAACATTAATGAAGTTAACTGAACATGATTCAGAGAAATGGAAAGGTATCCCATGCTTTGGAATTGGAAGAATTCGTATTGTTAAAATCGCCATATAAAACTGCCATACTACCCAAAGCAATCTACAAATTTAATGCAATCCCTATGAAAATACACATGACATTTTTCACATAAGTAAAACAAATAACCCTAAAATTCACATGGAACCACAAAAGACTCCAAATTGCCAAAGCAATCTAGAGAAAAAGAAGAAAGCTGAAAGTATAAAACTCTCAGATTTCATACTATTCTGTGAAGTTACAGTAATGAAAACAGAACATTACTGGTACAAAAACAGACACAAATATCAATGGCATAGAATAGAGAGCACAGGAATAAACCCATGAACCTACGGGTATCTGCAACAAAGTAGGCAAGAATATACAATGGAATAAAGATAGTCTCTTCAAGTGATGCTAGGAAAACGGACAGTCACATATAAAACCATGAAATTAGAGCATTCTCTCATACCATATACAGAAATAAAGTGAAAATCATTTACAGAACCTAAATGTAAAATGTGGAAACATAAAAGTCTTTTAAGAGAACACAGAACACTCTTTGATATAAATTGTAGGAACATTTTTCTTGGATCAGTTCCCCAAGGCAAAAGAAATAAAAGCAATCATGGACAAATGGGACTCAATCAGTTTTATAAAAAATTTGCAGAGCAAAAGAAACCATCAGCAAAACAAAAAGACAGCCTACAGAATGACAGAAAATATTTGCAAATGATTTGACAAACATTTTGTCAAATATTTTGATAAAACAAAACAATATCAAAACTAACCCTATCAAAAAATGGACAGAAGACCAGAATAGAAATTTTTCCAATAAAAAGACATACAGGTGAATAATAGCAACATGAAAAAAATCTCAGCATCACTAATTATTAGAGAAGTGCAAATCAAAACCAAAATGAGATGTCACCTTACATTGGTCAGAATGGCTATCATCAAAAAGTCTACAAATAACAAACAAATGGCAAGGCTGTTGAACAAAGGGCAACTTTTACACTGTTGTTGAGAATGGAAAGCAGTATGGAGGGTCCTCAAAAAACTAGAAATAGAACTACTCTTTAATACATCAATTACACTACTGGATATTTATCTGGAAAAGCAAAAATATAATATCAAAAAGATACATGTGCCCCATTGTTCATAGCAGCACTATTTACAACAGCTAACATATGAAAGCAATCTAAGTGCCTATCAACACAAAAATGGATAAAGAAGAAGTGTCACTCACACTCACACACTCACCACACAGACACACACACCCCTCACAGGAAAATAACTCAGCCATAAAAACGAAATTCTTGGCATTTGCATAAATATGGATGAACCTAGAGAATATTATGCATAGTGAAATATTTGACAGAGAAAGACAAATACGATGTATCACTTATATGAGGAATATAAAAAATATACCTTAAAAAATACTACCAATGAATGTATGTAGCAAAACAGATACAGACTTCCAGATATAGAAAACAAACTAGTGGTTACCAGTGGGTAGAGAAAAGGGGAAACAGGAAAGATAGGGTTATTGGGTTGAGAGATACCAACTACTACACATAAAATAGATAAGCAACAAGAATATATTATATAGCACAAGGGATTGTAATTATTATGCCATTATAATGTCATAACTTTTAATGGACTATCATCTGTGGGAAAAAAAACACTAAATAATTATGATGTACACCTGAATCTAATATATATTTATTTACAATATATATTATAAATATTGTAAATCAACTATACTTCAAAAATTAATTAATTAATTAACTCTAGAGACTTCCCTAATAGATATCATGGCTTCTTTGCAGCAAATTAGACATATATTATAAGGAAATGTAATATATGACAGATTCAGCACTGAGATATGTGAGCAAAAGATGAACTATTCAATAGTTGGTGCTCTGGAAGTTGGTATCCATATTTTTTTTTAAAAACGATAATGGATTCCTATTTCACATTTCACACAAAAAAACTGTTCTAAATTGATTTAAAAATTAAGTATAAAAGTAAAAATCTTTTACATGGCAAAATACAAAAATATCTTTACAATTGCAGAATAGGAAAGGATTTCATTAACAAAAGCAACAGCAAAAACTAAACAAAAGATTTGGGGGATCTGACTCCATTAACACTAATGTCTGGAACACTGACAACACCAAATGCTGGTGAGGATGTGGAGCAACAGGAACTCTCATTTCTCACATTTTTGAATGGCTCTCACTTTTGAAAAAAAAAAAAAGCTCACCTTATATTCCCATAAAGTGAAAGCCACTCAGTCATGTCCAACCCTTTGCAACCCCATGGACTATACAGTCCATGGAACTCTCCAGGCCAGAATATTGGAATGGGTAGCCTTGCCCTTCTCCAGGGGATCTTCCCAACCTAGGGATCAAACCCAGGTCTCCAGCTTTACCAGCTAAGCCACAAGGGAAGCCCAAGAATACTGGAGTACGTAGCCTATCCCTTCTCCAGTGGATCTTCCCAACCCAGGAATCAAACAGGGTCTTCTGCATTGCAGGTGGATTGTTTACCAACTGAGCTATGAGGGAAGCCCTTTGGAAAAGGCAAAACTATGAAGACAGTAAAAGGATAGGTGGTTACCAAGGGTAGAAGGAGAGGAGAAATGAGTGGATGGAGAACAGAAGATTTTTCAGGGCAGTGTAATGAAACCATAATGATGGATACATGTCATTATACATTTCTCCAAACCCACAGTATATAGTGAACTGTAATGTAAACATAGACTTTAGAGGATTATGTGTCTGTGTAGAATAATCAGCTATAACAAATGTACCCCGCTGGTGGTGGACATTAATAATGAGGGAGGTTATACATGCATGGGGACAGGAAGTATACAGGAAATTTTTTTGCCTTCTCGATTTTGCTGTGAATCTAAAACTGCTCTAAAAAAGTAACTTCTTAATACAAAAAATTAAACAGTGAAATTTAAAAAGAATCCTAGCAGTAAGGATTTTAGCAATTATGTTGATCATTTGCTAGATAAGAAGATAGAGGGCAAGAGGAAAAAGTTCACTCCTCTATCCTTCCAGGAAATTCCTCTAGATTAAAAAAACAGGCAAAACACTGATCTTCAATTGAATTTTTCTTTGAGGATTTAAGAAGCATAATAAATGGTTTGGGTTTCCTGCCTTTCATGAATTGATTGTGTTTCTGCAACATCTACTAAGACTATTAAGCTCTAGGACAAGATGGTAACAGAGTAGGGGTGAATTCAGATGTTGATAAGATGGAGGGGAAGGAAAAGGAGGAATATTTAAAGGCATAAACTTTGAAAATTTTCCAAAGGAAAACAACAATTAGGATAAATGTTTTGTTCCAATCACTTCTCTTGGTTAGCTATTACTTCATAGCAGTTCTATCCTGGAACTTTCTGTGATTATAAAAAATGTTTTATCTCTGTGTTATCCAATATGGTATTCATTAGCTATGTGTGGTTTATTAACACCTGAAATATGGCTAGTTTGATAGAAGAACTGAATTGCTAACTTTAATTAATTTAAATAGTCACATGTGGCTACTGGCTACCATGTTGGAAAGAACAGCTCTGGAGCCTAACAGTAACAATTTTTTCATTCAGCTGGATAGTCCTCCCTGTTTTATTTCAAGAAATTGCTCCTGAAGAAGAAATATATCTTTTACTGACACATTTTATGATGGGAGAAAAAATTCCAAACGCTATCTCTGAGTTACCAAAATATCTTAAACAAGATATTTTCCTCTCTGACAATAGTTCACCTATTCTCATGCCTACAATATAAATTGTAGTATAAGTTGCATGATAGTATGATGTAAATTCATGTCTAAATGCAAGACTTACGTTAAGCTTACTGTGCCTTTTCTTGCAATATTTCTTTCCTGTGGTACAGACTCTATCTGATCTATCTCATGGAACTGTTGTGAACATCTACAGAGATAACTGATATACAATATTTTATATAAAGTGCTGTGAAAAGGTAAAGAGGGATTATCCACATTTGATAGATGAGGAAACCAAAGCCCATTAGGTGAAATGAAAGGCCAGACTGATCTAGAAGTGGCAAAGCCTGAATGAGAACACAGTTCTCCTGAAGTGTTTCTTCTAAGGGAGGATTTACAACTTATGATTTCATGTCTTGCAATAAACAGTGGTGCAGTACATCCCATCCCTGTGCCAGAGCCAAGAGCAGAGTGGGGAGAAAGGATGATACTTACAAGTTATCAAAATAACATAGTTCAAATGATTATTGTAATTTTTAGTTGCTGGTTTGGGTCTCACAGAATTATAGTTCAATTAGAGAATTTCATTGCCTACTAATATAAATTGTTCTAATGCCACTTTGAAACTTTTTCTATAACCAAATTCCTGATGCTGTTTTATGTCAGATAAATACTTGTGTTGCCCCATCATATTTGTGTCTAAAATCTGGTGTCAAAAGTTACCCAGAATATCACAGATCCCGTACCCCATTGTTAAAGTGGTTGAGCAAATTCTTCAGTTCAGTTCACTTGCTCAGTCATGTCTGACTCTTTGTGACCCCATGGACTGCAGTATGCCAGGCTTCCCTGTCCATCACCAATTCACAGAGCTTGCTCAAATTCATGTCCACAGACTCGGTGATGCCATCCAACCATCTTATCCTCTGTCTTCCCCTTCTCCTCTTGCATTCAATCTTTCCCAGCATCAGGGTCTTTTCCAATGAGTCAGTTCTTTGCATCAGGTGGCCAAAATATTACAGCTTCAGCATCAGTCTTTCCAAGGAATATTCAGGACTGATTTCCTTTAGGATTGACTGGTTTGATCTCTTTGCAGTCCAAGGCACTCTCAAGAGTCTTCTCCAACACCACAGTTCAAAAGCATCAATTCTTTGGTGCTCAGCTTTCTTTACAGTCCAACTCTCACATGCATACATGACTACTGAAAAAACCATAGCTTTGACTATATGAACCTTTGTCAGAACAAATTCTTAAACAGGTGTCTTTTTTCAGGATTGTGTCTTTTCTGCTCAGATACAATTCAAGCCAAATGAATGCATACTTCTACAAGTAAACAATGCCGAAGCACATCTTGGAATTAATCCATCATGCACACATGGCCTTGCTGTCAACCAAAGTTCCCTTCCCTCCTCACCCCCACCACCATTTTAAAAACCAAGTTGAAACTCTGCAAAACTCCCAGACATAGCTCTTGGGTATTTTCTTTAGTCCATAAACTTGGTTAAGTGGTCTGGAACAAACAAATTCAGTCCAATGAGTCTTGATTTACCGCATACTGCTTTGCTCTAGCAAGATGGCAAGAACTACCTTAGGCTTTAAAAGACTTTTTGCCTTCTATTGCTGAAGGATCGTGAGCAGATAATTGTGCTATTATTGAGGGAAAATTGTTGACAACAGAGTAAGTCCTCAAACATTCCCTTTCCTAACTGGTCCCATTTGTCTTCACTAGGATGCATTTTTGTACCTTTTAACACACCTTAATTTGTTGTTTATAAAAAAAAAAAAAAACTATATTCTGTGGGCTTGCCATGCCATTGTGTAATTGACTTTCTCTGTCATCAGCCAGGCAATATATTTTATTGCAGTATTTCTGAAAAGGATGTTTTGTTGGACATTCACATCAAAATCACCTGAGGAAGGGAATTTGTGAAATGCAGATTCTTGAACCATACCCCAGATCATTATGCACAATACACTTTAAGAGCCATTGCTTTAGTGAAAGCCTGTTCTTCACAGAGCAATCTTCTAGATCTTGAGCAAATGAAAAGAACAATAGAAAAGCAAAATTCCTTAGATACCTAAGAAGTAATAGTCACATGACCATGACTTAAAACTACACCAATTTTCAAATTGAAACTAATTTACAGCAGTAACCAAATAACCAGAAGAAAGTGAGAGAAATTGTAGCAGAGAAAATCATTTTTATCTAAAACAAGTGTATAATATCTCTATACAGTTAAGCCAATTTATTGCTATCCAAATGATCATAAAAATTTCAGACCCAGAGTACTATGCTGAAATAGAAGGCAAAGCTTCATGGTTGTACAGCATTACTAATTTCATAAATTAAAGAAAATATTACCAGGTACCAACTATGCAAAAAGTACCAAGTTTGCCACTGTGGTTCTAGACTGAGTCCTAAGAAGGTGTCAGTGAGAAAAGGTTTATGTTTTATGCTTAATATTTACCTGAAAATAGAGTACCATCAACCTAAACATTTGCCTATTAACTCTGTTTTTCAGGAACTGTTATTCCAATAGGGCCAGGACAGGCAAGATTAATATATTAGTGCGTGTTTCTGTGTGTCTCTGTGTGTGTATCCATGCATGTTAATATATGGTTAAT
Source organism: Bos mutus (assembly GCF_027580195.1). NCBI lineage: Eukaryota > Metazoa > Chordata > Mammalia > Artiodactyla > Bovidae > Bos > Bos mutus. The sequence continues at coordinate 8,337,187 of NC_091646.1, read as the reverse complement.
ATATGCCTGAATCTTAATAAGATACTAAATGCATTCTTAAACATCATCCTATGGAGTTTGCATAAGTCTGATTTCTGATAGTTCAGAAGGAAATAAACCCAATGATTACAATGTTCTATATGGTTGTGAAGCAACAGATGTAAAATCAGTTTACCTCTCATCATTTCAAGTGTTTATAAACAGGAATAATTTTCAAAGAAGTTAACATGTGCCTACATATACATGTTATAAATAAAATCCAGTTTGTTTCTTAAAATTAAACATATTTACTCTGTCTTGTAATTTTGAATGCTTGATTTACAAGGTGCAGGAAAAATAATCAAGCCTACTTCAATCCAGAATAAGACTCAGTGCAGCTTGGACAAGAAAATAAGATGCCTATCTCCATATCTGGAAGTATAATAGTCCCCCTAATCCACTGTTTTGCTTTCTGTGGTTTCAGTTACCTGTAGTCAATCATGGTTTGAAAATATTAAATGGAAAATACCATAAATAAACAATTCATAAGTTTTAAATTGTATGCCATTCTGTGTAGTGTGCTGAAATCTCATGCTGCCCTATTCCATCTTGCCTGAATGTCAATTATCTCTTCATTCAGTGTATCCTGCCCATTATTCACTTGTTATTCATCTCCCCTATGAGATCAAGTGTCATGGTATCACAGTGCTTGTATTCAAGTCACCCTTATTTTACTTAATAGTGGTCTCGGGGTGATGCTGGCAATTCAGATATGTCAAAGAGAAGCTATAAAGTGCTTTCTTTAAGTGAAATGATGAAAGTTCTTTAGTTGATAAGGAAAGGAAAAAATCATATTCTGAAGTGCCTAAGTGAAAGTGAAAGTCCCTCAGTTGAGTCTGACTTTTGCGACCCCATGGATAATACAGGACATGGAATTCTTCAGGCCAGAATACTGGAGTGGTGTGGAGAGAATTTCCGTTCTCCAGGGGATCTTCCCAACCCAGGGACTGAACCCAGGTCTCCCGCATTGCAGGTGGATTCTTTACCAGCTGAGTCAAAAGGGGAAGTAGCTAAGATCTACAATAGGAACAAATTTTCTATCCAAGAAATTGTGAAGAAGGAAAATAAATTCTTCCTAGTTTTGCTATCATACCTCAAACTGCAAAAGTTATGTCCATAGTGCATGATAAATGCTTTGTTAACATGGAAAAAAAAGGTTTAAGCATGTACAACAAGATATTTTGACACAGAGAGACCACACTTACATAAGCTTTGTTATAGTATATTATAATTGATCTATTTTAATAGTTATTGTTGTTCATCTCTTACTGTGTTTAATTTATAAATTAAATTTTGTTATAAGTATGCATTATAGAAAAAACAGATACATAGGGTTCAGTAGTATTTGAGGTTTCAGGTATCCACTGAGGATGGATAAGAGGGGATTACTGTGTCCATGCTTATGGGTATCTTTATGCACCACTTATTTTCAATAGAGTCAGAGTAGAGTGCTCGCCAAGGGTGACATGGAAAACGACATTATTCTACCTAGCAATGATCCTCCAGTCTGGTTGGGAAGATAAAATAATTCTTATGGCAAAAATATGATGCTTACAGGGCCAACTATAAGCAAATAGAAATTCACAGAATGTGTATCATATGTAACTCCTCGAGAAAGCGCTGATAAGTGTCTGAAGAGGTAAGCCCTACCAGAAACATAGTAACTATAGACCAAGTACCGAGGATACAGTACTGAACAAGTTAAATATAAGTTCTGCCTTCACAGACTTTAGTGAAGAAGATAGACACTAAATAAATAAAATAGGTGTGGAGAATATCACAAACAGGAAGTACAGGGTCTACACTGGTTCTAACCCAGTTTTGAGGCCAGGGAAGGCCTCCCTGAGGAATTGAAGGCCCTGAGGCACAAGTGAGTATAACGTGTCCAAGGAACTGACAGCAAAGTAGTCAGGCTGGAGCAAAGAGTTCGAGGTAGAAATAGAAAGAAAGAAAAAAAAAAAAGTGGCCACAGAGGCACAGGAATTGAAGTGTGAAGGTGATTTAAGTTTAACATTGCATCTAAAAGTGAATACTAAATCTGCAAACTGGGATTAAATAGAGTTTTTCTTATTCACAACTTAGAATTAAATGCAGATGTCAAGGTTTTTCTTTTCATCCTCTTTTATTCTAATAGGTTATTTGTGCAAGAGAAACCAGATCCATCAGTTATGCATCAAAGAACTACATATGAAAGAACTGTGGACATTAAGTGATCTCTAGATTTTTTGACAACTTCAATTTTAACATGATTTCAAGCTGATCTGAAAGTTGTTTCAGGTTCAGCCAGATTGTTTCGTCATTATATCATTACTATTATTTGAATTATAAAATTTCCAAATTTTCAGAACTAGGTTGCAAATATGATCAAATAAAATCATTTAAAGATTTAATGAATAAAATATTCGTGTTTTAAGACATACTGTAATGCAACATCAGTCGTGTTTCGAGATCATTTATCAAAGACTTGAGAGCTCAACTCTAAAGTCATACATGCTAACATCATCACGTACAACTGACAAAAGCCATCTCAGCAAAAGCAGGTTTGACTGCAAACATGTTTAGTGACTTGCAAGAGATACAGCTAAATTCTATAAAACTTGCTGTGTGCTAAAAACTGTTGGTGGGGAGGGAGGAAGGATGTTTTTAGCAGAGGTTTTACAGATTTATGTGCTTCAAAGATAGGTAAACAAGAGTACTAGGGCCTGAGTTGTTTCTCATAGAATAAATTCTGATTAGATCAACAATTGGGACCAAATTGAGAAATAATTCTGTTTTTTAGCTACAGACTGTGGTATAAGGCATCAAAAACTAAAAGTTTCAAAGTCAATTGGATTAGCAGGAATAAGTATTATAATTCAAACATGTGACCCTTGGATAATCCAATGCTGTATTGTATTGTGCGTCTTTGGCACATGTCATATTAAAAGATACTATAGAGCAAAGTATTGAAAAACTGCTAGCATTTGTTGAATGCAAGTCATAATCATTTCACTTATTTGTTTCTAATAATGATTAGTGTACATACCCTTTTTAATATGACTTATGACTATTTCTTTAGCATTTCTTAGGAAAATAGATTAATCTGACTATAGCTCTTCTGTGATAATAATTTAGAAGACCTAAGCCACATAGCCAGCTGGAACTTTACCATTTTTGTCATTAGAGAAGGTGGGGGCACCTGTAGTTTAGTGGTATAACAACTATGAGAAGGGAACTTGGTTCATATGAGTGCACATTAGGCATAAGAAAATGGGAGAACTGGCTCTGATTTGGTTAAGGTTTGGTATTGCTGCTGTTGCTGCTGCTAAATTGCTTCAGTCGTGTCCAACTCTGTGTGACCCCATAGCCAGCAGCCCTCCAGGCTCCCCTGTCCCTGGGATTCTCCAGGCAAAAATACTGGAGTGAGTTGCCATTTCCTTCTCCAATACATGAAAAGTGAAAAGTGAAAGTGAAGTCGCTCAGTCCTGTCTGACTCCTAGAGACCCCATGGACTGCAGCCTACAAGGCTCCTCCATCCATGGGATTTTCCAGGTAAGAGTACTGGAGTGGGGTGCCATTGCCTAATATAAACAGTAAGTCACAGCAGCTGTATAGCAAATAAGACAAAGATGGTAGACAGCAATGCCATGATTCTGGTGCATTATTTCATACTCAGTAAACTTGAGTGAGTTACTAGAGGGCAAAGAATAAGTATGACTCCCCCAGGGCAATTCCAGTGCAAAACAAGGAATGTAAAGCATATAGATAACAAACAAATCCTGGCCCCCAGAAGCTGGTGGGTTGAGGTTATTAAGATCAAGGTACTTCTCACCATAGTCAGAGCTGCTAAGGTTGACGCAAACGAGGCACAGGATGTGGGGGAAGACATCAGGGACTCTAGCTATAGGGATATGTGCAAGAGATAGGCCATGATGCTGTAAATACCAACCATACCCAAAGTGACACATAAAAAGTGATACTTTACATCCAATTTGCCAGGCTTTTTGTCTTCTGACCTTAACCACACTGAACAAACCATTTAGAACAGATCAGAAATCAATTTGTCCTTGGACAAAAGGGAAAGATACCTTATTGGGCACAGAAACTATTCAATAGAAGCATTACATATTGGACAGGGACTAGTGAATCTGTCAAATAATCAGATCCTCTCTCTTCAGTAGCCTGAATACGAGCCATACACTTTAGAACTTTTAACCATTCACTGGCATGTCTGTGCCTTTTCTCGTTCTGTCTCCTTAAGTTCAAACACCTTTAAATCTTTTTCCCTACTGGCAAAATCCTAACCCTTTAAGGCTTATTTCAAAATATTAACTCCTCTGTGAAGCCTTCCTGGGCCATCAGGTAGGTTTAGTCCCATGCTCCTTTGTTTGCTTTTCTAACTTCTTCTGCAGTCTCTCAATTCCTTGAAGGCAGTATTGATTTCTTATCTATTCTTATTCCCCAACACTTCACACAGCATTAAATATATTAATACTACTGAGGGCAAACTTTTAAAAAAATATTTTACGTACCAGAAACTGTTATAAACACTTGAAATATATTAACCCATTTAATCTTCATAACAACTCTATCATATAGTTCTTATTATTATAGACAACCTTTTACACATATTCTCCAATTGTTTCTACTGTGTTTCTTTTCCTCTTCCTTCTACCCCTAGACTCGTGCATTCCCCTAAAATGCCAATCCTAGGGACCTTAGTATTCTCTTCACATTCTTTTGGATTTGACATGTGTCATCCATGGGTAACAAGAGTTATTTCTCATTTCAAAGTGATTGGACTGGTGGAAAGTTTTCTCCTTTGTGTGCAAAACTGGCTAAGTGAGTTATTTTCTTTTCCCTCTTCAAAAGAAGATGAGAGTGAGTGAATCTCCTTGTCTTGAAAAACCAATGGGTTGTCCTGATGGGCATATATATCTTGCTAAGGTCTGGCTGACTTTCATAGCCTGAATGTATATGAGTAGTAATTTTTTTCTACAATTTTGCAGGTAGAAGCAAGATAGTAGAATTTTACTGTTGTCTAGAAAAAGCAATAAACCCTTCTCCAAACCTCAGAAGCTAGCACAGTAAAAGGAACTCTACACCAATAGGATAGTTTTCCTTCATAATAACAAAGCAGCACACAAAGTAAACCAAAGTGTATTAACACAAAAAGGAATTCAGTTATCTTTGAAACCGAACTCTGGAAATTACTTACTTAAAAAAGTTCCGCAGATATGGCTTGAAGTCTACAGACAAATCATTGATCAACATGTATTTTCCTCTTCCCTCACAGCTTGGATACAAACCTAGAGAAAACCCAAAGCAACAAACTTATGAAATATTCCATGCAGAACCAGAAAAGTCTAACTATACCAGCTACTATATTGACTTTCCTACTTAGCCTAGAAAATTGTGTTTAATAGTCTCTATTTTTTTCTTCGACTTCGCTCCAGTGAGTATAGAGCTGTTTACCTAAAGACCACAGGGTCTAGTAACATAGAAAGCAAATTGTTATTAAGCAGGTTGAAGGTCATTTGGGGAACAATGAAAGTTTCTCATTGAGTCTCTCACAGCCATCACCTATCAAAATATATCTTTTACACAGAATCCTCTGCCACAGTAAATATTGGTGGTGCATATTCTAGAATAGAAATTACAATAGTGTCACTTCTTTACTTTGCTGAGTAATTTGCAATGCATAGTGAAGTGAGTAAAGTCGCTCAGTAGTGTCCAGCTCTTTGCGACCCCATGGACACCAGGCTCCTCCATCCATGGGATTTTCTAGGCAAGAGTACTGGAGTGGGGTGCCATTTCCTTCTCCAATGCATAGGGATCCTTTTAATATAACTCCCAACAAAAACCTCCCGAAGGGGACTCAAAGCTATTCTGACAAAGCAGTAGCTACTGCTAGTGGTGCAGGGGGTGAGGCGTGGTGGAAAATCCAGAAGTACTTCAAATATTCGGCCACTAAGAAAAAAGAAAGGAAAGCAATGTTCAGAGCTAAACTTTTCATTTTATTTAGTGGCTCAAACTTCAGAAACTTCATAGACCATAATCCATTAAAATAGCACATATTATATCAAGTTTCAATTGCTAAACTTTCCATTGAAGGCTTGGGGTAAAAAGATTGTATCTTGCCAATTTCCATAAAGCTGATTTGTAAAACTGAAAAAAAGAAATCCATGAGCCAATCATAGATACTCACTATTCCTAATCTGTGTTCTCATATTTCTTATCCCTACCTCTGTAACCCATTAAAAATCTTGGCCTAAATACTTTGCCTCTTTCAAAGAAATTACCATGTATTTCAAGGTTTTACTTCTATTGTTATTTCTCAGTCCAGTTGAAGATGAAAGACAATGGTTCTGTCAGCTCAAGTATTTATCAGTCATCTACCTTCTCAAATGCATTGTGTGTTATCATGAAAACTGCTATTTTTCTGGACTTTGTGAGGGGAAATTTAGACAATCTTTTAAAAAATATATAACATACCAAGCTGGAATTCAGACTATATATTTATATATATGACTATTTGAATGGATATTAGTGTTTTCTGTTAAAGTGAAGACATAGCATTTACAATTACTTTCATCATCTTTTCTACTAATATCTTTCAGCGAGGACAATTTCAGTCAAGTTCAGCACTCTCTAAAAAATCAGATACAATGTGATGCTTCACAAATTAGGAGCCATGTATAAGTCCTGAGGCACAGGTTTAAGTAAGGGATTTCAACGATGACATATTAAGTAGAATCTCGCCACATTTCCTCCTGTGGGTTCTGTTATTACTCCATATTCTTAAGCTTAGAGCAGGGATTATTCTGCCTCATTGGCTTTAATCTACATTAGTCCTTATTATAAACCTAAATTCTCCCACAGGTTGCAGTGATCCTCTGAGGTGATAAAAATTCTCTCAAAGCTTTTCCAGCAAAATGCATCTTTATACTATTTAGCCTCAGTGAACTCCTATTAATCCTCCAATACATATCTCATATTATCACCCAGTGAAGTCTTCTCTGGTTGTTCCATGCATACTTCCTCTCCTGGGCTCTAAAACTACTCTCTGTCTCTCTCTCCATATACATTAGAGTATATAGTTCAGTGCTTGTCACAAATTTTCAACCAAGTATTTAAGGAAATAAAGAACAATGAAATTGAACTTCTAGTGAATCTGGATGAACAGGAACAAAGCGGCTTTATATCTATATGACATTTCAATTTCTTATAATTTTAAAATATTTTTAAAATTATTATTAATAAAATCAAAGATTAAAAATATTTCTAATATTTAGCCTGTGGTTTTGTGTTCCTTTGCAAAACTACTGTATGCATGCCACTTGAAAAGGACCTTTTCAGATCCCCAACTAATGACCAGAAAAATGTATTTGTATAAGGTACAAATATTCTGTAAACGACAAAACAATATTCAAAGGAAAAAATTTAGCATTAAACACATATAACAGAAAAGATCCCAAATCAATGATATTAGATTCCACCTTAACCTAACAACAACAACAAAAAAGAGCAAATTAACCCCCAAGTAAACCAAAGAAAATAAAGATGAAGAAATCAATGAATTAGAAAACAGAAATGAAGAAAATCCATGAAACTGAACTTGGATGTTTTGAGATCAATAAAACTGATAACCATCTAGCAAAGTAATCAGAAAAAAGAAAGAACACAAATAACCAGTAATGAGAGAGGTGACATGACTACAGATTTTGCAGATAGTAAAATAATAAGAAAATATTATGAAGAACTATATGGCAATAAACTTTAAATTTTAGACAAAATGGATGAATTCCTTGAAAAACAAAAGCCAGAAATGATAACTCATGAAAAAATAGAAAATCTGAATAGTCTCATATCTATTAATGAAATTGAATTTATAGTTAAAAATCTTCTGACAAGAAAAATCCCAAGCCCTACATGGCTTCAGTTGTGAATTCTACCAAATATCTTTAATAGATATAACATCAGTTTTATAGAAACTCTTCCAAGTAATAAAAGAAGAAAAAATATCTCCCAACTCATTCTATGAAGCCAGAAATACCCTAAAACCAAAACCAGGTAAAAACATTACCAGAAAACTATAGACCAATAATCCTCATGAATACAAATGCAAAAATATTTTTTAAGTTAGCAAGTTTGATGAAAAAATATTTTAAAAGAGTAGCATGACGTACTCTAGAGAAGCTTGTACAGTACAGTTAGTACAACATTCAAAACCAGTCAGGATAATTCACTATATTAACAGATAGGGAAAAACATGATTACCTCAATACACCCATAAACAAAATTTGTCAAAAACCATCTACTCCTAATAAAATGCTCTCAACAAAACCAAGAATAAACGGGAACTTCCTCAACCTAATAAAGATCACCAATGAAAAACATGCAGCTAACATCCATCACACTTATTTGTGAAAAACTGAATGCTTTTCATTTAAGACTAGGAATACAGCAAATATGTTGGCTTACAACACTTCTATTCAACAGTCTATTGAATGTTCTAGAGCATACAATGAAAAAAGATGAAGACTGCAAAGGAAGAAGTAAAATTATCCTTATTCTCATATAACATGATCATCAATGCAGACAACCTTTGTGTCCTACACGAAAGCTTCTAGAACTAATAAGTGAGTTTAGTATATTTGTAGGATACAAGATCAATATTAAAAAGTCAACTATATTTCTGTATACTAATAATGAAAAATAGGAAAGTGAAACTGGAAATGTCCTATTTGTAATAACACTAAACATATGAAATAATTAGGTATAGATTTGACATGGAATTATTGTACACCTAAAAGTACAAAACATTGCTGAGATAAAGATGTGAATGAGTGGACGACTTAACATTGTTAAAATGTCAATTCTCCTCAAATTGATGTGTAAATTCAGTGTGATCAAAATCAAAATCCCAACAAGAAACTGACAAACTCATTTTCAACTTTATACAGAAACATGAACGATATAGGATAACAAACCAATTTGAAAAAGAACAAAATAACATTACCTAATTTCCAGATGTTTTATAAACCTACAGTAATCAAGATTATGTAATTGTGGCATGGAAATAGACCTATTTATCTTTTTATTCTTAGCTTTAAGCACATTGCCTGGTAACAGCTCAATGAATGTTACCTGAACAGACTAGATACTCTGATACTCTGTCTCCTCTTACATATGTAACACTGAATGACATCCATGAACTAATTTTAATGATATTGGAGCTATGGATATAATACTGGAGGATTTATTTTCCTCCTTGGGCTTATCTCCACTCCATTATTTGCTTCATTTACCCATCTGCAATGCTTTTAGATACTTCGTCCCAATTCAGACATGGAAAAAATCTCAGGTTATCTTAGGTTCAACTCTCTTCTTTGACTTAATGGCAGTGTAGTTTGGGGTGATATACTTGATTTCTCTGGGCCTCAATTTCTTCATTATAATATAGAGATAATGATTTGGGAAGTTGTATGTGAAGTTCATGAGTTGAGACAAAGTCATGAGCCATAGTGAACAGTCAACACATGCTAATCCCCACCCCCCGCCCCACCAGGGAAATTTTTCCATCCAGTGCTTCATCTCTTCTGGACTCTGTGAGTGCCACAGATTAACAAACAAGTATCTAATATTTAAATAACTTTTCCCAGAGAATCAAATACTTGTTTAGAGTTATAGAGTGGGAAAATAAAACATAGCAGATTTTTGTAATATATGAGGTTAGGCAGGGGAGAATATAGATGAGAGCATTTTTTTTTACTTTAGACTTACTGTATTTAGACATGTTCATTCTATCTATGCTCAAAGCTGTCTTTGCTCTTAAGGTTCTGTTTCTTCCCTATAACTCTTTGCCCCGAAACACCTCTTTTTCTCCTATTAGTGCAGCCCAGAAAGAAAAGGAAAGTGAAGTCGCTCAGTCATGTCCGATTCTTTTTGACCCCATGGACTCTACCCCACAAGGCTCCTCTGTCCATGAAATCTTCTAGGCAAGAGTACTGGAGTGGGTTGCCATTTCCTTCTCCAGGGGATCTTCCCAATCCAGGGATAGAACCCAGGTCTCCCACATTGAAGAGCAACTCTTTACTGTCTGAGCCACCAGGTAGAGCCCAGACTTGAACAGTATTACACTTGCATAGAAATATATTTGCTGTACTATTTCTGCTGCAAATAAATGACTTTTCCTGAGTCTAATGTTGACTTTCCTGACACACACAGGTGTTCCATCCTTGAGTTTATCTTTCACTTTATCGGGAGGAAGGAAGGAAGGATGGGAGGGAGGGAGGAAGGAAGGAAGACAGATTTTTTCTGTTCACTAGCAAGTTCAGGAGATACCATATGGAGTAGTATGAAATGTCTTAAGGGACTTTTAAAAAAAATTACCAAAAAATGAGTGGATAAGAGGATCCTTTGGCAACACCCCAACCCTAGAACTATGTTTACGTTCATAAAATGGCAAACAGCTGGGGGCAATTATTGCAAATAAAATGACTTGACCATTTACTATCTACCCATACTGACTAAGTGCTACATGTGTAACGATCCATTTGATCTCCACAACACCTTTGAGCATTAGGTACTGTTATCATTCTCATTTGACAGAAGAGAAAACAGAAAATGAGGGGCCTAAGGGTTAAGATAGATACATGACATCACATCTAGGATGCAGCAGGTCAAGGAATTGACTTAGTTAAGAATCCATATTTTTAACCCCTATAGTTGAACAATACATTACAGTATTATTTCAATTAATAAGAACTCTAATAACTGAGCCACTTAGGTAAATGTCTCTTCTTTTAGAAGAAAAGAGGCACATTGTAAAATTAAAGATCATTTTGCAGGCCTTGTTTAAGCCAGAATTTCTAGAATATGAGCCTCTTGTCCTGCAAGATCCTTAATCAACAAAGATTTAGTGGTTATGAGACTTTACTTACTAAAGGAATACAACAGACTTTGATACTTTAGAAAAATATTCAGTAAAAACAGGTAAAACACACTTTTGTTCTTATTTCTAACCATCAGATCACCAGAATATTCAATTAACCAGTAGCACCCTTTCTATGGGCTTCTCAGGTGGCTCAGTGGTAAAGAATCCACCTGCAAGGCAGGAGATGTGGGTTCAATCCTGGGGTCAGGTAGATCCCCTGGAGAAGGAAATGGCAACCCACTCCAGTATTCTTCCCTGGGAAATCCCATAGACAGAGGAGCCTGGCAGGTTGCAGTCTATGAGGTTGCGAAGAGTTGGACACAACTGAGCAACTAAAACAACACTTTATATGCAGTCTGACATTTTCCTGACATTTCTACCTAACTAGATGTTAGGTGTCAGGTAGGCAAAAGATCTGGCTATCTAACTGAATATTTTCTAATACAGCTGACAACTTTCCTTCAGAATAAGGTAAAATATATGTGCTATTTAATGAAACATACATGATGTATTTATAATGAAATAATATGCAAATGAAATAAAACCCTTATGGAGATAATGGACAGAATAGTCACTACTGAATAGGGGCTCTTGCTTGCTAATGCATCCTGCAATTTCTGATATTTAATTCTCATAAACAGAAAAGTGAGATTATTACTTATCTATTGATCAAAATTCTGAAGCTCAAATCAAAATTTAAAAATATTCAGAGGAAGTTTCCATAAGAGAATTACTCAATGTGATGTAAAACATAGTTTAATAAACATGCACTGTAATAATGTCGCTGGTGATACTTGGGTACTGAAGTGTGAACAAGCACTAAAATTGGGCTGCTGCTGCTGCTGCTAAGACGCTTCAGTCGTGTCTGACTCTGTGCAACCCCATAGACAGCAGCCCACCAGGCTCCCCCGTCCCTGGGATTCTCCAGGCCAGAACACTGGAGTGGGTTGCCATTTCCTTCTCCAATGCATGAAAGTGAAAAGTGAAAGTGAAGTCGCTCAGTCGTGTCTGACTCCTAGAGACCCCATGGACTGCAGCCTACCAGGCTCCTCCGTCCATGGATTTTCCAGGCAAGAGTACTGGAGTGGGTGCCATTGCCTTCTCTGAAAATTGGGCTATTAAAGTCCAAAGGCTTGATGAGATGATTCACAACTGGCATTGGAACTAATAAGAAAACTTGAAATGCACACACTCTCCTTTTCAAGACCCTTACTATCAAGCAAAAGACAGCCCAGCTGGTGACAAAATAGCTGATGTGTAGTCTAGAAAATGGCTTTGCAAAAATATCAGACAAGATGCTTTTTGTAACTCACACATATACAAACAAAAACACATGTAGTTCAACTACAGAATCATCACACAAAATAGCGTCTAATATAATGAGATAAATCTGCTACGACATTAAGAAGTTGGGCTTGGGAAATTCTCATATATGCTCATCTCTCCACAGTCTAGTATGTCTTAGAAAACCACTGGGCCACATTTTTCATAGCAGGTATCAATTGTTAACATGTGTTAGTATTATATTTCAAGCTTACTCTCCTTTCAGCTTTGTTTTCCCCCATATTGCTTTTATTTTATCCCAAAGTGGTAGTTTGCATAAAGATTCAGGGAAAAAATAATCCAGCTTCATTTTTCTTAAGGTTGGTAGTTTAGTTGCCAAGTCGTGTCTGACTCTTGAGACCCCAAGGACTGTAGCCTGCCAGAGATCTTCTGTCCATGGAATTTCTCAGACAAGAATACTGGACTGGGTTGCCATGCCCTCCTCCAGGGGATCTTCGTGACCCAGGGATCAAACCTGGATCTCTTATGTCTCCTATATTGATTCATCTTGTAAAGTATGTTTTTTCTGGAGATACACCTTCTTTTGGTTTAAGCTAGGAATCCAGGGGTTCATAAAGGATAGTATCTGCTGGGAAGTTTGACTAGATACCTGTGCAGTGACTTTTCAACAATGAGATAATACTAGAGATACATACCAATGATCCCTGATAGCACCCAATTACCAAGTCAAATTACCAAGGCTTCCTGTCCATGCACAAAGTTGGGGAGTGGGGGAGTGGTGGGAAGTCAAGGGAACTCACAGGCCTCAAATCAAATACCTAATTGCCACTGAGGATGGTACCTACAATAAAAGACAACTTAAGGTGACTTTCAAACTTTACTGTCAAATTAAAGTTATTTTGAAATCTATTACTGAGTTATACTAACCCAAGCCAAATATTCCCTCTCCCTTAAGCTACTGTCACAGCTTCGCACTTGAACTATTATTTGTCTTGGTCCCCTACAGTCCATTCTTCTTGAGACAGGAAAATAAGAGCACAGCCATTCTGGAAAAGGACCAGGGAATGGCCTTGGGCAAAACAGGTCTTGCAAATTAAAAAATCAAAGGCCCCAGGGACCTGAGTCCCAGAGACAAAAACCAGGCTTGCACGAATTAAAAAATAATAATAATAATAACTTTAACTCCAGGTGGCTCAAGTGGTAATGAACCCACTGCAATGCAGGAGACACTGGAGATCCAGGTTAGATTCCTGGGTTGGGAAGATCCCTGGAGTAGGAAATGAAACCCTCTCCAGTATTCTTGCCTGAGAAATCCCATGGACAGAGGAGCCCGGCAGGCTACAGTCCACGGGATCACAAAGAGTCAGACATGACTGAAGTGACTGAGCATGCAGGCACGCTCTGTTACACTAATGAGTATACTTAGTTGCTACAAGCCAAGCAGCTCAACTATAAATTTTAACCTCATCTGTTCCTGTGTTTTCTTGCATAAAATTGTCATGCATTCTTTTTCTGTCACAGAAGCACTTCCTGACAGCCATCATGGAGCCATCTGCTGTTGATCAAAGAAGTCTGCTGATTTCTGGAAATTATCAGTGATCATGAGACAAACCCTCCCTTTTGTTGGAAAAGCATCTTGCCCCTTCTACTAGAGAGCTGGCACTTTTTTCCTGCCTTCTCCCTGATGCACAAACTCTTCTAATAGAAAGCTTTGCTTGCCTAAGAGTCTTGTGGAAGCAATATTCATTTCCATGGTATTCTTGTCCAAGAATCTGGAAAGGGCCAGGTAACATTCCCACATCATTAGCCACAAATAGAGCAACTTCCTGGATTATGTAACAGAAATAAGTTCAAAGCGGCACTCTTGATTTTTACCTCCCTACAACCTGTCCCTGCCACTACTATGCAATTGCTAATACCAGAAATCTGAGTGTCATAGGTTATTACCCAACATCTAGTCCATTAGTACGGAGAAGGCAATGGCACCCCACTCCAGTACTCTTGCCTGGAAAATCCCATGGATGGAGGAGCCTGGTGGGCTGCAGTCCATGGGGTCGCTAAGAGTTGGAAACGACTGAGCAACATCACTTTCACTTTTCACTTTCCTGCATTGGAGAAGGAAATGGCAACCAACTCCAGTGTTCTTGCCTGGAGAATCCCAGGGATGGGGGAGCCTGGTGGGCTGCCGTCTATGGGGTCACACAGAGTCGGACATGACTGAAGCAACTTAGCAGTAGCAGTCCATTAGTAAGTCAAGGGGATTTTTGTTTTTGTTGTTCAGTTGCTAAGGTGTGTCTGACTCTTAGTGAACCCATGGACTGCAGTGTGCCAGGGTTCCCTGTCCTTCACCATCTCCCTGAATTTGCTCAAACTTATGTCCATTGAGTTGGTGATGCCATACAACCATCTCATCCTCTGTTGCCCATTTCTCCTCCTGCCCTCAATCTTTCACAGCATCAGGGTTTTTACTCCAAAATATATCCAGAATTTATCCATGGCTCTCCTCCACCACTATCATTCTAATCTAGGACACTATCATTTTTCATCTTAACTACTACTGTGATAGTTTCTGAACTGGTCTCACTGCTCCATTTGCTCTGTAGCCACTGATAGTTTTTGAACTTACCTTATTGTGCTCTCATGATTGCAATCATTCGAAGACTAGTCATTTCTATTACAAAGAAACCTAAATTTCTCCTCTTCATCTTTAGGTCCCTGCATGTTCTGGCCCTTATTTACCTACCCAAATTAATTTCACCTCTCCCACTACTACACTTACTCAGCCTCTCACCCTCCTACTTGTCAAGTTCCAGCCACGTTAAAAACTCCTCCGTTCTTAGAACAACAAGCATCCAATATATTTCAGGGACTTGCAAAGTCTCTCCATGTATCACTGACATGTTCATCTCTCAACTCTTTGCATTACTGGGTTTTTAAAATCTAACTGGTCTCAGTTTATCTGATGTCTTCTCAGAGATTTCCCTGACTACTCTGAGTATTATTCTCTGCTACTGATAATTTATTTTGAAGCACATGTCACTGGTCACTATTAAAACTTTACATTCAACTTTAGTGAAAATTTGATTAACATTTGTCCCGTCCAACTCCCATCCGTGCACACCAGAATATAATTGCCATGGCTCTTTGACTTCCCGTTTTATCCACAGGTTTAGTCCAAAGCCTAGAACAGAGTAGGTCTTCAATTAATATACATTGAACTAAATACACTGCCAATATGTTCAGTTTACCAGAAGGAAAATGTACCATGGTAAATCCAAGGGGAAAGGGAGATGGAGAATAGAAGTTTCAGACAAGTCACCTCTGTGAATTCATCTAGCTGAACTTCTAGAATTCTCTCCTCTAAGAGAGCACATCTTATCAACTTGTTAGGGTACTAATCTCTCGGACCCACCAGATTCTGTTATTTCTAGGTAATTCAACAGCCTTTTGAACTATGGTGTTGGAGAAAACTCTTTAGGGTCCCTTGGACTGCAAGGAGATGAAATCAGTCAATCATAAAGGAAATCAGTCCTGAATATTCTTTGGAAGGACTGATGCTGAAGCTGAAACTCCAATACTTTGACCACCTGATGCAAAGAGCCGACTCATTGGAAAAGACCCTGATGCTGGGAAAGACTAAAAGCAGGAGGAGAAGGGGGCAACAGAGGATGAGACAGTTGGATGGCATCTCTGACTCGATGGACTTGAGTTTGAGCAAGCTCTGGGGGTTGGTGATGGACAGGGAAGCCTGGCATGCTGCAGTCCATAAGGTAACAAAGAGTCGGACATGACTGAGTGACTGAACGGAACTGAACTCTCAATCAAGTTGTTTTTTAGAGAAAAACTGACAAAGCAGCAATGGCATATACTTCTTTTCTAGTGCACATGAATCATTAACCAATGTAGGTCATATTCTGGCCTACATGCAACCATGGGGTTGCAAAGAGTTAGACACAGCATAGAAGCTAAACAACAACAGAAGGGAATTCAGAAAGGAAGACCTATCTGTATCACTAAACACCCCCAAATAGAATATTTTCAAATATATTTTTTGTTACTTTTAGAGTCTACATTAATTGATTAGAGATCTTTTTGATAGATAAGAATTATTTATAATAATACATGAAACATGACGGATATTTGAATGAGATAGGCAGAAGTCAGGTCACAGTGTGATTTATACGCTGTACTCAAAGCTTATATTTTCCCTGAAAGTTATAGGTCATCACTGAAAGATTTCAAGTAGAGAAATGATCAGATCAAATTTTAGATCATGTTTTATAAAAAGTTCAGTTTGGAAACAGTGAGAAAAGTGAATTAGAGAGAGAAGAAGAGCAGCAAGGAGTGTAATTGGAGGCCATTGTCCTATTATTGCTGAAAAATTAGTAATAATTAAAATTGTGTTGTTTTCCTCTATTTCTTTGCATTGATCGCTGAGGAGGGCTTTCTTATCTCTCCTTTCTATTCTTTGGAACTCTGCATTCAAATGGGTTTAATTCTTTTCTCCTTTGCTTTTCACTTCTCTTCTTCTCACAGCTATTTGTAAGGGCTCCTCAGACAGCCATTTTGCTTTTTTGCATTTCTTTTCCATGGGGATGGTCTTGATCCCTGTCTCCTGTACAATGTCATGAACCTCCGTCCATAGTTCAACAGGTACTCTGTCTATCAGATCCAGTCCCTTAAATCTATTTCTCACTTCCACTGTATAATTGATTTAGGTCATACCTGAATGGTCTAGTGGTTTTCCCTACTTTCTTCAATTTAAGTCTGAATTTGGCAATAAGGAGTTCAGATCTGAGCCACACTCAGCTCCTGGTCTTGTTTTTGCTGACTGTATAGAGCTGCTCCATCTTTGGCTGCAAAGAATATAATCAATCTGATTTTGGTGTTGACCATCGGTGATGTCCATGTGTAGAGTCTTCTCTTGTGTTGTTGGAAGAGGGTGCTTGTTATGACAAGTGTATTCTCGTGGCAAAACTCTATTAGCCTTTGCCCTGCTTCATTCCATACTCCAAGGCCAAATTTGCCTGTTATTCCAGGTGTTTCTTGACTTCCTACTTTTGCATTCCAGTCCCCTATAATGAAAAGGACATCTTTTTTGGGTGTTAGTTCTAAAAGGTCTTGTAGGTCTTCATGGAACTGTCCAACTTCAGCTTCTTCAGTGTTACTGGTTGGGACATAGGCTTGTATCACCGTGGTACTGAATGGTTTTCCTCGGAAATGAACAGAGATCATTCTGTCATTTTTGAGATTGCATCCAAGTACTGCATTTTGGACTCGTTCATTGACCATGATGGCTACTCCATTTCTTCTAAGGGATTCCTGCACACAGTAATAGATATAATGGCCATCTGAGTTAAATTCACCCATTCCAGTCTGTTTTAGTTCGCTGATTCCTAAAATGTTGACATTCACTCTTACCATCTCCTGTTTGACCACTTCCAATTTGCCTTGATTGAGGGACCTAACATTCCAGGTACCTATGCAATATTGCTCTTTACAGCATTGGACCTTGCTTCTATCACCAGTCACATCCACAACTGGGTATTGTTCTTGCTTTGGCTTCATCCCTTCATTCTTTCTGGAGTTATTTCTCCACTGATCTCCTGTAGCATATTGGGCACCTACTCACCTGGGAGTTCCTCTTTCAGTATCCTATCATTTTGCCTTTCAACTGTTCATGGGGTTCTCAAGGCAAGAATACTGAAGTGGTTTGCCATTCCCTTTTCTCCAGTGGACCACATTCTGTCAGACCTCTCCACCATGACCCATCCAACTAAAGATCTCTTCAAGAAAATTAGAGATACCAAGGGAACATTTCATACAAATATGGGCTCGATAAAGGACAGAAATGGTACGAAGCTAACAGAAACAGAAGATATTAAGAAGAGATGGCAAGAATACACAGAAGAACTGTACCAAAAAGATCTTCATGACCCAGATAATCATGATGGTGTGATCATTCACCTAGAGCCAGACATCCTGGAATGTGAAGTCTAGTGGGCCTTAGAAAGCATCACTACGAACAAAGCTAGTGGAGGTGATGGAATTCCAGTTGAGCTATTTCAAATCCTAAAAGATGATGCTGTGAAAGTGATGCACTCAATATGCCAGCAAATTTGGAAAACTCAGCAGTGGCCACAGGACTGGAAAAGGTCAGTTTTCATTCCAATCCCAAAGAAAGGCAATGTCAAAGAATGGTCAAACTACCGCACAATTGCACTCATCTCACACGCTAGTAAAGTAATGCTCAAAATTCTCCAAGCCAGGCTTCAGCAATATGTGAACCATGAACTTCCAGATGTTCAAGCTGGTTTTAGAAAAGGCAGGGGAACCAGAGATCAAATTGCCAACATCCGCTGGATCATCAAAAAAGCAATAGAGTTCCAGAAAAATATCTATTTCTGCTTTATTGACTATGCCAAAGCCTTTGACTGTGTGGATCACAATAAACTGTGGAAAATTCTTCAAGAGATGGGAATACCAGACTACCTGACCTGCCTCTGGGGAAACCTACATGCAGGTCAGGAAGCAACAGTTAGAACTGGACATGGAACAGACTGGTTCCAAATAGGAAAAGGAGTATGTCAAGGCTGTATATTGTCACCCTGCTTATTTAACTTATATGTAGAGTACATCATGAGAAACGCTGGGCTGGATGAAGCACAAGCTGGAATCAAGATTGCCAGGAGAAATATCAATAACCTCAGATATGCAGATGACACCACCCTTATGGCACAAAGTGAAGAGGAACTTAAAAGCCTCTTGATGAAAGTGAAAGTGGAGAGTGAAAAAGTTGGCTTAAAGCTCAACATTCAGAAAATGAAGATCATGGCATCCGGTCCCATCACTTCATGGGAAATAGGTGGGAAACAGTGGAAACAGTGTCAGATTTTATTTTGGGGGGCTCCAAAATCACTGCAGATTGTGACTGCAGCCATGAAATTAAAAGACGCTTACTCCTTGGAAGGAAAGTTATGACCAACCTAGATAGCATATTCAAAAGCAGAGACATTACTTTGCCAACAAAAGTCCATCTAGTCAAGGCTATCATTTTTCTAGTGGTCATGTATGGATGTGAGAATTGGACTGTGAAGAAAGCTGAGCATGGAAGAATTGATGCTTTTGAACTGTTGTGCTAGAGGAGACTCTTGTGAGTCCCCTTGGACTGCAAGGAGATCCAACCAGTCCATCCTAAAGGAGACCAGTCCTAGGTGTTCATTGGAAGGACTGATGCTGAGGCTGAAACTCCAACACTTTGGCCACCTCATGCGAAGAGTTGACACACTGGAAAATACCCTGATGCTGGGAGGGATTGAGGGCAGGAGGAAAAGGGGATGACAGAGGATGAGATGGCTGCATGGCATCATCAACTCGATGGATGTGAGTCTGTGTGATCTCCAGGAGTTGTTGATGGACAGGGAGGCCTGGCGTGCTACAATTCATGGGGTCGCAAAGAGTCAGACATGACTAAGCAACTGAACTGACTGAAAATTGTGTTAGTAGGAATGGAAGTGAGGGGATATATTTGATATTTAGGAATCAAGTGAAACTCCATAGTAAGGAAGTTGGATGGGGAAATGAGAAAAGGGGACAAGACAACATATCTTGGTTTCACATTTGGGAAAATAGCTCAATGGCAGGTTCATTTCTCCATATGTGAGGACAAGAGGAAGAGGAGTAGGTGTGGGAAGGAAGATCATTTTTGATATATCTAATCTGTGATGCCTGTGAACTGTAACAGAGAAAATAGTACTTGCTATTTGAATTGTATTATAATTTTGCCTTTCTAACTTTCCCCCATGTAATTATGGGATTATACCTTCCCACAAAGGCCAATACAAAGCCAGTCACTGAACAGGTGCTCCGAGATAGTTGACTTCATTTAATTTGCATACATCCTACCTCAGGTCACCCGCAATGGCCACCTGGGCAAGGAGGATGTGGAGGAAGAGGGTGTTTATCTAGCCTGACAGCGCAGGGCTGTAGTTTGCAAATTATTCCCACTGTCAGCTAAGTTCCTTGAGCTGCTAAGCAGATGCCTGGAGAGAAGGTGGGCCTAAACCATTTGCAGAGGCGGCTTGGTTGTCATGACTGCGAATGCTGCAGCAACGCTGCCTTTCCTAAACTCCCTCACTTATTTCCTTCTCTGGAACTGTGCTATGGCCAAGACACATCTGTGGTCCTGAAAGAAAAATGAGTCGAGTAGAGATGAAGGAACTAGCTATTTCTTCACTGGAAATTTAAATAATAGGCAAAGCAGCTCTTCAATGCTGTAGCCAATTACAGCGCAGCCCAATCAGCTGCCATTTGTTGGAGTAAATGGACTATTTAGGGTGTATTTTAAAATAGGGCTTGCATCTCCTAAGATGATTTTTACCGTACAATAGTGCCATATTGTTGCTGTATTTAAAGCACTCATTTTGAGTGTGCAGGGCCTGTAACAGCAACTTGAGAAAAACTTTTCCACTTACCACTTTATCCTACATCCTCCATATGGAAGAATGCCCATTTTGCTATCTAAACAGGCAAATGGATTCATCCACAAGCCGTTAACCTGGTTTTTCCACTTTACGCTCGATTAGAAATATGTTGTCTAGGTCAGCATCATCCCCACAGCCATTCCAGTGTTCTTGACACTGAACGGGGTCTGTCTACAAAAAACAGATAGATGTACATTAATGGTTTGGCCTTTGAGACCCAAGAGATGGCTTTGGTGACTCAATGCAAAACTGCAAAGAATGTGAACCATAGCAGAAGACAAACAATGTCTATTTTGGACTTGTTGGACATTTTCCTTTACCTAGGCAGGATTGAGTCCTATTTATAGAATCCTAAAGGCTACAACATTCAGAAAATGAAGATCATGGCATCTGGTCCCATTACTTCATGGGAAATAAATGGGGAAACAGTGTAAACAGTGTCAGACTTTATTTTGGGGGGCTCCAAAGTCACTGCAGATGGTGACTGCAGCCATGAAATTAAAAGATGCTTACTCCTTGGAATAAAAGTTATGACCAACCTAGATAGCATATTGAAAAGCAGAGACATTACTTTGCCAACAAAGGTCCGTCTAGTCAAGGCTATGGTTTTTCCAGTAGTCGTGTATGGATGTGAGAGTTGGACTGTGAAGAAAGCTGAGTGCCAAAGAATTGATGCTTTTGAACTGTGGTGTTGGAGAAGACTCTTGAGAGTTCCTTGGACTGCAAGGAAATCCAACCAGTCCATCCTAAAGGGCACCAGTCCTAGGTGTTCATTGGAAGGACTGATGCTGAGGCTGAACCTCCAATACTTTGGCCACCTCATGCGAAGAGTTGACTCACTGGAAAATACCCTGATGCTGGGAGGGATTGAGGGCAGGAGGAAAAGGGAACGACAGAGGATGAGATGGCTGCATGGCATCATCGACTCGATAGATGTGAGTCTGTGTGATCTCCGGGAGTTGGTGATGGACAAGGAGGCCTGGCGTGCTGCAATTCATGAGGTTGCAAAGAGTCAGACACAACTGTGCGACAGAACTGAACTGAACTGAAAGGCTATAGATCAGGTTGTGAGCCTTGGGGGGGATGTGCAGAGACTTAAATCCTAGCCCTGTTTCTGATGCTAAATGGGAAACCTTGGACAAGTCCCTTTATCTCTCTAAATCTCAGTTTTCCCACCTGGAAAATTATGAGGCTAGAAATGATGGTCCCCATGTTTCTCCTGGAAGGATCATAGATTCTGTCCAAATCCTATGCTAAGGCAGATGCCTACATCTATTGACTTAGCATTTTATTTTCTATAAGGAGGATGGGAGGTGGAAAGAAAAAACCTACCCCTTACTTCTGCCCCACCATATCCCTAACCCTATAAGGTTGTCAGTCTGTTTAATTGCCAGACCTCTTACTTCTGTCTCATTGAGCCTATGTCCCTAGTATGTATTCCTATTAGGGAGAATGGTGCATGGGGCCACACGTATACTATTTTCTATTGCACTCTTTCTAAAAGGAGACAAAATCAGAGGTTATCTATAAATGAAAATGGGAGTTCTGGGGGCCAGACTTCCTTAAAAGCTAAAAAGAATCAGCTGGTTTGAAGTGCCTTACTCTTCAGTGCCTTCCTGCGCTCCAAATGAGAAAATCACTCAATATAGAGGTTCGAGGGTTTGCCTTGAATTTAAATAACAGCATTCAGGTTCATACTAACACTCTAAAACATCAATATTTTTGATGCATGCTTTAAAAAATTCATATACAGCTTTTAAACATATTTTGAAGGAATAGCTCTAGTAATGACAATATGCATTCAATTATTTGCTTGTAGAATACCTAAATATTAAGTCTTGACAAGTTTTTATTAAGTCAATAATCTTTTGACATTTAGGGAATCAGATGTTTAAGCTGTTTTAAAAGATAACGCTACATTGCTTTCTCCTCTATTTTAGTTATCCAGACCCAAGAACATTAGCCCAGAGTGTTCTAATTGCTTAGCTTCCAGAGCTGCTATGGCAGCCAATCAGTGTTATGGTTCAGAAAATAAAATGCTCTTATGTCTTTGGAAAGGCAATTTCAAATGTTTTCATGGTATAATTTTTTTGCATTATATTTTCTTCATGTTATTTTAGATAACAATTTGATTTAAATAATACCGCCTGCTGTAGAGTACAACATGGATTTTGAATGCCAGAGTGCTCAACTCTCTGGATTAATTCCCTTATTCCAGGGTAATCCACTCCCTGCCTCTTTAGAGAACACTTTGAAATATCTTCATTTAGCTTTCTATTGAAGAAGGAGGAAGGAAATGGGGTGAAGGGAGAATTCAGAGAAAGAGAGCTCCTTTACAAAAAAAGGTTGTTGGAGGGGGAAAAAAAAAACAGAAGATTTAAACTGTAATATGAAATGGAAGTGCTCTGAAAATAAGAGGCAAAGCATTTCAATTTTCTTCTGGTCTATAGAAAATTGACCAAAATATAAAATGCCGTTATTTGAGTCTAGGCAGGAAGGAAGATTATCAAAAGTACTGCTTGTAGGTATACATTTATTAGTAAGAAATTGACCTGCTATATTCAGATGAAAACTTGTAGCTCCACTGGAGAAGGGACTTCAGATACATGCTAATCATTTGCCTGAGCCCTTGAAAGAATTCCCAAGGCACCTCTTTTCCCAAGAGTTTGAAACAGACATCAAATTCTCTCTAGCTCATAATTACAGGAGCCAGCCAACTGCTTAACTTCAGTGCCCTGGCCACACATTAATGACTATTTAACAGATATACCTTTTAAAGAACATAAAATATCCAGGAGACCATAGACACGACACAAGTCTCATCTACAAAAATCTTAGTTTGGGGCCCTTGAGATTAGGACAGTGGTGAAGGGATTCATGGGTGCTAATGGCTCTAACCAAGAGAGCAATCTGATTGGAAAAAGCATCCAGTTAAAAAAAGGAGAGGACTCCTCTTTCTTCCTTCCCAGGTTATTTTGGATTCAGATTCCATTGGAACCCCTATTGATGAGAGCTCTGATATTAATTAACTTGAGATGCTGGGTACACAATTAACTTGAGATGCTGGATACTCCTTTCATCTTATTCTAAAATTTGTATCATAATTTCTGAATGCTCACTATGCTGTTCTGTGCCACGACTTCAAGCAGTTAATGTTTTGTAAACTTAAATGCAGCAAAGGAGTTGCTAATAGAAGAAATCTGAGGTTTCAGATTCAAGCATTATACAAAAATAAATCTGTGTCCTTAAATTCTTTCTTTGGCGAGCTTGAATGTTGGTATTTGGAATTTCCTAAAAATGAGACCCATCAGTTCTAGCTGCAAGGAAATATCTGAACCTGGTATCTCTCACTAATATGAAATAACTCTATCATGCCTGAATTTGTGTCATAAATTGTGCATTTATAAATCTCTAAAGATGGTATTTCATATATTGATGTGTGGACTGGGGGACTTGGGAGGGTTACTAGAAAGATTTCCTGCCACCCTTCATATTCAGTTCTTATTCTGCCTATATGTGATAGCAGCTTTGTTGCAGGCCAAGTAGTTTCTGAAAATGACAAGTCCATGATAAATTCTATTTGCCAAGCTGAATTATAGAGTGTGGACTGGGGTATATGATGGGACTAAGCTCTTGATTGATTTTCCACTACATACACTATTTCTCCCTGATTTCTTTTCCATGGAATTTATTAAATGGAGGAATCCCAGATGCTTTTGCTTTTTCTCCTATTTAATTTTCTGTTTTTATTCCTAGAAGCCAACAAATGGCTCTAGGATATAGGTTCTAGAAGTTTTTAACTTCATCCCCTTTCCAGGAAAATAAGAAGGAAAACAAGAAGAGAAATAATAAGAAAAAGAAAGAACATAGCTGTATTTTCTAAGAAAACAAATCCATTCATATTTGTATTATGTGTATAATTCTGAATCCTTCTCTGATCTAAGACACAAGCACATAAATTTTATTGTGGGTACTAAGGATATTTCATCTTTTCAGTTGTTTGAACTGAGCATAGTTAATGATTTCCATGTATTTATTTTGAAGTTCTGCCACTCAAAAAGCATATGACAATATGGAATGAAATATTAATACAAGAAAAGAAAATTCACAGATGTGAACCTGCTCTTATATCATCATTTATTCCCCAGGTTTCCCTAATCTAGCAGCCATCATTTTCTTTCCCACTGTATTCTTTACCCTTCCTCCTTCCTCATATGTACCTTACTACTTCTTCCAATCTTGACCCGTGTCTTGCAAGCAGTTCATATATCTTGAATATTTTGTCTAAATATTACAGATAATCTGGATATGGTATACATTTTGGGAATTATTTCTCTACAGGGAAATCTGATGCACCTCCATCTGGAAGGGGAATTTTCACATAGGCTTTTATATGTCATAAGACAGTTAATGCTCTTACATATGCCTAAAGTCTCTAAAGTAAATGAATCTATTTCCAATCAGAAATACAGAATAATAACCTGTCAGTTCTCATTTTTTTTAAGGTATGACCTCCAAATTATGTATCATCCAGTTGAGAGAAGTAATTTTCAGGAAAGTTATAGAGAGGTACTATTTAGTCCTTCCTTTCCTCTACAGACTTGTACTGGTCATTTGCTATTTGCTCCATTGCTTTCATTCTCCCATCCTAACAGGGATTTTGCAGTCATAAGATTTGAGTTGGGCTGACTGTACTTCTAGATACATCTTTAAGAGGACCTGAATTGACTTAAGCCAATTAGTGTATCCTCTCCCTCTAGAGATATTATTTTTGGCCCAGTGATGAACATATGAAAACACTGAACTATTTATATTTCAAGAAACACTTGCTGAGGGTTTCTGAAAAAAAAAATTTCCTCGTACTTCAATGGGAGATACATATAAAGAAGTTCTCTCTCACACCCTAAATATGAACTAAGAAGCTTATAAACCAAGGAGCTATAGGCAATAATCTTTAGATATAGAACAAGTTAGTTTTAGAATGAAGGTGACATCATGGAATGAAAAGTAAAAAGTCAGAAATAAAAGGGATAGCCCTTGCTGTTGACCTGCAAGATCAATCCTTGCTTGAAGCATAACCTATCTCAAGAATTTAAGATATGTATAGATAATACACCTTTATTTTTAAATGCTATTCTTATGGTTGTTTTTACTTCTAACTGAAAACAAAATAACTGAAACAGTACTCTAAGGTGAACTATGGGAAAAAACTTGAAACAGAAACATGGTAAATATACAAGCATTGGTCATACACAATCACCTTCACTGAGATTAATTTTAATTTTATGAACACAACCTTTATCAAGGATTTTTATTTTTAAAATATAATAATAGGAAGATCCTTCTACATTCTGTATATAATTGTCCCCCAAAGACATAGCTTATTATATTATTCATTCATCTTTATATCCGGCCCCACATGCTGCTGCTGCTGCTGCTGCTGCTAAGTCGCTTCAGTCCAGTCCGACTCTGTGCGACCCCAGAGACGGCAGCCCACCAGGCTCCCCCGTCCCTGGGATTCTCCAGGCAAGAACACTGGAGTGGGTTGCCATTTCCTTCTCCAGTGCATGAAAGTGAAAAGTGAAAGTGAAGTCTCTCAGTCGTGTCCGACTCTTAGTGACCCCATGGACTGCAGCCTACCAGGCTCCTCCGTCCATGGGATTTTCCAGGCAAGAGTGCTGGAGTGGGGTGCCATTGCCTTCTTTGGGCCCCACATGAGGGTTCTTTTAAAACTTAACAACATGATAATCCATATTTTTTGAAAAATTCTTATATAATCTCTTGTCTCATAATATGAACTATGTCATTCATCAGATTCTTCTTTGTATACTGACTAATAAGAAGATCTGAGACAAATAAGAGTAATGTTGTAGCATCTTAACAGTGTTCCCGGCTTCCAACTTTGATCTACTTTATCTTATACTCAGTGTAGCAGCCTGAGTTGTCTATTTAAAATATAATTCAAATCATGTCACCCCTTTGTTCAAAGCTCTCCAATGGGGGCTTCACTTGTGTTTAGTGTGCAAAAAATAAAACAACAAAAATCTCAAGAGAATAATACTGAGGAAAGGCTGAATAATTACAACATAATAATGGTTTCTGAGCCTGTCAAAGAGCTGAAGTCTTAAGGCAGGAGACCTGAGAGAACATTCTCTCTGTGGTACAGGCATACAAGAGATAACTGAATTCCATTTGGGAACTACATGAAACAGCATCTCCTTCCTTGGACTTTTTCCCATAAAAACCAAAATCCCAAAGCCACTTGGGAGGGGCAGAGAAACACTCCTGTTTAAAGGGTTTAAGCAAAGACTAATTCCTTTGAGAGAAACATAGCCACTAAACACTCTTTCTCTGAAGTAAGGGTAGGAAACATTTCTACTTCAAGAACACAGGAAAAGATATGCTATTTCTGGGAAATGAAATGAACAAAAGCTTTATGCCCCTGAGGGTCCAGTATCCAGGATCTTATACCAAAACAAGACAGAGGGGAAGAAATTCTTTCCTACTCAAAATCTTCCATAGATATAAAGCAGAGTTTAGCTGACACAAGCAGGTGGGGAAGCAGTGCTGAGGAACTTGGACTCCCAAAGTCCAGATGCTCAGGTCATGCTAAGGACGTGGGCCAGACCTAGAGAATTCAGAGAAACCCCTGTCCCATGACAGGACTAGAATTGACTAATGAGCAACAAAAGACTTCCAGCTTCCTTTTACAGGTGGAGGGAAAAGTGCTTGGAGAGAGTTCTTTTCTTTGGAACAGAGGGTAGAGCATGAACATTGAGGAAATCCTCCAGAAGTCCAGTCCTCACTCTTAACACAAGGTACAAGAAGTACACTGCTATTTGACGCCTGTGATTTGCTGAACGTAAAGACAGAAAGAAGTAAGCCAAATGTAGCTCAATTGCTGACTATATTGACCCAACATCTTATCAAGAAAAGTTTATTTTTTCAATGAAGAGATATGACCCTTGTTAGATTCAGATAATTTATTACTTACATGCAGCAACTGAAGAGCAGTCAAAGCTGCCAGCTCCCTGTCTTCCTTGTTACAGTACAATCATAATACAAAAAGTTCAGATGACTGCAAAACAAATGATGAGATATAGTTTGTGCCATGGCAAACATAATTTGTTTTATATACTATATTTATATAGTAGCTCTTCCTGAAGAGGGCAAGACTGAAAGCTTAATACCTCATCACAATCTGGGAGTCGATGAAAAACAGTCTCATAACAACCTCTTAAAAAGATAGGGAGGCAAGTGGGAAATTGCCTAGTAGCAGCTATTCACAAGGGTTTTCTTGCTCTCATGTTTCAAAAGACTCACAGAGCATCTGGCAAAGAGCTAGAGCAGTTCTGTAGTTAAATCCTGGCTATGGGGCTTAGGTAAATAAGTGCAAGATCATCAGTGCACTAGCACAGAGCTGTTCCCCTATAGGCATGCATGCGTGACCCAGGGCTCAAAACATCTCATGTGTCTCCTGCATTGGCGGGTAAATTCTTTACCACTGAGCCACCTGGGACCCCATTCCCCTATCACATCAGATCAGATCAGTCGCGCAGTCGAGTCTAACTCTTTGCGACCCCATGAATCGCAGCACGCCAGGCCTCCCTGTCCATCAACAACCCCAGAGTTCAATGAGACCCACGTCCATCTAGTCAGTGATGCCATCCAGCCATCTCATCCTCTGTCGTCCCCCTTCTCCTCCTGCCCCCAATCCCTCCCAGCATCAGAGACTTTTCCAATGAGTCAACTCTTTGCATGAGGTGGCCAAAGTATTGGAGTTTCAGCTTTAGCATCATTCCTTCCAAAGAAATCCCAGGGCTGATCTCCTGGGTATAGAAATGTTCTCAGCCTTTAAAAAGGCATGTATGCTATGCTATGCTATGCTATGCTATGCTAAGTCACTTCAGTCGTGTCCGACTCTGTGTGACCCCATAGACAGCAGCCCATCAGGCTCCCCCGTCCCTGGGATTCTCCAGGCAAGAACACTGGAGTGGGTTGCCATTTCCTTCTCCAATGCATGAAAGTGAAAAGTCAAAGTGAAGTCGCTCAGTCGTGTCCGACTCTTAGTGACCCCATGGATTGCAGCCTACCAGGCTCCTCCGTCCATGGGATTTTCCAAGCAAGATTGAACTTCATGCAAAAAGACTGAAAATTTTGTCCTTCAGATCAGAAACAAGACTCTCACCACTTGTTCCTGACATTATACTGTAGATCCTAACCCATGCAATCAGGTAGGAAAAAAGGGATATAAAAGACATCTATATTTGAAAATCAGAAATTAAACTGCCTTTAATCTCAGATGACATGATTATTTATTTAGAAAATGACAAAGTCTTCCAACAAAAGCTATCATATCTGAGAGGAAAGATTTTGAAACTGTAGGATGCAAGGTCAATGTACCAAAATCAATCTAAATTCTCTATACCAGCAATGAAAGCTGTAAATGAAAATGAAGAAAACAGTATACACTTATAATACTAGCAAACTATGAACTGTTTATAAATCAGTTCAGTTCAGTTGCTCAGTCGTGTCCAACTCTTTGCGACCCCATGAATTGCAGCACGCCAGGCCTCCCTGTCCATCACCAACTCCCGGAGTTCACTCAAACTCACGTCCATCGAGTCGGTGATGCCATCCAGCCATCTCATCCTCTGTCATCCCCTTCTCCTCCTGCCCCCAATCCCTCCCAGCATCAGAGGCTTTTCCAATGAGTTAACTCTTCACATGAGGTGGCCAAAGTACTGGAGTTTCAGCTTTAGCATCAGTCCTTCCAAAGAACACCCAGGGCAGATCTCCTTTAGAATGGACTGGTTGGATCTCCTTGCAGTCCAAGGGACTCTCAAGAATCTTCTCCAACACCACAGTTCAAAAGCATCAATTCTTCAGCATTCAGCTTTCTTCACATCAATTCTTCAGCATTCAGCTTTCTTCACAGTCCAACTCTCACATCCATACATGACCACTGGAAAAACCATAGCCTTGACTAGACGGACCTTTGTTGGCAAAGTAATGTCTCTGTTTTTCAATATGATATCTAGGTTGGTCATAACTTTCCTTCCAAGGAGTAAGCGTCTTTTAATTTCATGGCTGCATTCACCATCTGCAGTGATTTTGGAGCCTCGAAAAATAAAGTCTGACACTGTTTCCACTGTTTCCCCATCTATTTCCCATGAAGTGATGGGACCAGATGCCATGATCTTCGTTTTCTGAATGTTGAGCTTTAAGCCAACTTTTTCACTCTCCTCTTTCACTTTCATTAAGAGGCTTTTTAGTTCCTCTTCACTTTAGTCAATCTAATCACACTAGGACTACAACCTTGCCTATCTCAATGAAACTAACCCATGCCCTGTGGCGCCACCCAAGACAGGCGGGTCATGGTGGAGAGGTCTGACAGAATGTGGTCCACTGGAGAAAGGAATGGCAAACCACTTCAGTATTCTTGCCTTGAGAACCCCATGAACAGTATGAAAAGGCAAAATGATAGGATACTGAAAGAGGAACTCCCCAGGTCAGTAGGTGCCCAATATGCTACTGGAGATCAGTGGAGAAGTAACTCCAGAAAGAATGAAGGGTTGGAGCCAAAGCAAAAACAATACCCAGTTGTGGATGTGACTGGTGATAGAAGCAAGGTCCAGTGCTGTAAAAAGCAATATTGCATACGAACCTGGAATGTCAGGTCCATGAATCAAGGCAAATTGGATGTGGTCAAACAGGAGATGGCAAGAGTGAATGTTGACATTCTAGGAATCAGCAAATTAAAATGGACTGGAATGGGTGAATTTAACTCAGATGACCATTTATAAATAAATAAATACTAATAAATACTCTAATAAGATAAGAGCAATGCTTAGATGTTAAAATATCCAAAACATTTCTGTGAGAAATATAAAGTCCTATATTAGTGGAGATAAACACTGAAGTCATAGATTAGAAAAAAATATGTTAAGATGTCAATTCTTCTCAAATGGATCTCTAGAATGCAAGTATAACCAATCAAAATTCCAACACACTTTTTCCATTAAAAAATTATGACACTAATTACAAACTTTATACAGAAAATCAAAGAACCTGTTATAGCCCAAACAACTTTGAAAAAGAACTAATTTAAGAACTCTTACAACTTAGAGACTATCATTAGTAAGTCCATGTGACACTGAGAAAAGTAGAGATATATGGATCTATAGAACAGGATAGAAAATCTAGAAATAGACACACACTCATATATATTCAATTGATTTTTTGACAAATGTACCAAGATAATTCAATGGAGAAAGAATAGTCTGTTTAAAACATAGCATTGGAAAATTTATGTATCAATAAATAAATAATAGAGCCTTGATCACAGCATATATAAAATTTAAATAAAAGTATATTATAAACTAAATATAAAACATAAAACTATAAATTTAAAAGAAAGCTTAGAAAAATATTTCTAATCTTGACTACATGTTTCATAGATAATGCATGAGAAATCAAACTATAAAAAATTCTGTTAGCAATAATCAAAAGTTAAAAATGCTGCTCTTCAAAAGGCAATTTTGTAAAAATGAAAAGGCAAGCCTCAGACAAGGAGAAAATATTTTCAAATATCAGATTAAGGACTTATATCCAAAATATAAAAAGAACACCTACAACTCAACAATAATGAGGCAAATAACAATTTAAAATGAGCAAAATTTGAACAGATAATTCATGAAAGAAGAGATACAGATAGCATGTAAACATACGAAAAGATGGTAAATATCACAAACAATTAAAGAAAAGTAAGTTATAAGCATTACACACTTAACAGCTTATCTAATATTTAAAAACTGTAAACACCAAGAGCTGACAAGGATGAACAACAAATTGAGCTCTTATACATTACTAAGGATGGAAATTATACATGAATTTTAGATAGGATTTTGGCACTTTCTTCCAAAATTAAACATATCATATGACCTGCTGCTTCAATCCTAGCAATTTACCCAACAGAAATATAAACGCGTCCAACACAAAGACCTCTACACAAATGTTCATAGCAGCTTCATAATAACTAAAAACTGGAAACAATCCAAATCTTTGACAACTGGTAATCAGCTAAAGAAAAACTGTGAAAATTATTTAACAATAAAGAAGAATGAACTACTAAAACACACAGTAACACAGAAGAATCTAAAAAGCATTATTTTACATCAATAATTATGAGAAATTAGACATAAAATTGTATATGTATATATATTTCTATACAACTATAAATATATATTCACATACATATTGTTTTGTATATACATACACACATGCAGTTCTATCCTGGAAAAGGTGAAATTATTGAGTCAGAAATCAGATTAGTCTTTGCCATGGACTGGGAGCTGAGCTCCAGATTTCATTTAAAATAAAAGCCAGTGTCCTTACAGGACTTATGCAATCTGACATCTCCATTACCTCTCTGACCTCATCTTCTACTCTTCTGTTATCACTCACTTTATCTCAGCCACACCGGCCTCTTCACTATATTCCTCAAACATACTAAGTACAATGCCACTTTAAGGCTTTTGTATTGGTTATATCCTCCTTCTAGAACATTTTCTCCCCAAGATATCTGTTGGTTAACTTCCTTAAATCGACACTCAAATTTCACCTTCAAAAGGAGGCCTCCTTGACCACCCTGTTTAATATTGACTCCTTTCCATACACTCCGGATACCTGTCATCTTCTAACATTAAGTGTGGGCTTCTCAGGTGGCTTAGTGTTAAAGAATCTGTCTTCAATGCAAGAGGCACGGGTTCAATCCCTGGGTTGGGAAGATCCCCCTGGAGAAGGAAATGGCAACCCATTCTAGTATTCTTGTCTGGGAAATCCCATGGACAGAGGAGCCAGGCAGGCTACAGTCCATGGGTGTCTCAAAAGAATTGGACATAACTTAGCCATTAAACATCAATGATATATGAATTAACTTACTGAAGTTGTTTATTTTTATCTCCTCCTCTAGAATGAACATCATGAGGGTGAAGATCTTTGCCTGATTTGTCTGCTGGTTTGGCCCAAGCACATAAAACAGTGGAGTTTGGGGTCTAGTAGGCTGAGATATTTCTTAAATAAATGAATAGTACAAAAAAAAAAAAAAAAATCAATAGCTGTATTAGTTGTGAGATGGCCTTTTTATGGCCTGGAATTTTTATTGCAATTTGTTCATCTTAATTTAATGAACTATGTAACCTATGGAAGTTGCCTATATATATATATATGTATATATATATATATATATATACATATATTTACAGTTATATTTCTATGGACATTTGAATGCCTTTTGAAAAAGAGCCTAGGTCTAATACACAGGGAAAATGGCAAATAAACTACTTTTGTAAATTTGCTTCCTGATTCATTTCTTGCAATAAACTTTCCTTAACTATTTCCATCACACCCTGATTATGCTTTTGCTTGTATCTCTTCATCAGCCCATTATAAGCTTCAGTTAATTTCAGTCACTCAGTCGTGTCCTACTCTTTGCGAACCCATTGACTACAGTACACCAAGCCTCCCTGTCCATCATCATCTCACAGAGTTTACTCAAGCTCATGTCCATTGAGTCAGTGATGCCAACCAACCATCTCATTTTTTTAATTTATTTATTCTAATTGGAGGCTAATTGCTTTACAATATTGTAGTCATGTTTGGCATACGTCAGCATGAAATCAGTCATGGGTATACATGTGTTCCTCATCCTGAACCCCCCTCCAACCTTCCTCCCCATCCCATCCCTCAGGGTCAGCCCATTGCACCAACCCTGAGCACCCTGTCTCATGCATAGAACGTTGACTGTTGATCTACTTCACATATGATAATATACATGTTTCCAAGCTATTCTCTCAAATAAAACCACCCTCACCAATGACAACAGAGTACAAAAGTCTGTTCTTTACATCTGTGTCACTTTTCCTGCCTTGCATATAGGGTCATCGTTACCATCTTTCTAAATTTCAAATATATGCATTAATATACTGTATTAGTGTTTTTCTTTCTGACTTACTTCGCTCTGTAAGAGGCTCCAGTATCATCCACCTCATTCAGTTCAGTTCAGTTCAGTTGCTCAGTCGTGTCCGACTCTTTGTGACCCCATTAATTGCAGCATGCCAGGCCTCCCTGTCCATCACCAACTCCCGGAGTTCACCCAGACTCACGTCCATCGAGTCAGTGATACCATCCAGCCATCTCATCCTCTGTCGTCCCCTTCTCCTCCTGCCCTCAATCCCTCCCAGCATCAGAGTGTCTTTTCCAATGAGTCAACTCTTCGCATGTGGTGGCCAAAGTACTGGAGTTTCAGCTTTAGCATCATTCCTTCCAAAGAAATCCCAGGGCAGATCTCCTTCAAATGGACTGCTTGGATCTCCTTGCAGTCCAAGGGACTCTCAAGAGTCTTCTCCAACACCACAGTTCAAAAGAATCAATTCTTCGGCGCTCAGCCTTCTTCACAGTCCAACTCTCACATCCAAACATGACCACTGGAAAAACCATAGCCTTGACTAGAAGGACCTTTGTTGGCAAAGTAATGTCTCTGCTTTTGAATATGCTATCTAGGTTGGTCATAACTTTTATTCCAAGGAGTAAGCGTCTTTTAATTTCATGGCTGCAGTCACCATCTGCAGTGATTTTGGAGCCCAGAAAAATAAAGTCTGACACTGTTTCCACTATTTCCCCATCTATTTCCCAGAAAGTGATGGGACCGGATGCCATGATCTTTGTTTTCTGAATGTTGAGCTTTAAGCCAATTTTTTCACTCTCCGCTTTCACTTTCATCAAGAGGCTTTTTAGTTCCTCTTCACTTTCTGCCATAAGGGTGGTGTCATTTGCATATCTGAGGTTATTGATAAATTCTCCCAGCAATCTTGATTCCAGCTTGTGTTTCTTCCAGTCCAGCGTTTCTCATGATGTACACTGCATATAAGTTAAATAAGCAGGGTGACAATATACGGCCTTGACAAACTCCTTTTCCTGTTTGGAACCAGTCTGATGTTCCATGTCCAGTCCTAACTGTTGCTTCCTGACCTGCATACAAATTTCTCAAAAGGCAGATCAGGTGGTCTGGTATTCCCATCTCTTTCAGAATTTTCCACAGTTTATTGTGATCCACACAGTCAAAGGCTTTGGCATAGTCAATAAAGCAGAAACAGATGTTTTTCTGGAACTCTCTTGCTTTTTCCATGATCCAGCAGATGTTGGAAATTTGATCTCTGGTTCCTCTGCCTTTTCTAAAACCAGCTTGAACATCTGGAAGTTCATGGTTCACATATTGCTGAAGCCTGGCTTGGAGAATTTTGAGCATTACTTTACTAGCGTGTGAGATGAGTGCAATTGTGCAGTAGTTTGAGCATTCTTTGGTATTGCCTTTCTTTGGGATTGGAATGAAAACTGACCTTTTCCAGTTTTGTGGCCACTGCTGAGTTTTCCGAATTTGCTGGCATATTGAGTGCAGCACTTTCACAGCATCATCTTTCAGGATTTGGAATAGCTCAACTGGAATTCCATCACCTCCACTACCTTTGTTCGTAGTGATGCTTTCTAAGGCCCACTTGACATCACATTCCTGTATGTCTGGCTCTAGGTCAGTGATCACACCATCGTGATTATGTGGGTTGTGAAGATCTTTGTTGTACAGTTCTTCTGTGTATTCTTGCCATCTCTTCTTAATATCTTCTGCTTCTGTTAGGTCCATACCATTTCTGTGCTTTATCGAGCCCAATTTTGCATGAAATGTTCCCTTGGTATCTCTAATTTTCTTGAAGAGATCTCTAGTCTTTCCCATTCTGTTGTTTTCCTCTATTTCTTTGCATTGATTGATGAGGAAGGCTTTCTTATCTCTTCTTGCTATTCTTTGGAACTCTGCATTCAGATGCTTATATCTTTCTTTTTCTCCTTTGCTTTTTGCTTCTCTTTTTTCACAGCTATTTGTAAGGCCTCCATAGGCAGCCATTTTGCTTTTTTGTATTTCTTTTCCATGGGGATGGTCTTGATCCCTGTCTCCTGTACAATGTCACAAACCTCATTCCATAGTTCATCAAGCACTCTGTCTATCAGATCTAGGCCCTTAAATCTATTTCTCACTCCAGTGTATAATCATAAGGGATTTGATTTAGGTTATACCTGAATGGTCTAGTGGTTTTCCCTACTTTCTTCAATTTAAGTCTGAATTTGGCAATAAGGAGTTCATGATCTGAGCCACAGTCAGGTCCTGGTCTTATTTTTCCTGACTGTATAGAGCTTCTCCATCTTTGGCTGCAAAGAATATAATCAATCTGATTTCGGTGTTGACCATCTGGTGATGTCCATGTATAGAGTCTTCTCTTGTGTTGTTGGAAGAGGGTGTTTGTTATTACCAGTGCATTTTCTTGGCAAAACTCTATTAGTCTGCCCTGCTTCATTCCGTATTCCAAGGCCAAATTTGCCTTTTACTCCAGGTGTTTCCTGACTTCCTACTTTTGCATTCCAGTCCCCTATACTGAAAAGGACATCTTTTTTGGGTGTTAGTTCTAAAAGGTCTTGTAGGTCTTCATAGAACCATTCAACTTCAGCTTCTTCATCGTTATTGGTTGGGACATAGACTTGGGTTACTGTGATATTGAAGGGTTGGCCTTGGAAATGAACAGAGATCATACTGTCATTTTTGAGATTGCATCCAAGTACTGCATTTCAGACTCTTTTGTTGACCATGATGGCTACTCCATTTCTTCTGAGGGATTCCTGCCCGCAGTAGTAGATAGAATGGTCATCTGAGTTAAATTCACCCATTCCAGTCCATTTTAGTTCGCTGATTCCTAGAATGTCAACATTCACTCTTGCCATCTCTTGTTTGACCGCTTCCAATTTGTCTTGATTCATGGACCTAACATTCCAGGTTCCTATGCAATATTGCTCTTTACAGCATCAGACCAATTACTGAGGTGGGTAATTGCTTCTATCACCAGTCACATCCACAGCTGGGTATTCTTTTTGCTTTGGCTCCATCCCTTCATTCTTTCTGGAGTTATTTCTCCACTGATCTCCAGTAGCATATTGGGCACCTACTGACCTGGGGAGTTTCTCTTTCAGTATCCTATCATTTTGCCTTTTCATACTGTTCATGGGGTTCTCAAGGCAAGAATACCGAAGTGGTTTGCCATTCCCTTCTCCAGTGGATCCACCTCATTAGAACTGATTCAAATGCATTCTTTTTAAAAGCTGAGTAATATTCCATAGTGTTTATGTACCAAAGCTTTCTTATCCATTCATCTTCCAATGGACATCATGGTTGCTTCTATGTCCTAGTTATTGCAAACAGTCCTGCGATGAACACTGGAGTACACGTGTCTCTTTCAATTCTGATTTCCTTGGTGTATATGCCCAGCAGTGGGATTGCTGGGTCGTATGGCAGTTCTATTTCCGATTTTTTAAGGAATCTCCACACTGTTCTCCATAGTGGCTGTACTAGTTTGCATTCCCACCAACAGTGTAAGAGGATTCCCTTTTCTCCACAGCCTCTCCAGCATTTATTGCTTGTAGACTTTTGGATAGCAGCCATTCTGACTGGCGTAAGATGGAACCACATTGTGCTTTTGATTTGCATTTCTCTGACAATGAGTGATGTTGAGCATCTTTTCATGTGTTTGTTAGCCATCTGTATGTCTTAGGAGAAATATCTGTTTAGTTATTTGGCCCATTTTTTGACTGGGTTGTTTATTTTTCTGGAATTGAGCAGCATGAGCTGCTTGTATATTTTGGAGATTAATTCTTTGTCAGTTGCTTCAGTTGCTGTTATATTCTCCCATTCTGAAGGTTGTCTTTTCACCTTACTTATAGTTTCCTTCATTGTGCAAAAGCTTTTAATTAGGTCCCATTTGTTTATTTTTGCTTTTATTTTCATTACCTGAGGTGGGTCATAGAGGAACCTGCTGTGATTTTTGTCAGAGAGTGTTTTTCCTATGCTTTCCTCTAGGAGTTTTATAGTTTCTGGTCACACATTTAGATCTTTAATCCATTCTGAGTTTATTTTTGCAGAGTACATCATGAGAAACGCTGGGCTGGAAGAAGCACAAGCTGAAATCAAGATTGTCAGGAGAAATATCAATAACCTCAGATATGCAAATGACACCACCCTTACGGCAGAAAGTGAAGAGGAACTAAAAAGCCTCTTGATGAAAGTGAAAGAGGAGAGTGAAAAAGTTGGCTTAAAGCTCAACATTCAGAAAACAAAGATCATGGCATCTGGTCCCATCACTTCATGGGAAATAGATGGGGAAACAGTGGAAACAGTATCAGACTTTATTTTTCTGGGCTGCAAAATGACTGCAGATGATGACTGCAGCCATGAAATTAAAAGACGCTTACTCCTTGGAAGGAAAGTTATGACCAACCTAGATAGCATATTCAAAAGCAGAGACATTACTTTGCCAACAAAGGCCCGTCTAGTCAAGGCTATGGTTTTTCCAGTGGTCGTGTATGGATGTGAGAGTTGAACTGTGAAGAAATCTGAGCACCGAAGAATTTTTGCTTTTGAACTGTGGTGTTGGAGAAGACTCCTGAGAGTCCCTTGGACTGCAAGGAGATCCAACCAGTCCATTCTAAAGGGGATCAGTCCTGGGTGATCTTTGGAAGGAAGGATGCTAAAGCTGAAACTCCAGTACTTTGGCCACCTCATGCAAAAAGTTGACTCATTGGAAATGACTCTGATGCTGGGAGAGATTGGGGGCAGAAGGAGACAGACAATGAGATGGCTGGATGGAATCACTGACTAGATGGACATTAGTTTGAGTGAACTCTGGGAGTTGGTGATGGACAGGGAGGCCTGGCGTGCGGCAATTCATGGGGTCGCAAAGAGTCGGACACAACTCAGCGGCTGAACTGAACTTACCTGATGGTGTTAGAAAGTGGTCTAGTTTCATTTTTTTACAAATGGTTGACCAGTTTTCCCAGCACCACTTTTTAAAGAGATTGTCTTTTCTCCATTGTATATTCTTGCCTCCTTTGTCAAAGATAAGGTGTCCATAGGTGCGTGGACCTATCTATCTCTGGGCTTTCTATTTTGTTCCATTGATCTATATTTCTGTCTTTGTGCAAGTACCATATTGTCTTGATGACTGTAGCTTTGTAATATAGTCTGAAGTCAGGCACGTTGATTCCTCCAGGTCCATTCTTCTTTCTCAAGATTGCTTTGGCCATTAGAGGTTTGTTTTTTTTTTTTCTATCCAAATTGTGAAATTATTTGTTCTAGTTCTCTGAAAAATACTGCTGGTATCTTGATAGGGATTGTGCTGAATCTATAGATTGCTTTGGGCAGTATACTCATTTTCACTATATTGATTCTTCAGATCCATGAACATGGTATATTTCTCCATCTATTTGTGTTCTCTTTGATTTCTTTCATCAGTATTTTATAGTTTTCTATATATAGGTCTTTTGTTTCTTTAGGTAGATTTACTCCTAAGTATTTTATTCTTTTCGTTGCAATGGTGAATGGAATTGTTTCCTTAATGTCTCTTTCTGTTTTCTCATTGTTAGTATATAGGAATGCAAGGGATTTCTGTGTGTTAATTTTACATCCTGAAATTTACTATATTTGTTCATGAGCTCTACTAATTTTCTGGTGGAGTCTTTAGGGTTTTCTATGTAGAGGATCATGTCATCTGCAAACAGTGAGAGTTTTACTTCTTTTCCATCTGGATTCTTTTTATTTATTTTTCTTCTCTGATTGCTATGGCTAAAACTTCCAAAACTATGTTGAATAGTAGTGGTGAGAGTGGGCACCCTTGTCTTGTTCCTGACTTTAGGGGAAATGATTTCAATTTTTCTCCATTGAGGATAATGTTTGCTGTGGGTTTATCATCTATGGCTTTTTTTATGTTGAGGTATGTTCCTTCTATTCCTGCTTTCTGGAGGGTTTTTATCATGAATGGATGTTGAATTTTGTCAAAGGCTTTCTCTGCATCTATTGAGATAATCATATGTGTTTATCTTTCAATTTGTTAATGTGGTGTATCACATTGATTAATTTGTGAATATTGAAGAACATTTACATTCCTGGGACAAAGCCCACTTGATCATGATGTATGATCTTTTTAATATGTTGTTGGATTCTGTTTGCTAGAATTTTGTTAAGGATTTTTGCATCTATGTTCATCAATGATATTGGCCTGCAGTTTTCTTTTTTTGTGGCATCTTTGTCTGGTTTTGGTTTTACAGTGATGGTGGCCTCATAGAATGAGTTTGGAAGTTTAACTTCTGCAACTTTTCAAGAATTTGAGTAGGATAGGTGTTAGCTCTTGTCTAAATTTTTGGTAGAATTCAGCTGTGAAGTCATCTGGTCCTGGGCTTTTGTTTGCTGGAAGATTTCTGATTACAGTTTCGATTTCCGTGCTTGTGAAGGGTCTGTTAAGGTCTT
This sequence comes from Bos mutus, assembly GCF_027580195.1. Classification (NCBI taxonomy): domain Eukaryota; kingdom Metazoa; phylum Chordata; class Mammalia; order Artiodactyla; family Bovidae; genus Bos; species Bos mutus. Next base: position 8,297,088 of record NC_091646.1, on the reverse strand, counting down.
CTACTTTGTCCTGGTTTCATTTTTGAAGGTTATCTAAGAATTTGTCCATTTCTTCCTAGTTGTCCATTTTATTGGCATATGGTTGATGATAGTAGTCTCTTATTATCCTTTGTATTTCAGTGGTGTTTCATCCAACCATCTCAAGCTTTATTGTCACCTTCTCCTCCCGCCTTCATTCTTTCTCAGCATAAGGGTCTGTTCAAATGAGTAAGTTCTTCGCATCAGGTGGCCAAAGTATTGGACTTTCAGCTTCAGCCTCAATCTGTCCAATGAATATTCAGGACTGATCTCCTTTAGGATGGACTGGTTGGATCTCCTTGCAGTCCAAGGGACTCTCAAGAGTCTTCTCCAACACCACAGTTCAAAAGCATCAATTCTTCGGAGTTCAGCCTTTTTTATAGTACAAATCTCACATCCATACATGACTATTGGAAAAACCATAGCTTTGACTAAATGGACCTTTGTTGGCAAAGTAATGTCTCTGCTTTTTAATAAGCTGTCTAGGTTGGTCATAACTTTTCTTCTAAGGAGCAAGTGTCTTTTAATTTAAAGGCTGCAGTCACCATCTGCAGTGATTTTGGAGCCCACTAAATAGTCCGTCACTGTTTCCAATGCTTCCCCATCTATTTGCCATGAAGTGATGGGGTCAGATGCCATGATCTTAGTTTTCTGAATGTTGAGCTTTAAGCAAACTTTTTCACTCTCCTCTTTCACTTTCATCAAGGGGTCTTTAGTTCTTCTTCACTTTCTGCCATAAGGGTGGTGTCATCTGTATATCTGAGGTTATTGATATTTCTCCTGACAATCTTGATTCCAGTTTGTGCTTCATCCAGTTCAGCATTTCTCATGATGTACTCTGCATAGAAGTTAAATAAGCTGGGTGATGATACACAGCCTTGACATACTCCTTTCCCAATTTGGAACCAGTCTGTTGTTCCAAATCCAGTTCCAACTGTTGCTTCTTGACATGCATTCAAATTTCTCAGGAGGTAGGTCAGGTGGTCCGGTATTCTGGTTTATTGAAGAATTTTCCACAGTTTGTTGTGATCCATACAGTCATGGCTTTGGCATAGTCAATAAAGCAGAAATCGATGTTTTTCTGGAACTCTTGCTTTTTTGATGATCCCACAGATGTTTTCTATTTGATCTTTGGTTCCTCTGCCTTTTCTAAATCCAGCTCGCACATATGGAAGTTCACCATTCATGTACTGTTCAGACTGGCTTGGAGAATTTTGAGCATTACTTTTCTAGCACGTGGGATGAGTGCCATTGCGTGGTAGTTTGAGCATTTTTTTGGCATTGCCTTTCTTTGGGATTGGAATGAAAACTGACCTTTTCCAGTCCTGTGGCCACTGCTGAGTTTTCCAAATTTGCTGGCATGTTGAGTGCAGCACTTTCACAGCATCATCTTTTAGGATTTGAAATAGTTCAACTGGAATTCCATCACTTCCACTAGCTTTGTTCGTAGTGATGCTCCCTAAGGCCCACTTGACTTCACATTCCAGGATGTCTGGCTCTAGGTCAGTGATCACACCATCGTGATTATCTGGGTCATGAAGATATTTTTTGTACAGTTCTTCTGTGTATTCTTGACACCACTTCTTAATATCTTCTGCTTCTGTTAGGCCCATACCAATTCTGTCCTTTATTGTGCCCATCTTTGCATGAAATATTCCCTTTGTATCTCTAATTTTCTTGAAGATATCTCTAGTCTTTCCCATTCTGTTGTTTTCCTCTATTTCTTTGCATTGATCACTGAGGAAGGCTTTCTTATCTCTCCATGCTATTCTTTGGAACTCTGCATTCAGATGCTTATATGTTTCTTTTTCTCCTTTGCATTTCACTTATCTTCTTTTCATAGCTGTTTGTAAGGATTCCTCAGACAACCATTTTGCCTTTTTGCATTTCTTTTTCTTGGAAATGATCTTGATCCCTGCCTCCTGTTCAGTGTTATGAACCTCTGTCCAGAGTTCCTCAGACACTCTATCAGATCTAATCCCTTAAATCTATTTGTCACTTCAACTGTATAGCCATAACGGATTTGATTTAGGTCATACCTGAGTGGTCTATTGGTTTTCCCTACTTTCTTCAATTTAAGTCTGAATTTGGCAATAAGGAGTTCATTATCTGTGCCACAGTCAGCTCTCAGTCTTGTTTTTGCTGACTGTATAGAACTTCTCTATCTTTGGCTGCAAAGAATATAATCAATCTGATTTCAGTACTGACCATCTAGTGATGTCCATTTGTAGAGTCTTCTCTTGTGTTGTTGAAAGAGGGTGTTTGCTATGACCAGTGTGTTCTCTTGGCAAAACTCTGTTAGCCTTTGCCCTGCTTCATTCTGTACTCCAAGGCCAAATTTTCCCATTATTCCAGGTATTTCTTGACTTCCTACTTTTGCATTCCAGTCCCCTACAATGAAAAGGACATCTTTTTTGGCTATTAGCTCTAGAAGGTCTTGTAGGTCTTCAAAGAACTGATCAACTTCAGCTTCTTCAGTGTTACTGGTTGGGGCATAGGCTTGGATCACCATGATATTGAATGGTTTGCCTTGGAAACAAACAGAGATCATTCTGTCACTTTTGAAATTGTAACCAAGAACTGCATTTTAGACTCTTTTTTTGACTATGAAGGCTACTCCATTTCTTCTAAGGGAATCTTGCCCACAGTAGTAGATATAATGTTCATCTGAGTTAAATTCACCCATTCCAGTCCATTTTAGTTTGCTGATTCCTAAACTGTCGATATTCACTCTTCCCATCTCCTGTTTGACCACTTCCAATTTGCCTTGATTCATGGACCTCATATTCCAGGTTCCTATGCAATATTGTTCTTTACAGCCTCAGACTTTACTTCCATTACCAGTCACATCCACAACTGGGTGTTGTTGTCGCTTTGTCTCCATCTCTTCATTCTTTCTGGAGTTAGTTCTCCACTAATCTCCAGTAGCATATCAGGCACCTACAGACCTGGGGAGTTCATCTTTCAGTGTCCTCTTTTTGCCTTCTCATACTGTTCATGGGGTTCTCAAGGCAAGAATACTGAAGTGGTTTGCCATTCTCTTCTCCAGTGGACCACGTTTTATCAGAACTCTCCATCATGACCCGTCTGTCTTGGATGGCCCTACATGGCATGGTTCATAGTTTCATTGAGTTAGACAAGGCTGTGCTCCATGTGATCAGATTGGTTAGTTTTCTGTGTTTGTGGTTTTCAGTCTGTCTTCCCTCTTATGGAAAACGGTAAGAGGCTTATGGATGCTTCCTGATGGGAGAGACTGACTGAAGGGGAAACTGGGTCTTGTTCTGATGGGCTGGGCCATGCTCAGTAAATTTAACCCAATTTTACGTTGAAAGGTAGAGCTGTGTTCCCTCCCTGTTGTTTGACCTGATGCTAAAGTATGGTGAAGGTTAACCTCCCTCAAAATTTCCCATGCAGGCACTGCTACACTTAGTGCCCCTAGCCCTACAGCAGGTCACCGCTGACCCAAGCCTCTGCCAGAGGCTCCTGGACACTCACGGGTAAGTGTGTGTACTGCTGCCGCTACTGCTGCTGCTAAGTCGCTTCAGTCGTGTCCGACTCTGTGTGACCCCATAGATGGCAGCCCACAAGGCTCCCGTCCCTGGGATTCTCCAGGCAAGAACAATGGAGTGGGCTGCCATTTCCTTTTCCAATGCATGAAAGTGAAAAGTGAAAGTGAAGTCGCTCAGTCGTGCCTGACTCTTAGCGACCCCATGGACTGCAGCCTACCAGGCTACTCCATCCATGGGATTTTCCAGGCAAGAGTACTGTAGTGGGTCACCAATGCCTTCTCTGAGTCTGTGTACTAGTTTACTCAATTGCTTAAGTTGTCTAGTTCACTAATTGCCAAGCATGACTGGTAATCATGGTCACAGAGCAAACTCTTAGGAAGTATAGATGTCTGTGTTCTACCTCAAGCACACTGACCAATGATCATTAGGCAGTGAAACCTGAAATCTGTATTTTTAAATATTTATCTATATGATTTGAATGATCATCCAGATTTAGGACAAAGTTCCATAAATGATTCCTGAAAATGAGTCATACTCTACAGCCAGATAAGTTCCTAAAATGCTATAATGAGGTCTTCTGTGTATACCACCAGAGGGATCACATAGTAGGATCTTTAATATGGGAGAGCTAGATGATCAAAACTAATTAACCTTATCCATGATGTTTTATCTCATGGCAAGAGTAAATCCTCCAATTCTTATTGACCGAAAAATGTCATAGTCCCTGATAGCCTGCCCACTGGGCTCAGAGCTTGAAACCCTAACCTCTAAACTGTCTTGATCAAACTTCTCCTTTTAAACAGTGATTAAATGAGGTTTTTGTTTATTATGCAGATCAAATTTGCAGATGATCCAAACATAGAATCTTATCATATACTGAATGACATATGAGATCCAAAAATCCCCAAACATTATAAAAGATTCAACCAGAACTCAAACAGTGCAGTTTGACAGGCACTACTTGTATTTATTACATCATACTCCAATCTACATTTAGGAGTCTCTTCTGAAAATAATAATAATTAGGAAAAATTGTATGTATAAAGATGTTTAATTACAGTGCTTTTAAAATATGCAAATAAATAATTGTTATTCTAATTTTTAAAGAATGTTCAAAGGTACAGAAGAACAATCAAATATCATGGACAAACATTCCATGTAGAAACAGCCAATATTAACATGCTGATGTACTGACTTTTAACTCATAGCTTTAAATGTTTTTTTTTTTTTAACAAAACTATAATTATACATACATACAATCTTATATTCTGTTTTTCTCACCTAGCATTGATTGTCTATTTAATGTGATGGAAGATGCTAACAATCATTAAAACTTGTTTTTTTAAAAGTTTTTTCGGTGACCGTAACATATTGCTGCAAATAAAAGACATATGCTTACCACTTTTGAAATATTTTAAGGTCATGGAAACATTCTTGATATAATGCTAAGTAAAAAATCAGAACATAGAAATATTTATACATGTCTTAGTCCATTCAGGATGCTATGACAAAATACACAGACTGAGTATCTTATACCCAATATACCTTTATTGCTTATGGTTCTAGAGGTTGGAAGTCCAAAATCAGGGTGCCAGCATGGTCAGAGAGTCTGTTTCCAGGATGCAGATTTCTTATTGAATCCTCACCAGAGGAAAAGAGTGAGGGGTCTCTCTGTAGTCTTTTACATAAGAATGTTAATCACATTCATGAAGTCTCTACTCTCATGACCCAAGGACCTCCCAAAGGCCCCATCCTCCTAATACCAACGCATTGAGCACCAGGATGTAGATGGGAGGGAGGCGATACATGTATACCTATGGCTGATTCATGTTCAGGTTTGATAGAAAACAACAAAATTCTGTAAAGCAATTATCCTTCAATAAAAAATAAATTAATTTAAAAAGAATTAAGAATTAAATATCAAAAGTAGAAGGAAATATACCAAAAATCAATAATTATAATGCATATAAAATAACATTATATACCCATGCACTGATGGTCATATTATCTTTGATAAAGATAAATAAAGGAGATAAAGGAGGCAAGAATATACAATGGAGAAAAGACAGTCTCTTCAATAAGTGGTGCTGGGAAAACTGCACAGCTACGTGTAAAAGAATGAAATTAGAACACTACCTACTACCATACACAAAAATAAACTCTAATTGGAACAAGGAATTAAATGTAAGGCCACACACTGTATAACTCTTAGAGGAAAACATAGGAAAAACACTCTGACAAAAAGATCTTTTTTGACCCACCTTCAGAGTAATGAAAATAAAACAAAAATAAACAAATTGGGCCTAATTAAACTTGAAAGCTTTTGCACAGCAAAGGAAACTATAAACAAAAGGAAAAGACAACCAACAGAATGGGAGAAATTATCTACAAATGAAGTGACCCGCAAGAGATTAATCTCCAAAATACATTATACAAACAGCACATGTAGCTCAAAACAACAACAACAACCCCATCAGAAAATGGGGAGAAGATCTAAATAGCCATTTCTCCAAAGAATACATACAGATGGCCAAGAAGAACATGCGTAGATGTTCAACATCGTTAATTATTAGAGAAAAGCCAATCAAAACGACAGTGAGGTATCACCACACACCAATCAGAATGGCCATCATTAAAAAGTCTATAAACAATAAACACTGGAGAGAATGTGGAGAAAAGCTAACTCTCCTACACAATTGGTGGGAATGTAAATTGGTACAACCACTATGGAAAATAGTATGGAGTTAAAAAACTGAAAATAAAACTACCATATGATCCAGCAACACTATTCCTGGCATATATCAGAAGAAAACCATAATTTGAAAAGATACATGCTCCCCAATGTTCACTGCAGCACTATCTACAATTTCCAGGATGTGGAAGCAAAGTAAACGTCCATCAACAGGGTAATGGATAAAGAAGATATAGTACATATATTCAGTGGAATGTTAATCATAAAAAAGAATGACATATGCCATTTTCAGCAACACAGATGGACTTAGAAATTATCATAATAAGTGAAGTAAGTCAGAGAAAGACAAATAACCTATGATACCACTTACACGTGGAATCTAAAGCAATGTTACAAAATAACTTATCTATACAACATAAACAGACACACGGACTTAGAAAACAAACTGAGGTTACCAAAAGGGAGTGCGAGGGAGAGATAAACTGGGATACAAGGACTGACATATACACAGTACTATATATAAAATATTTATTTCCTAAAGGAAATTAACCCTGAATACTCATTGGAAGGACTAATGCTGAAGCCGAAGCTCTATTACTTGGCCACCTGAAGCGAAGAGCAAACTCATTGGAAAAGATCCTGATGCTGGGAAAGCCTGAAGGCAAAAGAAGAAGATGGTGGCAGAGTATGAGATGGTTGGATGGCATCACCGATTCAATGCACATGAACCGGGGCAAACTCCGGAAGATAGTGAGAGACAGGGAGGCCTGCTGTGCTGCAGTCCATGGAGTTGCAAAGAATCAGACCTGACTTAGTGACTGAACCAAACAGCAACAATATATAAAATAGATAACCAACAATGATCTACTGCATAGCACAGGGAACTCTATTCATTCTGTAATAACCTACATGGGGAAAGAATTTGAAAAGGAATGGATATATGTATGTATAACTGAATCACTTTGCTATACACCTGAAACTAAGACAAAATTGTAAATCAACTATACTCCAATATAAAATAAACAAGTTAAATAAATATATTTAGATTACATGGTTTCCTTTGTATATGTTCTGCACTTACACGCTGCATTGAATAGCATCCATTGCTCACACTATTTTTAGGTATTCAGAAAAAGTAATTTTGTAATAGTCCAAAGCAAATCAAAGTGGATAGGGACTTATGTGAAAATGTGAACTAGCTATCCAGGCAACTACAGTAACAGAAACATAGGGTCTTATTCATGCTCACAGTAGTCTGACACATTTCTGTAATGGCTGGTCAACAAGATTAAATTGCATTTGGTTCTGGATTCTGTATTTTAAAGAGTACTGACAAACTAGAAAGCACTCAGAAAATGTTTACCAGAGTAGCTAGGGGTAAATCTATTTTTTTTTTGGGGGGGGTACCCAAAACAGTTAGAAGAGCCAATGATGCCAATCAGGACAAAATTAAGAGGGAAATTCATTTTCAAATAGTCAAAGACTGTCTTAGACAAGAGGCAATTTCTGTCACCCCAAAACAAAAATAAGATAGTACTGAAATTGAAGTTAGAGAAACAAATTTCACTACAAAGTTCCCTAAATTATGAGAAAAAAATTTCTGTCTCAACTTGAGACAGAAACTATATAGTCACCTGTCAGGATCACGTAGATTCTTGCTTTAAGTTGCAAGGTAGATTGGATAACCTAAATTTTTAATTTCAACCTTGAGATTCTCTAACTTTAAGATTATCTGATTACCTTCACTTAGGAAAACATACTTTTCTATACCATTTATTATCATGCAGAACATGACAAAGTCAAATTTGACTTATTTATATAGCATTTAAATCTGCTTTTTAGGCTAAGAAGTATAATGTTGTATGATAAAAAATGTGTATACTGATACTATGAAAGAGTTTCCAAAACAGAAAAAATTAAGTTAAAAATGTTTTTAAATTTTATAATGAAAAGCTCTGGAGAGTCATTCAGATAATGGTATTTCAATTAGTGTAAGAGATATTTATTATGATACTGATCACATGATATTAATAATGTTCTATACATGTCATAAAATATGAATTATAGACAAAATTCAAATTGCAATAACATGACCCTGGTATCAAAGGCCATCATAGCTCTCATAATTCATAGAGGGAGAATATAATTATGATTTAAGAATTAAATGTCATTCAAACCTTTTATTATGATAAAATATGTATAATTATACTTCATGAAAAGCATTCAATCTAATGAAACATTAGAGAATATAAAGCAAAACAAGGGTTCTAGCAATGAGAACTTGAGTTATTTATCAATTTGGCACAAAACTTCTGTGCCCAGATCAGAACTGTGTCTGTTTTGTCAATGTGTAGACCAGATGACAGGTTTGTTTTGAGTCATTTCACTTGAACTATCTAAGAACGTTAACGAATACCAACAGATACCTAGGCAATCATAAGATGGATGGACGTAGCCATGTTAGGCATTGGGAAAACAGCAGCCCTGATATCCTGACTATGCTGAGTTGGAGACAGTAAACCATTAACAATTAACTAAATTCCTAATATTTGCCATCTAGACCTTAAGGATGATACAAAGGTGTTATCCCTGCAATTAAGTACTTTACATGTTCATCAACACTGTAAGGATGTGGAGGAAAAGAAATGTTTGTGCACTGTTGCTGGGAATGCAACTTGGTAGAGCCACAATGAAAATGAATATGGAGGGTCCTCAAGAAATTAAAAATTGAACTACCACACAATACAGCAATACCACTTCTGAGTATTTATGTGAATAAATTGAAAACACTAATCTGAAAAGATATACACACTCCAGTGTTCATTGGAGCATTATTTACAACCAAGAAATGAAATCAACCTAAGTGTCCAGTGACAGATGAATATATAAAGATGTGGGAAAAAGACAATCTGATATGCATATATACATGTGTGTGTGTAGGCATATATGTATGTGTGTGTATATACATATATATATAATGGAATATTATTTGAACATAAAAAAGAGTGAAATCTTGACATTTGCAGCAACATGGATGGACCTAGAAGGGGTTATCCTTCTAGAGAAAGACAAATACTTCATGATGTCACTTATATGTGGAATCTAAAAAATAATACCAATGAATGTATACAGCAAACAGATAGAGTCACATATATAAAAAACAAACTAGTGGTCACGAGAGGGTACAGGGAAGAGGGAAGGGACAAAATAGGGGTGGGGGACTAAGAGACACAAACTAATACACATAAAACAGATAAGCAACAAGGATGTATTATACAGCACAGGGGATTAGAGCCATTATTTTGTAATAGCTTTAAATGAAAATGACTAATGGAATCTAAAAGACAAAATAAATCATAAGACAGAAAAGGACTCACAGATGCAGTAAACAGACTAGTGGCTGCCACCCTGGGGGAGTGTGGGGGAATAGGCAAAATAAGTGAAGGAGATTAAGAGGCACGAGCTACTAGTCATAAAATCACTAAGGCACAGAGATGTAGTGTACAACACAGGGAATAGTCAATAACAGTGTAATAGCTTTCTATTGCACATAATCTAAAATATCAAATCATTCTATATGTATCTGAAACTAAGATATTTTAAATCAACTATACTTCAATTTAAAAATGTATGTACAAATACATAACACAAGGTACAAGGTGATAAAAAACCATAAAAGAGGGGGATGTTAAAGTGTTTGGGGAGTTCAGAGGAATGAAATACTGCTTTTAGAAAGGAAGACTATGCAGGAAATAATATTTGAGTGAAATATTAAAAAAGTATTTAGAATTCAGATAAAGACTTTGGAGAACAAGAAAGGAAGATATTTTATTAACAGAAGAGGGAGAATAGCACACATATGTGTGTGTATGCACACACACATAACTGTTTAGGAGTTGAAAGCATATTTAGTGATCATGCTGCATGGCTGAAGTGAATGGCTAAAAGGAGTATATTGAAAGATAAGACTAGAAAGATTAATCGAGAGCTGACTCTGGGGGAGAAGAGTCCGAGAGTGCATCACTAAACAGACTGAAAACTGTTCAGGACCGAGGGGCTTCACAGGGATTGGACAAGTAGTGAAATAGGATGGCTCACCTCTCAGGAACAGCTTCACTATATGTCTAACAGGAGGGGCGGTTGGGCAAAAATTGTTTCATAGGCTTCCAAGTACTTCTGATTGGCTGAAGGTTCTATCTAAGTACAGCCTTACATTTCGAGGGAGCTCAGGAACTAATTAGAGTATACCTAAGCTCTGCATTGAGAAGAAATCTAGTTTGCTTCCTTCTCTCAAGACCCCACCACTTTTACTTGATATTGCCATGTGCAATGATTATTGAGTGGAACAATATGTGTGAGCTCAGGGAAAGGAAAATAAGAGCATCAGATTAAATATGATGGCTATAAGGGAAAACTTCAGTCAAACACGATAACTTACTATATGGTTTTGAATAATGTACTTTGTCTTATCCATATTTGTTTCCTTTAATGAATATTAGTAGCTGACAACTGCCTATATTTCAATTCAGGACACAAAGGAAGGTTGAGATCTAACTTTACAAAACTCAATTATCGAACATGTAGTCAGTTTCTGCTTGAACATTTGACATACGTTGATAATACCCCTCACCAGAGATGTCGGAACTGAAGTAGTAATATGTATATAGGCAGCTTCAGAGATAACATCGGCAATAAATAATATTAATATAGTTACAAGGAAAGGAGGTTGATTACATTTAACAGATACTTATTAAGCACTTAGCTTCCTGCCTAGTATAGATTTTAAGGTATGGGAATCAATGGGATGTTTATAAAGTGACCATATAATTTATAGTTGAATACAGAATACTTTTGAGGGAAAAGAGGGTCTCAGTTAAATTATAATGAAATAGCAAGTGCTCCCTGGTGGATCAGACAGTAAAGAATCTGCCTCCAATGTGAGAGACCTGGGTTTGATCCCTGGGTCAGGAAGATACCCAGGAGAAAGGAATGGAAACCAATTCCAGTGTTCTTGCCTGGAGAATCCTATGGACAGAGGAGCCTTGAGGGCTACAGTTCACAGGGTTGCAAACAGTCAAACACGACTGAGTGACTAACACACGACACACAAACAAGAGCTATACTGAGAAAACTGAGACGTATGGTCATTCTTGATTTTTAGAATATGGCTTGTAGCTTGATGGAGTTGGCATGTCAAAAACTCTTAGTATAAAAAGGGGCATGAGACCAAACCCAAAACAATGGGAGTTGGAAAAAAAAAAATGTTTTGAGAACTATAATCATTGAGAAAGTAAGATTTGAAGTTTGAGTAGATGACACATTTTTGAGTAGGCCTAGACATCAAGGTTGGAGAAGGCAATGGCACCCCATTCCAGTACTCTTGCCTGGAAAATCCCATGGACGGAGGAGCCTGGTGGGCTACAGTCCATGGGGTCACTAAGAGTTGGACACGACTGAGCGACTTCACTTTCACTTTTCACTTTCATGCATGGGAGAAGGAAATGGCAACCCACTCCAGTGTTTTTCCCTGGAGAATCCCAGGGACGGGGGGGGCCTGGTGGGCTGCAGTCTATGGGGTTGCACAGACTCAGACACGACTGAAGAGACTTAGCAGCAGCAGCAGCAGACATCAGGTAAAGGAGACATAGAAGCTTTAAGAAGTCTAATTAACAGTGGAAAGGTAGAAGTGAAGTGGATGTGAGAGGGAGCTGGAGGAAGTACACCTGACCTGAGTCTATGCTTGTTTTAGTGGAATGGATATCTTAATAGAATTCTTTAAAGGATGACTCCATTGACTCCCCTTGAAAAGCAGTCTCAAAAGATAGTACTCCTTACCTCTCCTGTAAGAAGTGATTTCCCTCTTTAGAAAACCAACTCCAATTATGGATTTCATGCATGTCAGGCTCAACAGGCAGAGATGTGATTGCATCAGAAAGTGGTATGCAGCTATGCAGTGTGTGCACTTTAAAATTACTAGGAGAATAATAGTTTGCAATCTTTATGTAAATCAGTCAGCTTTTCTGCCTTTATCATTCCCTCCCAGCATGGCAGGAAAAGTGCAAACCTCATCCCTTCCGAAAGAAAATGACTGATGAAATATTAATAAAGATTACTAACAAAGTAAGCACTATGACTAAGGTTGTAGATAGCTGTGGGATCTAAATGGTGAACAAATTTATTCAGCAACAGGGCACGTTATTCAGATGTTCTAAAGCAGATGACACCACCTCTATAAACTACAGGGGGCATTGGGGCTGAGGCAGCATGGGAGTGTAGGAGGAGGGGACATTTGAAAGAAAGGAGTTAGTTATTTGCATTAAATAGTAGGCAAAAAGGGGGGTTTCAATGAAAAGCTCATAGCACATACATAGAGTAGCATGGAGGTTTTCACTTCCCCTCAAAATTGTTACATTTCCCTGGTCTTGCCATTTTGACCAAAGAGGTCATACATGTTCCTCAACACCAGGTTGCAGTGCTGAGGCTTTCAGATCATATGGACATGTGACTGGCTAAAGTGGATTTTTTTAATTAAAAAAATCAAATAGTGAGACTTGGACATTTTCAGTGACAGGTGAAACAATGCATTAATAAATCCGAGCCAATTTTACCCATTTTCATGGATTTTTGTTTTAGATTGTCTTATCTTGGTTTTCTATAACAAAATGCAGTTGTGTGTGTGTGTGTGTGTGTGGTAGTAGCTCAGTTGTGTCCAACTCTTTGCGGCCTCACGTGCTGTAGCCCACCAGGCCCCTCTGCTCATGGGATTCTCCAGGCAAGAATACTGGAATGGGTTGCCATTCTCTTCCCCAGGGGATATTCCTGACCCAGGGACTGAACCAAGGTCTCCCACATTGCAGGCAGATTCCTTACCATCTGAGCCACCAGTTACTAGGTAGCTTAAATGACAGGCATTTATTTTCTCACAGCTTGGGAGGCTGGAAGTCTGAGATCAGGGTAGCAGCACAGTCAGGCTCTGGTGAGAGCCCTCTTAATGACTTGCAGACAACTACTTTCTCACTGTGTACTCACACAGTCTTTTCTCGGTGCATGTGTGTGGATAAAAGGAGCTCTGATATCTCTTCCCCTTCTTATAAGGACACTGGTTTCATTATGGGGTCCCAACTCTCAAGACCTCATTAAACCTAATCACCTCCCAAAGGTCCCATCCCTGATATCATCATATTGCTGGTTATGGCTTCAACATATAAATTGGGGCACACAAACACTCAGTCCATAACAGAGACTTAGCTGGTGACACTCTTGGTGAAATGCCAGAAGGGAACCATTGTCTCTTACATGTAGAATCCACACATGTCCCATCTTTCACAACCTTCTCTTAACTCAAGGGTAATTTATCCTGCCTAGGCAGAGAGAGACTGAGATTGAAAGAGAGAGAGAGAAAGGAAGGGAAGAGTATGAGAGAGCAAACAAGTGAGCTAGCTCTAAGCAGGGTAGCAATCATGTTCAAAAAGCTGGGCACTTATATTTCATAAGTATACCCAGAGCAGCCACTGCATGTCCTGTCTGGTAACAAAGGCTTAGGGGTGAGGGAGGGCTACCTATGCATCCGTGGTATCTCAGTCCATTTGGGCTGCCATAACAAAATACCAGATTGGTGGCTTATAAACAACAGAAATTTATTTCTCACAACTCTGTAGTCTGGGAAGCCCAAGATCATGGCACTGGCAGATTTTCTGTGTGGTGAGAGCCCGCTTCCTGCTTCAAACAGCATCTTATTGCTATGTTCTCATGTGGCAGGAGGTGTGAGGGAGGTCTCTGGGTCTCTTTTATAAGGTACTAATCCAATTCTTGTGGTTTAATAACCTCCAAAAAGTCCCATCGACTAATGTCATCACACTGGGTATTAGGTTTCAACATATGAATTTTGGTGGAGGATAAACATTCAGTCTATAGCACATAGTATTCAAGCTGTGCTTCCTTCCTTCTTTACTTCTAGGAAAGTTATCTCATTTTCATTATTCCAACTCCACTGTATAATAAATAGAACATGAACCAATGGAGAGATTCTTCCAATGAGTACATTTCAACATAATTAGGGAAATAAAATGGGAGAGTATACATTAATCAGGAGATATACCCCCTGAGGCCTTCAGTGCCTTAGTCAAGGTCAACGAATGAGCTGCCAAAAAATCTAAAGAATAATCCAGGTTGCCTGAGTCCTAGCAGAGTTCCTTTCTTCAAAAGCATACTGCTGAGATTCCTGCATGGTCCAGTGGTTAGGACTCTGTGCTCCCAATTCAGGGGGCACAGGTTCGATCCCTGGTTGGGGAACTAGATCCCACATGCTGCAACTAAGATCCAGCACAGTCAAATAAAAATAAATAAATAAGTAAATAAATAAAGCATACTGCTGACCTGAAAACTTAAGAGACTCCTAAGACCTCCTTTGATAGGTATTCTCCTATAGGCTAGAAAGGTTACTAAGGTCATTTTTATAAAGGAAAGGGAATTAAAGAATGATATGACTGCTGCAATTTCCCAAAGATTTATAGTTCAGTAATATCTGTCACAGGGAAGAACTCATAGAACAAGGGACACAGGGGAGAATCCACTGGGTAGAGTGAGGCCATCCTGAATTCAAATTTTTCGAAGGAAAAAGAGAACTTCAATAATTACATAAAGGATGTTAGAGGATTGTTTGGGGTACTGTTATATAGTACCAGTAGATTAAGAAAGCCAAAATAATAGGCATTCTTCAAGACTCTGAGAGTTTAATAAGGAGGGAGACCCAAGGTATCAAGTACACATCCAAAAGACCAACTGAGCTTCATTGTAAAATAATTAACTGCTATTAGTAAACACACTAAATAGATATGCTTAGAATTCTATTGCTTTTACATAAAACCACAAGCCTTCCAGAGAACCTTTCATTCAATTAAACTATTGACTTGGGTTGGGACCCTGTTAGGCTATGCAGTTCATATACATTGGCAAAATTCAAGCACTGTTTTTCTTTTATCGACAAACACTAAAGACTAATGAATTAAGGGGCGCACCAGTTCAAACAAACAGGAAGAATGTCAACATCAGAGGTTTAAATATGATTCTAATTGATGAATTTAGTAATTATTTTCCTCGGTTAAAGATATTAAGTCAAGCCTGGCATTTATAAAATAATAAGATAGAGGTATACAAAATATAAAACTTATTCTCAACACACACAAGAACATTAGACTTCCAGCAACTTCAACCTGGAACCTAGAAATAGAGAAACAAACAAACCAAAAAAAAAAAAAGAAAGAAAGAAACCTGAAGTAATTCACATGCTGCTGCTGCTGCTGCTAAGTCACTTCAGTCGTCTCCGACTCTGTGCGACCCCATAGACCGCAGCCCACCAGGCCCCCCCGTCCCTGGGATTCTCCAGGCAAGAACACTGGAGTGGGTTGCCATTTCCTTCTCCAATGCATGAAAGTGCAAAGTCAAAGTCAAGTCACTCAGTCATGTCAAACTCTTTGAGACCCCATGGACTGCAGCCTACCAGGCTCCTCCGCCCATGGGATTTTCCAGGCAAGAGTACTGGAGTGGGGTGCCATTGCCTTCTCCGAAGTAGTTCACATAAATCCCATGAATTAAAATTAAGTAAAGCCCAAGTATTTTGGCCCATATAATAAGTATTTCGTCCTTTGCTCAGATTCATATATGAATACATCTAGATTGATATATAGATGTCAATGTATCTTTGTATAAAAAAAAATAAGCTCATCTCATTCGCCAATCTATAGAAGACTAGAAGCAGCAAATCAGAAGCTACAAGCAAGCAAAGAAAGTTGTCATTTCAGGCTGACATATCACAATGAAAACTGACATACATTCTTGTAGCAAACAAGAGGATAAAACTTCTAAGACTATATCCAAGCAATTTAAAATACTGAAATGTGGAGCTCTTTGGAGTATGGATGACCTGTCTCAATAAATACCAAGGGCATGATGTGCATGTCCTGATATTTAATGGTTATATTGATCTGTTTCTTCAGTCATCAAGCAAATTTTTTATATTATGTTGATTTTATTACCTTGGATGTGAATTTACATAAAATATATTTCATTTCTTGCTGCCTTTCTAAGTATTTCAGTTCTTAAAATACAGTTCTAAGGTTTTTATTTTTTCTATTTTTTAACTTTACAATATTGTATTGGTTTTGCCATATATCACCATGAATCCACCACAGGTATACATGTAAGGTTTTTAAAATTAACATGTTTAGAATACCTCTGTTGATGATACTGGTATTAGTCACAGTAACATGGCCCTTCACAACCAGTTTATTATAAAGTAATACAGACCTCTTGCTTCTGCAGTTTCCTAATGCCATTTATTTAATGCTGGTTATACCATAACTCATGACACTACATCATCCATCCTGCCTCTTCTAAATACTGGTGTAAAGTGACTCTTTAAATTTGTTACTGTTCTCTATATATGATGACCACAAATACAAGTCTTCTCTGGGGTATGCAGAGAAATGTGAGCAAGAATTGCTTTGCTGGTCATATTAAATTCATCATTTAAATTGTTATAGTATAAATATAGAAATACATCTTTCAATCATGGATTCTTTTGAACTCTTCAGGCCATAATCACCACCAATAAAATCCATCAGAAAATCCTTAAAAGTCTCCCTCCAAAATATATCCAAAATCGAACCACTCTTCTCTATCTCAATTTCTACAATCCTAATCCAAGCCACCATCTCTTTTCACTTAGGATTCAGGCACTCAGTAACCCATAACAGATTTCCTCAATTCTCATTCATATTCTGTCTTATACAGCAGTCTGAGTTATGTTCTTGAAAGAGATCAGGCCACATCCTTGCTTAAAACAATGTAGTGGCTTCCCATCATAATCGGAATGAAATTCAGATTCTTAACACTGTACAAAAGAAAGGCGCTCATGATCTGCTCTTGCCTACTTCCCTAACTTAATTTCCCACCTACCCCTTGCACACTATGCTCCCTAAATATTTATTGTACAGACTACCACAGGGCCCTTGTACTCTCTACAAATCAATCTCTAACATAATCCCGTTTCTTTTCTTCATAGCACTCATAACTTACTGAAATTATCTTACTTATTAAGCTGTTTACTGTTTGTTTCCTTTCTTTTCCACTAGATGTAAGGCCCTTGAAAGCAGGAATGTTATCTGGCATGCCCACTGTGGTATTCACTTGAAATAGTGAATACCACTTTAATTAGATCCAAAGACTGAGGCCAGTTATTCCTCCTGAGGCTTAAAATCTACTTAGAGAAAGATGGAATACATTAAGGGTAAGGCAATAGAGTCCTCGTTTAGGAACTGATTATTTGAAATAGACTGAAAGTGATAAAAGATGTCAGAAAAGACTAAGATTAGTATAGCCAAGAGTCTTAAAGGTAGATATTACAGAGGAGCTAGATTAAGTGCCTTCATCTCAAAGATCCCAGACAAATCTACAAGTTAAAAGTAGTATATAAATGTGTGGAATCATTATTTTGTATCCGGACAAAATTTACTCTGTATCAATAACTCAAGCAAAAACCTCCCAGATTTTGATTCTTGCTATATAGCATTTCTAATCAGTGCCGATCAATGTTTCCTGGGCAGAGGTGGGGGGATCATAATTCAAGTACTTATATTCTAAACTTTATCAATTTGCAAAAAAAAGACCACTTCAAAAATAGATTTTCATCTTCCCACCAGACTCTCAGAAGTGACTGTGAACTACGGAGTGACCCTCGATAACTTCAGTGTCCAATATGCTACAATTAAAATGTGCTCTTAATTATATTCAGATTTGTGAGAGAGGGCCATGAAATTTTAGAGAGAAAATGATGCTGTCATTAACATGCAAACCAGTCCTGTAGTTTGTACCAGTCTGTGCAAAAGACGTGTGCTGCAAATGCATAGAGAATGAGCCATCAGTTGGATTGTGTGGGCTGCTCACAACAGGAGACAGAGTTGTAAAGATCTAAGGGAACTTTTTATAAGTCTGATCAGGCAAGAAAGATCATAGAAGCAATAGAATAAATTGATCTGGTGTCCATGCTGCCAGAAACAAAGACCAAGGACAAGGTCAGAAAACATGAGAAAGAAGAGAGAGAAAAAAAAAAAAAAAAAAGATTCTGGGGCTCAGATTCAAATTGACAGAAGCAATGACAATGGGAGAAGATGTATACTTGCACTAAGAAAGCTGAGAATTATGATTTTTCTTGTGATTTGGCTCAGAACATATCAATGTTTCTCATGAGGTATTTATGCTGGGTTGTACATTCATATGAATTATGTATGCTGAAAATTTCTAATCTTAGGTGGTGGGAACAATGATTAACTCATGGTCCTGAAACAAGAAACAGACCTATTCTTGAAGCCTTCAGGCTGTTTGGGGTGATGACTTTGGGATGAAGGGTGCCATCTCACCAGACCAAGACTTGTCTGACTTCCCAAACTAGGACAGCCCATGTACTGAGGTATTTTTAAACAAATATATTGAAGTGTTTAATATGATTTCAAATAGTATAATAAGCACTCATCACTTTTATAAAGAAGAAAATACTAAATGTCACTAATCTCATCACCTGGAGATAAGCACTGACAATTGGTATATTTCCTTTCATTTTCTTTTTGTTCCTGGTTTCTTCTTGCTCCTGGTTGTTTTTTGTATGTGTGTGTGTGCCCTATATCATCCAATCTGGAACACAAAATAAGGTTATATCTCTTCTGATATTTGAAGTAATATAAGTCTGAATCTCATCCCACAAATTTCAATCAGTCCTTTTGTTCTCTTAGACAGTTCTTTCCTCAATATTCCTCAGAATTCTTATTCTGAGGGCATAATACTTTCATTGACTACTTGATCCATACTGCATACAATGAAAGGCAGGTAATTTTCCAAATGGAAAACAAATTGCTATTAAAAAAAAAATAGATGAATACTGAGTGGCCCGTGGGTGGTCAGAACAAATGTGTACTATATTTCCATGGGTTCTCAAGCATTGTATTTTGGGGGTATCACACTGCCTTCATCTGAAGAACTGAAGTGAATCATACAAATAAAACAAATCCTAAGCACATTTTAGCCTCTCCTTTTGCCTCTTTTGGGAATACATCTTTAAGCATATTTTTTTCCTCCTGATTTTAATTATTTTCTTAAACTACAATTTAAAAATAAACTAGGGCTTGAGCTAGTCTCACTTCAGATGCCTTTTTGAATCATTAACCACCTTATTTTGCATTTGTTTTTGACCATTCATTCATTTCCATGGTGATTTAGAATAGCAGCTGAAAGGAAGAAGAAAACAGATTAAAAAAAAAAAAAAACTGTCCTCTTAAGCAAGAATAGGAGTGAGGACAGAAAGCAGGGAAGTAGACTTACATAAGTATCATTCAGGATATGTAATCCATTATGTTGATAACAATCAAGGCACTTTACTGGCTGCTGCTTCTACTTATGCTAATGATGCCACTATTGAATTGCTATGTTTTGAGGGAAGTAAAATGGTGTATGTTGGACAAGTGCCAGATCTTCAGTGTGATGGATTGTGGATGCGTTATAGACTTCAGGCGGGATTTAGAGCATCTTCACATTTAGAGTATATACCCAGCTGGTGACCATCTCATGTTAATACTTTGGAGTTTGGGGTGTACCAAATCCAACCAGGCTAGAGCAAAATTGTGAAATCGGTAACATATCATTGCAGAGTCCCCTATCTTTGCTTCCATATAGCTACCCTACCTTGTGGTATGCCAAAGAACTTAATAATGTGCTCATAATTAGTGGGGTTCCTTAGTACAGTATTGGAACTAAATATGTCCCACACTCTTGAATTTTCATCATTTGTCCCCTTACAAACATTTCTATCCAGATTTCATTCTCTGTGATTCCCAAAGCAAATGGAGGATATTTCCATAAAAACAGAGAAATGCTACACGGCAACATTTTGATAGGGGTGTTTAAGATCTAGCCCAATCATCTTCAACTATTTCTTAATCTCAAAATACTCAAAGAACATTTTATGGATTCGCTAGTACTATGAATGTGGACTGCCAGGTTTAATTGAAAAATTTGTAATAATTTTTATGGACTTGGAAATTTTTCTGATGAAAAAATAACACATGATCTTTGTAAAAGGAAAAGGGGGTGGAATGCATAAAGTATAAGGAAAAAGATTATTTATATCTCATCACCTGAAAGTAGCCAATGTTGGCATATATTCTTCAAAACTACATTGCTTGGATTAAGAAGCATCTGAAACTCACATGAATGCTGTAGAGAGTAAGTAACTGAATAATACAATTAAAGCATCTAGCATGATGCTTGTCACACAGAAGACTTTATATAAAAACAAACAATAATCTTTCAATTTCACATTTTATGTCTCATTTGATTCCCCATGCCATTGCCCTATTGTAAATGATATCCACAATGTCACAAACAATGTTTGTGTCATCACAAAATTTATATGCTGAAATTCTTATCCCCACTGTGATGGCATTTTAGGAGGTGGGGTCTTTGAGAGGTGACTGGGTCATGAGAGCAGAGCCCTCATGAATGGAATTAGTGCCCTTTTAAGAGAGACCCCACAGAGCTCTGTGGTCCTTTCCTCCATCTGAGGACACAGTGAGAAAAGAGCATCTATAAACCAGTAAGCAGGCTCTCTCCAGACACTGAATCTGCCAGCCCCTTGATCTTGGACTTCCCAGCCTACAGAACTGAGAAATAAATGTTTTTGGTTCAAACTAGCCAGTCTATGGTGGTTTTGTTATAGCACTCCGAATGGGCTAAGACAAGCAGTATATTAGAATTATTTTTCTCAAGATAATTCTTACTAAGAATAGAGATTTCCAGGCCCTGAGTACCTGAAAATTTTCTAGTCAGTAGATCTGAATAGAAAACTGGCATATTATATTTGCCGATAGTTTGACACGTTAATTGGGTGCACGGATTTGAGAAGCTACGCTTTATGGATACCACTCAATGAGCATACAAAGGGCATGCCCCAAACCTTCTCCTGAGCATACTGATAAAAATTCAAAACATCTCACTGCAAGATAGGTGATTCTAAGCCATCTTGATGCACAGCCCTGAGAATCTTTGTCCTCCACCACTATGATGTCTTTCTGTTGTATGCTTATGCCCTAGTATGTGCTGTATTATCTTCCATCCACAAGTTTCAGTTCATGCTTTTCACTAGCAGCTTCAGGAGAGCACATTTACATTCTTGATATCTTTTGTGTCACCTCACATTACTTAGCATAATGTGTTGCACCCAGCCACAGATCAGTCAATATTATTGACTCACCAAATGATGAATTTGAAGCAACCAATCAATACTACATTAGTCCTAAGGGAAAAGAATATGGAATGCACTTGTTTTGAACAACCTCCATTTGCCCATTGTTGCTTGAACAACCATTTCCCTCTGGGCAGAGTGAGGAACAGCTCCCTCTATCTTCTATCCAATTCATCCTTCTCCAGCCCCTCCTGACTATAGTCCATAAGTCTCTGGCGGACATTTTTTTAAAAAATGAATACAGCATGAGTTATTGCCAAAATTCACAGAAATGTGCCTAAAACCTAATCTGGCCTGTTCTTGGTGGCTCTGGTTAATTCACCATAATTCTTTTACTACTCTCTTCTAGAAGCTTGGAAATGACGAAATATCAGAACTTCCTTAAGCTGCCAATTCTTTTACTAGAGTTGTTATCAGTGTGATGGTCAAACTGCCTAGAGTAAAATGTTCACTCTTATCATTGTCGAACTTGGGGCAAGGTTCTTACCTTCTCTATGGGTTGGTTTTCTCATCTATTAAAAAAATATGGGGGCACACTATCAGTATCCATCCCACAGTGTTTTGTGAGAATTATATTTTATAATGCTCATAAAGAAATTAGCACCATGACTGACACACGATAATCACTCTGCAAATGTTAAGAGAGGACAAAGTTATTAATAACAGTGTCAGAACTCTGAGAAGAAATAGGCCAGTGTCAGGACCATGGGAACCAAGAACTCATGCACGGCTGTTCTGACAACAGAGGTCAGGATGGGGAGCAGGTACTAAATCTGAGGCACTGAGCACTGAAAGGGGAACCTGATAAAAAAGTGAGGGCCTGGATTTGCCATGAGTTTCTTACATACTTTCAGCATGGACCCACTGGTGCAAGCTGTAAGTGATTACTCCAGCTATGTGGAAGTGTTTCCTTCCCAGGATGTTTTGTAAGAAATTCTGGATTGCTGGTGTTTAACTGATTAAAAAACACTGACCTGATTTGATTTTTTTACTCCCAAAGTAGCAAACTGTACATTAAGTGGCTAATTAGCTTGCCCTGTGTGGATGTAAAAGGAGAGAAGGCAGCTACAATAAAACAATAGTGGCAGAACCACAGCTTGAATCTTCCCCACCACTGGGGTCAATGCCACTTTGTAGCATCTCTGTTGACAACAGCTCTGTTATAGTCTGAAATGAGTAATGTCAACCATGGATCCTCCAGGTTGTATCCCTACACTCTCGAGAGCACATAGATCCCCACTTCCATCTTTGAAAGCATTGTGAAGAAGGATGTGTTAAGTGACCTTATTGTGGTCATGATTTCACAAAATACACATGTATCAAATCATCACATTGTACACCTTAAATTTATACAATGTTATATGTCAATTATACCTCAATAAATTTGGAAGTAAAGAACTGTATAGTAGGTAGTGCATGGGCCTCTCAGCCCCAAGGAGCACTTTTCCCCTCAGGCTGGAACAGAACCTACTTTTCTGTGGGAATTTGAGAACTTACATTTTTTCCCTTTTTTACTCAGGAAGCAAAAATATTGAAGAATACTGTAAATGTTGGAAACAACATTGCAGTGTGAATCTCTTGCCCTGTACAGCAGACTTTTGTGACCCTGATCACCCACTGTTGTCCATGCTATAGTTCCAGAATCACAGCCCAGGAAGCATTCTGGACAATTTTATTATCTTTCCACTAGGCAGAACATTTTCTCTGTGACTGTCTTGCTGCCCCAGTCATGTGGATTAGACTAGACTCTCTTCACCTCTCTGCAGGAACAGGCACTGGGAATCTTGTAGCTCCATTAATAATTTATCCTCATCCTATTTCTCTCCCACTCCTTTCCTCACTGCTGCCAACATACACTAAAAATTTTCTCCATGATGTTACTTATGCTATTTCCTCCCCCAGAGATGCACTCCCTCCTCCTCACTGCCTCTTCAAATTCTACTCATCTTTCAACACCCAGCTCAACTTCTACCTCACTAATTAAGCCTCTTCTGCAGTGCTAGCACACATTCGCACATTGCTCTTAATTTCTTCTGAGTTGACATGATAGTGTAAGTCAGTCATTAAGTCAAGTGTTCATTTTTTAAGAAAATGCCTATATGTTACTAGTGGTAACATTTTATATACAAACACAATTCTGGAGTTTGGGGCATGAGCTAAAATATCTGGAAGGGAACTTTATATTCAATACGTCTTTTATATTTCCTACAGCACTTTTCACAGATTCTCTAAACATATAAAGACTTTCACCTCCCTGAAAGTGAAAGTCTGCTGAAATTGAAAGTTGCTCAGTCATGTCTGACTCTTTGTGACCCCATGGACTATACAGTCCTTGGAATTCTCCAGGCCAGAATACTGGAGTGGGTAGCCTATCCCTCCACCAGTGGATCTTCCTGACCCAGGAATTGAACCTGGGTCTCCTGCATTGCAGGTGGATTCTTTACCAGCTGAGCTACTAATAGTCAGATTATCTTTGTCCAGTACCTATTAATCTTTGTCTCCTATAAGATTTCTTCTCCTAATAAATATCTAATATTCATTTTATCTCTAATTTTTAAAAAGACAAAAAGCATAAGAGAAGAGGTAATATCACATTTAAGATAAAAGAAAAAATATAAAAGAAAATCAAGTTGCAAACATTCTCTTACTGAAATTAAAAGACGCTTGCTCCTTGGAAGAAAAGCTATGACAAACCTAGACAACATATTAAAAAGCAGAGACATCACTTTGCAGACAAAAGTCCATATAGGCAAAGGTATGGTTTTTCCAGTAGTCATGTATGGATGTGAGAGGTGGACTATAAAGAAAGCTGAGTGCCAAAGAATTGATGCTTTTGAACTGTGATGTTGGATAAGACTCTTGAGAGTCACTTGAACTGCAAGGAGATCCAACCAGTCAATCCTAAAGGAAATGAGTCCTGAATATTTATTGGAAGGACTGATGCTAAAGCTGAAACTCCAATACTTTGGCTACCTGATGCAAAGAGGCGACTCATTGGAAAAAAAAAACCCTGATGCTGGAAAGGTTGAGGGCAAGAGGAGAAGAGGATGGCACAGGATGAGATGGTTGGATGGCAATACCGACTCAATGGACATGAGTTTGAGCAAACTCTGGGAGATAGTGAAGGACAGGGAAGCCTGGCACGCTGCAGTCCATGGGGTCTCAGAGAGTCAGATACGGTTTAGCAACTGAATAACAGCAAACTCATTTTCTTTCCAATTTTTAAAAAGAAGAAAAGTATAAGAGAAGAGAGGAGCCAGTATTACATTTAAGACAAAATAATACAAAAATAAGAAAAAAAGTTTTAAACATTCCTTATTACTTCTTTGCCAGCAAAACTGATTCTAGACCACACTTACCAGTCTTACTATTGAACCCTAACCAGAGCAGAACCTGCTGTTCTGATTACGTTTGGCTCAGCAAATGAGATAAAAAGTCATGAATTAGCATCCATTGGGAACTTTCCAGACTCTAAATATTCTATGTGAATTTACTTCTTTAAGCAACAATCCAATGAAGAGAATTTTATTCCCATTTTACAGACAAAGAAAGAGAGACCCAGGTGTAACTTACTCTTATTTGCAGTAAGTATTTTGCAGAGCCACAATTCAAAACCTGCTCTGGTTTTATTCCAGTCTCCATATTCATAATTATGCTGTGTTCTTTCTTTCTCTGGGCTGGCTGAGGGCTTGACTAGATGGATTTACTTTCTGTATATAATCAGGGCTAGGGAAAGCAAGATCTTAACACAGTTATGTGATGCCTATGTATTTATTAATACCGCTACTTTAATACAGCAGAAAAAGCTACTGTTCATGAGGCATCACATATGGCATAAAAATTATGGACTTAGAAGTCAGATAAGCTGGTTCACTAACTCTGCCACTAATTAACTGTGTGATTTAACCTCTTTTAGCTTCAGAATATTTTTTCCCATCTGAAAAATGAGGGAAATGAAGTAGGTTATCTGTATTCTAATATTCTATGATTTAAATATCAAAATTATTACTCTAAAATAAAAGAGACAGTTGCATAAGGATCTGCAATTAAACCAAAGAAAAAAATCTGGCTCAATAGATTTAAATATATGTGTTAAGCTAAATTTAGTGTTCCAGCACTCACAGAAAATTTTGTCTTGCAAGTTAATACAGAAATTGGTGTGAATGGTAAAGTTTTCCTGTCTTAAAGAGGAAAATATCTCATTATCCTATCACCAAAACAAAGTCCGCAGTGAAAAAGGCCAGAAATGTTATAGGAATCCACATTCACAACTTGAGTAAATGAGGCCATGGTATAGAAAGTAGAGTAACTCCACCGGTCTCAGAAGTTTGAGCTGAGACTGCATCATGAATAAAATATGAGGTCATAATACGCACTTTAGTGTTTCAGCCTTCCTCAGCCTTCCAATAGAAGAAAAGCATTTTGTCTAAACCTCTCTGTGTTGATTCTGGTTGTTTATTTATGCTTATTGTGTCTGAACATTTAGACTCTTGGGGAACAAGTTCTTTAGGAAGAAAAAAGTAATTTATAGCCAGGTTTATAGTCAGATGTCTTAAAATATGATTCAATGTGACTTCTTTTGTAGTTTGATACCACAGTAAACCTAAATCACACTGCTTTCTTAGTGACAAAAATATTAAGTCACAATGTTTTGTTAACTGCTGACCTAATATTTGATGGGGATGAAATGAAGATTGGGGTTCCATAGACAGGAAGAATAACTTTCTCTGCATTTGATTCATGGTTGATTAGAAGTTGGTATAACTACTCAATACCTTTCATTTTCAAGGATCTGAGTTTGAAATTTGTGAATGACAGAAGACTTTAATTGGGCAATTTCATAAAATGTGAATACTACCTAACATTCAAAGGCATATGGAAAGGGAGCCCAGCAGACTTATTTAAATACAAGTTTTGGATATGTTTAAGGGTGATGTATTTATCATTGTGTGTGTATGCATGAATATAAAAGTAAAAGAGAAAAGGAAGAAGGAGAAGAGGAAAAAGAGAGGGAACCACAAAAATACCATCTACTAGATTCCGTTGCAAAGCATGTTCAATATCAGATTCAGCTTTGGGGCTGTGGCAGATAATTTTTTTTAATCCCATAGTCAATTACTTGACTTCTTTCTAATATATTTTGTTCACTAAAATTTTCCTAGGCCCAGGAAATAAATTACAACAGGTCTAAGTCAGTTACAGCAATCCAGTTCCCCTTTCCCAGTGAATGGACTAGTTGGGGACATATGATGCAATTCTGACTAATAGAATACACAAGAGAGTCTGCTGGGAGCTTCAAGAAAAGATTTTCCTCCTCTAGAATCTATCAGCAAGCTTAGATCTATCATGATTCATCTCCTGACCGGGCATATTTTAGCTTTAGCAAAATCCAGCCTTTTGTTTCCATGTGTTCCTTTCTGCTTTGAACATTCAGTCACCTAGTGACCACAAGGGAAGGACAAAAAAGAATTCCAGAGATGCCTGCCCAGTGCCCTGACATCATTTGCTCTGTTGAATTAATCCTATCATCAACTTCCTCAGGATTTCCGCTCTAGAGAACACTAAATGTTCTTATGGTCAAAACCACTGTTAATCTGTTTTTCTGTTACTTGTGCCATGCATGCATGCTAAGTTGCTCCAGTTGTGTGCGGGTCTCTGTAACCCCATGGACTGTAGCCCGCCAGACTCCTCTGTCCATGGGGATTCTCCAGGCAAGAATACTGGGGTGGGTTGTCATGCTCTTCTCCAGGGGGTCTTTTTGACCCAGAGATTGAACCCATGTCTGTTATGTCTCCTGCTGGAACCACTTCTAAATAGTTGAAATAAAATCAAACATCCAGAGTCTCTTATACTGGAGAACACATAAACTTCCAAATCTGGCTCTGTTTCCTAACTTATCTCAAACTTCAGTTCAGTTCAGTCATTCAGTCGTGTCCAACTCTTTACGATCCCATGGACTGCAGCACGCTGGGCCTCCCTGTCCATCACCAACTCCCACAGTTTACTCAAACTCATGTCCATTAAGTTGGTGATGCCATCCAACCATCTCATCCTCTGTCATCCCCTTCTCCTCCTGCTTTCAATCTTTCCCAGCATCAGGGTCTTTTCTAACAAGTCAGTTATTCTCATCAGGTGGCTGAAGTATTGGAATTTCAGCTTCAGCATCAGTCCTTCCAATGGATATTCAGGACTGATTTCCTTTAGGATGGACTGGTTGGATCTCCTTGATCCAACTCTCAAGAGTCTACCCAGACTCTTCAAGAGTCTTCTCCAAGAGTCTTCTCCAACATCACAGTTCAAAAGCATCAGTTCTTCAATGCTCAGCATTCTTTATATTCCAACTCTCACATCCATACATGACTACTGGAAAAACCATAGCTTTGACTAGATGGACCTTTGTTGGCAACGTAATCTCTCTGCTTTTTAATATGCTGTATAGGTTGGTCATAACTTTTCTTCCAAGGAGCAAGCATCTTTTAGTTTCATGGCTGCAATAACCATCTGCATTGATTTTGGAGCCCCCCAAAATAAAGCCTGTCACTGTTTCCCCATTACCATGAAGTGATGGGACCAGATGCCATGATCTTAGTTTTCTGAATGTTGAGCTTTAAGTCAACTTTTTCATTCTCTTCTTTCATTTTCATTAAGAGTCTCTTTAGTTTTTCTTCATTTTCTGCCATAAGGGTGGTGTCATCTGCATATCTGAGGTTATCAATATTTCTCCTGGCAATCTTGATCCCAGCTTGTGCTTCATTCATCCTGCCATTTCGCATGATGTACTCTGCATATAAGTTAAATAAGCAGGGTGACAATATACAGCCTTGATGTATTTCTTTCCCTATTTGGAACCAGCCTGTTGTTCCATGTCCAGTTCTATCTGTTGCTTCCTGACCTGCATACAGATTTCTCAAACTTCAACTTGGCCTTAAAGTGTTCCTACTCTTTTTTTCCCCCCTACTCTTGATCATGTCATCCTCTGTCTTTCCAGACCAGCCCCAAGTACTGATCAGACACAGTGGCACTTGACTATACAGAGAGGTGTGTTTTTATTTCTGTCTTTAAAATCTATGTCACATTTCCAAAAAGACTGTGGACACACTGTGGCAATGTTTGGCTTTTATACCCAACACAGTGTCTAGTTAAGAGAGTAAAGTTTCTACTTGTTGAATTGACTTATAGTCCTTTTCTCTGTCTTATTCATGCTACAGATGCTGAAACTCAATTTTTTCCTTCAAGATGGCTGCTAGTGGGAACATGATCTTTTCCATCAGGTTCTAGAGAGAGAGTCTTCCACTCCTTTTCCCATTCCCTTTCATGTAAATAGATGTTAAATGAATAAGAGCATCACAACTGAAAGTATTTTTATCATCTCAGGCCTCTGATTTTCCAAAGTGAATGTGTCATTTTTGTACCTCATGTTATTTTTGTATGTAACAGCCCAAGCAGCTTTAAAATGTCATCAAAGAAGGGGTATATCAGTGGATATTTTTGTGATCCAAATAATGGTAGAACAACAATGCCAAGTCAATTTAAAAGTCTTGAATAAAGTCAATGTTACTATTATAAAAATAATAGCAGAGCCCTGAGGATTATGAAGACAACATTTTGAGTAGCTGTTTGTACTTTTCCTTGGTGTTAGGCCATAGGTTAATTAAGCAATCATGCAAGTAAAAATAAGTAAAATAAGAAATACATACACAGCTTCTACAGATCACAACACTCTCAAGAGTCAAACAAAAGATGAAGTTAGAATTGAGCGTTTAGTCTCCTGGTTGACTCATACAAATTTTATTTCCTTAAAAACATCCAAGTTTTACAACTACATAGTGAAAGAAAGTGTTAGTTGCTCGGTCATGTATGACCGCTTTGTGACCCCATGAACTATAGCCTGCTAGGTTCCTCTGTCCATGGGATTTTTCCAGGCAAAAATACTGGAGTGGGTTGCCATTCCCTTCTCCAGGGGATATATCTTCCCAACCCAGAGATTGAACCTGGGTCTCCTGCATTGCAAGCAGATTCTTTACCATCTGAACTACCAGGGAATCCTGGTTTTGCAACTATATAGATGACCCAAATATATATCTTCAATTGAAACACTGAATTCCTGGCTTCCCACATAAGTACATCTTCTGGTTTTCTATTTCTATTACTATAAATCAGGTACAAGTTTCTCCTCCAAATCATCAGCAAACTCAAGTGGACTCATTTGAAAAATGATGTATCATCCTCACCAATAGATGGCTTGAGTCCATGACTTCTAAAGGCCTTCATTTTACTTGTGATTCTTTCCTATCCATTCCATTCCTTTCACTGTGGTCATTATATTTTATGTGAAAGAGTCAAAGATAATGTCTTTCTTTGAGCAATTCTAAGATGAATGTCAGGAAAAACAGGCAATTAGAATTTTAGCACCTGCACAATTCAATTCCAAAGCACTTTAAACAACAGTGCTAAATTCACTATACAAAAGCAAATGTTTATCTTAAATATGGTTTAATCCTCTTTTCCAGGAAGCTTACATAACAAAAAATACAGCTGGAGGCTATAGTGACCCATTTATAACCATAGTTGGATTTGTTACCAGGGAACCTGTCAAAATCAGCTTAGTTTGTTTGAATGGCTCATTCTGGCTCTCTGTGCCTTTCTTCTCATTTGATTTTAGGATCTCAAACTGGTTTAGTGATGCCAGCTAGGGGAAATGGTTTTCTTTGACTCTGCCAACTCGGCAGGACTAGAATAAATGGAATAAATGGCTATCCACATATTGCAGTGTTTCAGGGGTTGTTCATTTGTTTCTTCCTCTCCACAGTGTTCTCTTTACCAGGAGGGATGGCTTTAGATTCTCTCCCCAAACTTGTCGCTCTGGGATAAAACAAATCATATGATAGGCTACATATGATATGCAAACAGGGCTTCCTTAATGGCTCAGATGGTAAACAACCTGCCTGCAATGCAGAATACCCAGGTTTGATCCCTGGGTCAGGAAGATTCCCTGGAAGGGAACAGCTACCAACTCCAGTGTTCCTGCCTGGAGAATTCCATGGACAGAGGAGCCTGGTGGGCTACAGTCCATGGGATTGCAAAGAGTCAAACATGACTTATATCTTTCTTTTAGGGAATAAGTCAATGTGCTAGACTGATTATATGTGACTAGGAGAAAGGGAAAGAGGGCAAGTTAGTGTAAAATAATCAAATGCCAGTAACCAAGCAAATGTAAGTAGCCACATTTTGCCCCCTGCTTAGAAGGAGGAAAGGGTGGAGTCAAATTAGCCATGGCAAATACTGCTTTCATCTTTGTTCTTCAAAATTGGTATCCTTACACTCCTTGCTCGTGATTCATTCTCTTATTTATTAAACAGGGCCTCCAGTGACAACCTGCTATATTAGTTTTCTATTGCTGGCTATAAATTATCACAAATTTATAGGCTAAAAACAACTTTCATTTTATAGCCCTGTTCTGTATGTCAGAGGTTCAGGCAGATTTGACCAGGTTCTCTATTCTGGGCCTCATAAGGCTGAAATCAAGGTGTATTGATCTGAATGGGCTCTTTCCTCAGATGTATGGGGAAAAACTCACCTCCAGGCTCATTTAGATTGTTAACAGAATCCAGTCCCTTGTGGCTGTGGACTAAAGTTTCCATTTTCTTGAAGCCTCGCATGGGATGGTGATCCTCTCACATGCTCCTCTCCATTTCAAAACCAGCAGCAACATGTACTTGGAACCTCTGGCTTCCTCTTCAGCTATCAGCTTGAAAAGAGTATGTTTATAAAAGGAGACATCATGTTATTAGGTTAGACATCCATATAATCTCCCTTTTGCTATATAATTTGCAAAGCATACAAATTGGTACATCCTAAATGAGCCAGGGGGCAACATCAGGAAACTCTCAGATATTGCTAATGAGAATGCTATAGAATATGGTAGCTTTGGAAAACCAAGAAACTGGAAAAACTTGGTGGTTTCCTACAAAGCCAAACATAAACTTATCATTTGATTCAGAAATCATATCCCTAGGTATTTACTCACCTGATTTGAAAACTTATATTCAGAGAAAACCTCTACACGAATGTTTCCAGCAGGTTTATTAGTAATTACCAAATTCTGAAAGAAACCAAGATGTGCTCCAATAGGTAAATAATAAGCAAACTGTGACTTTCCTGGTGGCTCAGACGGTAAAGCGTCTGCCTACAATGCAGGAGACCTGGGTTCGATCCCTGGGTCGGGAAGATCCTCTGGAGAAGAAAATGGCAACCCACTCCAATACTCTTGCCTGGAAAATCCCATGGGCCCATACAATGGAATTCTACTTAGTGATAAGCAGGAATGTACTATCAATCCACACAACAATATGAATGGACATTAAATGTATATTGCCAAGTGAAAGAAGCCTGTCTGAAGAGGCCTCATACTGTTTAACTTCATTTACATGACATTCTGGACAGTGAACACATCAGTGGTCCTCAGGGGTTTATGCGGGAATGACAGTCAATAACATGGTAAAACTATTCTGAATAGTCCTTTAATGGTAGATGTATGGCACTATGCATTTGTCAAAACCCATAGAATTTTACAACACAAAAAGTGAACCTTAATGTAGACAAATCTTAAAAAGAATTTAAGAGGGTAGGAATACAAGGAAGGACTCACACTCTGATCAGAGAATCTAACTGTATTATAAATATGATATAACTTCACTGAAGGGGGTGGGGGGGGCAAAGTGCTGACCTAAGTTACTTTGAAAATGAGTAAAGTATGTAAGACTAAAAGCAAACGGGGGAGGGGGTGGGAGGAGGTCCTAAGATGGCAGAGGAATAGGATGGGGAGAAAACTTTCTCCCCCACAAATTCATTGAAAGAACATTTGAATGCTGAGCAAACTCCACAAAACAACTTCTGAATGCTGGCAGAGGACACCAGGCACCCAGAAAGGCAGCCTATTGTCTTTCAATGGAGGTAGGAAAAAATATAAAAGATAAAAAGAGAGACAAAAGAGTTAGGGACAGAGACCCATCCCAGGAGGGAGTTGTAAAAGAAGAGGTTTCCAAACATCAGGAAACCCTTTCACCGGCAGGTCTGTGGGGAGTTTTGGAATCTCAGAGGGCAATATAACCGGAAGGAAAAATAAATAAATAAATAAATAAAACCCACAGATTACATGCCTAATGGCAACTCCATTATTGGAGTAGTAGCCCAGACTCCGCCCAGTCTGGGCAGAGAAGTAGCCCAGACACTTGCATCCACCACCAGCAACTGGGGGCTGAACAGGGAGGCATGGGCTGCATTGCTTAGGGTAAGGACCAGGCCTGAATGCCCTGAGGGCAATCTGAGGGAGCTAAAGTGAGATAGCAACCCAAACTGTGGGATAGCCAGAGAGAGAGAAGAAAAAGAGAGAGAAACAGAGAAATTTCCCACAAAAAGCCCTAACCTAAGGCACTGCCAGGCCACTCACAGAACAAAGGACTGAGTGAATACCAGAGGAGAGCTGGCCAGCAGCGGACCGGCCCATCCCCCACCAGAGGCAGGGAAGCAGGCAGGCAACAGCCAGAGTTGGAAAGCGGCAATCTCGGCCCCAGAGATGGCATCCTCTACCAAACTGTGAGCAGACTCCCAGTGGCTAACCAAGTCTTCATGGGATCCTAGATGGTTGACATCCGCCAGGAAGGTCACAGCCAGAGATTAGCTCCCCAGAAGAGACACACAGCACACCTGAGATGGCGCTCCTGCTGCATACTCAGGAAACCTAGCGGCTGGGACCAGGGAGGCAGTAAGACACACTGCACCTGGGGAGTGTGTGCTCACCAAGCACCTGGTCGCCTAAGCTGCTTGGACCTGTAAAGGGCACAAAATGCAGGCCCAACTGAGTCTGCACCTTTGTGGAGTACCCAAGAACCTGAACCTGAGCGGCTTAGACCTGGGAAGTGCACGCAACCCAGGGCCCACTTTAGACAGTTCCCCTGCAGAGCAACCTGGAGCCTGAGCAGTGTAGACTAGGAAAGCACACACACCATGAGCAGGGGCAAACCCAGTGTGACCAAGACACTGTGAGCACTCCCCACACATGCCAGTGGTATTTGTTTGCAGTGTTCCTCCCTCCCCACAGCAGGATTGAACAAGTGAGCCTAAATAAGTGACCACCTTTGCCCCCTTGTGTCAGGGTGGAAATTAGACACTGAAGAGACTTGCAAACAGAAGAAGCCAAAATAAACAGAGGGAACTGCTTTGGAAGTGACAGGTGCAACAGATTAAAACCTTGTAGTTAGCACCGACTACATTGGAAGGGGCCTATAGATCTTGAGAAGTATAAGCTGGAACAAGAAACTATCTGAAACTGAACTGACCCCACACTGCCAGCAACAGCTCCAGAGAGAGTCCTAGATATGTTTTTACTATTATCATTTAATTTTTTTTTAAATTTTAAGTCCTCTATCACTTCTTTAATTTTCATTTTTAACCTACTATTACCTTGCAAAAAAAAGACCCTATTTTTAAAGCAAACTTCATATATATTTTTTATATTTTTTGTGATTTTGTTTTGTTTTCTTAATATTGTATTTCTGAGAGTCCAACCTCTATGCTAGATTTTTAATCTTTGCTTTTGGGTATTTGTTATCAGTTTTGTACCTTTAAGAATTAAATCTGCAGTATCCCTTTTTACTTAGGAGTGTGATTACTGGCTTGATTGCCCTCTCCCCCTTCTGACTCTCCTTTTTCTCCCCTAGGCACCTCTATCTCCTCCCTCCCCCTTCTCTTGTCTACCCAACTCTGTGAATCTCTTTGGGTATTCTGGGCTGTGGAGAACACTTAGGGAACTGATTACTGGCTAGATCTGTCTCTAACTCCTTTTGACCACCCCCACTTCTCCTCCTGGTCACCTCTATCTCTACCTCACTCTTCTCTTCTCTATGCAATTCCATTAACCTTTCTGGGTGTTCCAGACTGTGGAGAGCACATAGGGATTTGATAACCGGCTAGATTGCTCTCACCCCTTTTGATTCCCCCTCTTCTCCTCCTGGTCACCTCTATCTCCCTCCTTCCTCTTCTCTTCTCCATGTAACTCAGCAAACCTTTCTGGGTGAAGACACAAATAGATGGAGAAATATACCATATTCATGGATTGGAAGAATCAATATAGTGAAAATGAGTATACTACCCAAAGCAATCTATAGATTCAATGCAATCTGTATCAAGCTACCAATGGTATTTTTCAGAGAACTAGAACAAATAATTTCACAATTTGTATGGAAATACAAAAAAACCTCGAATAGCCAAAGCAATCTTGAGAAAGAAGAATGGAACTGGAGGAATCAACCTGCCTGACTTCAGACTATACTGCAAACCTACAGTCATCAAGACAGTATGTTACTGGCAAAAAGACAGAAATATAGATCACTGGAACAAAATAGAAAGCCCAGAGATAAATCCATACACCTATGGACACCTTATCTTTGACAAAGGAGGCAAGAATATACAATGGAGAAAAGACAATCTCTTTAACAAGTGGTGCTGGGAAAACTGCTCAACCACTTGTAAAAGAATGAAACCAGAACACTTTCTAATACCACACACAAAAATAAACTCAAAATGGATTAAAGATCTAAAAGTTTAAGACCAGAAACTATAAAACTCCTAGAGGAAAACAGGCAAAACACTCTCTGACATACATCACAGCAGGATCCTCTATGACCCACCTCCCAGAGTAATGGAAATAAAAGCAAAAATAAACAAATGGGACCTAATGAAACTTAAAAGCTTTTGCACAATGAAGGAAACTATAAGCAAGGTGAAAAGACAGCCTGCAGAATGAGAGAAAATAATAGCAACCAAAGCAACGGACAAAGAATTAATCTCAAAAATATACAGGCAACTCCTGCAGCTCAATTCCAGAAAAATAAACGACCCAGTCAAAAAATGGGCCAAAGAACAAAACAGATATTTCTCCTAAGAAGACATACAGATGGCTAACAAATGCATGAAAAGATGCTCAACATCATTCATTATCAGAGAAATGCAAATCACAACCACAGTGAGGTACCATCTCATGCCAGTCAGAATGGCTGCTATCCAAAAGTCTACAAGCAATAAATGCTCGAGAGGGTGTGGGAAAAGGGAACCCTCTTACACTCTTGGTGGGAATGCAATCTAGTACAGCCACTATGGAAAACAGTGTGGAGATTCCTTAAAAACTAGAAATAGAACTGCCATATGACCTAGCAATCCCACTGCTGGGCATATACACCAAGGAAACCAGAATTGAAAGAGACACGTGTACCCCATGACCTAGCAATCCCACTGCTGGGCATATACACCAAGGAAACCAGAATTGAAAGAGACAGGTGTATCCCAATGCTCATCACAGCAGTGTTTATAATCGCCAGGACATGGAAGCAACATAGATGTCCATTGGAAGATGAATGGATAAGAAAGCTGTGGTACATATACACAATGGAGTATTACTCAGCCATTAAAAAGAAAACATTTGAATCAGTTCTAATGAGGTGGATGATACCGGAGCCTATTATACAGAGTGAAGTAAGCCAGAAAGAAAAACACCAATACAGTATACTAACACATATATATGGAATTTAGAAAGATGGTAACGATGACCCTGTATGCGAGACAGAAAAAGAGACACAAATGTATAGAACAGTCTTTTGGACTCTGTGGGAGAAGACAAGGATGGGATGATTTGAGAGAATAGCATTGAAGCATATATATTATCATATGTGAAACAGATCACCAGTCCAGGATCGATGCATGAGACAGGGTGCTAAGGGCTGGTGCACTGGGCTGACCCTGAGGGATGGGATGGAGAGGGAGGTGGGAGGGGGTTCAGGATGGGGAACACATGTACACCCATGGCTGATCCATGTCAATATATGGCAAAAACGATTACAATATTGTAAAGTAATTAGCCTCCAATTAAAATATTTTTAAAAAAGAAAAGGGAACTGTATATGACCACTGTTCTCTACTCAGTATAGCTTTATCCCCTGTGAGTAAAGACTAGCAATTTTGATAGTGTTATACTGCAGATTGAATGATTAGGTAAAAGGATGGTGGGTAGCAAAAACTAGGTTCCTCATTGTTGTAGGAGTTTCCAGATAAGTAATAGGAAGAGGCTAGAATGATGTATGTGGTAATGAATTAGAGTTAGAGATATCGATATGAAATCACATGTAGTGTGATTTTAATACAGATAAAAAAAAGTACACATAGAAATATTTATACTTATGTGTATATATACAGCATGGTGTACACACATTTATTTCCTTGCAATGGTAGCAAAGAGGACCTATAAGCAATTAACCTCAGTAGCAACGAGCATAGCTAGCATCAAGACTTTGGTTTCCGTGGAAGTAAGTAAAGACCAACCAAATGAGAACTGGCAGAGGTTATTTATTCAGAGCTTGCTAGGGAGTCAACCCCATCACTTGCCTTTTGGCAGAGGCTCAAAGGCGGGCAGAGGAGTAGGAATGATTTATAGTAGAAAAAGGGAAAGCTTCAGCTGTGCCCTAACTGGAGGCTGTTGTCATGGGGAAGATATATACAGGCAGCCTAACCAGAAGTATATGTGATTAGTTAACTGTGCATAACCACAGTTTGTTCTCTCTGGATGTTTCTAAGCTGGAAACATGGAAAAAAATTACAGAAGTTGTCAGTTATTAACTGAGCCCTGGCCATTTTTCAGCTCATCTTTACAGGGGTTATTATGGCTTCCTGAGCTGGTTTCTAGAGATAGTGGTCTGACTTCCTACAAGTCTAACTTGTAGATAGGCTGGCTTCTGGGCTGGTTACTATAGATAATGCGTTGTTTGGGGGGGCTTGCTGGGACAGGTCAGAGTTCCATTTTTATATATGGTGTGGTATCATATCTTGGTATACGCTTATTCGCTCAGTGTCCAACTCTTTGCAACCCCATGGACTGCAGCCCACCAGGCTCCTCTGTCCATGGGATTATCCAGGCAAGAATACTGGAGTGGGTTCCCATGTCCTCCTCCAGGGGACCTTCCCAAGCCAGGATTGAACCCATGTCTCCTGTGTCTCCTGCATTAGCAGGCAGGTTCTTTACCTGCTGAGCCATTTGGGAAGCCCATCTCTTCATATACTAAGTCATTAATTTTCAATACCAGTCTGTAATAAAAAGAATTAAAACTCCTTGGGCTGACAACTGATTACAGGACTGGGGCAAGAAATACAGAAAACAAACCTGGAGCATATTCTAGTGCTAGAAACTAAGGGAATGCTGAGGAGGATGAAGAGAAAGAGGAGGACGATGAAGATGATAATAATCCCATAATGATGGTAATGTGTCAAAGGGACACAGCCAAGTGTAGCAGTGTCCAATGGCTAAAGCTGAAATAATTTGAGCAAAATATTTGATAAAAATAAGTATTAAAATAGATATCCATATGACCTCATGCTAATCATAAGAAGAAAAATGGACAAATGCCAATTAAACAAATTCTACAAAATACCTGACTGATATTCCTCAAAACTGGGCAGGTCACCAAAAACAAGAAAAGTCTGAGAAACTGTCACAACCAAGAAGACCTTAAGGAGACCTGATAACTAAATGCAATGTGAGATCCTGGATAGGAGCCTGTCTTGAGAAAAGGGACATTAGATAAAATCTAAGAAATCTAAGGACTTTAGTTAATAATAATGCATCAGTGTTGGTTTTATGAGTAATGATAAACATACTATACTAATGTAAGATGTTAACAATTAAGGGATACTGGGCGTGGGATATATGAGAACTCTCTGTACTGTATTTACAATTTTTCTGTAAGTTGAAAGCTATTCTAAAATAAAAAGTTTATTTAAAGCACACACTGTGGGCTATATTGAGAGGATAAACAAAATAGCTTGCTGCGCTCTAGAGTGCTACCTCTGATATAACATGATCCCTGAGGAAGCAGGAACTTGGTTGGATTTCTCCAGGGTCAGCAGGAGCTTAGATACTATAGAGTGGGTCTACTGAATACCTGAGGCAGGGGAGATGAATAAAGCCCTTTGGGAGGGACCCCACTCACTGCTGAGGTGAGACTGAGCAGTACACAGAGTGGGAGAGGGTGGGGAAATGAGATTTTTTTAGTACAATAGTGCATAGCAGTCTAGCAGACTACTTCTAAGCAGTTCAGATGTGACCAGAAGCTGCCTTTGGAGCCTTGTGGAGTAGATTTTGTGTGTCCTGGTCAATGTGGAATTGTACCTTGCAAGGGACTACATCTGACAGATAGCACTTGGAGCTTTGCAAACAAAAATTTTAAATATTAGTTTTTTAGTTAAAATGCCACAGAATAAAAGAAGATGGATTGAGGGAGACCATTCTCAGCCTATGCAGCCACAGTGTCCCCTTTGAGGGTGTAGCTCAGTGGTAGAGCTCATGCTTAGCATGTGCGAGGCCCCATGTTCAATACCCAGCATCTCCAACTGGAACTTCTGTGGAGGAGGAAACAGCAACTCACTTCAGTATTCTTGCCTGGAGAATCCCATGGACAGAGGAGCCTGGTGGGTTATTAAGAGTCGGACATGACTGAAGCGACTTAACATAACATTCCCACATTGGCATTAACTGTATGCATATGTATATAAAATACATACACATGTGTATATATATATATACATGTATATATATACACACACATATATAAAAATATACACACATGTGTATATATATATATACACACATGTATATATATACACATGTATATATATATATATACACACACACACATATATATATAATCAAGTATATATATATATATATATAATCAAGACTATATATATGGGTATATAGAATCAAGAGAGAGGTGTGTGTGTGTGTGTGTATACACAGAGATATCTATCTATCTAGATAGATAGATAGATAGATATACATCTTTGCCTTGATTAATAATTTGAGAATAAAAATGATAACGCAGGATAAATTATTTTTGTGAACTAGAAAGAATGCACAGTTCTTAGGAAATTTTTTTTTCCAAGATACACCCAGGATAACTGCCTAGTGGAGAAACAGATACAGTGAGGGGAAGGAAGAGAGACCTGGTAGAAGAAAATTAATCAACTTCACCTTTGGGGGATTAAGTCCTCCTTAGAGAAATCAGTCTCATAAAACACGGTCCAGGGGAAAGCCCAGCATAAACCTCTGGTCTGATCTTTTCATTTGCACTCTGGGCTGATAGCCAGATTGTTTTAAATCAATTGACTATGGATTGAAGTGGGATTGGGCTTGTGGATTGGTGGAGACCAATAGGAAGGGTTTTATTATTCCATAACTCAGAGCACCTTTGTACAGTGCTGTATGATTATCTTTTTTTTGGAAAAAAGTCCATTTCATATACATTATTTCACTTTGATTTTGAAATTTACATTTGTAAGACATAGAAAAAAACTTTTATGACATTCATTACATAAAGGAAAACTGAGAAGGGAGAGATTTAGTAATTAGTCTAAGGTAACACAAACAGAAAGTTATGAACATAGACTTTAACTCAGGTTTCTCGACGCTCCAGCCCAGAACTCTGCTATGCTGCTTTTTATACATGTCCTAGGGCCTGAATCTAACTGGTTTCACCCACATTCCAAGCTATCTTAAAGTTTCAGAGAAGATTTTGGGTGAATACATAATACAGCCAGCAGTGATCCTTTATGTAATTGGAGCTGAAATAGAGAAATCATCTAGGCTATAGGCTGGAAATGACACCTGATTGTTTCCTCCTGTCAGTGCTTCCTGTTACTTGAAGAAGCTCATAGCATCTCTGTCTATTGAGACCACTTTGGGGGCACTGGCTGACAATTTGTCACAAGGACCTGGGTATGATGCACTTTCAACCAGAAATGTCAGTGAGAGCTGCAGCATAAGCTAAGTCAGCTCTCAGATTCCAAACCAGGAGATGTGGCATGAGAAAGACTTCACCAAACCAGGATAATCAGTTCAGTGTTTGAGTATGTAATCAATTAGACACCAGTGATCTGGCTTTGAGAACATTCATGGATTTTGGTATAATGTATCCCTATCATTTAAACGGACATTTTGTATCATGGAAAGTCAGGGTAAGGAGATAGTGAGGGGAGGCACAGCCCCTGTAACTGGAGGGAGCACAAATCACTGGAGAACTCTTGTCAAAGGAGGGTAATGATGGCTGAATACAATAAGAGAAGGACATCAACTCCAGCACTTAGAGCAAAACAACATTTTTAAAAAATATCCAAGTCTGAAGTGACTGATTTTATTACTATTGTTATGTATTATTTAGTTCCAGATATTACAAATGTCTAATGTGGATATCCAACAGCAAGGTTGACTAACCACCCAAATGATTTCAAAAGGAAATAGTTGAACAGCAACATTTAAGGGGTTTTCAGTTTTTAACCATTTCGGCATCATTTAAGATATCCAGTGTGGTAATACTTAAAAATTCATGTGATTCTGGCTTGTGGAATTATTGGTGATTTTTAAAAATCTTCTTTTGGCTATTTGTGTTTTATAATTTTGGTCAATGAAAATATATTACTTATGTAACTTTTTTAAATGTAAAAAATAATGTAACCACCTTTTTGAATTATAGATCAGAAGATTTAGAAAAACTTAAAGGTTCTCAAGAGATCCTCTGCTTCATCCCTGTCTTCTAGAGTGTCAAGTCAAATTTACTAAAGAGGTGGCCCTTGGGCTTACAAAGGATTTCATTGCTTAAAACACTTTTATTTTTTTTAATCAATGAGGCAATGAAGACCTAGGGCAGATAAATACTTTGCTCCCAGGCACATATATACTTGGTGGCAGAGACTAAGATGGATCACTAAAATGTGACACCACTGCCACTTCCTCTTTTTCCTATCTTCCTGCCTTGGCAAAACATTT
This sequence comes from Bos mutus, assembly GCF_027580195.1. Classification (NCBI taxonomy): domain Eukaryota; kingdom Metazoa; phylum Chordata; class Mammalia; order Artiodactyla; family Bovidae; genus Bos; species Bos mutus. The sequence continues at coordinate 8,255,716 of NC_091646.1, read as the reverse complement.
ACTGCCAACTTTCTATTACACCACCTTCTTCAGGGTCCATGTTTGAGTGTTAGGTAGTTAGAATAGGAAACAGGAGTCCAAAATGGTGGTGGCTAAAAGACAAGGAAGGGAAAAGCCCATGAAAATAGAACAAAGGAAGGTCCGAGGACCGGAAGATTTCAGGTAGAACAAGCAGCACTTCTGGCTAGCCCAATTTGCATAGGGCAGGCCCAGGGGGAGGGAAAAACATATAAAAAGAGGAGCCAAAGGGCTCTCTCTCTCTCTCCCTCTCTCCCTCTCTCCCTCTCTGCCTCTCCTGCAGGCTGGGACATTCTTCTCTTCGAGTCTTTGGGTCAATATGCCCTCATGCCTCGAGGATGGATTTTCCTGCTTTTATCTAAATAAAATAGAGCTGTAACACGGAGCTATAACACTGATTTGTCTAAGAGCTATAACATGGTCCATTTGAGACCTGAGAGCTATAACACGGTCTGTCCAAGACCCGAGAGCTGTGACACGCCGAGGGCTTTAATGTCCGTCACTCCAAATCTTTGTAGTGATGAGACAGAACTGAGGAGCATACACTCACCTGACGTGAGGAAATATGCTATAGAAAGTGAAAATACTATAGCCCTTGGAACACACTGTTTAGAAAAGTTTCTATGTATCAGCCACTCAGCCATATCTGTATACACAAGCAGCTTATATCACATGCAGATACAAAGGCATCATGTCACACACACACACACACAAATACTGACTGAAAGATTGCTCTCATTATTCTGTCACAATATCTGAAATTTCCATCCTGTTATGCTTGAAGAGCCATAGATGCAATATTCAGTCATCCATAAGAATTTTATTGAGAACAAACCATATGATAGGAATTACTAGGATATGAAGATTCAGATATGAACAGACTTTGGCTCTTCCCCTTGAGGAACTGACATAGTAACTGAAGAAAAGCAAGTAAAAAGACTATTAAACATCATAATAGAGAAATAAGTCCTACAAGGACGCAGAGTCAAAGAACCTAACTCTTCGGAGGATACTCACAGAAGGCTTCTTGGGGAAGTGACATCTAAGTTATATTTTAGTGGATAAATAAGCAGGTAGAGTGGAGAAAGTTGGGAGAGGCATCCTTAACAAAGGAAAAATGTAAAGGCTCAGATGCACTAGAACACATGGTTCAATGAAGTGCCAAAAGTAGTTCACCACAGCTAAGGAAAGGCATGACATAATGTAATAATGACAGATACCTGAGGATGGAAAGGTAAAGAGGAATCAAGTTAGAAAAGGCCTTCTGGACCATGTTAAAGAGTCTGCACTCTCTAAAACTGTCTGTAGTCACTGAATGATTTTAAACAGAATGATGCATTAGAATTGGGTTCACAGTATTACGCTATCTGAAAGCGTCTTCATGTTAGCATATGTGATTTCTAATGAAGAGCTAGTCACTAAGGGAATGAGAACAGAATTAGGGACAGTGGCAGGTCCAGGTCCCTTACACTGAATACTAACCAAAATTGAGTAATGGGAAATCCCTTTTATCTTTGGACTTTGGAATATACAGGCTCCTGTCTTTGGAATAGAACTCATTCCTCCTATAAGTATATACTCCCTGTGTCCTGTCACTGAAACTGAGCAGGACCCTATGGGGATTCTGGGCAAAAAAGTTTTTCTGTGTCTCCCATTTCTTTTTTTGAGTGAAATAAGCTTCATCTAGCCTCCAGGACCTTCCCTGAGATCCAAATGGCAGGTTCAAACAGTTGCTAATTAGAGAAGGGAAGGACAATCAAGAAACAATAGTGGAGCCTTGGAGCAGGGTTCTGGTTCCTCCTCTAGAGATATACATAATGATAACTTTCAGCTCTTTTGCAGAACTAAAACCCACAGGAAATGGAAGGTGTTAACTACTTGATGAAGCATTCTTCCCAGAGGGATTTTCCAGACAAGAATACTGGAGTGTGTTGCCTTTTCTTCCTCTAAGGGATCTTCCCAATGCAGAGATCGAACCTGGCACTCCTGCATTGAAGGCAGAGAGAAGACCACAGTTCAGAAGCTAGTCACATCCAAAGGTTCCCTGGGTTGGAGGAATATAGGCCCAGAAGGCGCCCTGATTCTTATTCAATAACCCTGAAAATAAAACTCCTCACAACTCCCTGTCCAGGGTTGGGACACACAGTTTTGACATTAACCTTCTGTGTCTCCCTTTGCATGGCAAAGCAATGAAGCTGCTCTGTTTCCAAGATTTAATTCCATACTGGTATATAAAAGCCAAATTTTGGCTACACCACCTTCTTTCTCTATTTTGAGTTCCCATAACAAGAAACTAGGACCTCATACAAGAGAACTTACCCAGACATATTTATTACTATATTAAAGAGTAGACCACTCATAATGCCAGCTTCACTGTACCTCAGATTACACTGATCCCATCAGCTGCTTTCTCAGTTACACATTGGATTAATCACCTAGAAAGCCAGCCACTCTTAGTAAAAACATTCTCTCCCATACAGAGCTTAACTATATCCCATGAGACTGAGTAGAGCCCCATTTCAACATAGATGTTTAAAATATGTGTTTACTCTTCAACCTTTACATCTAATTATTAGGCAGCAGGGCATAACCAGCAATAGAACCTCTGCTAGCCCCCTCTCAGCCATTGACACAGCCAGCCACTGGGCCATAGTCAGGTTGACAATAATATCATGTACATTAATATTTAATTCTGATTTCCATCTGGAAGAGCTATAAAAACTGCAGAGGGTTAACAATTGTAGGAAGGAATAAAAGAGCTCAGTTTCCAAATATACTAAAAGTGGCCCTGATTTGGGGAAAATGGTGTGCCAATGTTCAGGAAAATTACAGATGAATTATTTGGGTGTGGGCATTTTCTACCTAAATTAGCTATGGAAGACTGTGGCATAAACAGAATATTTTATATATTGCTTGCAATAGCTTGCTACCACTTATTCACATTTTAAGGAAAAGATCTCCATCTTCTAATAAAATGTATCAGACAAGCAGTGAATGGTAATTATGTGTTTGAAAATAACTGGATTAGTGCCTCTTTTGAGATGCCATGGCAGAACTTGTACCTAGAACCAACTCTTTCACTACCTCAATAAGTGATGTTGTGGCAATTCCTTAAAATCTCCATATACTGTTTTCCTTCACCTATGAAATTTTGAAATTATTTAAAGAGATAATAAATATTAAAATGTCAGATGCACACATACACACACATGTTGATGAAGGTCTGATTATGAGTGAATCATTGAATGAATCATAAAACTTGAGAGTTGCAAGAGATCTTAATGCTCATAAATTCAACCCACTCCTTTTACAGATAAGCAACTTGAATCCATAGAGGGAGAATGACTTGCCCAATGCCAATTTTCTACTAAGAACCACCTCTCACTCAGTTTGACTCCCACTCATCACTTCATGTTTTTTAGCAAAGGGATAGGTAAGACAAAACTGGTAGGAGAAAAATGAGGCAGAGAGAACAAACCCTTGGAGCCTGGACAACAGAGAAGAGTGCTAGCAATGCGAAATTACGTTGGCACTCAGTGTTCTACTTAATGATATAGTTAAAGGAACTTGAGATGTTCAGAACTTTAACCCAGACCATTGTTAAGCCCTCCCTAAAATAGTTACATGCAACAAGGAACTGTGACAATGGAAGGCACAGTCACATTTGCTGGGACTTTGGCCACAAACTCCTCTGCAGAAAACTCTAATGAATTGAGCTAGACCACATAGAATTCTCACTTTTACACGATAGCTAAGCTTTTAACCAAATCAGACCATGTGTTCTGCTCTGTAGAATCTGGCCACTTCCTAACATTTGCACTGCTACCACCCTGGTCGTAGCCACTATCACCTCATACAAGAGTTACTGCCATAGCCTCTTAACTGATATCCTTGCTGCCACTCTTGCCTTTATAATCTATTCTCCAAAATAGTCAGTGATTCTGTTAAAATGTACATCAGATTATCTTGTGTTCCTACTTAAAATCCCTCTAACTCATCTCAGTGGCATTGAAGGCCTATCACATAGTCTCCTTCCCTGTTATCTCTCTGCCTCATCTCCTGCCTCTCTCCATCTCAATCAACCACAATGGCTTCTATGTTGTTTCTTGAACTATGCCAAACATGTTGGCTCCTCGTGACCTTTTCATCTGTTGTTTCCCTTGTCTGGAATGCTTCTTCTCCAGACATGTGAGTATTTCACAAGGATTTCTATTCAAATGCCACTTAAAATGCATTTGAATCTTGATCTCTATAAAAATAGTAATATCCACCCACCCTTTCAGATATTAGGGCTCCTTTATTCTGCTGTATTATTCTCCATTTCTCTTCGTACCATCTCTCTGCCTTCCCCACTAGAATGCAAGTGTCATAAGGCCAGAGACTTCAGTGTTTTATTTTTATTTGCTTGATTTTTCTTCACTAATGTATATTAATGCTTAAAGCAAAGTCTAGCATATAGTAGACACACAATAAATACTTGTTGAACATGTTAATTATTGAATAGGCACTATAGAATGCCACCTATGTTTATGTGACAGGCACGGTGCTGAGTACTTTGTATTCTTTGTCTCACTTAATTCTTACACATACAGAAATGACTAGGAAAATACTGTTGGTTATCTCACTTCTGGATGAGAAACCTAAGAGGTTAAGTAATTTGCCTTAGGTTGCTAGTTGTATCACACCCAGGATTCATTAAAATCCAAGTGATGAAACCAAGTCCCCCTAAAACTGATACCAGGCAGGACCCTGTAGGGTTCCTGGGTGCAAAAGCCTTTCTGTGTTCCCCATTTCTTGATGACAGGAAATGGGCTTCATTCAGCCTCCATGACCTTCCCTGAGTTCCAAGGGGCAGGTTCAAATAGTTATTTATTAGGGAAGGGAGGTGGAGAAGGCAATGGCACCCCACTCCAGTACTCTTGCCTGGAAAATCCCATGGGCCGAGGAGCCTGGTAGGCTGCAGTCCATGGGGTCGCTAAGAGTCAGACACAACTGAGAGACTTCACTTTCACTTTTCCTTTCATGCATTGAAGAAGGAAATGGCAACCCAATCCAGTGTTCTTGCCTGGAGAATCAGAGTGATGGGGGAGCCAGGTGGGCTGCCATCTCTGGGGTCGCACAGAGTTGGACACAACTGAAGTAGCTTAGCAGCAGCAACAGCAGCAAAGGAAGGGGATGTGGAGACGAGAGAGAAACAGTCAAGCAACAATAGGGTAGTCTTGGAGCAAAGTCCTGGTTCCACATCAAGGAGTGTGCACAACAGTATCTTTGAGCTCTTCTGAAGATGCAGAGTCTGTAGATACTGAAACCCCTACCGGGTGGGAGAAGTTAACTGTCTGCTGTCCAGACCAGTTGGAACCACACAGTGTATGATGCTGACTCCCAATTACCTCACCACCAACCAATCAGAAGAATGTCCAAGAGCTGATCACACTCTCTTTGAACCATTACTATAAAACTTCTCACTACCCCTGCCAGGTCAGGGCAAACAGTTTTGAGGGCATTAGCCCACTGTGGCCCCCTTTGCAGAAAATCTATCCTTTTCTACTTCACCCGAAAACTGTCTCTGAGATTTAATTTGCTGTTGGGGTACACAGGCCAGATTTGGCTTCAAAACCAAGTTTCTCTGCCAAGTTTATGATTAGCCTCTCTATCCAAAATGTTATTCCCTTTCTTGTCTAACACCTGCTCCCCTTGAGATTGAGAAATATCCAAAAAAAAGGGAGAGAGCTGAAACTTAGCAGAACCCTTTAGGGCCTTCCCAGGCATGATAGCCTTTCTGTGTTCCCATTTCTTGTTTGTAAGAAAAAGGTGTGCATCTTCCTAGACCTTCCCTGAGTTACTGAGAGAAGACTCAAGCAATTACTAACCAGGGAAGTGAGAGAACACATAAAGAAACAATAGCGCTGTGAAAGAGCAAGCCCTAGTTCCTCTTCAAAGGTTATTCTTAACAATCTGGTACATATCTCTGAGTCCTTGTACAGGAACTAAAATCCCTGCCCAGCTGGAGGATGGTAACTTCAGGCTGAGCACGAGCACAAGGACCCCAGACTGGTTGAAACCAGAAGGCTGATTATCGAGATTCCTAGAACCCCATCCTGTTACCTCACTACCAACCAATCTGTGGAAGGTTATACAACCTGCAGTCCTCCTCCCAAATTTTGCCTATAAAAACTCCTCCCTGAAAGCCATCAGGGAATTTGGGTCTCTTGAGCCCAAGCTGCCTATTCATCTTGCATGTCCCTTGCAATAAATTTTTCTCTGTTCAAACTCCAACATCTCAGTTTGTTTGGCCTCACTGTGCATCCAGCACATGAACTTGAGTTCAACAAGACAAGTAGAGCTGATTCCCAAAGCCCATTAACTTAACTACCACAAAATACTGCCTTCTTAGTTCCAATCTGAACCTGGATTTGCTTGCCCTTTCTCTCTTATTTCTCAACCTGTTTTATGGGAATACTTGACATTGTATGTATGTCACTATCCAGCAAAGAGTCTCTCCCTGCCTATTGAATATCATCCATCCAGTAAGAGATGGGATTCCAAGGACATATTCAGTTTCAACAAGTGACCCTGAATGATGAGTTGGCATGGAAAAGGGCACAAGTTCTGGAAATGTGCCATACACAGAGGCCTGCCCAGCAGACTGGTCCCATGTGATTTTAGTGCTTATTTGAAGCTCAGTATGGCAGAGAGCATTTGAATGTCCTGGGAGTTGGAACACAAACAGCCACAGAAAACACTGAGTCTTGGTCATAAATTTCAAATCCTCATGTCAAGCTTTCACATCATTGAACACAATCCTTGTATCAGTCCGCGTGTGCCTGTTGACAATAATATTTTCTTTAGGAAGAAAACAGGTGAGAAATGATCTAATCCAGACAAGTTACCCATAAACTCTAGGAAGAAAATGTACATTTGTGTTTGGAGCTTTATTAAAAGCATAAGAGGTCATAAAATGAATGCTGCACACAATAATGATAATTACATATTTATTGATCAGCTCTTGACCATTTTCAAATTGACTTTATCTATATTATATTAGCTTAAACTTTTAACAGCTGCCTGAGGAAGGCAGATGAAGAAACCAAGCTCCTGGGTGTGATGGCAAGTAAGTGGCACAACCTGAACTAGTACTCAGATCTTCTAACTTCTCTATATCACTCAACGTTCCTAGTAATTTCTTTGTGGAAATTTTTCATTAATTATATCGAGGCCTATTGAAGTTTGATAATCACCATGTGCTACCAAAGTCTTCTCAACAGACATGACATAGGTACACTCTTAACTAGAGCCATAGAAGTAGTACTGCAAAGCTCCTTGCCCCCAGTTTTTGCTGAGACTTCCCTGGTGGTTCAGACGGTAAAGCATCTGTCTACATTGCGGGAGATCTGGGTTCGATCCCTGGGTCGGGAAGTTCCCTGGAGAAGGAAAAGGCAACCCACTCCAGTACTCTTGCCTAGAAAATCCCATGGACGGAGGAGCCTGGTGTCCATGGGGTTGCAAAGAGTTGGACACAACTGAGCGACTTCACTTTCACTTTCAGTCTGATCTAACACATTTTGTATCCTTATTTAGTTTAGTCATTGGAACAGTACTGCACGAAAGAGAGTAACTCCATATTATAAATTGATATAATCAGTTAGCTTCAGTATCCTTCCACTATCTTAAAGAATGGGCCCTTGGACAGATTCATTTTTAATGGGAAAAAGAACATGAAAAGGGGGAAGAGACAGATCAGCTTTGAATAGAGAGACCCAAAGAGCCCAGGTAGCCAGAGAATAATATGGGAACACACAATATCTGGAACAGGAAAGAATGTGTGATGGGATGAGGGCTGAGTGGAGTGAAAAATGTGAGGGGTGGAAAGGAAAGAGTTTAGAAGTTTAAGACTCACCCATTTAGGGGCTTCCCTGGTGGCTCAGTGGTAATGAATCCATGAGCCCATGCAGGAGACATGGTTCGATTCCTGGTCTGGGAAAATCCCACATGCCATAGAACAACTAAGTCCATGCATCACAACTAGTGAGCCTGTGCTCTAGAGCCCAGGAATCGCAATTACTGAGGCCCACACACCTAGAGCTTCTGCTCCACAACAAGAGAAGTGACCACAATAAGAAATCCATGCGCTGCAACTAGAGAAAAGCCTGCACAACAACAAAGATCCAGCACAATCAAAAATAAAGAAATAAAACTATATATAAAAGACTGACTCATTTTGATTTGGGCTACCTTGATGGAAAAAAAGTTCTATCTAATGGAAAATAGATTAAAATGAGTCTGTGGAGAAAAAAAATACTGTTTGCAAATATCACAAAAAAGAAAAGAAGCAAAAAAGTCTTAACTGTTCAGTGTACTCCAGTATGTTCTCCAGAGAAGATGGAACTGGTTTTCTAGAAAGCTAATGAGCTACTAAATGGAAGGTATGAACTGCAAGTGATGCCCATCAGGAATGTTGATGGGAAACTGTGCTGCATGCTATGCTGGGTTTTTTTGTTCCATGCCTGAAATAGAATAATGCGTGTGTGTGTGTGTGTGTGTGTATGTGAATAATAAGTTTCTAAGAAAGCACTAAAACCTTGAGGGTTACAAGTGATAAAAAATTATTATAGGCAGTTATCATCTTTAATTTTTTAAATGTACCATGATAGTAACCAGAATTTGGTCAATAAATACTGTAAGTGAAGTGAAAAAACAAGAACTGTTTATTGATATCCACATAAAGGAATATCTTTAGAACATTTTGAATAATGCATATCTACTGTATAATATTTTAGCTCTACTCTTGCAATACATATGGACTTCTATTCTGAAATGAAATATATTTACCAATGAGTTAGGAGAGGATGCTAAGAGAAATGATACCAGGAAACACAGTAATCACAAAACCTTCTTCTAGTTATCCATCATGTCCAAATGTCTTTGAAATGGGAATCTTTTGAAGACATGTATTGTTCCCTTTAGTTTCAAAGAGAAAGAACTTCTGTGAAGTTTTTCATAAGGCTGGTTTTCACAAAGAACACCTGTGAGAACTGGGCTACCACCTAGCTTCTTTTCATATGCCAATTTCAATTGTTTTGTGGTGGCCACCTGTGGTACTGCAAAGAAGAAATCTAAGGCTATTTCCAGGCTCAGCCAGAAAGAATCCCATGATTTATTTATCATGTCCAGGGCTGAAGAAAAAGGGAAGTGGTACTATAAGTTTCAAATATTTGCCATTTGTCTTCTCTAGAGATTATTTTATCCTCTTAATCATGATGACTCAAATTTGGGTAGCTTCTGCTAATTGGTGATGATAATTGCAGACAGAGTAATACAGCCTACTCTTTCACTTTCCTCAGTGGTGCATAAGTGAGAGGTGTGAAAGAGAAATCATTTCCCTAAAAGATAAAACAATCTGATGTCTAGGTTTCACACTCCTTAAGGAAAAATATGACTGGGGCAATATTAAAATAATTTTTAAATATATGTACAAGGTGATTTGTCAGTATTAATTTTTAATAAGCTACATTGATATTTCTTAACGAAACCTTGATTCTTGTCTGGATTTTTAAAAATATTCTAAATTCTTTCTCCTAATGTGCTTTTTAGGCTTTGTAAAGAGGCTTCTGGGCCTGGTTATTCATTTGGAGCAAAAGCAAACAGTTTGTAAGTTTGATGCTAAAGTTCCACATCCACCAACTTCCATTGCCATTATTGAGTACCCTGAGGCTCGCTTGACTCTTCACACTGTCCTTAGGTATTAGCTTTTATTATTGTGATTTTCAGTAAAATCTTAAACTGTTTTTTTCCATTTTTCCATTCCTTACTTTGCTCTGTATGGGTCCTTGAAGCTGAAGCAAGTCTCTTACACTCAACATATAGTAAGGTCTCGGCTTTTTGTGACTTTTTTTTTTTTTTTTTATTCAGGCACTCTATGGCTTTTGAATGAAAAATACCCATTTATATTGAAAATAATTATTTCTAGGCAAAGACTTACTGTTGCAATCTTGTTAATTATTTTCTGGTTGTTTTATAGTTCCTTTGTTGTTATCTTCCTCTCTTGCTGTTCTTCCTTTGTGAATTGATGATTTCCTCTATACATGGACATCACCAGATGGTCAACACTGAAATCAGATTGATTATATTCTTTGCAGCCAAAGATGGAGAAGCTCTATACAGTCAGCAAAAACAAGACCAGGAGCTGACTGTGGCTCAGACCATGAACTCCTTATTGCCAAATTCAGACTTAAATTGAAGAAAGTAGGGAAAACCACTAGACCATTCAGGTATGACCTATATCAAATCCCTTATGATTATACAGTGGAAGTGAGAAATAGATTTAAGGGCCTAGATCTGATAGAGTGCCTGATGAACTATGGAATGAGGTTTGTGACATTGTACAGGAGACAGGGATCAAGACCATCCCCATGGAAAAGAAATGCAAAAAAGCAAATTGGCTGTCTGGGGAGACCTTACAAATAGCTGTGAAAAGAAGAGAAGTGAAAAGCAAAGGAGAAAAATAAAGATATAAACATCTGAATGCAGAGTTCCAAAGAATAGCAAGAAGAGAAAAGAAGACTTCTTCAGCAATCAATGCAAAGAAATAGAGGAAAACAACAGAATGGGAAAGACTAGGGATCTCTTCAAGAAAATCAGAGATGCCAAGGGAACATTTCATGCAAAGATGGGCTTGATAAAGGACAGAAATGGTATGGACCTAACAGAAGCAGAAGATATTAAGAAGAGATGGCAAGAATACACAGAAGAACTGTACAAAAAAGATCTTCACGACCCAGATAATCATGATTGTGTGATCACTGACCTAGAGCCAGACATCCTGGAATGTGAAGTCAAGTGGGCCTTAGAAAGCATCACTACGAACAAAGCTAGTGGAGGTGATAGAATTCCAGTTGAGCTATTCCAAATCCTGAAAGATGATGCTGTGAAAGTGCTGCACTCAATATGCCAGCAAATTTGGAAAACTCAGCAGTGGCCACAGGACTGGAAAAGGTCAGTTTTCATTCCAATCCCAAAGAAAGGGAATGGCAAAGAATGCTCAAACTACCGCACAATTGCAGTCATCTCACACACTAGTAAATTAATGCTCAAAATTCTCCAAGCCAGGCTTCAGCACTATGTGATCTGTGAACTTCCTGATGTTCAAGCTGGTTTTAGAAAAGGCAGAGGAACGAGAGATCAAATTGCCAACATCCGCTGGATCATGGAAAAAGCAAGAGAGTTCCAGAAAAGCATCTATTTCTGCTTTATCGACTAAACCAAAGCCTTTGACTGTGTGGATCATAATAAACTGTGGAAAATTCTGAAAGAGATGGGAATACCAGACCACCTGATCTGCCTCTTGAGAAATCTGTATGCAGGTCAGGAAGCAGCAGTTAGACCTGGACATGGAACAACAGACTGGTTCCAAATAGGAAAAGGAGTTTGTCAAGGCTGTATATTGTCACCCTGTTTATTTAACTTATATGCAGAGTACATCATGAGAAACGCTGGACTGGAAGAAACACAAGCTGGAATCAAGATTGCCTGGAGAAATATCAATACCCTCAGATATGCAGATGACACCACCATTATGGCAGAAAGTGAAGAGGAACTAAAAAGCCTCTTGATGAAAGTGAAAGAAGAGAGTGAAAAAGTTGGCTTAAAGCTCAATATTCAGAAAACGAAGATCATGGCATCTGGTCCCATCGCTTCATGGGAAATAGATGGGGAAACAGTGGACACAGTGTCAGACTTTATTTTTCTGGGCTCCAAAATTGCTACAGATGGTGACTGCAGCCATGAAATTAAAAGACGCTTACTCCTTGGAATAAAAGTTATGACCAACCTAGATAGCATATTCAAAAGCAGAGACATTACTTTGCCAACAAAGGTCCGTCTAGTCAAGGCTATGGCTTTTCCTGTGGTCATGTATGGATATGAGAGTTGGACTGTGAAGAAGCCTGAGCACCGAAGAATTGATGCTTTTGAACTGTGGTTTTGGAGAAGACTCTTGAGAGTCCCTTGGACTGCAAGGAGATCCAACCAGTCCATTCTGAAGGAGATCAGCCCTGGGATTTCTTTGGAAGGAATGATGCTAAAGCTGAAACTCCAGTACTTTGGCCACCACATGCGAAGAGTTGACTCATTGGAAAAGACTCTGATGCTGGGAGGGATTGGGGGCAAGAGGAGAAGGGGATGACAGAGGATGAGATGGCTGGATGGCATCACTGACTCGGTGGACCTGAGTCTCAGTGAACTCTGGGAGTTTTTGATGGACGGGGAGGCCTGGCGTGCTGCGATTCATGGGGTCGCAAAGAGTCAGACTCGACTGAGCAACTGATCTGATCTGATCTATAGTGGTAGACTTTGATTCTGCTCTATCTTGGGTGCATTTACTATAGATTTTTGTTCTGTGGTTATCCTGAGGCTGATTTTGAAACTTCTTATAAATATAAGTGCATTTTTACCTAATAACAACTTTAACTTTGACTGCATACAAAAGTCTACCCTTTTATTCCCCCCTCCCACTTTTATATTTTTGATCTCACAATTTACATGTTTTTATATTGTGTATCCATTAACATAGTATAGCTATAGCTATTTCTGATACTTTTGTCCTTCATCATTGATAAGAGTTAATTGGATAATAGACCATCAGATTAGATTATTCTGAATCTGAATATATATTTGCCTTTATTGGTGTGTTGTTTATTTTCATGTTTCAATGTTACTAGTTAGTGTCCTTTAGTTTCAGCTTGAACTACTTACAGCATTTTAAGGCAAGCCTAGTGGTGATAAATTCCCTCAACTTCTGTTTGGGAAAATCTTTATCTAACCTTCATTTCTGAAGGACAGCTTTGCTGGGTAAAGTACTCTTGAGTGGCACTTTCTTTCAGCTGTTGGAAAAGATCATCCCATTTTCTGCTAGTCTGCAAGGTCTCTGCTGAGAAATCTACTGATAACCTTATGGGGTTTCCCTTGTATAAAAGAATTTTTTTCTTGCTGCTTTTATAATTCTCTTTGTTTTTGATTTTACATAGTTTTATTATGATCATCTTGGAGAAGATGAATTGGGATTAACATTTTGTGGTGACATATTAGCTTTGTAAACTTAGATGTTCAAATCTCTCCTCAGTTTTGAGAAGTTCTCAGCCATTATTTCTTTAAATAATCTTTCTATGTCTTTGTCCTTCTCTTCTTTTAGAACTCCAATGACAGACCCTGGGGTCTTCTATTCTGCTATCTTGGTGACATCACTCTCCTGACACAAGTTTTAACTCATATTTGAAGGTCTAATTGAACACTGTCTTGTCCAGGAAGAGCCAAGAAAACTCTTCACAATATTCATCTCTAGTATCTTTCTGCAGTATAGATACCTATGTACAATTCTAAGATACAGGTGGGCACTTCTGGTTGAAAGTACCAAGAGACTTTGCAAAATAATTGTCCATGCACTCTCTCTCTTTTCATTCTCTCTAGAATCTAGTTCTGTTGGACTTTCTCCATCTTTACTTTGCCAAAACTGATCTTAATAAGGTTCCCATTGGATTATGCCTCACTAAATCCAAAGGTTAATTTTTATGTATTATTTTACCCAATCTACCATTCTCCTATTCCAGGGAAAAAATGTTTTATAAAAGTATAGTTGATTTACAATGTTGTGCTTTTTTTTCTGGTGTACAGCAAAGTGATTCAGTTTTATATATTTCTTTTTCATTACAGATTATAAGATATTGAAAGTCCCTTGTGCTATACGTAGGGACTTCCCTGGTGGCTCAGATGGCAAAGCATCTGTCTACAATGTGGAAGACCCGGGTTCAATCCCTGGGTGGTCCTTGCTATTTATCTATTTTATATATAGTACCTGCTAATCCCAAACTCCTAATTTATCCCTCCCTTCCCTTTACCCTTTGGTAACCAAAAGTTTCTTTTCTATGTCTGAGTCTGTTTCTGTTTTGTAAATAAGTTCATTTACATATTTTAGGTTCCACATATAAATAATTCATGATATGTTTTCCTCTGTCTGATTTATTCCACTTAGAATGATAATCTCTAGGTATATCCATGTTGCTGTAAATGGCATTACTTCATTCTTTTTTGTGGCTGAGGAATATTGCATTGTATATATGTATATGTGTGTATATACATATATATATGCATATGTGTGTGTGTGTATATATATATATATATATTCATCTGTCAATGGACATTTAGATTGCTTCCATATATTGGTTATTATAAATTGTGCTGCTATGAAAATTGGGGTATGCATGTATCTTTTTGAATTAGAGTTTTCTCTAGATACATGCCCAAGAGTGGGATTGCAGGATCATATGGTAGCTCTATTTTAGTGTTTTAAGGAATCTCCATAGTGGCTGCAGAAATTTATATCCCCACCAACAGTGTAGAAGAGTTCCTTTTTCTCCATACCCTCTCCAGAACTTATTGTTTCTAGACTTTTTAATGATGGCCATTCTGAGTGGTGTGAGGTGGTACCTCATTGTAGTTTTGATTTGCTTTTCTCTAATAATTAGTGATGTTGAACATCTTTTCATGTGTTTGTTGTCCATCTATAATAAATTATTTTTTACTTTGTTTCTAATACCACATTCTCCTATTTCAGTGACCACTCGTGTTCAATTCCCTTTGACAGTTTTTCCTTGTGGCAGAGACCAGCAAGATGTTCATTAAACCCATTTCCTCTATATCTTTGGTACACAATTCCAGTACATTCCCTGTTCCCCCTGCCCCCTGCACAGTTCATTATAGGCACATGACTGCTAATAGGAAGTGAGTACAAGATATATTCTCATATTTCAAACCTAGCCTATAAAGTTCTCCCACTTACAATCCTCAAAAATTCATTCCTATTTTACCAGTCTGATGAAATATGATGACATTTAATTCTGTAATTGTGACCAACTGGGAAGACAGACAATTAAGGGTAATAGAAACATGAGTTAGATCACTGAGGAAAAGCTGCCCCACTCCAATCAGTCAAATTAATAGCACTCCTTTAGAATTTACTTAAAGATATAAATTTTTGTTTTCTTAAGACATTTAGCATGTGCTTGTCAGAACAAGTTATATTTACTTACCTAATGTGTACTTTATTTTTCTGACCCCTTAATGTTACATTGCCCCAAGCACTAGTCCATGTACCTTTTATCTTTTCTATAAATATTTTTCTCCTTTGATGAACTCATTCAGACTATATGCTAATGATTCACAAATTTACATCTCTAGCCTAGACTTCTTCCCTAAAACCAGACCTATATAAATGAATGTTTACCTGACATCTCTATTTGAATTTAATTCTGAATGCATCCAAAACTGAAGTCAAGATCATCCCCACAAAACCTGTTCCTCATACACTTTCCTATCTCAGTTATTGATCCTCTTATCTTATCCATATTAAAGGCCAATATCCTCACAATGTCCTTTGAGGATACTTAATTCGACCTTTGATATTTTTTCCTATATTGCCTGCCTTGCCTGCTCTTCTACAACCACACTAACCTCCTCACTGTTCCCTGGACATACATCAGAGATCAGATCAGATCAGTTGTTCAGTCGTGTCCAACTCTTTGCGACCCCATGAATCGCAGCGCGCCAGGCCTCCCTGTCCATCACCAACTCCCGGAGTTCACTCAGACTCACGCCCAACGAGTCAGTGATGCCATCCAGCCATCTCATCCTCTGTCGTCCCCTTCTCCTCTTGTCTCCAATCCCTCCCAGCATCAGAGTCTTTTCCAATGAGTCAACTCTTCGCATGAGGTGGCCAAAGTACTGGAGTTTCAGCTTTAGCATCATTCCTTCCAAAGAAATCCCAGGGCTGATCTCCTTCAGAATGGACTGGTTGGATCTCCTTGCAGTCCAAGGGACTCTCAAGAGTCTTCTCCAACACCACAGTTCAAAAGGATCAATTCTTCGGTACTCAGCCTTCTTCACAGTCCAACTCTCATATCCATACATGACCACAGGAAAAGCCATAGCCTTGACTAGACGGACCTTTGTTGGCAAAGTAATGTCTCTGCTTTTGAATATGCTATCTAGGTTGGTCATAACTTTTATTCCAAGGAGTAAGCGTCTTTTAATTTCATGGCTGCAGTCACCATCTGTAGCAATTTTGGAGCCCAGAAAAATAAAGTCTGACACTGTTTCCACTGTTTCCCCATCTATTTCCCATGAAGTGATGGGACCAGATGCCATGATCTTCGTTTTCTGAATGTTGAGTTTTAAGCCAACTTTTTCACTCTCTTCTTTCACTTTCATCAAGAGGCTTTTTAGTTCCTCTTCACTTTCTGCCATAATGGTGGTGTCATCTGCATATCTGAGGGTATTGATATTTCTCCCGGCAATCTTGATTCCAGCTTGTGTTTCTTCGAGTCCAGCGTTTCTCATGATGTATTCTGCATATAAGTTAAATAAGTAGGGTGACAATATACAGCCTTGACGAACTCCTTTTCCTATTTGTAACCTGTTGTTCCATGTCCAGGTCTAACTGCTGCTTCCTGACCTGCATACAAATTTCTCAAGAGGCAAATCAGGTGGTCTGGTATTCCCATCTCTTTCAGAATTTTCCACAGTTTATTGTGATCCACACAGTCAAAGGCTTTGGCATAGTCAATAAAGCAGAAATAGATGCTTTTCTGGAACTCTCTTGCTTTTTCCATGATCCAGCAGATGTTGGCAATTTGATCTCTGGTTCCTCTGCCTTTTCTAAAACCAGCTTGAACATCAGGAAGTTCACGGATCACATATTGCTGAAGCCTGGCTTGGAGAATTTTGAGCATTACTTTACTAGCGTGTGAGATGAGTGCAATTGTGTGGTAGTTTGAGCATTCTTTGGCATTGCCTTTCTTTGGGATTGGAATGAAAACTGACCTTTTCCAGTCCTGTGGCCACTGCTGAGTTTTCCAAATTTGCTGGCATATTGAGTGCAGCACTTTCACAGCATCATCTTTCAGGATTTGGAATAGCTCAACTGGAATTCCATCACCTCTACTATCTTTGTTCGTAGTGATGCTTTCTAAGGCCCACTTGACTTCACATTCCAGGATGTCTGGCTCTAGGTCAGTGATCACACCATCGTGATTATCTGGGTCATGAAGATATTTTTTGTACAGTTCTTCTGTGTATTCTTGCCATCTCTTCTTAATATCTTCTGCTTCTGTTAGGTCCATACCATTTCTGTCCTTTATCGAGCCCATCTTTGCATGAAATATTCCCTTGGCATCTCTGATTTTCTTGAAGAGATCCCTAGTCTTTCCCATTCTGTTGTTTTCCTCTATTTCTTTGCATTGATTGCTGAAGAAGTCTTCTTATCTCTTCTTGCTATTCTTTGGAACTCTGCATTCAGATGTTTATATCTTTATTTTTCTCCTTTGCTTTTCACTTCTCTTCTTTTCACAGCTATTTGTAAGGCCTCCCCAGACAGCCATTTTGCCTTTTTCCATTTCCTTTCCATGAGGATGGTCTTGATCCCTGTCTCCTGTACAATGTCACAAACCTCATTCCATAGTTCATCAGGCACTCTATCTATCAGATCTAGGCCCTTAAATCTATTTCTCACTTCCACTGTATAATCATAAGGGATGTGATATAGGTCATACCTGAATGGTCTAGTGGTTTTCCCTACTTTCTTCAATTTAAGTCTGAATTTGGCAATAAGGAGTTCATGGTCTGAGCCACAGTCAGCTCCTGGTCTTGTTTTTGCTGACTGTATAGAGCTTTGGCTCCATCTTTGGCTGCAAAGAATATAATCAATCTGATTTTGGTGTTGACCATCTGGTGATGTCCATGTGTAGAGTCTTCTTTTTTTGTTGTTGGAGGAGGTGTTTGTTATGACCAGTGCATTTTCTTGGCAAAACTCTATTAGTCTTTGCCCTGCTTCATTCCATATTCCAAGGCCAAATTTGCCTGTTACTCCAGGTGTTTCTTGACTTCCTACCTTTGCATTCCAGTCCCCTATAATGAAAAGAACATCTTTTTTGGGTGTTAGTTGTAAAAGGTCTTGTAGGTCTTCATAGAACTGTTTAATTTCAGCTTTTTTAGTGTTACTGGTTGGGGCATAGACTTGGATTACTGTGATATTGAAGTAATATCACAGTATTAGTTGATATACTTGATACCCAAGTAAGATGGTAGGTGTTGCAAGAGGGCATCAGAGGGCAAACACACTGAAACCACACTCACAGAAAACTAGTCAATCTAATCACACTAGGACAACAGCCTTGTCTAAACTCAATGAAACTAAGCCATGCCCGTGGGGCAACCCATGATGGGCGGGTCATGGTGGAGAGATCTGACAGAATGTGGTCCACTGGAGAAGGGAATGGCAAACCACTTCAGTATTCTTGCCTTGAGAACCCCATGAACAGTATGAAAAGGCAAAATGATAGGATACTGAAAGAGAAACTCCCCAGGTCAGTAGGTGTCCAATATGCTAGTGGAGATCAGTGGAGAAATAACTCCAGAAAGAATGAAGGGATGGAGCCAAAGCAAAAAGAATACCCAGCTGTGGATGTGACTGGTGATAGAAACAAGGTCAGATGCTGTAAAGAGCAATATTGCATAGGAACCTGGAATGTCAGGTCCATGAATCAAGGCAAATTGGAAGTGGTCAAACAAGAGATGGCAAGAGTGAATGTTGACATTCTAGGAATCAGAGAACTGAAATGGACTGGAATGGATGAATTTAACTCAGATGACCATTATATCTACTACTGTGGGCAGGAATCCCTCAGAAGAAATGGAGTAGCCATCATGGTCAACAAAAGAGTCCGAAATGCAGTACTTGGATGCAATCTCAAAAACGACAGAATGATCTCTGTTCGTTTCCAAGGCAAACCATTCAATATCACAGTAATCCAAGTATATGCCCCAACCAGTAACACTGAAGAAGCTGAAGTTGAACAGTTCTATGGACATATTTACTACACTCCTATTTCAAGTCCCTTTGTACTTCCTATTCTCATTGCCTAAATTTCATTACCAAGATATCAGGACAGTTCATCTCCTCAGCTCCCTTAGGTCTTAACTCAAATGAAGCCTTCTCAGGTCAATCCTCATCACCCTAGGTAAAAGTAATAAACCTTCCAACCCACCCTACACATATTCTCTGATTTTTCTCCGTATCATTTATCAGCAACTAATGTACTATATATTTTACTTATTATTTTGTTGTTATGTCCAGCAAACTAGAAAGTAAACTCCACGAGAAGAGGATGCTTATTCAGCGCTATACTCCCAGCACAAGCACATAGGAAGTACACAGTAAATATGAGTTAAATGGATGCATTTTACATCACTGCTCACTTAAACTGTCTTGATTAGAATCAAGCAGATCTCCTTCCACTATCAATAGATCTCTGTAGTAAATGACAAGGCATGAAACTATCCACCCTAGTGTAAGTTGACTGTTTCTATGACAGATAAGAATCCCCAGCCACTCACCAAAGTGGCAATAAACAGCTAGTTCCCATGCCACTGGAGTTGTTGTTCATCATATAGCTGCACTATTGTGCTATTCAGGTTGTGGCTAAAAGGTTTGTCCCCAGGGTCCCTTGGCCTGGCAGAATCCATCTCTACTGACTTCTGTTCAATATCCTGCCAGCTATTTGAGCCTCTGTTACTATAGTAGAAGCTGATAAATAACTATTATCTCCCTAGCATTAGAGGGTTTTTTACCCCTTCCTCCCTGGTTTGTACCTGCTTCATTTTTATAGCAAACTCTTGCAAAGGAGGAGATTCTCTGTTTTGTTTCTTTATTTGTTCTCAGTTTCATTACCTGTATCCCTATTGCTCTGAAATATGTAAGTCACTTGTCTGCATCTACTTACAGAGATTTGATCACTTTCTCTCTATTTGTGGTCTACTTTCCCTTAGAGCTATGGGCTATCAGCATATATTATCACTTTCTTGAGTGTCAAATAATCTGAGTCAACCTTTTTTATGAAACAGAATGATTTTATGATATTTAGTTTGACTACATGTTGGTGTTGTAACATTTAGAAGTCACCTTTTTCAACACATTCCTTTTCCAGATGGGAAATCTGAGTCCCAGAGAATCTGAGTGACAATAGTTACTTAGCATTTTCAAGGTGCTTTCACAAATATTTGTTTCAATAACTCCATGGGGCAGTACCTATTACTCCTATTTTACACATAAGAAAACTGGACATTGGGGCTCTGAAAAATTGAGTGACTTCCAAATGTCTCACACACAGCAGAGGCAGGACTCCTCATCCTATGATCTGTCCATTATACCCTGTTGCTTCCTAGACATACCACAGAAAAAAAGAAGTGCTAACCTCTTTGTGGGATGCAAAAGAGGGAGAAAGAAGAGCTGTACAGAGAATATGCTGACCCACAGTTAAATTTATTATTCTTGGAAAGAATAGTCTACTTCTATACCTTTGTCACTGCTCTTCTGGCAGGTGGTATAGTGCTGATAAGTTGCCGAAGGCATAAATGACACAAAGCTTCATTTAGACTCAAAGCAATATGGGTGAGTCCATTGCTCCTTAAAGGGTATCTTATCCTTATAGAGCTTCAGTACTGCCACTTGGAAGACACAAGTAGTGGCCGAATTTATGCTTAGTAAGTCTTTATGGGTAAGTAGTACACATTAGATTAGCTGACTCTGCTCTCTGAATTCTTAGGTCAAAATAAATATATCATAACCCCTCACTCAATTTTTCTTTCTATTCCTCAGATGTTTTATTGTTAATACTAAGAGGCAGCAAGTTGAAGTTGTAAAGTATGTCTGTATGTGTTTCCTAAGATGCTAAACTCTGGCATAGCTTGAGTTCAGGTATACAGTCTTCCCAGCCAGTATGTTGTTCTACTCATACACAAAACACTCCTTCAGCACAGAGCCTCCAACAACTTGGTAAGAACACTTGAAGTGCTGTGAACAGTGGTTAAGGTCTCTATTGACCTCTATTCAGCCAAGTGGATATAATGCAACCCAATTTCCTTTTTTTATAACTTTTATATACCATTTGGGGACATATGAAACATGCCATTGTTCAACTATGTATTTATTCAAGGTACAATATTTACCCTGGGATGTGTAAATCAAGCAGTTATCTTACAGAGTTAAATGAATTCTATATTTTGCCTTTCTAAGCAATCAGTTCAGTTCAGTCATTTCTGATTCTTCCGGACCCCATATGAACCACAGCACCAGGCCTCCCTGTCGATCACCAACTCCCAAAGTTCACCTAAACTCATGTCCATTGAGTCGGTGCTGCCATCCAACCATATCATCCTCTGTTATCCCCTTCTTCTCCTGCCCTCAATCTTTTCCCAGCATCAAGGTCTTTTCCAATGAGTCAACTCTTCGCATCAGGTGGCCAAAGTATTGGAGTTTCAGCCTCAACATCAGTCTTTCCAATGAACACTCAAGACTGATCTCATTTAGGATGGACTGGTTGGATCTCCTTGCAGTCCAAGGGACTCTCAAGAGTCTTCTCCAACACCACAGTTCAAAAGCATCAATTCTTCGGCACTCACCTTTCTTCACAGTCCAACTCTCACATCCATACATGACTACTGAAAAAACCATAGCCTTGACTAGACAGACCTTTGTTGGCAAAGTAATGTCTCTGCTTTTTAATATGCTGTCTAGGTTGGTCATAACTTTCCTTCCAAAGAGTAAGCATCTTTTAATTTCATGGCTGCCGTCACCATCTGCAGTGATTTTGGAGCCACAAAAAATAAATTCAGCCACTGTTTTCCCATCTATTTGCCATGAAGTGATGGGACCAGATGCCATGATCTTAGTTTTCTGAATGTTGAGCTTTAAGCCAACTTTTCCACTCTCCTCTTTCACTTTCATCAAGAGGCTCTTTAGTTCTTCTTCACTTTCTGCCTTAAGGGTGGTGTTATCTGCATATCTGAGGTTATTGATATTTCTCCTGGCAGTCTTGATTCCAGCTTGTGCTTCTTCCAGCCAGCATTTCTCATGATGTACTCTGCATATAAGTGAAATAAGCAGGGTGACAATATACCGCCTTGACATACTCCTTTTCCTATTTGGAACCAGTCTGTTGTTCCATGTCCAGTTCTAACTGTTGCTTCCTGACCTGTATACAGGTTTCTCAAGAGGCAGGTCAGGTGGTCTGGTATTCCCATCTCATGAAGAATTTTCCACAGTTTATTGTGATCCACACAGTCAAAGGCTTTGGCATAGTCAATAAAGCAGAAATAGATGTTTTTCTGGAACTCACTTGCTTTTGTGATGATCTAGCAGATGTTGGCAATTTGATCTCTTGTTTCTCTGCCACCTTGAACATCTGAAAGTTCATGGTTCACATATTGCTGAGCCTGGCTTGGAGAATTATGAGCATTACTTTACTAGCGTGTGAGATGAATGTAATTGTGCAGTAGCTTGAGAATTCTTTGGCATTGACTCAATGCCTTTCGGAGAAGGCACTGGCAACCCTCTCCAGTACCCTTGTCTGGAGAATCCCATGGCTGGAGGAGCCTGATAGACTGTAGTTCATGAGATCACTAAGAGTTGGACATGACTGAGCAACTTCACTTTCACTTTTCCTTTTCATGCATTGGAGAAGGAAATGGCAACCCACTCCAGTGTTCTTGTCTGGAGAATCCCAGGGACAGGGGAGCCTGGTGGCTGCCATCTGTGGGGTCGCATAGAGTCAGACACGACTGAAGTGACTTTGCAGCAGCAGCAGCAATGCCTTTAGCTTATTCAGCATTTCCACCTGTGAACAAACGTAATCAACACACGTCTTATCTAGAGGCAGTGGGTAAAAAACAAGGAGATAACAAGACTTTGGTGCTAGTTCTGTCTTATACTAAGGTATTTCATACCCAGTTATCCCTTAGGAACATTCTGTATAATGAGACTAATGCCCACCCCCCACAAAGTGTTTAACTTTATCATCCTTAACCAAACATAAGGTATTTTTATTTAATTCCCATTTTTCTAAATTAAAAACATAAATAGAACCAACCACAATGATGAACTCACTTGTTATTCTTCCCTTCTGAAGCAATGACTAACATTAGATATTTAGTGAAAATTTTATCTATCATGCTGTTTGCAGCACATCTGGAGATAGAAAAAGTCAGGGCCACAGAAGCCAAAAAGTTTGGGTAACTTATCACAGAAAATTTCCATGAAAAAAGGGTAACTGTTCAGGTATACATCATATATTCAGCTATTGATTTGTGAAAACAACTTTCTAATAGACCCTCCTGCCCATCATTCCATTCTCCACACTATTACTCAACCAATCATCTAAAAGTGTAAAAATGAAAAAAAAAAATGTAAATTACCATTGCTTAAATTGTTCAGTGAATTCATATAGCACTTTGGATTTGGATAAATCCAAATTTCTTAATATGATTGAAATAAACCTGCATGATCTGAAACCTGACTGATTTTCCAGCCACAAATAATACCTTTCCCCAACAACACTAAATACATTACAGCTTC
Organism: Bos mutus; assembly: GCF_027580195.1. Classification (NCBI taxonomy): domain Eukaryota; kingdom Metazoa; phylum Chordata; class Mammalia; order Artiodactyla; family Bovidae; genus Bos; species Bos mutus. Next base: position 8,232,243 of record NC_091646.1, on the reverse strand, counting down.
GTCATACATTGTACCCTCTGCTTGAAACACTATTCCTAGAAAACCTCCACTCCCTCCATGTCCTCTTCACCTACTCATGCATCCTGTTTCTCCCCTTACCTTGATATTAATAGTTAACACTCATCCTTCAAGTCTCAGCCTAGATGCTCTTTTCAAAACTCTCTCAACTATGTCAGGTAGCTCTATAATATATTTTTATGACATCCTATAAAGCCCATATCACAATGTATTGCAACTGATTGATTTAAACTTCTAGTCTATTTTGCCAAATTATGAACTCCTTAAATTCAGAGAATGTTTTTCATTCCCTATTATAAGCACGTTAACACAGTAGCTATAAGTACAGCTCTGAAATAACTGCCTGGTTCCACCAGTTTGACCATGGGCAGATTATTTTACCTGTCAGTATTTCAGTTTTTTCATTTACAAAGTGGATCACATTTTGTGAGAACTCTCCACCATTTTGTCAGAGAGTTCTGAAAAAATGTGGTCCATTGGAGAAAAGAATGGCAAACCACTTCAGTATTCTTGCCTTGAGAACTCCATGAACAGTATGAAAAGGCAAAAGGATAGTGCACTGAAAGATGAAACCCCCAAGTCAGTAGGTACCCAATATGCTACAGAAGAGTGGAGGACTAACTCCAGAAAGAATGAAGAGATGGAGCCAAAGCAAAAACAACACCCAGTTGTGGTTGTGACTGGTGATGGAAGTAAAGTCTGATGCTGTAAACAACACTGCATAGTAAACTGGAATGTCAGGTCCATGAATCAAGGCAAATTGGAAATGGTCAAACAGGAGATGGCAAGAGTGAACATCGACATTCTAGGAATCAGCTAACTAAAATGGACTGGAATGGGTGAATTTAATTCAGATGACCATTATATCTACTCCTTAGAAGAAATGGAGCAGCCCTTATGATAAACAAAAGAGTCCAAAATGCAGTACTTGGACGCAATCTCAAAAATGACAGAATGATCTCTGTTCATTTCCAAGGCAAACCATTCAGTACCACAGTAATGCAAGTCTATGCCCCAACCAACAGTGCTGAAGAAGCTGAAGTTGAACAGTTCTATGAAGACCCACAAGACTTTCTAGAACTAACACCCAAAAAAGATGTCCTTTTCATTATAGGGGACTGGAATGTAAAAGTAGGAATCAAGAGATACCTGGAGTAACAGGCAAATTTGGCCTCAGAATATAAAATGAAGCAGGGTAAAGACTAACAGAGTCTTGTCAAGAAAATCCACTGGTCGTAGCAAATACCCTCTTCCAACAACACAAGAGAAGACTCTACACATGAACATCACCAGATGGTCAATAGCAAAATCAGATTGATTATATTCTTTGTAGTCAAGGATGGGGAAGTTCTATACAGTCAGCAAAAACAAGACCAGGAGCTGACTGTGACTCAGATTATGAACTCCTGGTTACAAACTTCAGACTTAAATTGAATAAAATAGGGAAAACCACTAGACCATTCAGGTATGATCTAAATCAAATCCCTTACAGTGGCAGTGACAAATAGATTCAAGAGATTAGATCTGATAAACAGAGTGCCTGAAAAACTATGGACAGAGGTTCATGACATTGTAGAGGAGACAGTGATCAAGACCATCCCCAAGAAAAAGAAATGCAAAAGGGCAAAATGGTTGTCTGAGTAGGCCTTACAAATAGCTGAGAAAAGAAGTGAAAGGCAAAGGAGAAAAGGAAAGATATTCATTTGAATGCAGAGTTCCAAAGAATAGCAAGGAGAGATAAGAGAGCCTTCCTCAATGATCAATTCAAAGAAATAGAGGAAAACAACAGAATGGGAAAGACTAGAGATTTCTTCAAGAAAAATAGAGATACCAAGGGAATATTTCATGTAAAGATGGGCACAATAAAGGACAGAAATTGTATGGACATATCAGGAGCAGTAGATATTAAGAAGAAGTGGCAAGAATACACAGAAGAACTGTACAAAAAAGATCTTCATGACCCAGATAATCACAATGGTGTGATCACTCACCTAAAGGCAACCATCCTAGAATGCAAAGTCAAGTGGGCCTTAGGAAGCATGACTATGAACAAAGCTAGTGGAGGTGATGGAATTCAAGTTGAGCTATTTCAAATCCTAAAAGATTATGTTGTGAAAGTGCTGCACTCAATATGCCAGCAAATTTGGAATACTCAGCAGTGGCCACAGGACTGGAAAAGGTCAGTTTTCATTCCAACCCCAAAGAAAGGCAATGCCAAAGAATGTTCAAACTACTGGTCAACTACACTCATCTCACACGCTAGTAAAGTAATGCCCCAGATTCTCCAAGCCAGGTTTCAACAGTAGGTGAATCATGAACTTCTAGATGTTCAAGCTGGATTTAGAAAGGGCAGAGGACCTCATGCAAAGAGTTAACTCATTGGAAAAGACTCTGATGCTGGGAGGGATTGGGGGCAGGAGGAAAAGGGGACGACAGAGGATGAGATGGCTGGATGGCATCACCAACTCGATGGATGTGAGTCTGAGTGAACTCCAGGAGATGGTGATGGACAGGGAGGCCTGGCATGCTGCGATTCATGGGGTCGCAAAGAGTCAGACACGACTGAGCGACTGAACTGAACTGAACTGAGGAACCAGAGATCAAATTGCCAACATCCGTTGGATCATCAAAAAAGCAAGAGAGTTCTAGAAAAACACCTACTTCTGCTTTATTGACTACGCCAAAACATTTGACTGTGTGGATCACAACAAATTGTGGGAAATTCTGAAAGAGATGGGAATACAAGACCACCTCACCTGCATCCTGAGAAATCTGTATGCAGGTCAAGAAGCAACAGCTAGAACTAGACATGGAACAACAGACTGGTTCCAAATTGGAAAAGAAGCATGTCAAGGCTGTATATTGTCACCCTGTTTATTTAACTTATATGCAGAAAACATCATGTGAATGATGGGCTGGATGAAGCACAAGCTGGAATCAAGATTGCTGGGAGAAATATCAATAACCTCACATATGCAGATGACACCACCCTTATGGCAGAAAGCAAAGAAGAACTAAAGAGCCTCTTGATGAAAGTGAAAGAGGAGAGTGAAAAAGTTGGCTTAAAGCTCAACATTCAGAAAACTAAGATCATGGCATCCAATCCCATTACTTCATGGCAAATAGATGCAGGAACAATGGAAACAGTGAGAGACTTTATTTTTGGGGGCTCCAAAATCACTGCAGATGGTGACTCTAGCCATCAAATTAAAAGTGCTTTCTCCTTGGAAGAAAAGCTATGAACAACCTGGGCTGCACATTAAAAAGCAGAGACATTGTTTTGCCAACAAAGGTCCATCTAGTCAAAGCTATGGTTTTTCCAGTAGTCATAGATGGATGTGAAAGTTGGACCATAAAGAAGGCTGAGTGCTAAAGGATCGATGCTTTTGAACTGTGGTGTTGGAGAAGACTCTTGAGAGACCCTCAGACTGCAAGGAGATCAAACCAGTCAATCCTAAAGGCAATCAGTACTGAATATTCATTGGAAGGACTGATGCTAAAGCTGAAACTCCAAATCTTTGGCCACCTGATGTGAAGAACTGACTCACTGGAACAGACCCTGATGCTAGAAAAGATTGAAGTGGGAGGAGAAAGGGTTGACAGAGGATGAAGTGGTTGGATGGCATCACTGACTTGATGGACATGAGTTTGAGTAAGCTCTGGGTGTTGGTGATGGACAGGGAAGCCTGGTGTGCTGCAGTCCATGGGGTCACAAAGTGTCGGATGCAACTGAGGGACTAAATTGATTTATAAAGTGAGATAATAATAAAAATGGCTGTCTCAAATGGTTGCTGATGTGATTAACAGTTAATACATGCAATGTACTTAAAAGAGGGTTAGGGATTCCCTGGTGGCTGTAATGGTAAAGAATCATCTACAATGCAGGAACCAGAGTTTGATCCCTGAGTCTGAAAAATGGCCTGGAGAAAGGAATGGCTACCCACTGCAGTATTCTTGCCTGGAGAATTCCATGAGCAGAAGAGCCTGGCAGGCTACAGTCTGTGCATTCGCGAAGAGTCAGACACAACTGAGTGATAAACACAGGCACATAGCAAGTGCTCAATACACATGAATTACTATTTGTTTTTATTTACAGTGCCTAACAGGATGCCTGGAACATAGCACATGCTCAATAAATGCCTGATGAATGAGTGAATAAGGAGTAGAATCAGGTAGGTCTTATTGCCAACCAGCAAGCTTTGTAAGGGTTGGACACAATGTATTCCCCTCACAGTTGTAACGTGTAATGCCTAACACAGTTTCAAGCATCATGTTCTTCCTCAGTCCCTATGAGCGATACGAACTCATGAGATGAGGAAATCTGAAGTGATATATATGTTTATTACAGCTACTTAAAATTGTATTTAAAACTTCAATAAACACACTTCTAAAATCAAAAAGAAATGTAGAACCCAAATCTTTCCCTGTAAATCATTGTACTAGATATTTTATTATCATTAGAGATGGACTCACATTGTAATTAGGGCTTTCCAGGTGGTACATTGGTCAAGAACACGCCTGGCAATGCAGGAGATGCAAGAGACCTGGGTTCGATCCCTGGATTGGGAAGATTCCCTGGAAAAGGAAATGACAACCTGCTCCAGTACTCTTGCCTGGAAAATTCCATGGCCAGAGGAGCCTGGCAGGCCACATTCCACAGGGTCACAATGAGTCGGACATGATTGAACATGTACACATACACACATCGTAGTTGGTTCTCAGTGAAACTAACCAGCAGTGTGACTCATACAAAAATAAAAGGGAAGAAAAGAAAGGAGAGAAGCCTTCAGGAAATTCCTTTCTACCTTTAGAAACATTAAAAGCCATTACTGTCAAAGTGCTACATTTAAGTGAATACCCTCACCGATTAGAACAAGTTAATCCTGATGGAAAATGGCCTTGAAAATTGGTTTTGAACTTCCCAACTGAGCCAGTTGTGCCCAGGGGAGGAGGAAGCATCCTTGTTCTTGCCTGCACAAACATATGCTGGAAAGACACACAATCCTTGACACAGCCTAGTGGGGTTTGCATCCTAGTACAACAACTTTTAACCATATATCCTGAGCGAGTTATTTGACTTCTTTATAATTCTGCGCTTTCATCCGCAAAATGATAATGAGATTAAAAATCACACTACATATTTGCTGTATTAAATATGATCATGTATATAGAGTTCATAGCATGGTGCCTGGCATGTGGTAGGTACTCAAGAGATGGTAGATTTTTCTTTTATCATTCTGAGCTTTAACCCTTGACATCTCAATTTGTTGACTGAATCATCTGAACAGAAATACAGCAGTCATTTCCCAAATGTAAACACATAGTACCTTGGTGACCCTTTGCAAGAGAGTCTGTATAAGTAGCATAGAGTCTCTTACAATCACTATATTTGAGTAGAATATTAGAACCCTGGCCATTCAATTTTCTAGCTCTGTGACCCTGGTCAAATTACTTATAACCTCATTGTGCTTCATTTCGTCTTTCATAGAATGGAAATAGTAGTAGTATTTATTTTCTAGGATTATTGTGAATAAATGAAATTGTTTATTACAGCCTTAATAAGAAACCCAACACATTGTACAAACAAATGTTAGGAATGATAATAACATAATAGGCTCATCCCTAGCCCTTGAAATCTACTTGATATTCCTTTGTTGTAATGAATTAAAGATTCATACGAAACTATAGTCTTGAGAAGAATATATTGAGTACAAAAGTGCTGTTCCATTTATTAAGCACCTACTGTATCCACAGTACTCTTCTAAGTGCTTTATAGATATCACTTTTACTTTCAGAGCAACACCATGTGGTAAACATGGTTATTCTCATTTTAAAAAACACAGCAACTGAGATCAAGATGGAAGAATAGGAGGACGCAGAGCTCACATCCTGGAAGCTATGAAAATTGTACTGATGAATCTATTTGCAGGGCAGGAATAGAGATGCAGATGTAGAGAATGAACTTGTGGACACAGAGGGGGAAGAGGACGGTGGGAATAATTGGCAGAGTAGCACTGACATATATACAGTATCATGTGTAAAATAGAGAGCTAGTGGGAAGCTGCTGTTAAACACAGGGAGTCCAGCTCAGTGCTCTTGTGATGACTTACAGGAGTGGGATGTGGAGGAGGGAGGAGCCTCAAGAGGGAAGGGATATATTGCATGCTCGGTCACTTCAGTTGTGTCTGACTCTTTTGCAACCCCATGGACTGTAGTCCTCCAGGCTCCTCTGTCCATGGGATTCTTCAGGCAAGAATACCGGAGTGGGTTGCCATCTCACTCCAGCAGATCTTCCTGACTCCTGAAGCTTGGCAGGCAGATTCTTTATCACTGGGTCACCTGAGGGAGGGGATATATGTATACCTATAGCTGATTCACATTGATGTACAGCAAAAACCAAGACAACATTGCAAAGCAATTATATTCCAATAAAGATACATCTACAAAGGATACCTACTAAACACTGGCAGAAGGTCACATGCAACCAAAATTGCAAAAAAAGTACATCATGTAACTGGGTAGCATGAAAGGAAAAAAAAAAAAAAAAGGAATCAAGATGGGCCCTGTGCCCCTGGGAAGGAGCTATGGAGAAGGAAAGGTTCTTTCACCCAGGAAACCCCTTTCACCAGCTGGGAGATCAGCCAGGACAGAAGGGAGCTTCGGAGGCTCAGAGGGGAGTGCAGCAGCTGGACTGTGGCAGGAAAAGCATAGATATACCAGTACAGAGGGTCCGGGTTGACCCCCTGGTACATCTGCTGGTACACGTCAGGGATGGGTGCTGCAACTCTGGTTTCAGAGGACAGAGCCTGGAAGAGGACTGGGGCTGGAAGAGCGGAGACATCCTGAATGGGACTGGTGTGTGGACCAAGCTGCAACCAGGTAGGGGGAGAGGGGTGTGCGCAAGAAGGAGCCTGGGTCAGCCATAGAAGCCTCACTGTTAATGTGTGTATTAATATTTGAAGGCAGGGGCAGGGACTGCCATAGCAGTCTCATGATTGGCCTGCTCACAGCAAGTTTAAAACTCTGTGAGCCTGCAAGCCTGCCCACCTGCAGAGGTAGGGCTGAAATCCGTGCCAATCCCAGGGGCTGCACAACTTTAGAAACAGGATAAAATCTGAGCCAAGTCCCAGACACTGTGTGACCCACGAATTTCTACACTGCAGGCAGCTTCGTAAACTCAGCATCTGTGGAATATCCAAGTGCATTACTGGTGTTTCCATGGCTGGGGCAGGAAAATGACCCAAATGAAAAGATATACTGTGTTTATGGATATGAAGAATCAATATTGTTAAAATGGCCATTCTACTCAAAGCAATCTACAGACTTAATGTGATCCCTATCAAATTAGTACTCTCTTAAGTGGCACAGTGGTTAAAAAATCTGCCTGCCAATGCAGGAGATCCAAGAGACATGGGTTTGATCCCTCCAGGGAAGATCCCCTGGAGGAGGAAATGGCAACCCACTCAAATATTCTTGCCTAGAACATTCCATGGACAGAGGAGCCTGGTGGGAGTCCATGCAGTTGCAAAGAGCTGGACATGACTGAGCACACACTCACACACACTCTATCAAATTAACCCGGACATTTTTTCACAGAACTAGAGCAAGTTATCTTAAAATTTATATGGGACCATGAAAGACCCAGAATTGCAAAAGCATCCTGAGGGAAAAGAACAAAGATGGAGGCATAACCCTCCCAGACTTCAGACAATATTACATAGTGACAGTAATCAATACAGTATGGTATTGGCACAAAAGCAGACATATGGATCAATGGAACAGAGTACAGAGCTCAGAAATAAACTCAAACTCCTACAGTCAATTAATCTTCCACAAAGGAGACAAAATTATACAATGGAAAAAAGACAGTCTCTTCAAGTAGTGCTGGGAAACCTGGACAACTACATGTAAATCAATGAAGTTAGAACACACCCTCTCACCATACACCAAAATAAACTTAAAATGGCTCAAAAAGATTTAAATATATGGCAAGAAACTATAAAAGTCCCAGAAGAAAACATTCTCTGACATAAATCACAGCAATGTTTTCTTAGGTCAGTTTCCCAAAGCAACACATGTATACCTGTGGCAGATTCATTTTGATATATGGCAAAACCAATACAATATTGTAAAGTTAAATAAAATAAAATTTAAAAAAAGAAATAAACCAAAAATAAACAAATGGGACCTAACCAAACTTATAAGCTTTTGCATAGCAAATGAAACCATAAACAAAATGAAAAAATATCATAAAGCCTGTGAGAAAATATTTGCAAATGATATGACGGACAAGGGTTTAATTTCTAAAATATACAAACAGCTCATATAACTCAACAACAACAACTCCCAAACAACTCAATTAAAAAATAGGCAGAAAACCTAAACAGACATTTCACCAAAGAAGTCACACAGATGGCCAACAGGCATATGAAAAGATACTCAACATTGCTAATTATTAGAGAAATACAAATCAAAATTACAATGAGATACCACCTCACCCTGGTCAGAATGGTCATCATTTAAAAGTTTATAAATAACATATGTTAGAGTGTGGAGAAAAGGAAACCCTCCTATACTGTTTACGGGAATGTAAATTGGTGCAGCTACTATGAAAAAGAATACAGAGGTTTCTTAAAAAAAAAAACAGAATAGAGTTATACTATACGATCCAACAATCCCACTCCAGGGCATATATATATATATATATATATATATATATATATATATATGTATGTATGTATGTATATGTATATATTGGGAGAGCACTGTAATTTGAAAAGAGCCATGCACCCAATTTTCACTGAAGCACTATTTACAATAGCCAAGAAATGGAAGTAAGCTAAATATCCATTGACAAGAATGAATAAAGATGTGGTAGAAGTATATAATGGAATATTACTCAGTCATAAAGAAGAAGAATGTAATACCATTTGCAGCAACATGGATGGACCTAGAGGTTGTCACACTAAGTACGCCAGAAAGAGAAAGACAAGTATCATGGTATCTCATTTATTAAATTGAGAAAATGACACAAATGTACTTAAAGTTATGGTTGCCAAAGGGGAAAGAGGAGGGGGAGGAATAAATTAGGAGTTTGAGATTAGCAGATACAAAATACTGTATATATTAAATAAAAAACTAAACAGCAAGTACCTACTATATAGCATAGGGCAATAACTTGTAATAAATAATAAAGAAAAAGAATCTCTATTATATATATCTTATTATGGCTTCCCTGGTAACTCAGCTGGTAGAGTCTGCCTGCAACTCAGGAGACCCTGGTTTGATTCCTGGGTTGGGAAGATCCCCTGGAAAAAGGATAGGCTACCCATTCTAGTATTCTTGCCTGGAGAATCCCCATGGACAGAGGAGTCTGCTGGGCTACAGTCCATGGGGTCTCAAAGAGTTGGACATGACTGAGTGACTAAGCACAGCACAGCATGTGTATATGTATGTGTGTATGTACATATATATATATATAATTTTTATAGAGAGTATATATATAGAGAGAGTATTTATATATATTATTTATATATATTGAGTGTTTTTATTTTATATATATATATATATATATACACACACACACACACACATACACACACACACACACACACATACTCAATCACTTTGCTGTGCACCAGAAACAAACACAACATTGTAAATCAGTTATACTTCACTTTTAAAGAAAGCTGAGGAAAAGAAGCCACACCAAGTAAGATATTTTAAGAAAGCTATCCAAGACCACATATATAAAGAAGTGAACTAAGAAAAAGGCAGAATTGTGATGAGCCCAGTTCTGTCTGACACCAAAGCCTAAATTCTTTTCATCACATCTTTAATCTGTCATTATGAATTTGTTTACTAGATTAGATAGCTGTCATCAGAATGAGAGAGCCCCTTGGAGGATGAGACAGAGGACAAAGTTCAAGAATGAAGGAGAACAAAAGAAAACTGCTCAAACATGGCTTGGCCTCAGGCCAGTCCTCCCAAAGGCTCTATAGTCTCTGGCACTTTTTCTAGCTGTTTCAAGGTCCACTGGTTTTCCCTGTGTTTTTTGCCCTAGGTTTATACTGATTTCCCAACTTATAAAAACTCATTCTAATCTCAGTATTTTAATTTCCATAGCAGTATGTGAAATGTTGGGCTTCTTTCTTGCTCTGCCCCCCTTGTTTTTTAAAAAAATCATATAGACTATAGACCTTCCTTTCACCTTTTTATTACCCAGCAGTTTATGTTTTTCCCACTATTGACCTGACTCCCAATGTTTGCACTGCTGATGATAATTGCACATCTCTCTCAAGTAGATATTAGCAGGGAAAACAGCATCACACAGGGGCTGAGGATACTGTTTAAACACAGTTTATGGACAATCTGCTTCTGTTTTTGTTTTGTCACTATTTCATCTGCTTTTCTATCAGTGATGTTACCACTGAGGAAGTTGTTTCATTCACATTTGTTTTTTGTTCACTGGAATTCAAAGTCCAATTCTCCCTCCTTGCATTCTAGATGTGTAGGCTGATTTGGGACATCATGGTTGTAGCCAGACAGAAAACTGCAAAGTTATCCATACTAAATAGATCTACAACAGAGAAGGTGCCAGAGCAAGGAAGTAACTCAGGAATTCACCATCAAGGAAACCTAAGTACTTCTGAAAATTCTAGAGCCCTAGAAACAGAATAGTGGACTTACTAAGGTACTTAGGAGGTACTTCAAACCCATTTGAGAATCTGAAAATTCACAAACAATGATGTACTATTCCATAGCACTTTCAGGAGAAAAGAAAACAAGACAGACACATTTCAAGTCTGCACAATTGTAGATTGTGTCATACAGCCAAATCTTTCTTAGACCACTCTTGCAGCCCTCCCTAATAGCCCCCAATAGCCTCCACCGCACGTTTATTTCAAGTACAATTCAGACAAAGAAGAAAGTTCTGTTTATTTTTAGATCTTCAAATTTGTCCTTCCTCCCTCACCCATGGATCCCATTCGGTTAAGCTGAGTTAACAAATAGGGGGATTAAAGAGACTAGGTGAGGGAACTGCTTTCAAGTCTTGAGGAAAATAGTAAATCAGACTGAGCATTTGCAATCTGGCATATCTAGATGCATAGATCAGACTTGAGAAAGAATCAATAAAGAAGACAAAGCTATCGATAGATTGTACTCACTGGGGCCCTGTTTACATTACTACACTGACTTGATGGACATGAGTTTGAGCAAGCTCCAGCGGTTGATGACGGACAGGGAAGCCTGGCGTCCTGCAGTCCATGGGGTCGCAAAGAGTCGGACACGACTAAGCAACTGAACTGAACTGAACCAAGTGTAATGATATCTTCGTTTGAATTTATGCCCCTTTCCTCTATTACAGCTGGTCATGACTATCAATTTTTAAAGTGTGGATTTTGCTAACACAAGTGAATTGTATAGTTTCATTTCCTGAAACATCTAACCTTAATCAATCTTTTCAAAGAATAATAGATCTAAGGAAGGTAGATAGTATATGAGTAAAGTCTATAGAAATGGTTATTCTACACGAAAGAACTATAAACAGGACCCTAATGGATCCTAAATTTGCTAATAGTTTTCCCCATTTGTGGACATTGGTCAAGTTCATCTTTTAGCCAAGAGAGCTTTTCAATGAAAAGCCCCAGATTAAAAACAAACAGATCCTTCTGGCTGAATCAGCAGTCAACTTTTTCAAGGATATAGCTAATCTCTTCTCTAGTGTAAACTGGAAACTTGCCACTATATCCACTCCCCAACTTCCTGCTTTCCTCTCCTTTGTCCAGAGCCAAACCCATTTTTTTGACAACTTTACATCCCTACTGTGAATCATGAGTGAAGTGAAAGTCACTGCCGTGTCTGACTCTTTGCAACCCCATGGACTATGCAGTCCATGGAATTCTCCAGGCCAGAATACTGGAGTGGGTAGCCTTTCCCTTCTCCAGGGGATCTTCCCAACCCGGGGATTGAACCCAGGTCTTCTGCATTGCAGGCGACTCTTTACCAGCTGAGCCACCAGGAAAGCCCAAGAATACTGAAGTGGGTAGCCTATCCCTTCTCCAGCAAATCTTCCCAACCCAGGAATTGAACTGGGGTCTCCTGCATTGCAGGCAGATTCTTTACCAATTGAGCTATCAGGGAAGCCCCTGAATCATGAAGATGAGGAGAACTGTTCCTATTTAGAGACTGTGGCCCATACCTATTTGCCTCTGCCTATAAGGAAGTTTCCAGAGGCAACAGGGTTGCTCTTAGAGTTAAAAAAAAAAAAAGAGTCGAATGGGTAAAGTTAGTCTACAAATACCTACGTGTGGCCTCTGTTTTAGTTTATTCCACATTAGCATCTCCATATTCAACCAAATGAAATTTAGTGCACTTTTTCAGAGTACTAAGATGATGGAAACTCAAATGTATTATGAAGTGGCAACTTGAAAACTATTAAAGAAACATGAGCAAACAGTTTATATCTCTTCTATAAAGTGACTGCAAAAAACTTAAGGAGAATTAAGTACATACATTTTTATTCTTTACATGTTTTACTTTTTAATTTAAATTTTAAGAAATTTAAGTATTTTATTCCCCCTCCATGATCCATTCTTGAATGCTCTTCTCACTAAATGACAGAGTACAAGTGAGGTTGCCACTGCTATTGTAACATATACTGATTTAGGAAAGTGAAATAGCTTTCCATCCAGCCATGTCTAGGCCAACTTAAACCTTACTGATACCACTATTCAATAGCTGTATGATATGAGCATGATGTATCCCAATTCTCAAACCTTTTATCACCTATCAAGATCCATTTGAAAAGATTCTTTAATAATACCATCTTTCAACTCTTCTGTGAATGTAAAATATTTCAAAACAAAAATAGAAAAGAAAAATTGAACTAGAATATTTTTATTACATTCTAGATGTTAGTCTAAGTTGTATGAGAAAGCAGTTTTATTTGTTATGGTCCAGACTGATGAACAGAAAGAGAGGGTGGGAGCACATCCTGGTAACTGTAGTATCTGGTACAGAGGTAGTGGGTAAGTGGGGTAGCAAGGTAACAGCTCTCCATATAAATGATCATCAAGTATCAAGAGGAGCAAGAATTCTCTTTTTCAGACTCATGGAGTGGATTTGCCAGATATCAGACAAAAGAGTAAGACATGGGTAGATTCTATGACTATTAATAAGCACTCTGTATGTTATTAGCATCAACTAAGAGCTTTATGTTAGTTTTTTTAATCACTGCTATAATAAAGTACCACTAATGTGGCTTAAAACAACAACCACTAATTACCTGACTATTCTCTAGGACACGAGGCAACATAAGTTTGGCCAGGTATTTGGCACAGGGTCTTACAAGGCCCAAATCAAGGTGCTGGCCGGTGACTTTACTAGAGGTTCTAGGGGGAAATCTGCTTCCAGAATCATCCATATTATTGGCAGAATTCAGTTCCATGCAACTAGAGGACTGAATTCAGATTTCCTTGCTTGCTCTCAGCTGGGGGTTGTTCTCAGTTTCTAGAGTTCATGTATATTTCCTGGCCCATGGCTCCTTTCATCTTCAAAGCCAGCAATGGTGTTGGGCGTAGAAAAGTTCTTATGACTCATGTATTTCTGACTTCTTCTTCTGCTTTTAAGGGCTCATGTGATTATACTGTCCCGTTCCATCACCTCCCAGATAATCCATGATAATCTCCCTATTTTAAAATCAACTGAAAGGTAACAACTATGACAAAGTCCATTTTGCTATATAAGGGAATGTGTAAGATATATACCCAGTCTTGGAAATTGAGTAGAATCTTTGTGGGGCAACTACAGTCTTCCCACTTACATGCATCCTAAATTCGACTGTGCAGCCTCTGTCAGCATCAACTCTTCACTCTAACACCTCACACACATCATCTTAATACATCAGAAGTAAATGCAAGCAATAGAATTCTGCCACACTCCATTTCCCATAATGCTACGGTATTCAGAAGGCAAACGTGACATATCAGTTGAGCTAATTATCTTAAATCATGAAAGACTCTAAGAATATATTGAAATATAAATGACTATATCAATGGCTTTTTTCATACAGCTCTTGAAACAATGCTTCTGTGGATGTAGAAAAGGACACTTTCAAATAAAACCTCTGTAGTACTCTCAAAACTGGGCATATTAATAAGAGAGAACAGTTTTGAGCTAAAATCCTGTGCCATCAAAGGTGAGGGAAGGAGATATATTGGGTAGGCCAAAAAGTTCATTCAGTTTTCTGTACCATCATATGAAAACCCAAACAAACTTTTTGGCCAACCCAATACACTGTTTAGCATTTCCCATAAACCTAAACACAAGTAAAAGACCTTCTTTACAGGAAAATTCAAAGATCAGGAACCCACCCTGGAAGAGGACTAGGCTAAAAATAAATCCATTATATCCATTTGTCAAAAGAAACAAGTGAAAAAGCTCCAATGTCTCCTTATGAAATACCTCTGTAATTGATTTTTTCCTTCAGTTTTTATGAACTGACTACAGAACACGACAAGGAAAGCCTGCCAACTGAATAAAAAAGTATTATAAACCATACACAAAACACACACACACACACAAAAATCACAGCACTGTCCCCTCCGGGCATGTTCCAAAATCTAATCCCAATGATAATCTGATCCACACAGCTCAGCCACGTAATTTCTTCATTTTGAAATGTAAATTGATTCAGTGAATCATTTAAATTTTCTTTAACTGATTATTAATATTGCAATAAAGGGCTTAAGAATATGAAATTAAAATTCTTTTAACTCTCCTGTAAAGCAGCAATGTGTTCATTTGTAAGGATTTTCCTATCAGCAACTTCGATTGGCCTGTCCATGTGTATTTGGAAGAACTCTTCACTTAATGACTATTAAGTAATGTGGTTTGTCAGGGAAAAGGGACTTCATTACCATTGCAAATGATTCACTTGCAGGAAAACACTGTCCGCTCCATTTCCACAGCTGTTTTGTCTTAAATACCTACCCATTAATGCTCTATCTCAGTAGACATGTTTACTTAACTCAAAGAAACAATCGTTGTCTTAGAGGATTAAGGAGTATTTTCTTGGCTTTCATGGGAATATTAGTTTTTCCCTCTTTGTGTGTGATTTTCATTCACACTTCAGGTTCCTCTATGTTGCTTTCTTTACGCCCAAATTCAGAAAGGACTGCTTGCCGTGCTGTATGCCATTTTACTCACAGTTAATATTTCTTCTCCCACTAACACTTTCTGAACCTTCATATTTAAAGACAATGAATTTGCTATGCTTGTACTCTATAAATAGAGATGGTGTCTTAATTATACTTTCAAATTGCAGCGTCTGTTTCCAGCTGTGCATATGAATGTTTGTGATCAGGATGTATGCTCCAGTATGTTTATTTTTAATCCCAAATTATACCCTTCACAAGCCAAAACGAAATGTGAGATGATCAACTTTTATTTGCAGACACGTGTCAACTGCTTGTTAATAGTTCCATTCTTGAACCTTTCTCAATATAGCTCTGAGAGTTTCCCCTTGCCTGTAGTCTGAGGGAACACATAGCCTGAAAGGTTTCTCACTGAAAGGTGGGTGTGCCTACTGTACTTCCCAAGGCTTAGCAAGTGAGGCGCCTCAGCCTTGGCAGCTGTGGAGCATCTCCATGTACTTCTCTGGATCTTCTCTGAAGAGTCATGATAGATTTTGAGAAAGCTACACTATTTAAGGAGATTGCAATTTGAAAACTGAGCCAGATGCACTCCCTCAGGCTATTCATAAGATTATCAGTAAGATGGGATAGAGCATGGCTTTAAAACATCTTCTAATGTGGCTTACAACTAATTAAGAAAACACACACACACACACAGAAAACCCTACAATATAGCATCCGATGCAAGAGTATGCTTAAGACACCCACGGTATTAGCTTATTCATTTCCTATTCTTCTCTAACGAGTCAGTCACCCACAGAGGCTCAGACCTATTTTTTTCTCCACCTTGTATGCTATTCTGACTTAAGTGAAAGAAAGGAAGTTGCTCAGTCATGTCAGACTCTTTGCGACCCTATGGACTGTAGACCACCAGTCTTCTCTGTCCATGGGATTTTCCAGGCAAGAATACTGGAGTGGGTTGTCATTTTCTTCTCCAGGGGATCTTTCCAACCCAGGGATTAAACTCAGGTCTCCCATATTGTGGTCAGGCTCTTTACCATCTAAGCCACCAGGGAATCCCATTTTGACCAAAGAAAGTATGTTTTGCATAATTTGACAATCTAAGGCTTTCAGCATTCTACTTGGGAGGACTTACAGAAGATAATAATTGGAACATGTAAGACTTTATGAATGGTCCCACAGAGAGCAAAAAGAAAAAAAGCAGTGGGTTTTTATACTGAAAGACCAGTAAGCAAAGATGGTAAAACTATTTGTGATTATAAAGGGTATGGCCTTAGAAACAACCTATTGCCAATATTATCTACATCTGATATAAGACTACTGGGCCTTATTTGTGGACACACAGTAATTTATAAGAATCAATAGATAGCTTTTTTTGCTAAATCAATATCAACTCAGTTTCTAGTTGCAAATATATACTGATTTTTTTTTATGAGGAGGAAGTTTTAGCAGGTTAGTGGATGATTATAAGTAGAAGCTTCTAACACTGAAGAGTTAAAAGCAACCTCAGTAGCAAAATTAAGTTTACATAGATACCATTATTACTGTTTACATTAATAAATCTCTTTTTCATTTGACAAATTCATGTCCCTTATAAGATCTGAATTTGCCCTTATATTAATAAAATCAGTCATATTATAAAGAAGCATGTGAAATTTACAGACATTGAACTTTATTTTATTTGAAAATCCAAGATTTTGAGTATGCGAGAATGATACTTACTGAAAGTAATGCCTACATAGCAGTTCAAAACTGTTTCAAAGAGTCAAGGGGGTGAGAGAGAGATGGACATTGATTTGTGTTCAAATCCAACTGTAGCTTTGTAATAGACACTTAAAATTTAACATTTCCAAAACTGAACACTCAATTTCCTTCCCTTCCAACCCCCCATGCCCAGTATTCAGTATTCCCCATACAAGTGAAATGACATTACCTTGAGCAAAGTCTAGCCTTTATAGACTTCGCTCTCCCCTCACACATCTCACCATTTAATTCATCACCAAGTCCTGCTTGTGAAAGTGTTAGCTGTTTCATGCATATCCGACTCTTTGCAACCCCATGGAACGTAGCCTACCAGGCTCCTCTGTCCATGGGATTCTTCAGGCAAGAATACTAGAATGGGTTGCCATGCCCTCCTCCAGGGGACTATTCCAACCCAGGGGTCAAATCTGGGCCTCCTGCATTGGCAGACCTGAAGTCTTGCTTACTCTAATATAAACTAAGTCTGACCATTTGTCTGAATGTCTACCATCCAGTCCAAGCCACCACCATGACTCACTTGGACTACTGTAACTGGATCCTAACTGTTCTGTTCCCATCTTTGGCTCCCAATATTCTAATCTCTATTAAATAAAAAGTAATATTTTAAAAATGCAATTCACATAGCACTCTTCCACTCAAAACACATCAATGGTTTCCAATTACCATTGTACAAAGAATAAAAAGAAACTTCATATTACTTAAGGCCTACAGACCTAACTTCTACCTACTTCTTCAACCTCATTTTAACACTCTCCCTTCATTCACTACACCGCAACTGCAGCAGCTTTTTTTACATTTTCAAATGCCCGTGCATATTACAACCATATAAACTTTGCACATTTCCTTCCTCTGTCTGTAATCCTCTGCCTCGTATTTCCACAGAACTGGTTCCTTGTTGCCATTCCAGTCCAAGATTAAAATTCCTCTTCTCATATAAACCTACTATGACTGCTCAATCTAAAGTATTAAAAGTTCCTTCCTTTTTCCTATCTATTAACATATTTTTTCCACCTGCTAGACAGCAAGGACATTATCTCTCTGGTTAGCTGCTATATCCCTAGAGTCTTAACTATTGTTGGGCACACAGCCAAAATATTGGAGTGGGTAACCTTTCCCTTCTCCAGGGGATCTTCCCAACCCAGGGATTGAACCCAGGTCTCCCCCATTGCAGGTGGATTCTTTACTAGCTGAGCTCCAAGGGATGTCCTGTCAGTACTCAATGTTTGTTGAATAAGTACATATACTTTTGATTTAGTTGAATGTCACTATCATTTAGTTGGTTTACTTGTTTTTGGTATTGTTTTGCTTTCTTTTTCCAAATTACACTAAAACAGTCAAACTCATCTTTTTTTTTTTTAGTTCTTTTCCCTTCAGGCTATACACCTGGAAATGCTATATAATCTGTGGCGTGGAATAAGTGGTAAGGAAGGACGTCCATATATACACAGATAAAATATATTCAACAAGTGCAGCTTTTTTTGCCTGTCAAAGATTTTCTCCTTTCATTGACAATATGATTTTGCCTTGATTGCTTTCAACTGGTAATTTCACGTATGTGTGGAAATTCATTTCATTACAAGCTCAGATTGTCCCTTTTAAGCCTGATGTACCAGTTTGGGTTTTCTGTAGATTAGAACTTTAAAAATGAATCATCTTAATAAATGTGATGACAAATTACCAACACCAATATTAGGTAAGTAACAACCCTATTTAACCTAAAGAAAGTTCTGCTTTTTGCAACTCAGATTCCCCCTATGTAAATAGAGTTAGACTAGATGAACTCTAAGATCCCATCTATCTTCATCATTCTTTGCTACTACAGAGGTATCCCCAGTGCCTGTGCAATCTTTTATGTAAAATAGATGATGTTCCGCTAATAATGAAGAACAGGCAATGGCAACAGTGACTCAGCTAAATAAGGTGCAGAACAATCATTGCACAGAATAAATTTTTTTTTTTCCAACAAGAGTCAACAAATGGTTTTGAAACAACTCGGTAGCCATGTGAAAATTAAAGTTGGATTCCTATTTCATATCCCATCAAAAAACAAATTCCAGGTGGATCAAAGATTTATATTTATGAAATTAGGTAATAAAAATCACTAGGAAAAAAAATCATGGGGGAACTGTTTCAAATCATAGAGTAAGAACTGACTCATTTGAAAAGACCCTGATGCTGGGAAAGATTGAGGGCAGGAGAAGGGGATGACGGAGGATCAGATGCTTGGATGGCATCACCAGTACAATGGACATGGGTTTGGGTGGACTCCAGGAGTTGGTGATGGACAGGGAGGCCTGGCATGCTGAGGTTCATGGGGTCACAAAGAGTTGGACACGACTGAGCGACTGAACTGAAAGACCTAAGTTTGACCAAAAACCCAGAAGGAAAAACCTAAAAGCCCACATTTGAAAATCTGATCAGTTAAGTCACTTAGTCATGTCCAACTCTTTGTGACCCCATGGACTGCATCATGCCAGGCCTCCCTGTCCATCACCAATTCTCGGAGTTTAACCAAACTCATGACCACTGAGTCAGTGATGCCATCCAACCATCTCATCCTCTGTCATCCCCTTCTCCTCCCACCTTCAATCTTTCCCAGCATCAGGGTCTTTTCAAATGAGTCAGTTCTTCACATCAGGTGGCCAAAGTATTGGAGTTTCAGTGTCAACATCATTCCTTCCAATGAACACTCAGGACTGATCTCCTTGCAGTCCAAGGGACTCTCAAGAGTCTTCTCCAACACCACAGTTCAAAAGCATCAATTCATCTGCACTGAGCTTTCATTATAGTCCAACTCTCACACCCATATATGACTACTGGAAAAACCATAGTTTTGACTAGATGGACCTTTTTTGGCAAAGTAGTGTCTCTGCTTTTCAATATGTTATCTAGGTAGGTCATAACTTTCCTTCCAAAGAGTAAGTATCTTTTAATTTCATGGCTGCAATCACCATCTGCAGTGATTTTGGAGCCCAAGAAAATAAAGTCTGACACTGTTTCCACTGTTTCCCCATCTATTTCCCATGAAGTGATGGGACCAGATGCCATGATCTTCGTTTTCTGAATGTTGAGTTTTCAGCCAACTTTTTCAATCTCCTCTTTCACTTTCATCAAGAGGCTTTTTAGTTCCTCTTCATTTTCTGCCATAAGGGTGGTGTCATCTGCATATCCGAGGTTATTGATATTTCTCCCAGCAATCTTGATTCCAGCTTGTGCTTCTTCCAGACCAGCGTTTCTCACAATGTACTCTGGATATAAGTTAAATATGCACAGTGACAATATACAGCCTTGATGTACTCCTTTTCCTATTTGGAACCAGTCTCTTGTTCCATGTCCAGTTCTAACTGTTGCTTCCTGACCTGCATATAGGTTTCTCAAGAGGCAGGTCAGGTGGTCTGGTATTCCCATCTCTTTCAGAATTTTCCAGTTTATTGTGATCCACACAGTCAAAGGCTTTGGCATAGTCGCTTTTCTGGAACTCTCTTGCTTTTTCCATGATCCAGCGGATGTTGGCAATTTGATCTCTGGTTCCTCTGCCTTTTCTTTTTTTTTTTCTAATTTTATTTTATTTTTAAACTTTACATAATTTTATTAGTTTTGCCAAATATCAAAATGAATCCGCCACAGGTATACATGTGCTCCCCATCCCGAACCCTCCTCCTCCTCCTCCCCACACCATCCCCTGGGCCGTCCCAGTGCACCAGCCCCAAGCATCCAGCATCGTGCATCGAACCTGGACTGGCAACTCGTTTCCTACATGATATTTTACATGTTTCATTGCCATTCTCCCAAATCTTCCCACCCTCTCCCTCTCCCACAGAGTCCGTAAGACTGTTCTATACATCAGTGTCTCTTTTGCTGTCTCGTACACCGGGTTATTGTTACCATCTTTCTAAATTCCATATATATGCATTAGTATACTGTATTTATGTTTTTCCTTCTGGCTTACTTCACTCTGTATAATAGGCTCCAGTTTCATCCACCTCATTAGAACTGATTCAAATGTATTCTTTTTAATGGCTGAGTAATACTCCATTGTGTATATGTACCACTGCTTTCTTATCCATTCATCTGCTGATGGACATCTAGGTTGCTTCCATGTCTTGGCTATTATAAACAGTGCTGTGATGAACATTGGGGTACACATGTCTCTTTCCCTTCTGGTTTCCTCAGTGTGTATGCCCAGCAGTGGGGTTGCTGGATCATAAGGCAGTTCTATTTCCAGTTTTTTAAGGAATCTCCACACTGTTCTCCATAGTGGCTGTACTAGTTTGCATTCCCACCAACAGTGTAAGAGGGTTCCCTTTTCTCCACACCCTCTCCAGCATTTATTATTTGTAGACTTTTGGATCGCAGCCATTCTGACTGGTGTGAAATGGTACCTCATAGTGGTTTTGAGCCAAAGCGATCTTGAGAAAGAAGAATGGAACTGGAGGAATCAACCTACCTGACTTCAGGCTCTACTACAAAGCCACAGTTATCAAGACAGTATGGTACTGGCACAAAGACAGAAATATTGATCAATGGAATAAAATAGAAAGCCCAGAGATAAATCCACACACATATGGACACCTTATCTTTGACAAAGGAGGCAAGAATATACAATGGATTAAAGACAATCTCTTTAACAAGTGGTGCTGGGAAATCTGGTCAACCACTTGTAAAAGAATGAAACTGGACCACTTTCTAACACCATACACAAAAATAAACTCAAAATGGATTAAAGATCTCAACGTAAGACCAGAAACTATAAAACTCCTAGAGGAGAACATAGGCAAAACACTCTCCGACATACATCACAGCAGGATCCTCTATGACCCACCTCCCAGAATACTGGAAATAAAAGCAAAAATAAACAAATGGGACCTAATTAACCTTAAAAGCTTCTGCACATCAAAGGAAACTATTAGCAAGGTGAAAAGACAGCCTTCAGAATGGGAGAAAATAATAGCAAATGAAGCAACAGACAAACAACTAATCTCAAAAATATACAAGCAACTCCTACAGCTCAACTCCAGAAAAATAAACGACCCAATCAAAAAATGGGCCAAAGAACTAAATAGACATTTCTCCAAAGAAGACGTACAGATGGCTAACAAACACATGAAAAGATGCTCAACATCACTCATTATCAGAGAAATGCAAATCAAAACCACTATGAGGTACCATTTCACACCAGTCAGAATGGCTGTGATCCTCTGCCTTTTCTAAAACCAGCTTGAACATCAGGAAGTTCACGGTTCACATATTGCTGAAACCTGGCTTGGAGAATTTTGAGCATTACTTTACTAGCGTGTGAGATGAGTGCAATGTGCAGTAGTTTGAGCATTCTTTGGCATTGCCTTTCTTTGGGATCGGAATGAAACTGACCTTCTCCAGGCCCGTGGCCACTGCTGAGTTTTCCAGATTTGCTGGCATATTGAGTGCAGCACTTTCACAGCATCATCTTCCAGGATTTGAAATAGCTCAACTGGAATTCTGTCACCTCCACTAGCTTTGTTCATAGTGATGCTTTCTAAGGCCCACTTGACTTCACATTCCAGGATGTCTGGCTCTAGGTGAGTGATCACATCATCGTGATTGTCTTGGTCATGAAGATCTTTTTTGTACAGTTCTGTGTATTCTTGCCACCTCTTCTTAATATCTTCTGCTTCTGTTAGGTCCATACCATTTCTGTCCTTTATCGAGCCCATCTTTGCATGAAATGTTCCTTTGGTATCTCTGATTTTCTTGAAGAGGTCTCTAGTCTTTCCCATTCTGTTGTTTTCCTCTATTTCTTTGCATTGATCGCTGAGGAAGGCTTTCTTATCTGTTCTTGCTATTCTTTGGAACTCTGCATTCAGATGCTTATATCTTTCCTTTTCTCCTTTGCTTTTTGCTTCTCTTCTTTTCACAGCTATTTGTAAGGCCTCCCCAGACAGCCATTTTGCTTTTTGCATTTCTTTTCCATGGGGATGGTCTTGATCCCTGTCTCCTGTACAATGTCACAAACCTCATTCCATAGTTCATCAGGCACTCTATCAGATCTAGGCCCTTAAATCTATTTCTCACTTCCACTGTATAATCATAAGGGATTTGATTTAGGTCATACCTGAATGGTCTAGTGGTTTTCCCTACTTTCTAATTGCTGACAATTTGATCTTCTACTCTTCCCAATTAAATTTTATTGTTAAACATAAGCTTTGAACCAAAGGCAATAATTAAAAATTGTTTACACTAGAGAGGAAGGAGTGGTACTCTGTCCTTCCTTACCTGCCACCATCTCAAGCCAAATTATGGTGAGGTACAATCAAGAGTTTAACATGTATCACCTTGAATTTGAGCGTTGTAAGGACTGTTGCTGATGTAGGCCTAGAAAATATGTAAAGTCAAAATACTGTGGCTAGAGAGTCTTAGTGGAGTACAAAGAGGAAGGACTGCATCGAAAGTGATATGTATTTTCACCAATGGCAGGGAAAGGCTGCATTTTCTTCTGGGTCGTATGTGAAGCCCACAGAAGGTAGCCAGCTGTGAGCTATACTGTAAAAGGCTAAATACTAGAGAAGGCTCCCTACCAGATGTAAGGTGACCTCAGTTAGGATACTGGAGGTATCCTGCTAAAGCCATAACTGGATCTCCCCAGTTGGAGAATATCAGAGAAAATCACAAATGCACCCAAAGAGAAGAAGAATTAGCATTTTGGATACTGGTCACTCACAGAGAGCATTCCTATCAGATGACATCACTACTAGTCAAGTAAGTCCTTTTTGGTTCCTTACAAGTGCTTTCCTCTACAATTCCAACCTTAGAGGAATGAGAGTCAGCATGGTAATTTGAGGTTGAAGGAGGAGGAAAACAAGGAGGGACTACCATGCTCATCCCTTTCCCCTTTACTTCACTGCCTATGCATTCTCTCTCTTCATCTGTTGACTGGTCTTAAAAGTTGGAATTACCAGGGATTCTGTCCCAGACTTCCTGGTCTTTACTTACTACAGTTGCATAGGATCTCATCTACTTCCACAGTTTCCGCTAAGATGTTTATTTTATAACACTACTCTCTGAATTTACTTTGTTTTATGTATCATCTATCCTTCTCTACTAGGATATAAACTTAATGGCAGGGACTCTGCTGAGTCTCAAATACCTAGCAAAGTGTCCAGCATATGGATAAGAAGGTACTTTATCAGTTATTAATTGGGCTATGATAAACTGGGGTACAGAACTAAACAGGGCTCAGCCCTTGCCCTTCAAGAATTCACTACCTAGCAGAGAAAGCTGTATATGAACAGATTAACTGGATCAAATATTTGAGCCAGCTAATGCCCAACATGTTTTTGGGAAGAGGGTGACTAACTCTGCATGGGGCCAGTCATGGGAGGCTACAATGAAGAGTTCTTTGTTAGCCGTATCTTAGCGGAGGAATACAAAGTTTATCAGGTAGGAAAATGAAAAAAAGGGGAAAAGCAGGAGCAAAGGCATGAAGATGTGAAAACAAAGGACACAATCACATCCTTAAAATAGTTCACAGTAGTTGAAAAGATGGAAGCAACAACCTGAGGACAAGTAGAGCCAGTGAAGCTAAACTCTGAGGTTTCAGCCACTCATTCTATAGTAGGCCATAAAATAAGCCACTACACGTGAGCCCGAAGGCTCACTCACTCTAGTCGCAAAATTCTATCCCTACCATTTTTCACTCTGGGCCAAACTTGTTGGGCTAGTTACCCGCTTCAGTCCGTAGCTTCCCCACTTCTGGCCTAGAGTGGAGACAGCTGCCACTCCATGAAAGCTGAATCTACACAGTGGGCTTGGACTGGCCAGCTCATTAAAGGACCCTGTGGAGCTTCCTGCATGGCTGTCCTTGAAATTCAAACCACCTATGTATTTCTCCCTGGGGAAAATGCCACTCAGACTCCACTGGCCAACCTAATCAGGCCCAGGGATAGAGAGAGAGCAAGCGAGCAATAGAGTGAGCGAGGAAGCAAGAGCAAGCAAGCGAGCAAGAGTGTGTTCATGAATGTCTTGGATAAAGCTATCTGAAATTGTTAATTCTTTTTCAAGTATGTTTCTTTCTACCATTAACTGTGACTACCCGGGAAGTCCTTCCCTCTTGACAAGTCCCCATAATATCACAATCTCATGATAGCAGTCTTGGAAGGAAGAGAACAGGTGAATGTCAGGGAGTTACGGAAACAACTCAGATTACATTTCTCAACTTAAAAATGCTCCTTCCCGACTTTCCCATTGTGGTAAATCATGCTACCACAACCTAACTTTACATACCATAGAGGAAACCCTTAACACAATACATAGGAAAATGGTCTACCATATTAAAACCTGGTTGTTACACTGGTTTCCTGTGATTTTTCCAATAATTCCTTTACTTTCTTTGTTCCTCAGCTGCTGCTCCTAAAAAATGGGAATAAAAGCACTGCTGCTGCTGCTGCTAAGTCGCTTCAGTCGTGTCCGACTCTGTGCGACCCCATAGACGGCAGCCCACCAGGCTCCCCTGTCCCTGGGATTCTCCAGGCAAGAACACTGGAGTGGGTTGCCATTTCCTTCTCCAATCCATGAAAGTGAAAAGTGAAAGTGAAATCGTTCTTAGTACACAGTCATGGTATTGTGCTCATTGGGAGTCTATAAGACACTCCAGAGACTGAAATTTATTTTGACACTTCAGGGATAGAAACTTTGGATGTGTTACTACTACAGGTTCTATTAAACATTAACCCTTATTTTAGATTATCCTTCCTTCTCCAAATAGTCAATCATTTGACCTTTCTATTTAAATATTACACTCCTCAAATGAATTGAGCTGGATACATTGCATTCTTTTAATACATTTATTCACATTCACTTCTGTACTTTAGCTGAAAAAAAAAAATGGGTCATTTCCCAGTAGACAATCATAATAAAAATAGTCCATCTTCAAATAACAAGTACATTCAGATACCAAGACAATATTAGTTTTCAAAGGAAACCCAATTATGGCCTTTATAGGTGTAAAGTTTCTGATTTACTCATATTTTAATGTAGGTATAGTTCTTTAAACTGCCATAGTAAAGTATTGTTAATAACACACATAATATTGTTGCCTTGGCATGGGGTTAGTATGAAAATATGTCTTATATTCTCCAGGCTTAGAGGAAGACATTTAATAAGATGATATGAGCTGAAAACCACAGTAGCTTTACCCTGGTGTACAGAGTCAGGCTGTTTGTTTATTGGCAAGATTCAGGTGCAACTGAGGGCCTCTTTTTTCATTAGCAACTTAATTTCGGTCACATTCGCCCTATGAATACACAGGATATTCTTCATTAATTAGGATGTAATTGTAAAGTCACCATAGTTATCTAACAAATGTGTTAATTAGACCCTCTCTAAATTACAGTGATTACATTTACTTCCTTTGGTGACATGTTCTTAGATGTAAATGGACTCTCACACCCATGCCTGGCTCTCTTTGTGAGAGTATACAAACACAGCTACTTTCACATTCTTTCTGCCCCACTCCATGTGGACACAAACCTCCTTGGGGTGGGCACTAGGATTTACTGAAACTGTGAAATGAAAGGGCTCATGGCTTAGGACTCATAAAATACCCTGTCAGCCAATGTAACCCTAACAAATAGCATTCTAAGCCTCTTTATTTTCTGACAAGGAAGCATAGCCACTAAATAACCCCTTCCCATTCACTCGGAAGTACAGGGCAATAGGATGGCCAGGTGTATAAATAAGCTTGTCTTTGACTGAGAACACCTCACTGTGCAAGCCTGCTTCCTCTGCCCCAACTCGCCCTCTCTAAAATGTTGCATAATCTCATACTATCCTTGGTCACCCACTGTGAGCCTTTCTTTCCCAATTACCCAGTGTTCCAAGCCATTCCTTCTCTTTCCTGTTGTCTCAAAGGGCTAGTCTGATGGGCAATACCAATTATCACTCCATTGCCACAACACATTTCTCCTTTCCTAGGGTCTTCTGTGTCTTAACTCAAAGGAATGATGCTAATTACAGTAATCACATGTGCTTATGGTAAACACAACCACAACCCAGGAAGCTGCCTGCTTGTTATATGCGAAAATTACTATGGGCTGTCTCATTTTCTCTGCATCCCTGAAGAGACTTTCTTTCTCTACCTTCTTTGGTTATAAAATGATGTTCATGAGTTCCAACCCAAAGTTGAGAAGCAGTTATTAGGGAATAGCTGGAAGAGTTCTCAGAGACCATCTGAACTAGAAATGGCATACTTGTTCTATTGATACTGGCTGTCTGTTGAATAACTGCTAGAACTCTGAGGTGCGTCGTGGGTTCAGTGGTAAAGAACATCATGATTTATAAGCACTCTCTACCACTGGTGTGAAAACGGGACACGGCAGCCTGCGTGTCAGGTGTTTTGTGTATCTGTGCATTTTATACCAGAAGTATCTCAACAAACCTGCCATGTTTCTCCACGATGAGGCATGACACGAGGAGATTTTAACACTTTGTAACTGAGAGATAGGTGGTACCTACAGACGAGTTGGAAGTTACTTTTCTCTTCTCCTCAAAATTGTGTTTCCAAGCACTTCAGAATTTCTAACAGTATCTCTAGTTGGGCAATTGTTACACCTCGGCAGTTTTGAAACAGCAGCCAAAACCTATATTTATGGAATTGCCATCATTAAAATCACTTTTCCCATGAAGGCAGTGAAGATCTTACAACCAAATGTAACTATGGTTCACACACAGCAGAACACAGAAAGTTCTCATCAGCCACCACCATTGACATTGGTGGTAGTATCAGGTTAGCTTCTATCATCTACTGCAAGGCAAGACCAGGCAATAGAGAGGGCAGGGCATTTTGCTGTAGAATAAAAATAAAATAGAAAGGTTATAGTTTGGGCACAGCCCAGGAAATAAAGAAGCTAGGATGGAAGAGCTGGCTTGAGAGTTCCAGGCATCAGAGACACTGACACAAAGATGGAAATTCAGACATCCCAATGTCAAGTATTTTCTCCTCTACAGGTTGACTGTTTTGACATAGATAACACTCTGTACTACATGTGTATGAGAGACAGACTCTATCCATATAGGTAAAACAGTCCTAAAAGCAAGCATGAGTGGCCAAACCACAATACATTTTAAAGAGTGACTATAATTAAGAACTTACAGATGGTAAGAAAGAAATGAATACGAACTGACAGAAAAAGATGAAAGTAAACCCTTTCACTAGGCAAATAGTCCCACTTTCACTACCTTTTCTTTCTTCTGGCTGCCACACCTAGAACTTCATTCCCAATAAATTTCTCCTAGGTTACACTCCTTCCAATGAACAAATATCTGTTCAGTATTCACTGTTTCTTAAAAACAATTCATGTATACTGAGATGCAAATAATTGACGGTGGCCTAGTAATACGTGGCTTAAGCCAATGTTCCACCCAAACTGGACAAGTCTAAGGAGAAGGCAACTAGAAACAAAAGTCAACAAGAATTTCAAAATGAGGGGCGAACCTAGTAGCCAGATAGCAGAGATTGAAAATAAAGAGAACTGTAAATAAGAAACTGAAAGCCAAGTTCATAAAGGGCAAAAGCAAAGGTCTTCAGTAAAGATAAGTGTCCCTGGGGGTCTGACGATAACCAGAACACCCGGAGAAAACTCTCCACACAGTGAAACCACAGAGACACAAGGGTGAAAAATTAACCACAAGCGTTAGTGGTGGTGGCAGACAGAGACAGAAAAATGGACAGGTAATAAGGGGTGATGTCTTCCACCCAGGCACAGAATCTCCATGGAAAAAAGCCTCAGTCTCTAAGGGCCCTCTTCAGTCCTTTCTCTCCTTCCTCATGACTGCTTTACAGAGTTAAAGTAAGTCTTTTAGAAGCCCTATGTACTGGAAAGATGATGCGGCTTTCTCTTCCATGCAAGTCGAAATAAAAAGTACGAAATCATTAAATAAGCAGAAGTAAGGCCAACAAAGTTCTGATTGTCATGATGACTAATTCAATGCTTTTTAAAAAACATCAAATATTAAAATTTTCCTTAAAAATATTTTTGGTGTCATATGAATGTACTTAGTTGCCTTATAAGGTAACTGAGGCCTCCTCATCTCTATTTCTTGTCAGTTATCTGCCCTTATTTCTCCTCTCCTACAGGAGCATGAAACAGCTTCTGGATGCCATAGGCTCTGTTTTCCCCACGTGGGAGGGATGGGGGGAGGAGAGGGAGAAGGGAGAGGGTTGAAAAAGTAGGAAGTGTTCAAGCCTAACAGAGCTGCTCCGTATTACACAGTATTAGCTACAGCTTCTCCCATACTCGTTTGTGCGGTCAATCTAGTTCAAAATATGTGGCCGCTGTGTCTCTGGAGTACAGCTTTCAGGGGTTAAGAATGCTTCAAGGGAGGTCACAAGCATGTTAACCACGGTTAGCAGCCATGCTGAGAAGATCATCAATCAGAAGGCATACTACCCCACCTCCATAAATAAAAACAAACAAACATAGCCAAATTCAGCTTCTGGGCTACGCTCTCTGAAGCTAGGCAAGCCTGGGTTCATGTTTCTAGGGCAATGGTACCAAGGGCAGTAGCACGTACCCAGGTGCCTTTTCTTTTCGCTATAATTAAACTGGAAACGTGCTTTTAAAAACTAAGATTATAAGTAATTTCTAGGGCTTGTAGTAGACTGAATTTTTTTTCTGCTCTAGTTACCCTATACTAAAATATTGGTTAAGAACATGGGGTTTGGAATCAGTCAGACTTTGGTTTGGAAAACATGGGTAAATTATTTTCAATTCTTGTATCTCAATTCCTTTATCTTTTCTAGGAGCTTAACTTCTTCTGGCATGTGCCTTCTTAGTACAGTAGGCCCTTGAACAACATGGGTTTGCAACATGAGTCCATTTATATGTGGGATTTTTTTCAGTAAATGCTATAGAACTACATGATCTGGTGTTGGTTGAATCAGTGGTGCGAAACCAGATATGGAAGAATCTCATATACAAAGGGGTTACAAGTGATACACACATTTTCCACTATACAGAGAGCTGGTGCCCCTGATGCCTGTGTTGTTTGTTCAAGGCTGAACTGTAGTTTCTATCATCTTGTACCTAACCAGTTGATCAAACCAGAAACCCAGGAGTACTAGTCAACTCAGGCTGCCATAACAAAATATTGATACTACAGGCTGGGTGACTTAGATACTTATATCTCACAGTTCTGGAGGCTAGAAGCCTGCGATCAAGGTGCCAGCAGCTTTGGTTTCTCCTGAAGCCACTTACCTTGTCTTGCACAGGCCACCTCTCTCTGTGTCCTTGCCTGCTTGCCCTCTGTGTTCACACATCCATTGTAGTGCTACCTTTTCTTATAACGAGACCAGTCCTATTGGATCAGGACCCCACCTTTATGACTTCAATTAACCTTAATTAACTCCTTAAAGTGGCCTTACCTTCAAATATAGTCAGTTTGGGGTTTAGGGCTTAAACCTATGGATTTGGGGGACACGGTACAGCTCATAACAGAGTAATTACTGACATTTATTCCACAAATTTAATATATCACCAAATTTTATCCTTTGAAACCAATTAAATTTTTCCCAAGTAAATAAAATTCTGGAGAAGGCAATGGCAAGCCACTCCAGTACTCTTGCCTGGAAAATCCCATGGAAGGAGCCTGGTAGGCTGCAGTCCATGGAGTCGCTAAGAGTCAGACACGACTGAGTGACTTCACTTTCACTTTCCACTTTCATGCATTGGAGAAGGAAATGGCAACCCACTCCAGTGTTCTTGCCTGGAGAATCCCAGGGACGGGGGAGCCTAGTGGGCTGCCATCTATGGGGTCGCACAGAGTCGGACACAACTGACGCAACTTAGCAGCAACAGCAGCAGCAGCAAATCAAATTCACTCCACATCTACCACAACCAGTTGGTCTAAGCTGTCATGATCACCCTTTACCTGATTGAATATAATCATCTCCTAAGTGGTCTCCATGCAACCACTCTTTCTCCTCTAATATATCTAGCAATCAGCCAGAGTGATTGCTTGTGTGTTTTTAAGCTTGTGTTTTGCACAGCTGATCCTCCCTTTTAAAATATTTCACTGGCATTTCATGGCCCCAAATCCTTAACACACTTGACACATGACCTGGCCCTTTCTTAACTTTCCAACCTCAATGTACACCATGCTCATGCTTATGCTTTCTGTTCCCACCACACTGGCCGACTTTCATTTATTCCACAAATTTAATATATTAAATTAGTTTTCCAGAAGCCCCAAGCACCCTCCCCTACAAGGTTTTCCACATGCTGGTGCCCACTCTCACTCCCTCAATGTAGTCTTCCTTGATCTTTATGACTAGGACAATTCCTATAATTAAACATTCTTGTAGCCATTTTGAAGACTTGTCACAGTTGCTATTTTAATTTATTTATGAGATTATTTGATTGTTATCTGCTTCTCCCACTAGACTGTAAGCTCCTTCAAAGTATTACTGTGAAGATTGAAGGAGATAATGAATACAAAATACTTTCTTCAGGATCTGGTACTTAGGGAGAGCTAAATTGATTTTAGCTTTTATCACAATTATAGGAGTGGTGTGGGGGATTCTCAACCATTGCATATATTCTATTAGTTAAACTTAGCTTTCAACCTATATTCATCACCTGGTTTTAATCTTTTTGAAATGCTACCACAGTATCTAGTACATGGTTAACTCTCAGTAATTGTTTGCTAGTGAAACTGTCGGTAATCATTAGTTAATTCCATTTGAACTGTAACCTGCCATCATTAATCTAGGTCTTATTGTGTCATAAAAGAAGGCATGCCTTCCAAAAGTCTCATAGCGTAAACAATAAGATGTTTGCTCAAGTTCTTTCCTAGGAACTTGAAATCAGCTGCGTCTAGTTAGAGCTAAGCAGGTTAAGCCTGGATAAGACCACCAACCCTCCAACTGAGCATCTGTCAGTGTCTGCTTGGTTACCCTTTCAATGTGCAGAGGCCTGTAGCTTAGTTGGGCCTGAGCAGAAACATGATTAAGCACCTTTTCCCAGTCATCTTTCCCCACACTCCCCACAAAGCACCTTGCTTCTTTATTCCTTATTCCATAAACACCTCCAGCCCCCTACCTTCTGAGAGGCAGATTTGAGATTTTCCTCTTACCTTCATGATTGGCTGCCTTGTGAATAAACCCTCTCTTTTCTGCAAACCTCAATGTTTCAGCACTTTTGCCTGCTACGCGTTACGCAAAATGAACCTGGTTCGGTAACACTAGTATTGTTTTAATGCATTCTCTGAGTCTCTTCTGTGTCAAGCTCTATCTTGGTCACTGACTAGTTCTGTGACCTTAGGCAATTTGCCTAATTTCCCTGATGATAATGAAGCCTGTTTGAGGGAGCTGCTATAAAAATTAGCCAAAACACTGACCCGGAAAGAATGGGTGCTGAGATATATTATCGCCCCTCTCTTTTATCCTAGGTAGAGAATTCTTCGGAGAAGGTAATGGCACCCACTCCAGTACTCTTGCCTGGCAAATCCCATGGACGTGGGAGCCTTGTGGGCTGCCATCTCTGGGGTCGCACAGAGTCGGACATGACTGAAGTGACGCAGCAGCAGCAGCAGCAGCAGAGGATTCTTGCCTTCTTTCTGGTAGATCTGGAAAGCAAGAAGTATCTTAGAAAGAATATTTTATACTCAAATAAAATCATTGCATTTACTTAATAAAAGAACTGATTTCAGACTCACTTTGGGAATCGACACAATTCTATCTTCCTCAAGTGCCAGGAGAATATTCATAAATATACTTTTCCCTTCAATGATGTGTCTAGAAGGAATGCCAACATATGCTGTTTATTCCCTGGTGGAAACACTCAGGTCCAAATGCATTCACCTCCATTTCCAGCTTGCCTTTGTCTTTTCTATGGTTGACAGCTGGACCTTCAACACAGGCTGCAGATGGGCCTACTTTAAGACAATCTACCCCAAAAAAATCAAATTTCAAAACATCAATTTGGGAGTAATTATTCTGATCACTGGATTTTGTCTTGACAAAAAGATCACCCACAGTGTAACTTTACACAGTGATCTCCCCCAGTAAATTGAAGTATTCATTCACAGATTGACTGAAAGAGAGGACTTGGGAGAAAGAGTAGCTACCTGAGAGGGAAGAGAAAATTTACTTGAGTTGCAGCTGTAGGAACTGTTTCAATGATAAAACAATTGTATGTAAAAAGTAAGCACCTTTGACATTATGAGCTTGTGGAGGAATGATTTACAAACTCTACATCTGTGGATATTTTCCAGGAGTCATTTCACTTCTGAAACAAGAACGCTGATCTAAAGCATCTCGACTCTACACGCCCTCTTAGAATCAAAGAAAATCAGAGCTGAGAGAGACCCCATACAGACACATACACAAATATTGGAATTAAACCACATTGGAATTAGAAATTCACCTAGATTTTACTCTGCTTGAGGGCATTATTGCAACATGGCAAGTGCTGAAAGGTGGGATGTGTGTTGCTCCAAAGGAGAAGGAAAATGGACAAATTGTGTAATCACTCAGCTCTCAGCTGTATACATATTTCCTGACTTTCTCTTCGCTGAGGGAGCATGAAAAGAGTGCAGTAGCTAGGACCACAAGTGACGAATATTAGAATTCTCACACATTGTTTACTAGCTATGGGACCTTGAGTAAGTTAACTTCGTGACCTCAGTTTCCTCATATTTAAAGTAGGTATATAAATAGTATGTATAAAATTTGTTACAAGGATTAAATCTATATAAAGTACTTCGTGTACTACCTAGAATATTGCAGGTACTCAATGATAGATTTTTTATTAGTATTAGATAGCCTATGTGTATTCAGTTCAGTTGCTCAGTCGTGTCCACCTCTTTGTGATCCCAAGGACTGCAGCATGCCAGGCTTCCCTATCTATCACCAATCCCTGGAGCTTACTCAAATTCAGGTCCATTAAGTTGGTGATGCCATCCAACCATCTCATCCTCTGTCATCCCCTTCTCCTGCCACCTTCAATCTTTCCCAGCATCAGGGTCTTTTCCAATGAGTCAGCTCTTCGCATCAGGTGGCCAAAGTATTGGAGTTTCAGCTTCAGTAAAGGTACTTCAAATGAATATTCAGAACTGATTTCCTTTAGGATGGACTGATTGAATATCCTTACAGTCCAAGGGACTCTCAAGAGTCTTCTCCAACACCACAGTTCAAAAGCATCAATTCACTGGGGCTGAGCTTTCTTTATAGTCCAACTCACACATACATACATGACTACTGGAAAAACCATAGCTTTGACTAGATGGAACTTTGTTGGCAAAGTAATGTCTCTGCTTTTTAATATGCTGTCTAGGTTGGTCAGAGCTTTTCTTCCAAGGAGCAAGTGTTTTTCAATTTCATGTCTGCAGTCACCATCTGCAGTGATTTTGGAGCCCAAGAAAATAAAGTCTGCCACTGTTTCCATTGTTTCCCTATCTATTTGCCATGAAGTGATGGGACCAGATGCCATGATCTTAGTTTTCTGAATGTTGAGCTTTAAGCCAACTTTTTCACTCTCTTCTTTCACTTTCATCAAGAGGCTCTATAGTTCTTAGCTTTCTGTCATAAGGATTGTGTCATCTGCATATCTGAGTTTATTGATATTTCTCCCAGCAATCTTGATTCCAGCTTGTGCTTCATCTAGCTTGGCATTTTGCATAATGTACTCTGCATATAAGTTAAATAAGAGTGTGACAATATACAGCCTTGATGTACTCCTTTCCTGATTTGGAACCAGTCAGTTGTTCCATGTCAGGTTCTAACTGTTGCTTCCTGACCTGCATACAGATTTCTTAAGAGGCAGGGCAGGTGATCCGGTATTCCTGTATCTTGAAGAATTTTCCACAGTTTGTTGTGATCCACACAGTCAAAGGCTTTGACCTAGTCAATAAAGCAGAAGTAGATGTTTTTCTGGAACTCTCTTGCTTTTTCGATGATCCAATGGATGTTGGCAATTTGATCTCTGTTCTTCTGCCTTTTCTTTTTTTTTTTTTTAATTTAATTTTATTTTTTAAACCCTCTGCCTTTTCTAAATGCAGCTTGAACATCTAGAAGTTCACAGTTCACCAACTGTTGAAGCCTGGCTTGGAGAATTTTGGGCATTACTTTCCTAGCACGTGAGATGAGTGCAACTGTGTGGTAGTTTGAACATTTTTGGCATTGCTTTTCTTTGGGATTGGAATGAAAACTGACCTTTTTTCCCGTCCTGTGGCCAACAGTGAGTCTTCCAAATTTGCTGGCATATTGAGCGCAGCACTTTCACAGCATCATCTTTTAGGATTAGGAATAGCTCAACTGGAATTCCATCCCCTCCATTAGCTTTATTCATAGTGATGCTTCCTAAGGCCCACTTGACCTTGCATTTCAGGAAATCTGGCTCTAGGTGAGTAATCACACCATTGTGATCAGACTATGTGTATTATAAATATTAAATACTAACTTCCTGAGTGTGGCCAGAGTCACTCCACAAGTTAAATGCAATGTATCTCCATAAAAGTTCTCCAACAGTGAGAGTCAGTCTTAGAGAGGGAACTGATCACAGTAAAAAATTTTTCTACCTTGTGAAAGTTCATTTAGGAAATCAAAAGGAAAATGAATGGTAGTTACACAAAGGGAATGTTAAAAAGTGGGAAAAGTATATTGATATTGTCAAACGGAGTAGAAGACATTATACAAAAGGTCTGTGGAAGAATGGGAAATGATTTACCCATTGAGAAAGAATATTTAATAATATGAAAAGGCATTAATGATAGATAATTAAGTAAAACAGAGCAAGCAATGAAATAGTATGCACAATATGATCTATCCCACATACACAGACACACATTTTATTTAATTTGGAAAAGACAAACTAAATCTTTTAAATAACTATATCTGAATGCATGGATTGTGACTTAAATTTTTTTTAATCTGTATTTTAGAAGTTTGTCTGAACAGAGAAATTATCTGTTTGGTTGTTTGACTTCTGACTCCTCAAGAATCTGCCAAGTTCTCATTAAGGATGGAAATGAGAAAAGATTAAATGCTAATTAGATGACTCCTATGTATCAGGTAAATGTATACATAAAAATATACATTATACACATAAATACACACACACACATACACACACATATATAATTGTGTATATCTGTGAGTGTATGTATATATACATACATATGCACAAATACATATATATAAATTAAAGTACACAATAATTTTTCAAATTTTGACTACTATTCTGATTTTAAATATGTCAAGAATTTAAGTGAAAGGACAGTGACTGCATCTCAAATTTCACATGGTAATTTTGGAGTCTAGCCCCAAATTCAGCAAACATTAATTGATCTGACAGCAGAAATAAACTAATCAGTTTCTATATATTATTTGAAACTTATTGTGGTATAACCGAGCCCATACTTACTCTCCATATATGGAATATATATAAAAGTCTGTTATAATTTTAACTGAGATCTTCTTCCCTTTTTAAAAATTACTGTCTAATGCTGGGCATACACTCCGAGGAAACCAGAATTGAAAGAGACACATGTACCCCAATGTTCATTGCAGCACTGTTTACAATAGCCAGGACATGGAAGCAACCTAGATGTCCATCGGCAGATGAATGGATAAGGAAGTTGTGGTACATGTACACAATGGGATATTACTCAGCTATAAAAAAGAATGCATTTGAGTCAGTTCTAATGAGGTGGATGAAACTAGAACCTATTACACAGAGTGAAGTAAGCCAGAAAGAGAAATGCCAATACAGTATATTAACGCATATATATGGGATTTAGAAAGATGGTAACGATGACCCTAAATGCAAGACAGCAAAAGAGACACAGATATAAAGAACAGACTCTTGGAGTATGTGGGAGAAGGCGAGGGTGGGACGATAATAGAGAATGGCATTGAAACATGTATATTACCATATGTAAAATAGATGACCAGTGCAAATTTGATGCATGAAGCAGGGCACCCAAAGCTGTTACTCTGGAAAAACCCAGAGGGATGGGATGGGGGGGTTCAGGATGGTGGGACATATGTACACCCATGGCTGATTCATGTCGATGTATGGCAAAAAACAAAATATTGTAAAGTAATTAGCCTCCAATTAAAATTAATTAATTAAAAATTACTATCTAAAGTTATTTTTTAATTTCTTATTTTTAAAATTGAAGTATGGTTGATTTACAGTACCATATTAGACTTAGGTGTACAACATAGTGGTTCAATATTTGTTTTCATTTTTTAAATATTTTTATTTATTATACTCCATTTAAAGTTATTACAGATTAACAATAACACACAACCTTCAGAACAACTCACAAACTTAGTGAACTGGGGGGTAGGATGAGATGGAAAGTATAGATTGGGAGTTTGGGATTGACATATACACACTGTTATATTTAAAATAGATAACCAACAAGGATCTATTGTTAAAAAATAATATAAAATAAATAAATAAAAAGTTATTGAAAAATAATGGCTATAATTCCCTGTGCTATGTGCTATATGATACACCCTTGTTGCTTACTTTTTAGAATTTAAACAAAGTAGATTGTATTTCTTAATCCCATATCCCTATCTCTCATCTCCCCCTTTTGCCTACTCCGTTGGTAATCATTAGTTTGTTCTCTGTATTTATTTGTTTCTATTTCTATATATACACTGTTTATTTCTTAGATTTCACATATAAATGATAACATAAGAATTTTGTCTTCTCTGTCTACTTATTTCCCCAAGCATAATGCTCTCTAGATTCATTCACATTGTTGCAAATGGCAGAATTTCATTCTTTTTATAGCTTAGTGATATTCCATTGTGTGTGTGTGTGTGTGAGTGTACACAAACATACCACATCTTTTTTTTTTTATTTTATTTTTAAACTTTACAATATTGTATTAGTTTTGCCAAATATCGAAGTGAATCTGCCACAGGTATACCTGTGTTCCCCATCCTGAACCCTCCTCCCTCCTCCCTCCTCATACCCTCCCTCTGGGTCGTCCCAGTGCACCAGCCCCAAGCATCCAGTATCGTGCATCAAACCTGGACTGGCGACTCATTTCATACATGATATTACACATGTTTCAATGCCATTCTCCCAAATCTCCCCACCCTCTCCCTCTCCCACAGAGTCCATAAGACTGATCTATACATCAGTGTCTCTTTTGCTGTCTCGTACACAGGGTTATTGTTACCATCTTTCTAAATTCCATATATATGCGTTAGTATACTGTATTGGTGTTTAAAACTGGAAATAGAACTGCCTTATGATCCAACTTACCACATCTTTATCCATTCATCTGATGGGCCCTTAGGTTGCTTCCGTATCATGGTTACTATAAATAATGCTGCTCTGAACATTGGCGTGAATATATCTTTTTTAATTAATGTTTTCATTTTCTTCAAATATATATCCAGCAGTGGAATTGATGGATCATATAATAGAAGTCCTATTTTTAGTTTTTCTGAGGAATCTCCATAGCTTTTTTCACAATGGCTGTACCAAATTACAATCCCAACAGTGTCCAAGTGTTCTCTTTTCTCCACATCCTTGCCAATATTTGTCATTTTTAGACTTTCTGATGACAGTCATCTTGACAGGTGTGAGATGATATCTCATTGTGGTGAACAGAGGGGTGCATGTATCTTTTCGAATTATAGTTTTGTCCAGATATATGCCCAGGAGTGGGATCCCTGGGTCATATGGTAGTTCTGTTTTTTTAAGGAACTGTCATACTGCTCTCCACTTACATTCCCACCAACAGCATAGGAGGGTTTCCTTTCCTCTATACCCTCTCCAGCATTAATTGTTTATAGATTTTTTGATGACCCATTCTGATCAGTATGAGGTGATACCTTACTGTACTTCTGATTTGCATTTCTCTAATAATTAGTGATACTGAGCATTTTTTCACGTGCCTGTTGGCTATCTGCATGTCTTCTTTGGAAAAATGTCTATTCAGGTCTTCTTTCCATTTTTAAATTGGGTTGGGTTCCTTGGGGGTATTTTGTATATTGAATCATATGAACTGTTACAAATTTTAGATACTAACTCATTTGTTGTATCATTTGCAAATATTTTCTCCCAATCACTAAGTTGTCTTTTCATTTTGTGGATGATTTCCTTTGCTGTACAAATCTTTTAAGTTTAATTGGTGGTGGTGGTTTAGTCACTAAGTTGTGTCCAACTCTTGCGACCCCATGGACTGTAGCCTGCCAGCCTCCTCTGTCCATGGGGATTTTCTAGGCAAGAATACTGAAGTGGGTTGCCAGTTCCTTCTCCAGGGTATCTTCCTGACCCAGGAATCGAACCCACGTCTCCTGCATTGCAGGCAGATTCTTTACCAACTGAGCTATGAGAGAAGCCCCACTTATTTTTCCTTTTATTTCTATTGCCATAGGAGACAAAAAAAAAATTTGTATGATTTATCTCAAAGTGTATTATGCCTGATTTTCTTCTATTTTTAGGTCAAGTTTTAAAAACTTAAGAGTTACATGGAGAAAATGTAATATAAATGAGAATAGAGTGGGATTTGACATTGCTTGGTCTGTATCTCCCAGAGACAAACTTCTACATCATTTCGGATATGAGTAAGACAAAAGTCTGTTTGACAGGCACACACTGCTATATTTAAAATGGGTAACCAACAAGATCCTACCGTATAGCACAGGGAACTCTGCTCAATGTTTTTTTGGCAGCCTGGATGAGAGGGGAGTTTGGGGGAGAATGGATACAGGTATGGCTGAGTCCCTTCACTGTCCACCTGAAACTATCACAAAATTGCTAATCAGTTATACTCCAATATAAAACAAGTCTTAAAAAATGCCTTAGGATTCTATGCCAGGTGTTCTAAAAAAAAAAAACAAAACAGTTTGTTTGTGTTTGCCCAATGAATCTTTACTTTAATTCATGTTACCAGTTAAGCTATTTCAAATCCTGAAAGATGATGCAGTGAAAGTGCTGCACTCAATATGCCAGCAAATTTGGAAAACTCAACAGTGGCCACAGGACTGGAAAATGTCAGTTTTCATTCCAATCCCAAAGAAAGGCAATGCCAAAGAATGCTCAAACTACCCCACAACTGCACTCATTTCACATGCTAGTAAAGTAATGCTCAAAATTCTTTAAGCCAGGCTTCAGCAATACGTGAACCATGAACTTTCAGATGTTCAAGCTGGTTTTAGAAAAGGCAGAGGAACCAGAGATCAAACTGCCAACATCCACTGGATCATCGAAAAAGCAAGAGAATTCCAGAAACACATCTATTTCTGCTTTATTGAGTATGCCAAAGCCTTTGACTGTGTGGATCACAATAAATTCTGGAATTCTGAAAGAGATGGGAATACCAGACCACCTGACCTGCCTCTTGAGAAACCTATATCCAGGTCAGGAAGCAACAGTTAGAACTGGACATGGAACAACAGACAGGTTCCAAATAGGAAAAGGAGTACATCAAGGCTGTATATTGTCACGCTGCATATTTAACTTATATCCAGAGTATATCATGAGAAACGCTGGGCTGGAAGAAGCACAAGCTGGAATCAAGATTGCTGGGAGAAATATCAATAACCTCAGATATGCAGATGACACCACCCTTATGGCAGAAAGTGAAGAGGAACTCAAAAGCCTCTTGATGAAAGTGAAAGAGGAGAGTGAAAAAGTTGGTGTAAAGCTCAACATTCAGAAAATGAAGATCATGGCATCCGTTCCCATCGCTTCATGGAAATAGATGGAGAAACAGTGGAAAGTGGCAGACGTTATTTTTTGGGCTCCAAAATCACTGCAGATGGTGACTGCAGCCATGAAATTAAAAGTCGCTTACTCCTTGGAAGGAAGGTTATGACCAATCTAGATAGCATATAGAAAAGCAGAGACATTACTTTGCCAGCAAAGGTCCATCTAGTCAAGGCTATGGTTTTTCCAGTGGTCATGTATGGATGTGAGAGTTGGACTGTGAAGAAAGCTGAGTGCTGAAGAATTGATGCTTTTGAACTGTGGTGTTGGAGAAGACTCTTGAGAGTCCCTTGTACTGCAAGGAGATCCAACCAGTCCATTCTAAAGGAGATCCGTCCTGGGTGTTATTTGGAAGGAATGATGCTAAAGCTGCAACTCCAGTACTTTGGCCACCTCATGAGAAGCATTGACTCACTGGAAAAGACTCTTGATGCTGGGAGGGATTAGGGGCAGGAGGAGAAGGGGACCATAGAGGATGAGATGGCTGGATGGCATCACCGACTCGATGGACATGAGTTTGAGTGAACTCCGGAGGTTGGTGATGGACAGGGAGGCCTGGTGTGCTGCAATTCATTGGGTCGCAAAGAGTCGGACACGACTGAGTGACTGAACTGAACTGAACTGATGTTACCAAGACAGACTATTGTGATTCTTAATTTGGCTCAATTATTTGTCAAAATATAATGTCATTTAGTCTAACAAATAATCTGCCTGATCTTTTAAGAAATCGTCTCTTTAACTAAAGTGACAGTGTAAGTGTTAACTGCTCAGTTGTGTCCCACTCTTTGCCACCCCGTA
The DNA here is from genome assembly GCF_027580195.1 of Bos mutus. Classification (NCBI taxonomy): domain Eukaryota; kingdom Metazoa; phylum Chordata; class Mammalia; order Artiodactyla; family Bovidae; genus Bos; species Bos mutus. Next base: position 8,190,794 of record NC_091646.1, on the reverse strand, counting down.
GACAGTAGCTCACCAGGCTCCTCTGTCCATGGGATTCTTCAGGCAAGAATACTGGAGTGGATTGCCATTCCCTTATCCAGGGCATCTTCCTGATCCAGGGGTTGAATCCAGGTCTCCTGCATTGCAAGAAGATTCTTTACCATCTGAGCTACCAGGGAAATCAATCAGAATTCATAATTGATCATAAAAAGTTGATTATGATAAAGCCAGTCAAGCAGGAGGACATTCAGGCTGTCAGCAAATAAAAATCCCAGATCTAGCATATAGCTTGTACTACAGAGATCTAAACCTACCATTAAGAAAAATCATGTCTCTGAAATAGAATTTACCACAATAAGAGCCCAACCACAAACTGTCCCAGCAGCCAGGCACTATAACTACTGAATTTCAATTCATTCACATGAATGCTCTGCTCTGGGGCATATACAAAGAAATGACAGGTTTCCTGCCCTCACAGACTCTGCATGCCAAACAGACATTACTTTTAGCATTTACTGTTATTTGTGAAAATAGACTGTTTTGCCTCTTCTCTTTGAATCCCTTCCCTTTCCACATCCCTAACACCATAGTACAGAAATATAGATTTGCTCCATGTATGCATTCATGTAATTCCCGTTCTTCAAAGCCTTCATTGGTTCCCTTTTGCCTTCGAGAAAAATCTACATGTCCATAAGCATGACATGCAAGGCCCTTCATGATTTGTCCTTTATCTCTGACTCAAGGCTTATGTGCCCTTCACCCAGCATTAACAAACTCCTTAGTTTCCCAAGTTTGCTTCATCATTCTTGCAAATGTGTTTTCCTCTTTTTGGAAAGCCATATTTAGTTATAATTTCCTAACTCATTCTCCTTTTAATTATGAAAAGCAAAAACATTACAGAGAATAACATAGAAAATGCCTATGAATGTTAAAATTGGAATATATCTTTTTAAAAGAAGTGCTCTTTTATGTTTGTGTTCCTTTAAACTGTTCCTCTCAGACTAAAGGCAGTCACATAAATTTCAGGTGTATTTTTTCCATTCAAGACTTTATACATGTATTACATACATTTGTGTCCATAAGATTAGTTATAGAATTGTTTTGTGTGATTTAAAGTTTATGCAACTAGTATAATTTGCACATGTAACTCTGCAACTAATTTTTTCACTCAGTGATGACATTTTTAACTTCAATTCAAAAAATAATTAGATATTATTACTCAATATGGCATGATTCATCTACTCCCCTACTGATAAATATTTTAGATCTTTTCCAAATGTTTGTGTTACTATCAGTGCTGTAATAAACATTCTTATACACCTCACCTTGTATACATTTACAAGAGATTTTTCAGGGCATTGAGAAATGAAAATCCATGTTTTAAATGCTATTCAAATGCAACTTTATTCTATGTTTCCTAAGCAATTGTAATAATTTATATTTCCACAAATATATCTAAATGTCCCTCTTTCCCTGTACTTTTTTCACACTTGATATTACCAGGCAGATCTTTTAATTTTAAACTAATGTTCAATATTATGAATATATTGCAATCTATTTACCCCTTCCCATTGATGGACATTTGATAGGTTCCAGCCATTTATGAATAAGGCTGCTGTGAAGATTCATGATAATACTTTGGGTAAACAGGTTTTTGTTTATCCTGTGCAAATACCTAGGAGTAAAATTTTGCTGAGCCAGTTCTATGTTCAGAAGTGTGGAATAGACAAACATTCCTCTGTTTTTTTCCATTACCTACAACTAAAAACCTTGGACATTTATTATATTTTTAAAAAGCACAAGAAGTCTATAAAAGGTGGGATAAAGAAGACAGACCAGCTAGTTATCTCAGAACACAAGTAAAAAAAAGAGCTGTAGAGCTCCCTGGATATGATTTTTGATTCATAGATCCTGATATGGACTTGAAGAAACCAGCAAGATGTAGTGTCAACAAGCACAAATAAAAAGGGTCATCCCTCTCCACCAAAAGCCTCCTCTCTCTAGCCAAAGGACCAGGAAACGAGTGCCCTAGATGGAAAACTGCCAGGCAATAACCACTCTACTCTAGCCAAATACCACAGAGTAAGCTGTGGTCACACCTCTGCTAACATCAGCAAAATTTGAGTGGAAGCCTAGTAATTCCCCCCTTAACAGTGTTAGTAGAAAACCAAGAAAGATCCCCTCCTTGAGATTCAAGTGGGGAATCTGGACTTGTAACTACATTTTATGGTAATAAGGTGGCACCTACTTGTCCTATGCCAGAACAGTATCAGAAAAATCCAACTAAAGCAAAAGAATATGAAAAAGAATGCCTATATTTGTATAACATATTCTAGGAATCAGCGAACTAAAATGGACTGGATTGGGTGAATTTAACTCAAATGACCATTTTATCTACTACTGCGGGCAGGAATCCCTTAGAAGAAATGGAGTACCATCTTGGTCAAAAAGAGTCTGAAATGCAGTACTTAGATGCAATCTCAAAAAAGACGGAATGATCTCTGTTCATTTCCAAGGCAAACCATTCAATATCACAGTAATCCAAGTCTATGCCCCAACCAGTAACACAGAAGAAGCTGAAGATGAACGGTTCTATGAAGACCTACAAGACCTTTTACAACTAACACCCAAAGAAGATGTAATTTTTATTATAGGGGACTGGAATGCAAAGGTAGGAAGTCAAGAAACACATGGAGTAACAGGCAAATTTGACCTTGGAATATGGAATGAAGCAGGGCAAAGACTAATAGAGTTTTGCCAAGAGAATGCACTGGTCATAGCAAACACTCTCTTCCAACAACACAAGAGAAGACTCTACACATGGACATCACTAAATGGTCAACACCAAAATCAGATTGATTATATTCTTTGTAGCCAAAGATGGAGAAGCTCTATACAGTCAGCAAAAACAAGACCGGGAGCTGACTGCAGCTCAGATCATGAGCTCCTTATTGCCAGATTCAGACTTAAATTGAAGAAAGTAGGGAAAACCACTAGACCATCTAGGTATGACCTAAATCAAATCCCTTATGATTATACAGTGGAAGTGAGAAATAGATTTAAGGGACTAGATCTGATAGACACAGTGCCTGATGAACTATGAACGGAGGTTCATGACACTGTACAGGAGACAGGGATCAAGACCATCCCCATGGAAAAGAAATGCAAAAAAGCAAAATGGCTGTCTGAGGAGGCCTTACAAATAGCTGTGAAAAGAAGAGAAGCAAAAAGCAAAAGGGAAAAGGAAAGATGTAAGCATCTGAATGCAGAGTTCCAAAGAACAGCAGGAAGATATAAGAAAGCCTTCCTCAGCGATCAATGCAAAGAAATAGAGGAAAACAACAGAATGGGAAAGACTAGAGACCTCTTCAAGAAAATTAGAGATACCAAGGGAACATTTCATGCAAAGCTGGGCTCGATAAAGGACAGAAATGGTATGGACCTAACAGAAGCAGAAGATATTAAGAAGAGGTGGCAAGAATACACAGAAGAACTGTACAAAAAAGATCTTCATGACCAAGACAATCACGATGGTGTGATCACTCACCTAGAGCCAGACATCCTGGAATGTGAAGTCAAGTGGGCCTTAGAAAGCATCACTATGAACAAAGCTAGTGGAGGTGATGGAATTCCAGTTGAGCTATTTCAAATCCTGAAAGATGATGCTGTGAAAGTGCTGCACTCAATATGCCAGCAAATTTGGAATACTCAGCAGTGGCCACAGGACTGGAAAAGGTCAGTTTTCATTCCAATCCCAAAGAAAGGCAATGCCCAAGAATGCTCTAATTACTGCACAATTGCACTCATCTCACACGCTAGTAAAGTAATGCTCAAAATTCCCAAGCCAGGCTTCAGCAATATGTGAACCGTGAACTTCCAGATGTTCAAGCTGGTTTTAGAAAAAGCAGAAGAACCAGAGATCAAATTGCCAACATCCACTGGATCATCAAAAAAGCAAGAGAGTTCCAGAAAAACATCTATTTCTGCTTTATTGACTATGCCAAAGCCTTTGACTGTGTGGATCACAATAAACTGTGGAAAATTCTTCAAGAGATGGGAATACCAGACCACCTGACCTGCCTCTTTAGAAACCTGTATGAAGGTCAGGAAGCAACTGTTAGAAGTGGACATGGAACAACAGACTTGTTCCAAATAGGAAAAGGAGTACATCAAGGCTGTATATTGTCACCCTGCATATTTAACTCATGTGCAGAGTACATCATGAGAAATGCTGGGCTGGAAGAAGCACAAGCTGGAATCAAGATTGCTGGGAGAAATATCAATAACCTCAGATATGCAGATGATACCACCCTAATGGCAGAAAGTGAAGACGAACTAAAAAGCCTCTTGGTGAAAGTCAAAGAGGAGAGTTAAAATGTTGGCTTAAAGCTCAACATTCAGAAAATGAAGATCATGGCATCTGGTCCCATCACTTCATGGGAAATAGATGGGGAAACAGGGGAAACAGTGTCAGACTTTATTTTTTGATGCTCCAAAATCACTGCAGATGGTGACTGCAGCTATGAAATTAAAAGACGCTTAGTCCTTGGAGGGAAAGTTATGACCAACCTAGATAGCATACTGAAAAGCAGAGACATTACTTTGCCAACAGAGGTCCGTCAAGTCAAGGCTATGGTTTTTCCAGTGGTCATGTATGAATGTGAGAGTTGGACTGTGAAGTAAGCCGAGTGCTGAAGAATTGATGCTTTTGAACTGTGGTATTGGAGAAGATCTTGAGAGTCCCTTGTACTGCAAGGAGATCCAACCAATCCATTCTAAAGGAGATCAGTCCTGGGTGTTCTTTGGAAGGAATGATGCTAAAGCTGCAACTCCAGTACTTTGGCCACTGCATGAGAAGAGTTGACTCATTGGAAAAGGCTCTGATGCTGGGAGGGATTGGAGGCAGGAGGAGAAGGGGATGACAGAGGATGAGATGGCTGGATGGCATCACCAACTCGATGGACTTGAGTCTGAGTGAACTCTGGGTGTTGGTGATGGACAGGGAGGCCTGGCATGCTACAATTCATGGTGTCACAGAGTCGGACACGATTGAGCAACTGAACTGAACTGATTTGTATAACTGAGTCACTCTGCTGTACAACAGAGATTGGCATATTGCAAATCAACTATAATTGAGATAAAAATAAAATAGTGTGATATTTCTAAACCTCAGAATTTCATAAAGTTCAGTTGTTAGTGCCTTTTTAAAAAAGAAAAAAAATTTAAGTACTGTGTTCTCAAATACCTATATTTCAATAAAAATCACCCAAAATACCAAGAACCAAGAATATTGAGTTGAATGAAAAAAAGATAATTAATAGATATAAATACTGAAATGACAGAAATGTTAGAATTCTCTGAGATAGATTCTAAAGCAGCCCTAACAAAAAAGTTTTGTCAAATAATTACAAATATGTTCGAAGTAGACAAAAAAAATGGAGAGTTTAATCAATACTCTGTAATGACCTACATGGTTAAATAATCTAAAAAAAGAGTGGATATATGTATATGTATAACTAATTCACTTTGCTGTACAGTAGAAACTAATATAACTTTGTAAATCAATTATATACTCTAATAAAAATATTTTAGAAAATGAAGAGTCTCAGTGAAGAAATAGAAAGTATCAGTAAGCAAAAAAAAATATAAAGCAGAACCTAATGGAAATTTTAGAAGTGAAAAATGAAATAACGAGTTCAGTGGATGGGCTCTATAGCAAACAGAGGAGACAAAATAAAGAATGATTGAATTGGAAAGTAGAATAACAACAAAAAAAATTTTTTTAAGTGAACAGAGCCTCAGAGACCTGGGAAACTTTTTTTTTTTTTAAAGACCTAGTGACCAAAAACCTGGCAAATTTACCAAGAGATAAAAACCCACAAATTTAAAAAGCTGACCAACAATTAGTATAAATCCAAAGAAATGTACACCAAAGCAAATCATATTAAAATCTGAAGGCAAAAACTAAGAAAAAATCTGGAAAACAGCCAGAGAAAAATGACACCTTGCCTATAATGAATTCAAATGACAGAATATTTCTCAACAGAGACCAGGAATGCAACCAGTGGTGCAAGACTAGTTCAATATTCAAAATCAATCTATTCCACAATATTAACAACCTAAAGAAGAAAAACCACATGATCATATCAATGTGGAAAAAAGCATATGAGAAAATTCAATATACATTCATGATTTTAAAAAAAAAAACAGCAAAGAGCAATAGAGATAAAATTTCCTGAATCTGATAAAAAAACATCTATGAAAAACCCACAGCTAACATTATGCTTAATGGTAAATGATGGATTACTTTCCTCCTAAGACAGAATAAGGTAAGGCTATTAACCTTCATCACTCTTATTCAAAACAGTACTAGAAATTGTAGACATGCAACAAGGCAAGAAAAATAAATAAAAGGCACATAGATCAGAAAAGAAAGAAAACAATCCCTATTTACTGGTGACAGTTTATCTAGACAGAAAACCCCAATGAATCTATTTTTAAAATACTTCCAGATTTAATGAGTGAGTTCAGTAAGGCTGGAGATTCAAAATCAACTTACAGAAATGAATTTTATTTCAATATACTAGCAATAAATGTGTGGACATCAAAATTAAAATGTAATATCATTTACAATTGCAATAAAATGCAAAATATTATGTGTATGTATGGCTGAGTCCCTTTTCTGCTCAGCTGAAACCATCACAACATTGTGAATCAGCTATACTCCAAAACAAAATAAAAAGTTTAAAAAAATAGAAAAAAAATAAATACTTAGGTGTAAATCTAACAAAATATCTACTGGACTTGTATTCTGAAAACTACACAATGCTGATAAAAGCAATAAAAGAGTATTTAAATAAATGAAGAGAAAAACTGTGTTCATGGATCAGAAGACTCAACGATGTCAATCTTCCCAAATTGATAAATAGGTTTGATCCCATTCTTATCATAATTCCAGTAAGAATTTTTGTAGGTACAGACTAGATAATTCTAAACTTTATATAGAAAGTGAAAATAAGTAGAATGGCTAAAAGAATAGAGTAGGAGTAATCAGTCTATTGGATCTCAAGACTTACAATGTAGCTGTAGTAATCAAGACTCTGGTATTGACAGAGAGATAGGGACACAGATCAGTAGAACATAACAGACACAGAAATATATTCAAAGAAATATGTCCACATTTTGACAAAAGTGAAAAAGCATTTCAATGGCAGAAATTTAAGCTCTTCAACAAATGGTGCTAGAATAACTGAACATCTACGAAAGTGAACGTGAGAGTGAAGTCGCTCAGTCGTGTCTGACTCTCTGCGACCCCATGGACTGTAGCCTACCAGGCTCCTCTGTCCATGGGATTTTCCAGGCAAGAGTATGGAGTGGGGTGCCATTTCCTTCTCCAGGGGATCTTCCTGACCCAGGGATTGAACCCGCGTCTCCCTCATTGTAGGCAGATGCTTTACTATCTGAGCTACCAGGGAAGTCCTACATCTATAGGCACAAGTAAATATAGGCATAGGACTCACACCTTATACAAAAATCAACTCAGAGCACAACTTAAATTTAAAATATAAAACTATTAAAAATTCAGGGGAAAAAAAAAAGATAAAATCTTAAAGATCTCATGCTAGGCAAAGAAGTTTTAGAACTGTCATCAAGAGCATAATCCAAAAAAGGGAAAGATGATGAATTGTACTTCATCAAAATTTAAAACTTTTGCCCTGTGAAAGATTCTACTAGGAGAATGAACATACAAGCTACAGACTTGGAGACTATATTAACAAACCATATATCCAACAAAGGACTAGTATCTAAATTATATAAAGAACTAAAAATTCAACAGTAAAAATAAATCAAATTAGAAAATGAGCAAAAAGCATGAACATGCATTTCACTGAAGAGGATATATATGCACATACCAAATAATCACATGAAAAGATGTTTAACATCATTAGTCAACAGAGAGATGCAAATTAAAACTACAACATGATCACCACTGCTGCTGCTGCTGCTAAGTTGCTTCAGTCGTGTCCGACTCTGTGTGACCCCATAGACGGCAGCCCACCAGGCTCACCTGTCCCTGGGATTCTCCAGGCAAGAACACTGGAGTGGGTTGCCATTTCCTTCTCCAATGCATAAAAGTGAAAAGTGAAAGTGAAGTCGCTCAGTCGTGTCTGACTCTTCGAGACCCCATGGACTGCAGCCTACCAGGCTCCTCCGTCCATGGGATTTTCCAGGCAAGAGTACTGGAGTGGGTTGCCATTGCCTTCTCCGAACATGATCACTACACACCTATAAAGAATGGATAAAATTTTAAAAAGATATAACATCAAATGCTGGCAAGGGTATAGAGAAACTGGGCCCATTATTGGTAGAAATGTATTTAGAATGACATGTTCACTCTGGAAAATAGCTTTTACAGTTTCTTAAAAATCTAAACATGCAACCTACCAATTCTACTCCTGGGCATTTATCCCAGATAAAAGATGACTTGTATTCATACAAAAACGTGTATACAAATGTTTATAGAATCTTTATTCAGAATAGCCTCAAACTAGCAGTAACGCACATGACATCCAATTAGTTACTGTTTACACAAACTGGTATATTCAGAATACTACTCTGCATTAAAAAGGAGTGAATTGTGAATCATTCTCAAGAGAGAAGTGCTTAGATGAGTGGGAATCCCAATCCCAAAAGGCTATATCTGTGTGTGTATGTTAGTCGCTCAGTCGTGTCCCAGTCTTTTGCGACCCCATGGGCTATAGTCCAACAGGCTCCTGGGGCCATGGGATTCTCCAGACAAGAATACTGGAGAGGGTTGCCATTTTCTTCTCCCATATATACTGTGTGATTTCATGCTAATATGAACAAATTAAAGAAATGGAAAATATATTAGTGGATGCCATGGATAAAGAAGGGGTGAATGCATGAATCCCCAACCTTCTGAGAAACAACATCAAAGGCTTCATATTGCTCAGAAATTAGACTTCATTCAAATGGTCTATGCAAGTCACTAACCCCGTAAAGAATAAAATAACAATAAATGAAGTTTCCCAAATGGGAGAGTACAGCAATTTTTCAGACTTACTATAATACACTGCCTAAAATACCCAACCTTCCAAAAACAAAAATAACAAAATACATGAAGAAACTTAATATGAGAATCACTTTATAATGAAAATAAGCTCATCATTTTTGCAAGGATCAGCTTCTTGAAACAAAATGGATTTCCAAAATACATGTAGGTACCTATATAAGAAATAACAAGAATCTGACTGTGCTGGGATTGGAAAAGGCTATTAAGAGAGCCTAGTAACTTCAAATGCCAATTATATTAACATGGCAAAAACAAATTATCTTCTGGTGGCAACTCCAAAGGCTTTTTACTTTAGGTCAGTGATTCCCAAACTTTGCTGCACACTGGAATCACCTGACTCCCACCTCCAGCTATAATGATTTCATTGATATGGGATACAACTTGGACATAGGCATTTTAAAACCTTCCCATCTGATTCTAATGTGCAACAAAGTTTGGGAACCACTATTTTATGTTGTTGTTATTATTTAGGACAATAGTAATACCTATCTTTTCATGTATCTACTGCAGGCCAGGGATATAGAACAGTTCTTTGTTACACTTAGTATTAAAAAGCCCATTTTATAGATGAAGAAAATGAGCTCAAAGTCATTAAACCACTTTACCAAGGTCATATCCATAAGAAGCACCAGATTCAGGATTCAAAATAAAGCATATTTAATTTGATAGTGTACAATGCATAATGCACGATATTTAGGTGGTAACAGTGCAGTAACCATGTCACTGAAAAGTTGTTTGGCTATCATATCATTGATATGATTGAATGATTCTTAAATGCACCAGGGAGCTTGTTATTTCTAACAACCCTTTAGTAAATACACATTCATCTTTAATATTACTCTTTGGAACATGGCTTAGCAAGAGTAGCTCTTATAAAGGAGACTTCAGCATTTAACAAAATAAAAATGATTCAGTAGATGTGGTACAAACACCAAAACAAGTAATTTTTCTTAGGCTGCATTAATAAAAGTATGATATCTAGACTGTGGGAGGTGATTACCTGGGAATTGTTATAATTAGAACATGCTAAAGTACTATGTAAGGTTTCTGGGCTGTACCATTCTTCTTTTGTATTACAATAAAACATTACAGGCAACAAAACCATATCTAAAATGCTAAAGGACATATATGTTTCAAAATTTCAAAAAATTTCGGGATTTAGAAGGATAATACAGGGCCATACATTGTATGGTATTTAGCATATCCGAAGGGGTATGGGACAGTGCACCCTAATCAAACACAGTAATAATTCCAAAGCAAAATCAATGAATATGACTACATTGCACTAATGAACACACACAAAAAAACAGCTTTACATCAGTTCAGACTTTGCTGAATAATAAACAATTTTTTTTCAAATTAAATCAGGCTTAATGACTAAATGGGGTTTCCCTAGTGGCTCAGATGGTAAAGAATCTACCTGCAATACAGGATACCTGGATTTGATCCCCAAGTCAGAAATATCCCCTGGAGAAGGGCATGACTACCTACTCCAGTATTCTTGCCTGGAGAATCCCATGGACAGAGGAGACTTGTGGGCTACAGTCTACAGTGTCACAAACAGACAAACACAACTGAGCCACTAAACACCTTCATTTTCACAATTACTAAATGATATGAAAAATTATGAAAAATCTTTCCTCACAGTTAGTTGGGTTCTGAATTATATATAAGGCATCCTGGAACTGTATATGCCCTTAGGAATAAAAATTTAAGCAATATAGAAGAACACAAAGGGAAAAAAGAAGGCTTTCTGATTCTTCACTCCTAGTCTTAGTTACACAGTTCAGTTCAGCCGCTCAGTCGTGTCCGATTCTGCGACCCCATGGACTACAGCAGCCAGGCCTCCCTGTCCATCGCCAGTTTCTGGAATTTACTCAAACTCATGTCCATTGAGTCTGTGATGCCATCCAACCATCTCACCCTCTGTCGTCCCCTTCTCCTCCTGCCTTCAATCTTTCCCAGCATCAGGGTCTTTTCAAATGAGTCAGCTCTTCACATCAGGTGGCCAAAGTATTGGAATTTCAGCTTCAGCATCAGTCCTTCCAATGAATATGCATGACTAATTTCCCTTAGGATGGACTGGTTGAATCTCCTTGCAGTCTAAGGGACTCTCAAGAGTCTTCTACAACATCACAGTTCAAAAACATCAATTCATCAGCACTAAGCATTCTTTATAGTCCAACGCTCACATCCATACATGACCACTGGAAAAACAATAGCTTTGATTAGCTAAAAAGTAAGGAAGTGCCTAAAAAACATCTATTTCTGCTTTACTCACTATGCCAAAGCCTTTGACTGTGTGGATCACAACATACTCTGGAAAATTCTTACTGAGATGGGAATATCAGACCACCTGACCTGCCTTGAGAAACCTGTATGCAGGTCAGGAAGCAATAGTTAGAACTGGACATGGAACAACAGACTGGTTCCAAATAGGAAAAGGAGTACATCAAGGCTGTATATTGTCACCCTGCATATTTAACTTATATGCAGAGTACATCATGAGAAACGCTGGTCTGGAAGAAGCACAAGCTGGAATCAAGATTGCTGGGAGAAATATCAATCACCTCAGATATGCAGATGACACCACCCTTATGGCAGAAAGTGAAGAGGAACTAAAAAGCCTCTTGATGAAAGTGAAAGAAGAGAGTGAAAAAGTTGGCTTAAAGCTCAACATTCAGAAAACTAAGATCATGGCATCCGGTCGCATCACTTCATGGCAAATAGATGGGGAAACAGTGGAAACAGTGGCTGACTTTATTTTTTGTGGCTCCAAAATCACTGCACATGGTGACTTCAGCCATGAAATTAAAAGACACTTACTCCTTGGAAGGAAAGTTATGACCAACTTACATAGCATATTAAAAAGCAGAGACATTACTTTGCCAACAAAGGTCCATCTAGTCAAGGCTATGGCTTTTCCACTAGTCATGTATGGATGTGAGAGTTGGACTATACAGAAAGCTGAGTGCCAAAGAATTGATGCTGTTGAACCATGGTGTTGGAGAAGACTCTTGAGAGTACCTTGGACTGCAAGGAGATCTAACCAGTCCACCCTAAAGGAGATCAGTCCTGGGTGTTCATTGGAAGGACTGACGTTGAAGCTGAAACTTCAATACTTTGGCCACTTGATGCGAAGAGCTGACTCATTTGAAAAGACCCTGATGCTGGGAAAGATTGAAGGTGGGAGGAGAAGAGGACAACAGAGGATCAGATGGTTGGATAGCATTATTGACTCAACGGACATGGGTTTGGGTAGACTCTGGCAGTTGGTGATGGATAGGGAGGCCTGGCGTGCTGTGTTTCATGGAGTCACAAAGAGTCGGACACGACTGAACAACTCAACTGAACTGAACTGTGCATGCACTAGTCCCTCGTCCTCCTTGTGCCTTGCCTAAACCCAACAGAGCAATTACTGAGTTCTAATATATAATTATGCAATATCCTTTCCTAATAGCTGCGATTATGAGGAGACAGTTAACCTGAGAGTATTTCCCTTAATCTTTTTGATACTGCAGATAATCGCAGTAAGCCAACCTAGTACCTCCCTTGGAAGTAAGAATATCTCTTTCTTCCCCCACCCAAAATTAAGCTGGTTTACAAAATTATTTTTCCCCAACACAGAGGGCTATGCACAGCCAAACTCAGTAAGATAAACAGGATGTTTTCCCCACACCGTTGGTGGCTTCTTTTTGAATGCCAGCATTTTGTACCCATAATACCAGTAATTCCTGCAAGCACACATATTTTACTTGTATGTAGGCTGGAAAGACATGTCTGTTAATAAATAAGACCTCAGTGTAGGCCTTTTATTGGATTAATTTTGTAGTGAATGTTTCCAATAGATATTGAGCACTGATTTTTTTTTGTTAATGGAGATAATAACTGCCAGGGAGAGAAGATATGGGGGTAGAGGGAGTGGGCACAGGGGAGGGACAGAACCTTCAGTATACTGTCCTGGCTCATGTTGAGATTCAGATTGGCTCATGACAAAGATTTCTCTCCAGGCATCAATGAGTCAGCTGACAAGCTCGCAATCACTCCCACAGCCTCTTAAACTCTGTCTTTAAATAAAATATTTCTTAAACCCCACACCTCTTCCTCTCATGTCAATTGTAGAAAAATAAATGTTACATTAGATCCCATCACATACTTTCAATTAAAGAGGCTTTGGAGCATGTTGGTGTAATTTAAATGCAGGCGTTTCCATTTTTGAAGCTGGGGAAATGATACAGTTTGCTCCTTTGATGCCTAATGAACAGCCTGAGTCATTAAGCAGGTGAATAAAGACGGGGGGGTGGGCAATGGATGGGCCTCCTCCTCTCCATCCTTTTTTAATTTTAAATTGGGATTCAAACTAATGCCTCATTTCAGGGAGCATTTCTGCCAGTGACAGTACATTTCTCACACCTCCTGCCTGAGTCTCCAACCGACAGGGAGAAAGTTTGCCAAGTCACAGTGAACATCTACACCATTACCTTGTCCCATATCTAGATTTTCGCTCTCCATGACATCAAAAGAAGGTTACAAAAGGTCACTAAGAAGAAAAAAAAATAAAGAAAATTGGATTCAGAAAAGGAGATAAGGGTAGAGAAAATCCAGCGACTGACAACGTCTCTTTAGGGCACGGATGGTGCTAGGCTTCAGGGGTATATGGCTTGGTTGGTTTAGAAAGAATCATAAATATACACAAACATCTGAAGCCTGAAATAATGGTTTTTCATGGATTCAAGAGGAAAATCCAGAGATGTTTTATTTTAAAGGACCCTCTAGAAATTTCGTCCCCTGCCCCTACTTCCCTTAACTATGCTTCAGACAATAACATTCTTTTCTCATGACTAAGAGAAGATATCAGAGGCAGAAGAGCCCAAGATGAAGCAACAGTTAGCTTGAATTCTAGCAAAGGTGGTCATGCTGCCTAAAGAGGGAGATAATATAGAGGAGTATAATAAAGTGAAAGCATTCTTAACTGTTGGAGAGGGAGGTGGCAACCCACTCCAGTATTCTTGCCTGGAGAATCCTATGGACAGAGGAGCCTGATGGACTGCTGTCCATGAGGTCGCAGAGAGTCAGACACAACTGAAGTGACTTAGCATGCATGCATTCATTCTTAACTGTAAACTTTCCTATAGAGTAGCTAATAGTGCCCGCCGGTGGGAGAGAGGTAGAGGAATCCCTAAGGGAGGTCCAAAAGAGACTAAATGTGAGAAGACACAATCAGCAGTGTTGCCTTAAACAAGCTGAACAGAGACCAACCATCTCTGCAGAATGGACCTTTCCATGGTCAATATTATTGACACAGACTAAGCACCCTTCTGTATATGGATATCTAGGTTTTCTTTGTCACTATTCCTATCAAAATCTTAGAAATTAGCCAAGCATCATCTTGTCATAGCTCAAAACCAGAGGATGCAGAAACAGTCCAGATATATGCCAGTAAGCATATTAACAAAAACATCCCACTTATTACCATACATACTGAGGCACAAAATTTTTTCAAGCATTTCCACAGCATTTTTGGCCTGAGTATATTTAAAGGACTGGATGTTAGGAAACCAAAGTCAAGTGTAAGACAAAACGAGCTACATCATTAGCAGGTCCCCAGTGCAAAATTAAAACATGAGACCCTTTTTCAAAAATTATTTTAAAAATTCAAGACAGTGACAGCAAAGCCCTAAGTCAACACTGGGATTCTTCTGAGCATAGAGCCTGGTTGACTGCACAGGACTCATGCCCATAAAGTGGATTCTGATGTGATATATGGGTTTTCAAAGGAGATGATGCTTCTGGCCAAGTCAATATATTAGGTATTCATTTTTTCCTCAGATTACTTACTTGCAATGAATTAGTGTGGATGGACATGAACTTGAGCAAACTCCAGGAGATAGTGGAGAACAGAGGAGCCTGGCATGCTGCAGCCCCTGAGGTTGCAAAGAGTCAGACACGACTTAGCAACTGAACAAGTGTGGAAGGGCCATGAGAAGGAGCAAACTATGAAGAAAAGAAAACACATTACATTGTTATTGGATTTTTAATATTTGATTTTATTGTTTTGTTATTATGCTTGATTTCTTAAATGAGGTTTCCCTGGAGAGGGTAGTGAGAAGATCAAGTATTTTTGACATGAGTTAAGTCTGAAGTCACGTACTTGGCCCACAGCCCCTCTCCTGGTAGAAAGGGGGTGGCATAAAGGGGAGAAGCTCCACTTTTGCATATCTTGAAGATTATTTACTCTACTGCATTAGCAATCCTAGATTCAACTACCATTACACTGTGCAGTACTCAAATAATTTATAGCCTTCCTGTGGCATACTGAATAATTCATACCATTGTTTCTCTCAATGAGAAAACTATGGTTTTCTTCATTTTTTTTTCAAAAAAAAAACTATGGCCTTGAGATACTGAGGCTGCTACTAGTTCCTATGAAATCTTGGATTAACAGTAAAGGCTTTGGTTATTTTTCTGATAGGAAGCTCCCCAGTCCCAAATAGAGTTTCATATGGCCTGGAAACATGAAACACTCTGGTTCTGCCATAAAGACATGGTGTGCTATGTTCTAGGGATAAATAGGTCTGTTGCTTAAAAGGGTAAGGTCACAGCTGTGTCCATTAACTTTGCTTTTATATAATCACAGAATGAACACAAACCTGGTTTGGATTGAGCCCTGACCTGGGCAAGCCATCTTAAAACTTTAACACTAGGCTTCCCTGGTGGCTCAGTGGTAAAGAATCTGTCTGCCAATGCAGGGGACATGGGTTCAAGCCCTGGTCCAGGAAGATCCCACATGCCATGGAGCAATTAAGCCCATGCCCTACAACTACTGAGGCTGTGCTCTAGAGCTTGGGAGCCACAACCTCTGAGCTCGTGTGTCAAAACTACTGAATGCCACACACCCTAGAGCCCATGCTCTTCAACGAGAGAAAGCACCCCAATAAGACAGTGCCACCACAACTAGAGAGTAGCCCCCACTCTCTGCAACTAGAGAAAAACCCATGCAGCAACAAAGACAGCACAGCCAAACATAAATAAAATTAGATATAAAAAAGGCTCTAACACTAACCATCGTAACACTTAAATAAGAAAGGATATCATACACTCTATTTTATCTACTACCCAGACCTCTTTCCTGAGCTTCACATTCATCCATCTGTCTGTAGAATATCTTCACCTGCATTTTCCCAGGGAAACCTTATACTCAACAGGTTTAGTATTAGATTTCACTCTCATTTCAGTCCCCTAACCCATCCCTACATCAGCTCTCAACCTATTTATCCTGCTTCCATTCAGTTGCAAATCTTAGTTCTAGGAGTTAGTCTTGATTCTTCTGTTCCTCATTGCCAGTCCCTCAGTGATAAGGTAAGTCTCATAGGAAAATTTAGGTATTAGGGGATAAGTAATGTAAGATGTTACTCAGAAGCATGACAATATTGACTGGAACAGTGTTTCCAGAATAGGTTGTCAATCCATTTGGTGTGAGGTATGGGTAGATGAACAGGAGAATTATAATCACTGAAGTACTGAACCAAGTGGAGGTCAAGAACCAATGGCAATAAAAGCAAATAACAGGATATAGCATCAAAATCAGAACTAGGTTCAAATGCCAACAACATGACTGACTAATGTGTTTTCCTTTCCTTGTTTGTAAAATAGGATAGAGGTCAGCAAAGTTTTTTTGTATTGTTTTTGTAAAGGGCTAGGTAGCAAATATTTTAGACTTTGCAGACCATATAATCACTGTAGCTACTATTCAACTCTAGCATGTAAGTAGTCATAAGGTCGATATATAAATGTTTGGCTGTGACTGTGTTCCAATAAGATTTTATTTACAAAAACAGGTGGCAGGTCATTTTTGACCCACTGGTGATATCTTGGTGACTCCTGGAATGGCCTATGCTATAGTAAAATTTTAACCCTCAAATCTTAGAGATGTAACATAATAACAGTTTATTTCTTATTCATATTATGCTCAAGATAAATGAGGTAATACTATCTAGAACACATGGCCTCTGGGTGACACAGAAGGCAAAGAGAGAGCTGAAGAATCCCATTAATATAGGAAATAGCTTACAAATTTTTAGCCCATATCTCATTAGCCAAAATGCAATCTCATGGCTCAAATCTATTGAAAGACAGGCTAGATAATATAGAGGCATATGTGAATATTTCATACTGTTCATGGGGTTCTCATTGGAAAAAACCCTGATGCAGGGAAAGATTGAGGGCAGGAGGAGAAGGTGGCAACAGAGGATGAGATGGTTGGATGGCATCATTGACTCAATGAACATGAGTTTGAGTAAACTTAAGATAGTGAAGGACAGGGAAGCCTGGTATGCTACAGTCCATGAGATTGCAAAGAGTTAGACCCAACTGAGCAACTATACAGCAACAAATATGAATATTTGGTGAGCAATTCACAGTCATTGCTGTATGAGGTAACAATAATTTCTGTTCCATATACTTGTTAGGATAAAATATGTGTAAAATATTTAGCACAGTGCTGCTTAAGCAGCACTCAATAAATATTCAAATTCTCCCAACCCCTTCCTTCAGATCCTTTTATTTTTTGGCATGCCATAAAATGCACTTCACACTCAGATGGAGCTATTATTGGATTAACATATGTAAACCTTTTCTGATTCTGTTTCCCCTACTCTTCCCTCTTTGTTATTTTCCATCTAACTAATACACACTCATTTGTCTTTCATATTCCTTCTCAAATGTGATCTTTCTTTCCTTTAACTTTCCCAAGCAGAGTGACTTAGACTCCTTCTCTTGCATCACCATACTTAGTATATATTATGAGTAGAGTAATACGCATGTTGTAATGTCCTTAATTATCCATGTACACATTCTCCACCAGACTATGAACTTCATGAGGATACAGCAATGTCATATTCTTATTCAGCATTTACCATAGTCTTATATATACCTGACAGTCAATAAGTGTTAATTAAACTCAATTGATTAATCTTAATAGTAGGAATTTCAGGCCCTAGGTAACTTTTGAGACAGATTGGGAGCTTTTCATGTTTGTGCCAGCTAGAGCTCAAATGTCATATTGGTAGCTCCACAGAATGAGACTTGGCACCGAAAAAGCACTAAATAAAAGTTTACTAAAACCTACAGAAAAGAGAGAGGCAGAAAAGGTGGTTACTTGTCATTGCTGCTGCTGCTGCTGCTAAGTCGCTTCAGTCGTGTCCGACTCTGTGTGACCCCATAGACGGTGGCCCACTAGGCTCCCCCGTCCCTGGGATTCTCCAGGCAAGAACACTGGAGTGGGTTTCCATTTCCTTCTCCAATGCATGAAAGGGAAAAGTGAAAGTGAAGTCGCTCAATCGTGTCTGACTCTTCGCGACCCCATAGTCGAGAGCCTACCAGGCTCCTCCGTCCATGGGATTTTCCAGGCAAGAGTACTGGAGTGGGGTGCCATTGCCTTCTCCATACTTGTCACTTTGTATACTCAAAAAATCTTTAAAAAAATTTTTTAATGAAATTCAGTCCATTGAGGAGACGAGTTGACTAAATTCAGGCAAAGCAATTGGTGCTACAGAGCATATTCACTGTCATTTCAGAATGGGCCCATCAGGAATTCTTGTAAAGATGCATTGAGCCAGCTGTTTGTAGCCCAGGACTCAGTGACCCTGACACCTGGGACTTTTCTCACTGCTGCATTTTAAGCATTTCTGTTGAGAGACTCCCAGAGCAGCATAAGCATCATCAATCTTCCTACACCTCTCATCTCAGTGAAAATGAACAAAAAGAAACTGATTAAAAAAACCAAACAAGCCTACACATCATAGTCAGACTTTGGTTTCTCAGTTCACCTTTTCTGAAGCTCTATCAAATAATGCCTTTCCTTTCAATCATTAATTGTATTCAGTACTTCTCTATCATCATCATTATTATTTTAAAAAACAAGTGGTAATCATAGCTGCCATTTATTGGTAGATTCAGTGTACCAGGAAATTTCTATGAACTCCACTAAGCATTCTAGAAGATTAAAATACCTCTCCTGGACTGGAGACTCTTGTTTAGGCTTACTGTTCTATATGGCTCACAGGGAAAATCACCACCTTATTCAAAAACTGAAAATAGTATTGTTTGTTTTATGCATCTTAGGGCTACACCCTCACTGATAACAAAGCCTGCAATAAGTAGGAGGCAGTATAAATCCCATGGGCGGAGGAGCTTGGTAGTCTGCAGTCCATGGGGTCACTAAGAGTTGGACACGACTGAGCAACTCTGCTTTAACTTTTCACTTTCATGCACTGGTGAAGGAAATGGCAACCCACTCTAGAGTTCTTGCTTGGAGAATCCCAGGGACAGGGGAGCCTGGTGGGCTGCCGTCTATGGGGTCGCAGAGTCAGACACGACTGAAGCGACTTAGCAGCAGCAGCAGCAGCAGTAGTATATAGTACAGGCTACTGTATTCAGATCTTAGTTCTGACACTTAACAATTATATGGGTTAAACCCATATACTTGATTTCTCTGTTTCCTTATGTATAAAGTGGAAACAATACTAATGCCTATTTCAGGGAGTTATTATAAAGGTTAAACAAGATAACATTTGTAAAAGCACTTAAAGTTTCAGGTATATAATGATCACTCAATAAATAGAAGATATTAGTAATATTATTTTGAGAGAGTGAATAATATAGGCTAGAGATGATGGTGAAGAAGTGGAGCAGTGCCTTCTGAAGGTAAGGTGCAGACATAGGTTTTAGGAAAAGCATCAGTATATCTGGTGGTGAGAACCATGAAGGAATCAGAGAGGAAACACTGGTAGATAGCATAGTAAGCATTAATATTTAGATGAGTAATTTTGGAGACATTTGTTAAGCCATATCTAAATAGAGCCCAGAGATGATCTGGGAATGGGAAAGTTGATTGTTTTCATTCCAGGAGAAATAGTAAAAGAGGGTTCAAAGCCTCACTGGATGAGGCTCAACTCATTCAGGTAAAGGGAAGAAGAAACCAATGTAAAAAGAAAAAATAACTCTGGTTTAAAAACGGTGATATTTTTGATGACCTGGGTGAAACTTGAGAGCATTATGGCAAGTGAAAAAAGTAGAAAGACAAATACTCTAGGATTTTACTTATTTGTGAAATCTAAAGCAACAACAACAACAACTGAAGTTATAGATAACAGAGAACAGGTTGATGATTTCCAGAGTGGTGAGGAACAAAACGGATGTAGGGGGTCAAAAGGTGCAAGCCTCCAGTTACAAAATAAGTCACGGGGATGTAATGTACATCATGGTGAATATAGTTAATAATACTGTGTTCTATATTTGACAGTTGCTAAGAGATTAGATCTTAAAAGTTCTCATAAGAAAAAAACTGGAACAATGTGTGGTGATGAATGTTAACTAGACTTACTATGGTGATCATTTTATAACATACATAAATATTGAACCTGAAACTAATGTAATGTTACATGTCAATTACATCTCAATTTAAAAATTAATAGATACATAGATAAATAATATTTATGATACTGCAGAATGGGATTCCCATCACCCTCTTTACTTCTCCCTCTCTAAGCCCTTGAGAACTCAAGGAATGTGAGTTCTTGCTTTCTCCGTTAAGTGTACTAATAAGAATTCTTCAACTTATTATGGAAAATATTAAATCTCATGAACATAGAATACTATAATAAACCTCCATGTACCCATCCATTTTCTTTAAAAAAACTATTTATTTAAAATATTTATCTTTTTAAAATTTATTTATTTTAATTGGAGGCTTATTACAGTATTGTAGTGGTTTTTGCTATACATTGACATGAATAAGCCATGAGTGTACATGTATTCCCCATCCTGAAACCCCCACCCTCCTCCCTCCCCATCCCATCCCTCTGGGTCATCCCAGTGCACTAGACCCAAGCACTCTGTCTCATGTATCGAACCTGGGCTGGTGATCTGTTTCACATATGATAATATACATGTTTCAATGCTATTCTCTCAGATCATCCCACCCTCGCCTTCTCCCACAGAGTCCAAAAGACTGTTCTATACATCTGTGTCTCTTTTAGCTGTCTCGCATATAGGGTTATCATTACCATCTTTCTAAATTCCATATATATGCATTAGTATACTGCATTGGTGTTTTTCTTTCTGGCTTACTTCACACTGTATAATAGGCTCCAGTTTCATCCACCTCATTAGAACTGATTCAGTGTATTCTTTTTAATGGCTGAGTAATATTCCATTGTGTATATGTACCAAAACTTTCTTATCCATTCTTATGCTGATGGACATCTAGGTTGCTTCCATGTCCTGGTTATTATAAACAGTGCTGCAATGAGCATTGGAGTACATGTGTCTCTTTCAGATCTGGTTTCTTCAGTGGGTATGCCCAGCAGTCAGATTGCTAGGTCATATGACAATTTTATTTCTAGTTTTTAAGGAATCTCCACACTGTTCTCCATAGTGGCTGTACTAGCTTGCATTCCCACCAAAAGTGTAAGAGGGTTCCCTTTTCTCCACACCCCGTCCAGCATTTATTGTTTGCACTAGTAGCCATTCTAACTGGCATGAGATGGTACCTCATTGTGGTTTTCATTTGCATTTCTCTGATAATGAGTGATGTTGAGCATCTTTTCATGCGTTTGTTTGCCATCTGTAAGTCTTCTTTGCAGAAATGTCTGTTTGGTTCTTTGGCCCATTTTTTGATTGGGTCATTTATTTTTCTGGAAATGAGCTGCAGGAGCTGCTTATATATTTTAGAGATTAATTCTTTGTCAGTTGCTTCATTTGCTATTATTTTTTGCCATTCTGAAGGCTGTCTTTTCACTTTGCTTATAGTTTCCTTCATTGTGCAAAAGGTTTTAAGTTTAATTAGGTCCCATTTGTTTATTTTTTATCTTATTTTATTTTTAAACTTTACATAATTGTATTAGTTTTGCCAAATATCAAAATGAATCCATCACAGGTATACATGTGCTCCCCATCCTGAACCCTCCTCCCTCCTCCCTCCCCATACCATCCCTCTGGGTCGTCCCAGTGCACTAGCCCCAAGCATCCAGTATCGTGCATTGAACCTGGACTGGCATCTCGTTTCATACATGATATTTTACATGTTTCAATGCCATTCTCCCAAATCTTCCCACCCTCTCCCTCTCCCACAGAGTCCATAAGACTGTTCCATACATCAGTGTCTCTTTTGCTGTCTCGAACACAGGGTTATTGTTATCATCTTTCTAAATTCCATATATATGCATTAGTATACTGTATTGGTGTTTTTCCTTCCGGCTTACTTCACTCTGTATAATAGGCTCCAGTTTCATCCACCTCATTAGAACTGATTCAAATGAATTCTTTTTAATGGCTGAGTAATACTCCATTGTGTATATGTACACAGCTTTCTTATCCATTCATCTGCTGATGGACATCTAGGTTGCTTCCATGTCCTGGCTATTATAAACAGTGCTGTGATGAACATTGGGGTACACGTGTCTCTTTCCCTTCTGGTTTCCTCAGTGTGTATGCCCAGCAGTGGGATTGCTGGATCATAAGGCAGTTCTATTTCCAGTTTTTAAGGAATCTCACACTGTTCTCCATAGTGGCTGTACTAGTTTGCATTCCCACCAACAGTGTAAGAGAGTTCCCTTTTCTCCACACCCTCTCCAACATTTATTATTTGTAGACTTTTGGATCGCAGCCACTCTGACTGGTGTGAAATGGTACCTCATAGTGGTCTTGATTTGCATTTCTCTGATAATGAGTGATGTTGAGCATCTTTTCATGTGTTTGTTAGCCATCTGTATGTCTTCTTTGGAGAAATGTCTATTTAGTTCTTTGGCCCATTTTTTGATTGGGTCGTTTATTTTTCTGGAGTTGAGCTGTAGGAGTTGCTTGTATATTTTTGAGATTAGTTGTTTGTCAGTTGCTTCATTTGCTATTATTTTCTCCCATTCTGAAGGCTGTCTTTTCACCTTGCTGATAGTTTCCTTTGATGTGCAGAAGCTTTTAAGGTTAATTAGGTCCCATTTGTTTATTTTTGCTTTTATTTCTGATATTCTAGAACTAATCAATTACTATAGTAAAGTTGCAGGATATAAAATCAACACACAGAAATCCCTTGCATTCCTATACACTAATAATGAGAAAACAGAAAGAGAAATTAAGGAAACAATTCCATTCACCATTGCAACGGAAAGAATAAAATACTTAGGAATATATCTACCTAAAGAAACTAAAGACCTATATATAGAAAACTATAAAACACTGGTGAAAGAAATCAAAGAGGACACGAATAGATGGAGAAATATACCATGTTCATGGATTGGAAGAATCAATATAGTGAAAATGAGTATACTACCCAAAGCAATTTATAGATTCAATGCAATCCCTATCAAGCTACCAACAGTATTCTTCACAGAGCTAGAACAAATAATTTCACAATTTGTATGGAAATACAAAAACCTCGAATAGCCAAAGCTATCTTGAGAAAGAAGAATGGAACTGGAGGAATCAACCTACCTGACTTCAGGCTCTACTACAAAGCCACAGTTATCAAGACAGTATGGTACTGGCACAAAGACAGAAATATAGATCAATGGAACAAAATAGAAAGCCCAGAGATAAATCCACTTTTTATATGGACACCTTATCTTTGACAAAGGAGGCAAGAATATACAATGGATTAAAGACAATCTCTTTAACAAGTGGTGCTGGGAAAACTGGTCAACCACTAGTAAAAGAATGAAACTAGAACACTTTCTAACACCATACACAAAAATAAACTCAAAATGGATTAAAGATCTAAACCTAAGACCAGAAACTATAAAACTCCTAGAGGGAAACATAAGGCACTCTCTGACATACATCACAGCAGGATCCTCTATGACCCATTTGTTTATTTTTGCCTTTATTTCCATTACTCTGGGAGGTGGGTCATAGAGGATCCTGCTGTGATTTATGTCAGAGAGTGCCTTATGTTTCCCTCTAGGAGTTTTATAGTTTCTGGTCTTAGGTTTAGATCTTTAATCCATTTTGAGTTTATTTTTGTGTATGGTGTTAGAAAGCATTCTAGATTTGTTCTTTTACAAGTGGTTGACCAGTTTTCCCAGCACCACTTCTTAAAGAAATTGTCTTTTCTCCATTGTATATTCTTGCCTCCTTTGTCAAAGATAAGGTGTCCATAGGTGCGCGGACCTATCAGTCTCTGGGCTTTCTATTTTGTTCCGTTGATCTATATTTCTGTCTTTGTGCCAGTACTGTACTGTCTTGATAACTGTAGCTATGTAGTATAGCCTGAAGTCATGCAGATTGATTCCTCCAGTTGATTTTTTTCTTTCTCAAGATTGCTTTTGCTCTTTGAGTTTTTTTTTTCTTTCTGTATTTCCATACACATTGTGAAATTATTTGACTAGTTCTATGAAAAATACCGTTGTTAGCTTGATAGGGATTGCATTGAGTCTATAGATTGCTTTGGGTAGTATACTCATTTTCACTATATTGATTCTTCTGGTCCAAGTACATGGTATATTTCTCCATCTATTTATGTCCTCTTTGATTTCTTTCATCAGTGTTTTATAGTTTTCTATATATAGGTCTCTTGTTTCTTTAGGTAGATATATTCCTAAGTACTTTATTTTTGTTGTTGTTGCAATGGTAAATGGAATTTTTTCCTTAATTTCTCTTTCTGTTTTCTCATTGTTAGTATATAGGAATGCAAGGGATTTCTGTGTGTTGATTTTATATCCTGAAACTTTACTATATTCTTTGATTAGCTCTAGTAATTTTCTTACCCATCTATTTTCAATAATTATCAATTCATGGACAACCTCATTTAACCTTTGCCCCACTCACTTCCCCCAAAACATGCCCTGGATTATTTTGTGGAAAATCCCACACATCAGATAGTTTAATGATTAAATATTTCATTATGAATCTCAAAAAAAAAACAATCTTTTTAAAAAAACATAACTAAAACACTCTTGTCCGTCAGAAAGTAATAATTTTATCAGATATTTTGTCAGTGTTCAGGGATCTCTGGTTGTATCATTATTTTTTAAAATATAAGACTTTTTCTCCACCTTGTTTTTTTTTTCATTTGACATTTCATCATAGACATAATCCCATAGTACTATACAAAGATATTTAAAAGAGCCCTTTATATATAAAAGGGCATTTAGTCTTTTCCATGTGAAAAGAAAGCTATCTTAGTAAGACAGGTATTTGCTTGTTTTCCTGATGCACCACTGGCAAGAATCTGAGAGAACCAAATGCTTCCCACACTAGCCACAGAGGAGCCATCCCATAATGAAGTACTGAGTAATGTACTTCCTACTCTTGACCTGGATGGAAAAGGCAGAGGGACAGGGAAAAGGCAGAGGGACAGGGAAAAGGGAGGAAGACTAAAGAGACAAGCCAATCTCAGTACTCAGTACTCAATATAGAGCTAAAATTTGACCAGCTGGGAAGAGAAAAGGAATGTCCACCATTCTCCAGCTACCATTCTATAATTGTGGCCATCTAGTATTAAGTTCACTTTCTGTCTGTTAGTGGACTGCATATGCAGGCCCCACAAGATACTGTTGGACGTGATGGGTTGACATTTACGTAGGCTTCTCTGGCACTAAATGTGATGTGTGAACATCACTTTATTTGTCTGGATCTCATCTATAAATTTTGAGGCTGTTATATAATCACAAATGTTCCTTGAAAACACTACCATTCTATGTTTTCTTTCAAAATAATTAAAATTTTAAAAATTGAAATCATGAGAATTATTTGTGGATATTTAAAGAAAAAGAATCAGGGCTTTGCTCTATGCAGGGAGAATTTCACTTTTTGAAATCAAGAACAGTAGATTTAAATTAAACATAAGGCAGACTGCTAAAAACAATCTGGCTACAAAAATAAATAAGTAAATAATTATTCAAAAGTGTGGACATATTTTGTTGGGATTTATGGTAGGCAGTTTAAGTCTTAGGTAAGACTAAATCCTGGGCTTCCGTTGTGGCTCAGCTGGTAAAGAATCTGCCTGCAATGTGAGAGACCTGGGTTTGATCCCTGGGTTGGGAAGATCTCCTGGAGAAGGGAAAAGCTACCCACTCCAGTATTCTGGACTGTATAGCCCATGGGGTTGCAGAGTCAGACACAAATGAGTGTCTTTCCCTTTACTAAGACTAAATCCTAAGTTTCATAAGTAGCCTTTGGAAAGTTACTTGACTACTCTGGGCCTCTGCCTTGTCATCTATAAAATGGACTTCAAACTTTTTTTTTTAGTTTACTAATAAAATCTATTGCTAGGTCTGAGTATCCAAAAAAATGTGATAAATTATAATATTGATAATGGCTGTCGAACAGAGTGACTCCAGTCACAATGCCCTCTGTAACCTCTTAAGAAAGGTCTTTATCAAGTTGCTTGATTGGTCTTTTATTGTCTTGTGCCCTCCTCTTAAAATGAACTGCTATTCATTTTGGTTTTATTGAAGCAGAGGAGTTTCTTGACTGGGTGTCTGCCATCTCTTTGACCAAAGCCAGTGCTCTGCTCTACGTTCAGCTTCTCTGTGAAGTTAAAAATTTAAGAAACAAAAACAGTTGAATGTTCAGAGACAGAATCCATTGAATGTATAAAATGTGTTACCTACCTAATATCTTCTCAGACTAACTAGTGCCTTCTTTGAGAAAGAGAAATGGAACCATAATCTCTACTTTGAAACTACATGATTTTTCTGCAAATGAAGCCATAAGCACAAAGTTGCAACTTTACAACACTTCTGAGATGCACATATGAAGGTCTAAATTTATAGTGTGCCCCCTTGGTTGTGAGGAGTCAGAGTAGAGGGAGGTGGAATGAGTTTGGCAACACTCAGTGACTCAAGACTGTGAGATGCTTATAGGAATCCAACCTCTGCTGAAAGGAAGTGAATGCTTAAATGAAGACTTGGCTTTAAATTCCAGTTCTAAAATTTTCACTTTCTAGTGTGTAAAATTCAACAATAATCCCTATCTCACCTGGCTGATATAAAGATTCACAGTAAATTCTCAATGAATGTTCTTTCATACATATTCATCCTTTTAGCATAGGACAAGGAAGTGAGAAGATGGCTCAGCAGCTAAAGAACCCGCTTGCAATTCAGGAAACACAGGAGATGTGGGTTCAATCCCTGGGTCAGGAAGATCCCCTGGAGAAGGAAATGACAACCACTCCAGT
Source organism: Bos mutus (assembly GCF_027580195.1). Lineage (NCBI taxonomy): Eukaryota > Metazoa > Chordata > Mammalia > Artiodactyla > Bovidae > Bos > Bos mutus. The sequence goes on along the minus strand of NC_091646.1, from coordinate 8,163,549 downwards.
ATTCTTGCCTGGAAAATCCCATGAGGATCCTGTGGGCAGTCCATAGGGTTGCAAAGAGTTGGTCACAATTGAATGACTAAGTACAGCACAGAGAGAAATTCCAGGGGCCTAGCACTGATTCATTACAGGTTGGATGTTGTTAATGGGCCACCATTTTAAATAGTGGGATGGGGGGCTTCCAACAATAAAGAAGACATGGTTGGTTCTTACAAGAGGTCATACGTAAATTCTTCCCAAAGAATACTATGGGGATAGGAAAGTGGCAACCATTACCTATGTATAAATGGAATCTAATTGTGACTAAACAACAAAATCACGAGAAAACATTAGCAAACCCAAATAGCTGCACATTTTACAATGTAACTGGCCTGTACTCATAAAACAGATCAAGGTCAAGAAAGACAAGGACTGAGGAAGTGTTCCCAATTAAAGCAGCCTAAAGAGACAGGGCACCTAAATGCAATGTGTGACCTTGGGACAGATTCTGGGCTGTGAAAAATAACTATTAATACAATAACATTATAGAAATTACTGACAAAATTTGATTATGGACTCTGAATTAGATAATAGAATTTTAACAAAGTTAAATTTCCTGATACTTTTAATTATACTGCAGTTATGTAAAATAGGGCTTCCCTGGTGGTTCAGCTGGTAAAGGATCCACCTGCAATGCAGGAGACCTGGGTTCAATCCCTGGGTTGGGAAGATTCCCTGGAGGAGGGCATGGCTACACTCTAGTAGTCTGGCCTAGAGAATTCCATGGACTATATAGTCCAAGGGATCACAAAGAGTCAGACACAACTGAGCGACTTTCATGTCACTATGTAAAATAATGTGTAGTTATTAAGAAATACATACTAAAGAATTTATGGGTAAAGGGGAACAACATCTGCAACATAATCTGAAATATGAGGGGGGACTGGTAAAGTAAACAGAGCAAAATGTAAATTAATTGGTCAATATGAGTAAAGTATGAATCATTGCAACTTTTCTCTAGATTTGAAATTAAATAAAAATATTGAAATGGGGTAAGAGACAAAAAGAGAACAGTACAGAGCTATAACAAAGAGTACATAACAGGTATACTTGACATCTTGGGTGAAAAAGGAGGGTAAGAGAAGACTCAACAGAGGAACTGACATAAGCTGTGATATGAAGAATAAATTATTTTTTCAGGTGAAATAGTATACTGAGAGGACAATGTTACAAAGGGAGCAGCTTGTATATAGTCCTGGAGTCAAGTAGGAAGAGCATGATGGATTTGAGTAACTGAATATAATGGGGGGGTGGACAATGATGATCAACAAAAGTGAAAATGTAGGCTGGATCCAGATCATATTGGGACTTTGGGGTAATGAATATTTGAGAGGAGGCTTGGATGGAACTGTGGTCCTAACAACATAGGCACTTCCACTTGCACCAGGAGGGGGATAGATCAGGAGCCCCACAAGCATCCAGGGGAAGCACTCTCTTACCTACCAGGCCACATACTACCCCCCTCTCCACAAAGATACCAGGCAGCTTGGCAGCACTAGCAGAGGGATTCTGCCACACCACCACCCAGCTGGCAGTAGTTTTTTCCCTGTGGACCAGAGAATTTATTCTACTACAGAAAAACACTGGACAGCCAGGTGGCACTGGCAGTGGAAACCCCACCATAATAAGTGGACTAGCTCATGAAGCAGTCCTGGTTCCTGAGAGGCCTAAGACTACCATTCACTCTTGAAAAGTTGAAGTGAAAGTGTTAGTCACTAAGACATATCTGACTCTTTGTGACCTCATGGACTGTAACCTGCCAGCCCCCTCTGTCAATGGGATTCTCCAGGCAAGAATATTGAAGTAGATTGCCATTTCCTTCTCCATGGGACCTTCCTGACCCAGGGATTGAACCCATGTCTCCTGCATTGCAGGCAGATTCTTTACCACTGAAGGTCTCTTTATCCCTGAAGGCTGGATACTCCCTTCACCCACCTAGAGAGGCACTTTCTGCCCTCTCAGACAATATCAACAGGGATCAGTGTGAGCCCCAGTGAAATCAGACTAAACAAACCAAAGGTGCATGCTCAGTTGTTCAGCTGTGTCTGACTCTTTGTGACCCCATGCACTGTAGCTCACCAGTCTCCTCTGTCCATGGGATTTTTCAGACAAGAATCCTAGAGTGGATTGCCATGCCCTCCTCCAGAGGATCTTCCTGACCCAGGGATCGAACCTGCATCTCCTGCATCACAGGCAGATTCTTTACCACTGAGACACCTGGACAAATTGCATTATAAAGTGTCAGAAAATTAAATTGTCATTGGATGTACAGCCCTCAAAAGTAGAATAGGGGTTGTATTGAATCTATAGATTGCTTTGGATAGTATACTCATTTTCACTATATTGATTCTTCTGATCCATGAACATGGTATATTTCTCCATCTATTAGTGTCCTCTTTGATTTCTTTCATCAGTGTTTTATAGTTTTCTATATATAGGTCTTTAGTTTCTTTAGGTAGATATATTCCTAAGTATTTTATTCTTTTCATTGCAATGGTGAATGGAATTGTTTCCTTAATTTCTCTATTTTCTCATTATTAGTGTATAGGAATGCAAGGGATTTCTGTATGTTGATTTTATATCCTGCAACTTTACTATATTCATTGATTAGCTCTAGTAATTTTCTGGTGGAGTCTTTAGGGTTTTCTATGTAGAGGATCACGTCATCTGCAAACAGTGAGAGTTTTACTTCTTCTTTTCCAATTTGGATTCCTTTTATTTCTTTTTCTGCTCTGATTGGTCTGGCCAAAACTATGTTGAATAGTAGCGGTGAGAGATTGAATGCAATCCCTATCAAGCTACCAACGGTATTTTTCACAGAGCTAAAACAAATAATTTCACAATTTGTATGGAAATACAAAAAACCTCAAATAGCCAAAGCAATCTTGAGAAAGAAGAATGGAACTGGAGGCATCAACCTGCCTGACTTCAGGCTCTACTACAAAGCCACAGTCATCCAGACAGTATGATACTGGCACGAAGACAGAAATATAGATCAAGGGAACAAAATAGGAAGTCCAAAGATAAACCCACCCACCTATGGACACCTTATCTTTGACAAAGGAGGTAAGAATATAAAAGGGAGAAAAGGCAATCGCTTTAACAAGTGGTGCTGGGAAAACTGGTCAACCACTAGTAAAAGAATGAAACTAGAACACTTTTTAACACCATACACAAAAATAAACTCAAAATGGATTAAAGATCTAAACATAAGACCAGAAACTATAAAACTCTTAGAGGAGAACATAGGCAAAACACTCTCCTACATACATCAGAGAAGGATCCTCTATGACCCACCTCCCAGAATATTGGAAATAAAAGCAAAAATAAACAAATGAGATCTAATTAAAATCAAAAGCTTCTGCACAACAAAAGAAACTATAAGCAAGGTAAAAAGACAGCCTTCAGAATGGGAGAAAATAATAGCAAAACAACTGACAAACAACTAATCTCAAAAATATACAAGCAACTCCTACAGCTCAATTCCAGAAAAATAAACGACTCAATCAATAAATGGGCCAAAGAACTAAATAGACATTTCTCCAAAGAAGACATACAGATGGCTAACAAACACATGAAAAGGTGGTCAACATCCCTCATTATCAGAGAAATGCAAATCAAAACCACTATGAGGTACCACTTCACACCAGTCAGAATGGCTGCGATCCAAAAGTCTACAAGCAATAAATGCTGGAGAGGGTGTGGAGAAAATGGAACCCTCTTACACTGTTGGTGGGAATGCAAACTAGTACAGCCACTATGGAGAACAGTGTGGACATTCCTTAAAAAACTGGAAATAGAACTGTCATATGACCCAGCAATCCCACTGCTGGGCATACACACCAAGTAAATCAGAATTGAAAGAGACACATGTACCCCAATGTTCATCGCAGCACTGTTTATAATAGCCAGGACATGGAAGCAACCTAGATGTCCATCAGCATAAGAATGGATAAGAAAGTTTTGGTACATATACACAATGGAGTATTATTCAGCCATTAAAAAGAATACATTTGAATCAGTTCTAATGAGGTGGATGAAACTGGAGCCTATTATACAGAGTGAAGTAAGCCAGAAAGAAAAATACCAATACAGTATACTAAGGCATATATATGGAATTTAGAAAGATGGTAATGACAACCCTGTATGCGAGGCAGCAAAAGAAACAGATGTGTAGAACAGTCTTTTGGACTCTACGGGTGGGGGAGTGATTTGGGAGAATGGCATTAAAACATGTATAATATCATATAAGAAATGAATCGCCAGTCCAGGTTCGATACAGGATACAGGAAGCTTGGGGCTGGTGCAATGGGATGACCCAGAGGGATGGTACAGGGAGGGAGGTGGGAGGGGGATTCAGGATGGGAAACACGTGTACACCCGTGGCAGATGCATGTTGATGTATGGCAAAACCAATACAATATTGTAAAGTAAAATAATAATAATAATTTAAAAAAAAGTAGAATAGGACCTGGGTGCTAAAACTAAACAGAGTGACTGCCTGCTACAATAAGAAATTCAAATATTACCCAGAGTCTTCTATTATATAGTCAAAATGTCCAAGATACAATAGAAAATGACCCCTCATACCACGAACCAAGAAAAGCATAAACTGAGTGAGAAAAGAAACTGAGTTTATCAATATCAAGAAGAACCAGATGTTAGAATTATCTGGCAAGGATTTTTTTTTTTGAAGTATTATTTATTTATTTATTTAAAATAAATTTATTTATTTTTTTAATTTACTTATTTATTTATTTTTATTATTATTATTTTTTACTTTACAATATTGTATTGGTTTTGCCATACATCAACATGCATCTGCCACAGGTGTACACATGTTCCCCATCCTGAACCCCCCTCCCACCTCCCTCCCTGTACCATCCCTCTGGGTCATCCCAGTGCACCAGCCCCAAGCTTCCTGTATCCTGCATCGAACCTGGACTGGCGATTCATTTCTTATATGATATTATACATGTTTCAATGCCATTCTCCCAAATCATCCCCCCTTCCCTCTCCCATAGAGTCCAAAAGACTGTTCTATACATCTGTGTCTCTTTTGCTGCCTCGCATACAGGGTTGTCATTACCATCTTTCTAAATTCCATATATATGCATTAGTATACTGTACTGGTGTTTTTCTTTCTGGCTTACTTCACTCTGTATAATAGGCTCCAGTTTCATCCATCTCATTAGAACTGATTCAAATGTATTCTTTTTAATGGCTGAGTAATACTCCATTGTGTATATGTACCACAGCTTTCTTATCCATTTATCTGCTGATGGACATCTAGGTTGCTTCCATGTCCTGGCTATTATAAACAGTGGCAAGGATTTTTAAAGCATCCATTTTCTAAACAAATATCAAAATAAAAAATCTCAGCAAGGAAATGGAATTTGTAATAGAAATAATACAAAAAAGGAAAAGTACAGTGACTGAAATAAAAACCCATTGGTTTGACTCAATAGTAGAGTGAAGATGATCCAGGATAAAATTATTGAACTTATAGTCGGAATTTACCCAGTCTAATCTACAGAGAGAAAATAGATTAGAAAAAAGAAGAAAAATAAGAGATCTTTAGGGTTTCAACAAACAATGACCAAATATTCAAAGTTCCTATTATCAGAGTTCCAGAAGGAACAAATAGAGTTAAAAGTTTATCTGAAGAAATAATGACTGGAAACTTTTTGAATTTGGCACAATTGCTAAGCCTTCAGATTCAAGAAACTGAATGAATCTCAAACAAAAGAAATCCATGCCAAAACACATAAGTTAAACTTCTGGAAAGTCATGACACAATGTGATTATAAATTTTATATGCTATTTTGCTTCAGAATCAAGATACAATGGGTAGTGGGGATAGTGCTGAAGTGAAGAGTACATGTGGCCATCTAAAGGGGTAGTTCCTGTTCAGCTCTAGTCAGTTGTATCAATATATGGTGAACTCAGACCTAATTTCTTTATCTGAGAAACCATAACCTTAAGTGAAAGCAACTAATTATTTACATTTTAAGTCAGTATGCCAGCTTTGTAGCAAGAGAAATTGGTGACTTGGGAACTAGACCTGAGTTTAAATCTTTACCATACAATCTTGGCCAAAGCCATAAACTCTCTGAGTCTCTAGGTCTTCATCTATAAAACATTTTAGTAAAAAATCTGACTCTATTTTTTGGAAGTTTGAGTGTGGACAGCTTTGAGGCCTCACCCTTCCCTTTTCCCCTTCTGTCCCATATCTAGAAAAGCTAACAAGAAAGTAAATTGTGGTCCCTCCTTTAATGCCTTATACAAGCCCCTGCCTATGAGTAGAAATCCTCCCATGAGCCCACCCCTAACCACAATAAAAATCCTGAGCCAGGGCTTCCCTGGTGGCTCAGTGGTGAAGAATCTGCCTGACAATGCAGGACATATGGTTTTGATCCCTGGTCTGGGAAGATCCCTGGGCTTCCCTGGTGGCTTAGACAGTAAAGAATCTGCCTGCAGTGCAGGAGACCTGGGTTTGATTCCTGGGTTGGGAAGATCCCTGGAGAAGGGGATGGCAACCCACTCCAGTATTCTTGCCTGGATAATTCCATGGACAGAGGTGCCTGGTTACAGTCTCCATGGCTACAGTCTATGGGGTCACAAAGAGTCAGATATGACTGAGCAACTAATACACACACTGGGAAGATCCCACATGCTGAGGAGCAGCCACATGCGCTACAACTATTGAGCCTGGGCTCTAGAGCCCAGGAAACACAAGCGTTGCAACTACTGAAGCCTGTGTGCTCTAGAGACCATGCTCAGCAACAAGAAAAGCAATTGCCATGAGAAGCCCACGCACTGCAACTAGAGAGTAGCCCCGCTCCATGCAATTAGAGAAAGCCCATATAGTAATGAAGATCCAGCACAGCCAAAAATAAATAAATTTTTAAAATTTAAAAATAACATCTCAAGTGAGTCTCCTTCTTCTGTTATCTCAAGCGATTTTCAAACCAGCTTGGAGAGCCTGCCTTGTTGTTCCCAGAAACTTTATTATGGGACTAATAAAACTTTTAATAACCTCTTGGGTTGTGTGTGTGATTATCAGTCTCTACATCTAGACAAAATTTTGAGTGAAGTTCTACCCTGTGTTTGTAGGGCACCCCAGCAAGTGGAGGTAATATTTATACTGTAAAGTTCCTGTGAGGAATAAATAATGTCTGAAAGATCCCCTGGTCAACAATATGTGCTCAACAAATAGCAGCTACCATGGTGACAAGTATTAGTGAATAGAAGTTTCCGTAGGGCTTCTTTCCCTTTTTCAAAAAACGTGCCCTTTCTTTTATTCAAGAACAGGTGAGCATTTCAAAGGGTGTCAGGCCTAGGGACTGGCTAGAAGCAAGACCAGACACTAGTGATTATAACTGGTACGGCCTGCTTGCAAGTTGTTTTAGATGTTTCCAATATATGCCCTCAAATTTGTTCTGCTATACTCATTCAGAATACCTAAAGAAATCTTGAAACAAAACTGACCCACAGATGGGTTTTATTTGGCCTGTACAGTGTTTTAAAAATATTTTTGTATTAGTTGCCAGTATTTTAAAATCAGGAGATGTCATATGAAAATCTGGATTTCTGGCTCTCTTGAAACTTTGGAAGAGCTTACATAAATCTACTCATAGTCCTGCTTCTACTTTTAAATGGAATGTGAACTCTGCATTCCACTTGAGTCCTCACCATAATATTTCTATCACTAAGGCCCAGTGTCAAATGTCATTTATCATTATAATTTAACAATTGGTTTTTCTAATAATTGAGAAGTATTTTTCTATACCACTTTATAACAAAAAATAAGAAATGAAAGATACTAATAAGAATGTTACATTTTTCAAGAAAAATAAAAAAGCAGTTAAACCCAGGCTGCTATACTCAATGATATTGATATAATCTTCCTAATGGTTCCACATAACTATCATGAGGATGTCTGTTTTACTTCTTGGTTTACAGATGAAGATCCTCAAATTCTCTGAGGAAGTTTCATAAAAAATTTTAATTATTACACATTGAAATGGCAGTAGGTATCTATAAGCCAAAATTACTGGTTCAGTTCAGTTCAGTTCAGTCACTCAGTCATGTCTGACTCTTTGTGACCCCATGAATTGCAGCACGCCAGGCCTCCCTGTCCATCACCAACACCCGGAGTTCACTCAGACTCAAGTCCATCGAGTCAGTGATGCCATCCAGCCATCTCATCCTCTGTCGTCCCCTTCTCCTCCTGCCCCCAATCCCTCCCAGCATCAGAGTCTTTTCCAATGAGTCAACTCTTTGCATGAGGTGGCCAAAGTACTGGAGTTTCAGCTTTAGCATCATTCCTTCCAAAGAAATCCCAGGGCTGATCTCCTCCAGAATGAACTGGTTGGATCTCCTTGCAGTCCAAGGCACTCTCAAGAGTCTTCTCCAACACCACAGTTCAAAAGCATCAATTCTTCGGCGCTCAGCCTTCTTCACAGTGCAACTCTCACATTCATACATGACCACTGGAAAAACCATAGCCTTGACTAGACGGACCTTTGTTGGCAAAGTAATGTCTCTGCTTTTGAATGTGCTATCTAGGTTGGTCATAACTTTCCTTCCAAGGAGTAAGCGTCTTTTAATTTCATGGCAGAGTCAATGAAATATTTCTGTTTTTAATGAGAGTTATCAGAGAAGCTCAAAGTTACTTCCTATATGTGATTAGATTATAATTCAAATAGAAGATCTCATGGGGCACTAGTGAAGTAAGACTTTCTTCCAACATGTATTTAATAACTGTACATATCAACTGTTTTGAGACATTTCAAGGGAATAAGAGGTAAATTATTTTTATTGTTCATTGTTCCTGATTTATGATTTAATTTTACTTAATCCACTTCTCAACACCCTAACATATATTCACTATATTTTACTGATTTACTTTTTATCAAATTTTGGACTAAAGGAAGTTTTGTATAAAAAAAATCAGAGATTTTAAGATTCTTGGATTTCTGGTCCAGGGGATATAAATTGTCCAAGTGCTGCAGAGAAGTCCCAGGGCAAGACCTGTCCAAAATATGACTTCCAACAGTGTGCTATGATGGATGGAATCCTGTATCTCAGTCTTTTAGATTAAAACATAGAAGTTACCTACAAAATGTAAACCTAATAAGGTTAGGAATCATTGGTCATCCTTTCAGAATCATACATCTAAGCCAATATGACCTAGAACCTGTTAGATAGCAATTTTAATGTGAATTATAGACAGAGCCAAAAAATATGATTTTTTAAAATCTAACATCCTACAGTTAAGAAAAAGCATAAAAGTTATTTAGTACAGCTTCTTCCAAACGTATTACTGATTCTATTTCAAAATTTCAAAACAAACTAACAAAAAAAGCCATATTTAAAATAATTTCCATTTAGAGTTTACTCCTGTTTTTATTTTTTATTTACATATAGTTGACTTATAATCATAACATTATGTTAGTTTCAGGTGTACAACATGATAATTTGATATTTTTATAGATTACACTCCAAAGTTATTATAAAATATCAACTATATTCCCTATGATGTACATTACATCCTTATAACATTTATTTTATAACTAGTAATCTGCACCTCTTAATCCCTTATCCCTATTTTGCCACTCCCTCCATCCCTCTACCTTATGGTAACCACTAGTTTGTTCTCTACCTATGAGTCTGTTCCTGTTTTGTTTAATTTTGCATATTCCACATGTAAGTCAAAAGATCCAATGTTTGTCTTTTATTCAACAAGCCTTATAGCTTCCAGGTCCATCCATGTTTTAACAAATGGCAAAATTTCATTCTTTATTATGGCTAATATTCCTTTGGATGTGAGTGTATGAGTGTGTGTGTGAGAGTGAGAAAGAGAGAGAGATCTTTATCCATTCATCTGTTGATGGACACAGGTTGTTTTCATATCTTGGCAACTGTAAATAATGCTACTATGAACATTATGGTGCATGTATCTTTTTGAAATAGTGTTTTTGTTCTCTTTGGATAAATATCCAGGAAAGGAATTGCTGGAGCATATGGTATTTCTATTTTTTTTTATTTTTTTAAGAAACGTCCATAATGTTTTTCATAGTGGTTCTGCCAATTGACATTCTCACTGATAGTGCACCAGGGTTCCTTTTTCTTCAAATCCTCACCAACACTTCTTATTTCTTGTGTTTTTGATGATATCCATCCTAGTGGATGTGAGGTGTATCTCATTGTGGCTTTGATTTGCATTTCTCTGATGATTAGTGATGGTGAGCATCTTTTCATGTGCCTGGTACCCATTTATATGTCTTTTGGGGAAAATGTCTATTCAGATCCTCTGCCTATTTCTTAATTCAGTTGCTTGTTTTGTTGGTTTAATTTTTCTGATATTAAGTTGTATGGGAACTTTATATAGTTTGGATAGTAACCCTTAATTGGACAAATCATTTGCGAGTAACTTCTCCCATTCGGCAGGTTGCTTTTTTGTTTTGTTGATGCCTTCTTTCGCTGTGCTAAAGCTTCTAAGTCAATAAATGGTGTCAGGAAAACTGGACAGCTACTTATGAAAGAATGAAACAAGGACATTTTCTCACACTATATATAAAATTTAAATCATAATGTATTCAAGACCTAAATATAAGACCTGAAAACCATAAAAGTCATAGAAGATAACATAGGCAGTGCACTCTTCAACATTTGTCTTACCATTTTTTTTTTGATCTGCCTCCTCAGGCAAGGGAAATAAAAGCAAAAATAAACAAATGAACAACCACACTCATATATTTTTAAATAAGCATGACATTAAACTGACTAGAGGTAGCTGCTAGACTCATATTTATAGCAGAAAAGAGTACCTTTCTCCCATTTTGATTTTCCTTATGATTAATTTTCAAAGTATAGGGAGAGACCTTTTCTCAAGAAGCTTCTTAGAGAACAAGTTTGAGTCAAGTGCAAGTCAAATAATCGGGAAAACAAAGGAAGCAAATTTAGTATTTTGAAATCCTGGCTATTAACAGTTTTTGATTCTTTACTGGCCTTATTAGTGGTGATAATTATTCCTTCAGGAACAAATCTGAGGATTGAGCAAGACTGCGGAGATTAGGAAATGGGAAATTACTCACAGCGATCATTATTTCATCACAATTAACCAAAAACTAATGGCTTTGGTTTTTAAATAGCACTTGAGTTTTTCTATTGTAATTTCCTACTTAATAAGGAATAGTGTGAAAGCATACCTGTGAGTTATGACTTCAGCCTACAGGAAATGCTCACACACATCCACAGAGTGAGAGCCCTGAGCTGACCATGGAGTGTCCTGCCAAGAGCCACTGACAGCATTTTCCAACAGACCTCTCTGGGTCATGCCACCAATTACATGCTTTGCATAAATCTCATGTTGCTTAAACCTTCTAGATAATCAGAATAAAATGACAAATCTCTTTCCATTAATTAAATGCATTACCAAAATGTGGCATTAGGAATGCAATATATTTTCTCTCTTTTCCTTTTACAAGACACAACAAGGTAAGAGAATTAAAAGAAGGAAATTGACATGTGAAAATGAATTTACCCACTGAGTGAATTTAAATAAATCAATCTTTGGACTCAATTTTCATTTGCTGTGTGAACAAGTTGTTATTGACAAAAAAAGATAAATGACAATTGCTAACACACCCCCAAACTATTTTCAGTGATGAGATTTTCAAATTTGTCAATGAGTAAACAATTTCTATGTCCACCTATAAAATAATCTGTGAAGTTATTAATGTCTGATCTCTATATAAGGATTTACCAAAGATTAATTCATTAATAAGTAATAACAAATCAATTGGGATTTGATGAGAAGGATAGCCAATTCAAGTGTATGTGTAAATTTCTTACATTTTTCATATTAATGGTATTTATTTTCAGTTATAAGTCATTTTGTGTTTTGCAGCCTTTAAAAACACAAGCTTATCAAATAAATATAAGCCTAACTTACTGTCTTTCTCCTAGAAAAAATTTTTATACACATGTTACATTGAAACCATAATATTTGGCTCAGAAAAAATCTGTGGGCTGCTGCTGCTGCTGCTGCTAAGTCGCTTCAGTCGTGTCTGACTCTGTGCGACCCCGTAGACGGCAGCCCACCAGGCTCCGCTGTCCCCGGGATTCTCCAGACAAGAACACTGGAGTGGGTTGCCATCTCCTTCTCCAATGCATGAAAGTGAAAAGTGAAAGTGAAGTCGCTCATTCGTGTCCGACTCTTTGCAACCCCATGGACTGCAGCCTACCAGGCTCCTCCGTCCATGGGGTTTTCCAGGCAAGAGTACTGCAGCTAAATGGTTGCTATACATCAAAGACCAAGGTCCTTAGATGGGGTGGGTGAACATGGGCAGATATTTCAATCCCTCCAGATCCCTTCAGTTCACCATCTTTAAAATGAGTAAAGAATCTCTAAGGCCCCTCCAATTTGAATATTTTTAAGGTCTTTACCCTATAAATCGAACATGCCTTAGTCACTAGCTAATGTCCCATAATGGCAAATCAGTTTTGATTGCACTAATCTTTGAAATGCTTAACCAAATAGCTTTTAAAATCACCAACTGGCCTTGAAACTAAGTGATAAGTTTAATTTACATTATCAGTTTTATGGGCCTTTGAAAAAAATACCATGTGGGGTTGCATGTATATGACAAAACCAAAACAATCTGGTTGCAAACGAGGGAAAGAATGGAGCACTTTGAAGATGATCAAACTATTCTGAAAGAAAATTAAGTCACAACCATAGTTAAGGTAGTCATCTCACTCTTAATTCCCCTTAAGGTTATGTTCTTAAATTTGTTATCCTATTGGCTGGGGCTGGAACTGATGGGCATGGCCAATGGCACAAGGGAATGCTCCTATAAACAGAATAACTGGCTTTGAGAACAGAGCTATTAACCTTGAGCATCTTTAATTGCTCACCAATTAAGAATAAGCACCCTTAAACTCCCAACGATTAACCTTTATTACCCCAAGTTGCTCCCACAGGCTCAGCTGCTTGCTTTAAGACAAAAGAGCGGAATGACAGACTTTAATACTGTTAACATTTTCATAGTGTATCTTAGTTCCATTGATATAAAAAAAATTATTAGCCCTTAAAAATATGTTGGTTGCAACAGTGAAGAAAAATGTCCAAAGACATCTAAAATGTTTGAATCAGGATTCTGAGCAAAACTAGCTTCAGAGGAAGCCATCTCTTGGCTAGTATAACTAGAAAAGCAATAGACCAAGAGTCAGGAGACCTAGATTTTACAACCAATTCAGTACGAAGAGAATGAATAAGGAGGCCGTGAAATTCTCTGGGCCTCAGTTTCCTCAGATAAAATTGAAAACAGTTGTATTGGATAATCCCTAATGTCCTCTTGAGCTATAATATTCTGAGTCTAATCTATGCTTCTGTGATGAGCTAACAGGCACTAATTCAGACAAGCCATTATATCTGGGTACAGAATGATGAAGATAGGTATGCTCAATTACTCTTCTGATTGCATTTGGACATTAGCCAATTCCAGGAATATAAGCTGAGATGTATATCCCCAGAAGTTAAAGCACAGGATTCTAGGAACATAACAGCAATGCAGGTTTTTAGTATTTCAGAGGCCCTCACAGAATTTCTAACATTTGTTGTCCTTTTATAGGTTTGAATTTACAGATCAAAAACTTTTGAGGCCGTTTCTCTGTGGCTACTATGCATGCAATTTAGTAAGATGTTACAAGGCAGAGCTTGGTACCAGAGAATTTCATGGGCTTCCCATAGAGAAGTAAGGATTAAGGCCTCCTGCTGCTAGGGAAAAGACAAATGTATCACAGATGATATTATAACCTTCTGCCCAATAATCATTTTTTCTATAATATATAAAAACATTTATCATAGTAAAGTGTTTAAAAATTACTATACAGATTTTTTAAAAAAATATTTAATCTAACCCAGAGGCAGAAGCACTTCAAAAGGCTATTTGGGTATGAAGGGATACACCTAAAATAGGCCTACACCTAGTGACAGTACATATACACAATGGAGTATTACTCAGCCATTAAAAAGAATACATTGACTCAGTTCTAATGAGGTCGATGAAACTGGAGCCTATTATACAGAGTGAAGTAAGCCAGAAGGAAAAACACCAATACAGTATACTAACGCATATATATGGAATTTAGAAAGATGGTAACAATAACCCTGTATACGAGACAGCAAAAGAGACACTGATGTCTAGAACAGTCTTTTGGACTCTGTGGGAGAGGGAGAGGGTGGGATGATTTGGGAGAATGGCATTGAAACATGTATAATATCATATATGAAACGAGTCACCAGTCCAGGTTCGATGCACGATACTGGATGCTTGGGGCTGGTGCACTGGGACGACCCAGAGGGATGGTATGGGGAGGGAGGAGGGAGGAGGGTTCAGGATGGGGAACACATGTATACCTGTGGCGGATTCATTATGATATATGGCAAAACCAATACAATATTGTAAAGTTAAAAATAAAATAAAAAAAAAGAATGCTATACTCTATATATGGAGAAGGCAATGGCACCCCACTCCAGTACTCTTGCCTGGAAAATCCCATGGATGGAGGAGCCTATTAGGCTGCAGTCCATGGGGTCGCTAAGAGTCGGACACGACTGAGCGACTTCACTTTCACTTTTCACTTTCATGCATTGGAGAAGGAAATGGCAACCCACTCCAGTGTTCTTGCCTGGAGAATCCCAGGGACTGGGGAGCCTGGTGGGCTGCCGTCTATGGGGTCGCACAGAGTCGGACACGACTGAAGTGACTTAGCATAGCATAGCATAGCGTACTCTATATAAAATAAACAAGGAACCACTGTATAGCACAGAAAACTACATTCAATATTTTATAATAATCTATAATGGAAAAGAATCTGAAAAGAATCTAAATCAACTATATTTCAATTTTTAAGAGTCCTAAATTGTTCTATATCAGAAAATGGAAAATATTCTTTTTTTTTAAATATTCTTAATATATTTATTCTTGGGAGGAAAAGGTGAAAAGCTAAAGAGAACAGGGTAAGTAGAAGGAACAAGAAACAAGGTGGGAGGCTGAAGCTCTAGTTTATTTGAAATAGCTAAGGAACTCTTTTAAGAAAAGGATTATCAGTAATTCAATTGAAAATCCCTTGCATTACTTCAATGAGATGCCCCTCATCCCTACAACCCTTCAGAAAATTTTGGTACAAAGACCTTATATAAGCATTATCTGTATGAAAATCTAAGAAAAGGACTGAGCTTCAAATCTGAGCCAGCATGCAGCTGGCTTAAGAAAGAAATGCAAGATATAGAGTAGAAAACAAAATATAGACAGAAACCAGAAATCAGGGGCTAGAAAAGAAAAAGAGAAACTAACCATAAATTTTTTATATGTATATTCAAGCATCCCTTTTCATATTCTGGTAGTCTAACCTTAACCTTACTTTGGAGAAATTGCGTCTCCCCAGTTTCTAGTGGAACATTCGATATGTCACATTATCCCACTCAACATGGACACAGGGGTGTTTGGTGAACCAGGCTGGATCAATCACAATTTCCCTTTCTTTTTACAGCTTCTAATCCAACGGGTGGACCACAAAACACCAGTTACTTTCTTTCTAATTGAGAAACCTCAGGTGGCAAATAGAACTAACCTTGCCTAGATTTTTTTTTTTTTTACTGTGGTAAAATATAAATAACATGTAATTTACCAATTTAAGCATTTTTGAGTTTAGCCTTCAGTGAAATTAAGTACCTTCACATGGTTGTGGAACCAATATCACAATCCATATCCAGAACATTTTGAACATCCCAGATGGAAACTCCTTACTCATTAAACAATAACTCCATTCTCCCTCTACCCAGGCCCTAGTAACCACTACTCTACTTTCTGTCTCTGAATTTTATTAATCTAGGTACCTAAGTGGTATCATACAATATTTGGTCTTTTGTGTTTGGCTTATTTCACTCAGCAAAATGTATTCAAGATCCATCCATGTTGTAACATATAACAGAATTTCATCCCTGTTTCTTTTAACCATAACATTTATTGTTTTAATCATTTTAAGTATACCCTTCAGAGATATTAAATACATTCACATTGTTGCACAATCACCAACACCATCAACCTCCAAAAAATGTTCATCTTCCCAAACAGAAGCTCCAAATCTATTAAAAACTATCTCCCTCATTTTCTCTTCCCCCCTCTCCAAGTAACAGTAATTATATTTTTTGCACTATACTTGACTCTGTACTCTGCTTAGCGCTCAGTTGTGTCCAACTCTTTGCAGCCCCATGGACTGTAACCTGCCAGGTTCCTCTGTCCATGGGGATTCTCCAGGCAAGAATACTGGAGTGGGTTGTCAGGCCTTCCTCTGGGAGATCTTCCTAACCCAGTGATAGAACCCAAGTCTCCTACATTGCAGGCAGGTTCTTTACCATCTGAGCCACCAGGGAAGCCCACAATTACTGGCGTAGGTAGCTTATCCCTTTGCCAGGGGATCTTCCTGACCTAGGAATCGAACTGGGGTCTCCTGCAATGCAGGTGAATTCTTTACCAGCTGAACTACCAGGGAAGATCTTAACTATTGTAGGTACCTCATATAAAAGAAATCATACAATGTTTACCCTTTCATGACTGTCTAATTTCACTTGGCATAATGTTCTCAAGGCTCATCCACATTGTAGTATGTATCATAATTTACTTCCTTTTAAAGACTAAATAATACTGCACCATATGAAAGTGAAAGTGTTAGTCTATCAGCTGAGTCTGACTCTTTGCAACACCATGAACTGTACCCCACCAAGCTCCTTTGTCCATGGAATTCTCCAGGCAAGAACACTGGAGTGGGTTGCAATTCCCTTCTCCAAGGGATATTCCTGACCCAGGGATCGAACTCAGGTCTCCTGCATTACAGGTGAATTCTTTACCATCTGAGCTACCCAGAAAGCCCATTGTATTCATTGATATATACATTTAGTTTATCCATCCATCCATCAACAAACCCTCAGGTTGCACAAAATGATTTTTCTTCATTCTGTTAATGTTATATTGATTGATTTTCATATGTTTGCACCATCCTTGTATTCTAGGAATATATCTTACTTGTCTTGCTGTATAATCTTCTTAATATACTGCTGAATTTAGTTTATTAGTAGTTTGTTGAGGATTCTTCCATCAATGTTCAAAAGGGGTTGTAAGTAGTCTGTAATTTTCTTGTAGTGTCTCTGATTTTGATAGTCAGGATACTATTAGCCTCATAGAATGGGTGAGAAAGTCTTCTCACTTCTTTAATTGTGTGAAAGAGTTTCAGAAATATATAATTATTTTTAAATTTTTGGTAGAATTAAAAAATGAATCCATCTGGTCAAGGCAAGCCTTTGTTTGGAGGTTTTGATCAATCTCCTTACAAGTTATAGGTATGTTTAGATTTTTTGATTCCTTCATAATTCAGTCTTTGTAGATTATGTGTTTCTAAGAATTGTCCATTTCATCAAAATTATCCAATTTGTTGGAGTACAACTGTTCATAGTACTTCTCATCCTTTTTATTTTTGTAGAATCAGTAGTAATGCCCCTACTTTAATTTCTAATTTTAGTAATGTCTTCTCTCTTTATTCTTAGTCAATCTAGGTAATTTTTTTATAAAATAATATATCAAGTATCTATTTAAAAATAATTATTAAAGATTTTCAATTTTTGCCAATCTTTCCAAAGAAGCAACTCTTGGTTTTGTTTATTTCTCTATTTTTTAATTAAGTATTTATTTTTACTCTACTTTTCATTATTCCCTTCCCTCTGTTGCTGTAGACCTTTGACTGCTTTCCAGATTTCCTATAAGGTTATTTTAGCCATCTTTGGTGGTTTCTTTTCTTTGTCTTGTTTTCTTTAATGTTTCTGTGGGGAAATGAAGGCAGGCACTTCCTAGTCTACGACTGTGCTGATATCATTCAGCCTTTTCCTAGATCTGGCAAAGTAATATCTCTGCTTTTTAATACACCAACTAGGTTTGCCATAACTATTCTTCCAAGGAGCAAGTGTCTTTTAAATTTGTGGCCACAGTCACCATCTGCAGTGATTTTGGAGCCCAAGAAAATGAAATCTGACACTCTTTCCACATTTTCCCCATCTATTTGCCATGAAGTGATGGGACCAGATGCCATGATCTTCGTTTTCTGAATGTTGAGTTTTAAGCAGGATTTTTCCCTCTCATCTTTCACCCTCATCAAGAGGCTCTTTAGTTCTTCACTTTCTGTCATAAGGGTGGTGTCATCTGCATATCTGAAGTTATTTATAGTTCTCACAGCAGTCTTGATTCCAGCTGGTGATTCATCCAGCCTAACACTTCTAATGATGTACTCTGCATATAAGTTAAATAAGCTGGGTGACAATACACAGCCTTGATGTACTCCTTCCCCAAATTTGAACCAGTCATTGTTCCATTTCCAGTTCTAACTGCTGCTTCTTATCCTGCATACAGGTGTCTCAGGAGGCAGGTAATGTGGTCTGGTATTCCCATCTCATTAAGAATTTCCCAACATGTACCCCAAAGTTCATTGCAGCACTATTTACAATAGCTAACAGTAGCCTAGATGTCTATCGACAGATGAATGGATAAAGAAGCTGTGGTAGATATATACAATGGAATATTACTCAGACATAAAAAGGGACACAGTTGAGTCAGTTCTAATGAGGTGGATGAACCTAGAGCCTATTATACAGAGTGAAGTAAGTCAGAAAGAGAAAGATTTATATCATATACTAACGCATATATATGGAACCTAGGAAGATGGTACTGATGAACTTATTTGCAGGCAGCAATGGAGAAATAGACATAGAGAATAGACTTATGAACATGGCAGGGGAGAAGGAGAGGGTGAGATGTATGGAGAGAATATCATGGAAACATATTACTGTATTTAAAATAGGTAACCAATGGGAATTTGCTGTATAACTCAGGGAGCTCAAACAGGGGCTCTGTAACAGCTTACAGGGGTGGGATGGGGAGAAAGATGGGAGGGTGGTTGAAGAGGGAGGGGACATCTGTATAGCTGTGACTGATTCATGTTTATATTTGGCAGAAAACAAAAAAAATATGTAAAGCAATTATCTTTCAATTAAAAAATAAATATATTTTTAAAGGGAAAAATACTACAAATATACAAGATGGAAAAAAAAAAAGAATATTCCACAGTTTGTTGTGATCCACACAGTCAAAGGTTTTAGCTTAGTTGATAAAGCAGAAGTAGTTTTTTGGTTTTTTTTTTGGAATTCCCTTGATTTTTCTATCATCCAGCATATGTTGGCAAAGTGATCTATGGTTCCTCTGCCCTTTCTAAATACAAGTTGTATCTCTGGAAGTTTTCGATCCACGTATTGCTGAAGTCTAGGTTGAAGGATGTTGAGCATAATCTTGATGGAATGTGAAATAAGTGCAGTTCAGTTCATTTGCTCAGTCATGTCCAACTCTTTGCAACACCATGGACTGAAGCATGCCAGGCTTCCCTGTCCATCACCAACTCCCGGAGTTTACTCAAACTCATGTCCATTGAGTCAGTGATGCCATCCAACCATCTCATCCTCTGTCGTCCCCTTCTCCTCCTGCCTTCAATCTTTCCGTATATCAGGGTCTTTCCCAATGAGTCAGTTCTTTGCATCAGGTGGCCAAAGGATTGAAATTTCAGCTTCAGCATCAGTCCTTCCAATGAATATTCAGGATCGATTGCCTTTAGGATAGATTGGATGGATCTCCTTGCAGTCCAAGGGACTCTCAAGAGTCTTCTCAAACACCACAGTTCAACAGCATCAATTCTTCAACACTCAGCTTTCTTTTCTGTCCAACTCTCACATCCATACATAACTACTGGAAAAAACATAGCTTTGACTAGATGGACCTTTGTTGGCAAAGCAATGTCTCTGCTTTTAAATATGCTATCTAGGTTGGTCACTGCTTTCTTCCAAGGAGTAAGCGTCTTTTAATTTCATGGCTGCAGTCACCATCTGCAGTGATTTTGGAGCCTCAAAAATAAACTCTGCCATGGTTTCCATTGTTTCCCCATCTGTTTGCCATGGAGTGATGGGACCAGATGCCATGATGTTAGTTTTTTGAACGTTGAGTTCTAAGACAACTTTTTCACTCTCCTCTTTCACTTTCATCAAGAGGCTCTTTAGTTCTTCTTCACTTTCTGCCATAACGGTGGTGCCATCTGCATATCTGAGGTTATTGATATTTCTCCCGGCAATCTTGATCCCAGCTTGTGCTTTATCCAGCCCTGCATTTCACATGATGTACTCTGCCTATAAGTTAAATAAGCAGGATGACAATATACAGCCTTGACATACTCCTTTCCCGATTTGGAACCAGTCTGTTGTTCCATGTCCAGTTCTAACTGTTGCATACAGATTTCTCAGGAGGCAGGTGAGGTGGTCTGGTATTCCCATCACTTGAAGAATTTTCCACGGTTTGTTGTGATCCACACAGTCAAAGGCTTTGGCGTAGTCAATAAAGCAGAAGTAGATGTTTTTCTGGAACTCTCTTGCTTTTTTGATGACCCAATGGATGTTAGCAATTTAATCTCTGGTTCCTCTGCCTTTTCTAAAACCAACTTGAACATCTGGAATTTCATGGCCCACGAAATGTTAAAGCAATTGTATGATAATTTGAACATTCTTTGGCATTGTCTTTCTTTGGGATTGGAATGAAAACTGACCTTTTTGCGCTGCTGAGTTTTCGAAATTTGCTGGCATAATGAGTGCAGCACTTGAACAGCATCACCTTTTAGGATTCAAAATAGCTCAGCTAGAATTCCATCATCTCCACTAGCTTTGTTAATAGTAATGCTTTCTAAGGCCCACTTGACTTCAAACTCCTGGATATCTGGCTCTAGATGAGTGACCACACCATCCTGGTTATCTGGGTCATTAAGAATTTTTTTTTTCTCCTACAGATCTTCTGTGTATTCTTGCCACCTTTTCTTAATCTCTTCTGCCTCTGTTAGGTTCTTGCCATTTTTGTCCTTTATTGTGCCTATTTTTGCATGAAATATTCCCTTAATATTTTCAATTTTCTTACAGAGATCTCTTGTTGTTCAGTCACCCTGTCGTGTCCAACTCTTTGTGACCCCATAGACTGCAGCATGTTAGGCTTCCCTGTCCTCAGCATCTCCCAGAGTTTGCCCAAGTTCATGTTCATTGCATAGGTGATGTCATCCAGCTTTCTCATCCTCTGAGGCCCCCTTCTCCTTCTGTCCTCAATCTTTCCCAGCATCAGGGACTTTTCCAATGAGTCATCTATTCACATTAGATGACCAAAATACTGGAGTTTCAGCTTCATCATCAGTCCTTCAGTGAATATTCAGGGTTGATCTCCCTTAAGATTGACTGGTTTGATCTCCTTACTGTCCAAGGGACTTTCAGAAGTCTTCAGCACCACAATTCAGAGGCATCAGTTCTTTGGTATTCTGCCTTCTTTCTGGTCCAACTCTCACAACTGTACATGACCACTGGGAAGACCATTGCCTTGACTATACAGACCTTTGTCAGCAGAGTAATGCCTCTGCTTTTCAACACACTCTTTAGGTTTGTCATCGCTTTCCTGCCAAGAAGAGATCATCACATTTCATGGATGCAGTCAACGTCTGCAGTGATTTTAGAGCCCAAGAAGAGGAAATCTGTCACTACTTCCACCTTTTCCCCTTCTATTTGCCATTCAGTAATGAGACCAGATGCCATGATCTTAGTTGTTTTTTTTTTTTTAATATTTAGTCTTAAGCCTGCTTTTTTACTCTCCTCCTTCACCCTCATCAAGAAGCTCTTTAGTTCCTCTTCAATTTCTGCCATTAGAGTGGTATCATCTGCATATCTGAGGTTTTGATGTTTCTCACACCTACCTTGATTCCAGCCTGTAACTCATCCAGCCCAGCATTTCTCATGATGTGCTCAGCATATAAGTTAAAAAAACAGGGTGACAGCAGACAGCCCTGTTGTACTCCTTTCTCGATCTTGAACCAATCAGTTGTTCCATACAGGTTTCTAACTCTTGCTTCTTGACCCACATACAGGTTTCTCAGGAGACAGGTAAGATGGTCTGGTATTCCCATCTCTCCAAGAGCTTTCCACAGTTTGTCATGATCCACACAGTTAAAGGCTTTAGCATAGTCGATGAAACAGAGATAGATGTTATTCTGAAATTCCCTTGCTTTCTCTATAGTCCAGCAGATGTGGGCAATTTGATGTCTAGTTCCTCTTCCTTTTTTAAACCCAGCTTGGACATCTGGACGTTCTTGTTTGGCATAATACTGAAGCCTAGCATGAAAAATTTTAAGTATGACCTTACTAGCATGGGAGATCAGTGCAACTGTCTGGTGGTTAGCACATTCTTTGGTACTACCCTTCTTGGGAATTGGGATAAGTACTGACCTTTTCCAGTCCTGTGCCCACTGCTGGGTCTTCCAGATTTGCTGACATAATGAATGAAAAACCTTGATGGCATCCTTTAGGGATTTGAATAGGTCTACTGGAATTTCATCGCATCTGCTAGCTTTATTAACAGAAGTGCTTCTTAAGGCCCACTTGACTTCACACCCCAGAATGTCTGCCCCTGGGTAACTAACCACACCATCATAGTAATCCAGTTCATTAAGATCTTTTTTATACAGTTCTTCCATGTATTCTTTCTCCTTTCATGGATCATTGCCTTGTCATGGTAAAGGGGCTTGCATAACTCAATGAAACTATGAGCCATGCTGTGCAGGGCCACCCAAGATGGACAGGTCATAGCAGAGAGTTCTGACAAAACATGATCCGCTGGAAGAGGGAGTGACAAACCACCCCAGTATATCTGCCGTGAGAACCTCATGAACTGTATAAAAAGACAAAAGAGATCTCTAGATCAAGATTTAAGGCCCTTCTTAAAGTTTTAAAATTCTAACACTTCTATTTTATAAATATAACAGAGAAGAAGAATGACAAAAAATTATTCAAGGCTTCTTTCAATTAAGGAGGACTATTTTTTTGTTAGCTAGACTCCTAGGCCACTGTGGTACAGATCAGGTTAATGAATGAATGGAGTAAAACCAGATTGATTAGTTTATCAAACTGATTAAATGAGCTGAGAATTTCTTATGGAAGAGAAAAGTATAAACATAAAAGAGGAAATCAGGGTATATATTAGGGAAAAGACTTAAAGCAAGCTTCTCCTAGTTAAAAGCTTGAGGTATTTATGAAGGAATGTGGAGGGGATTATGGTCATCTGTCTTGCTGAGATGAATGGTGTGTGTGTGTGTGTGTGTAGATGGCTGGAGAGGACGTTAAAGGTTTTACTGATTGTTATAACTAAAACGCTCTTTAGAATATTCTGAGGAGCTTCAGTAAAGATGGGTTGGATGTTAGACAAGTGTTCTACGGCATGAAAAATCATATGAATCCCCAGGTTGCAAGCAGTTTGACTTTATACAGGTTGTATAACCAAGTAGGATGCTTCTAATTTTCAGTCCTACATATACAGAATTATCAATTTCTCCCTTTATTTTCTGGAAATTTCTGCATCAGTTTACACATTCTGTTATAAGCAACTGAAAAGCCACACTCTTCTAGAATATTAAAAGTATTTGTTATCTAATGGATCTTTAAGTCCAGAGAAAAGGCAGAGACAAAAGGATTGTCTGCTTTGGTGTATCAGTAATGTCTTAAGGCACCTGATTTCCTTCTGCTTCCATAGTCTCAATGTGACACTAAAGCTGTTTCCCATCATTGGTGGAATACTGCTGTACTACTAGAGATTTTCAATTCACATACAGTGCCACTCAAGAGAAAAAAAAAAAAGTGTTTCTGCTTAGTATTCCAAGAAAGAATATGGAGATTCATCCTGAATAGCCCAGTTAGATGACATGTCAAGCCCAGAACCAATGACTGGGCCAAGCCAGGATAATGAAATATGCTAAGCTACTCCTAAAGCTGGCAGTCAACTTCTTCCTCTCAAAGTACATCAAGGGGAAAGGATGATGAATGAAAATGCAGACACGGTAAGCAAAGTAGAATGAGTGCAGATGCTGGGTAGGCAAGTACCAATGTCTACTACAGTTATAGCTCATACTCAAGTTTGTCTTATGTCTTCAACAAGGTCATATGATTTGCAAATTCATCAATTAATTTTTCATTCTTTTACTCAATGTCTGAAGTCAACAGGAAATACTTATTCTTTTTTAAGCCCGTAAATTAATGACTAAATGTTTACCATTCTAAAAAAAATCAACATGGTAATGTACTACAGTAACATTTTTTAGAGTCAGAATCCTGAATTAAATTCACAGATCTGTATTTTCTTAACTCTGTAGCTTTGGGTGACCCACTAAACCTCTCTGGTTTACCAGGTTCTTATTTGTTCATCATTAAGATCACCAGAATTATCTTTCTTCAGAACAGAAGACTGTCAACACTTTGCTATCAGACACCTAGTAATAGAGGTTGACATTTTGGCTAAAAAGAACTAGATGCCTATTGATGAAATTGTCACTAAAATATATTCTATAGCCCAGTGTTAGAATACTAGTCCCTCCCCCTTTTTTTCTATTTTCATGTGGTATGATCACCAGAAGAGTATTTTGTCTTCCTTCCTGCTTCATTCCTTTTACTATACTCCATGGATAAGGAAAGTATTACATTGTTGGTGGACAACAGTCATTTCTTCTTTTTTGATTATGAAGAATTAATCTACTAAAGGTTAAAAAATAAACTCATGAATCAAAGAAAACGTAGAATAGGGAACTCCAAAGGCCTATCCTTCTACGGAAACAGAAAAATAAGCAAACGAATTCTCAAAGTGAATTTCCATGGAAGCTTTTCAAAGTAGTTCAAGGTTTACAGCATATAAGCAAATGCTGGATCTAGAAAAAGATGACTTAAACATAGCAGGAGAGCACTGTGGCTTTTTAACATACCCTCATTCCACGTTCCTCTCCAATCTGATAACAATTCTGAAGACAGCATTACTAATTCCCTATATATGTTCCTGATTCTGGAGAAAACAGAATAGAACTTGCCCTAAGAGGACTGTGTTCTTATGTTTTGGTGCGTCTGGGAACTCCTGAAGGGCTGATGTGCCTTTGCTTTGTCTAATTCAGAACTTTCTCAGCATAGAAAAGAGGCTCAGTAGAGGGTATTTCTCAAATACCCTTCAAATTCTTTTGAAGAGCAAAAGAACAAGCCACTGCTACTTCCATTGAATTATCATCAAGTGTTGTTACCTTCACAATTTTTCTTTTCCCCAGGTTTCTTCCTTTCCTATAAATTTGCAATACTATAGAAACTGACAAAGGATCCCTGAAAATGGTCATTTAGCAACATGAGCAAACAAAATGGATTTTATCTCATTTTCACTCTATGGATACCTGAGGCAAAATATTACAATTGGGGTAAATTGTAGACACACAGAAAGTCTGGGAATAAAACCTAGAGAGAGATACATTGAAGAATAAGGGTTTTGAAAACCTCTTACAAAAACCAAGAAATTGAGAAAGCCAGATGCATAGGCAGGACAAGATGCATGCTGAGAAAAGACCTGATAAGAACATATGTTTGGTAAAATTTGTATGTAAACTCAAGTGATCCTGAGATTTTCTTCATAGTAAATTTTTTAATTACTGATTCAATCTCTTGTTGTATGTTTATTAGAATTTTCTATTTATTCTTGCATCAGGTTCAGTAATTTGAATTTCTCTAGGAATTTGTCAAACTCATCTATGTTATTAAATTTACTATATAAATTTTTGTGGTATTTCCCCATATTACTTCTAAAATTTTTCTGTAAGTTCCATAGTAATGTCCTTTCATTTCTTTTTTCAGTAGTTCAAGTCTTCTCTTTTTTTATTATTGATTGGTGTTGCTAATGTTTTGTCAATATTGTTGATCTTTTCAAAAAAAGGAATTTTCAGTGTTGCTGATTTCTCTATTTTTTTCTATTCTCTATTTCACTTATTTCTGTTATAATCATTATTATTTTCTTCCTTCTGCTTTGAGTTTATTTTGCTCATATTTTAGCTCCTTAAATTGTAAAACTATGCTATTGATTTTGTATCTTACCATTCTTTTTTTTAATATATGTGTTTACAACTATAAATTGCCCTCTAAGCACTGCTTTCATCACATCTTATAAGTTTTGATATGCTGTGTTTTCATTTTCATTTATTTCAGTGTTGCCCTATTTTCCTCGTGATTTTCTTCTTTAACCATTGGTTATTTATGAGTGTATTTTTAAAAATTTACACACATTTGTGAATTTATCAGATTTCTTTTATTGAGTTCTAATTTCATTCCTTTGCTTTTGAAGAACATGGCTCATATGATTTAATTCCTTAACATGTGGTCTATCTTCAAGAATATTCCATGTGCAGGGGAATTCCCTGTTTAGTGGTTAGGACTCAAAGCCTTGGCTGCTGAGGGGCCAGGTTTGATCCCTGTTCAGGGAACTAGGATCCCATAAACCACGTGGTGTGGTCAATAATAATAATAATAATAATAAAAGTATGTTCCATATGCACTTGATTATAAATTCTGTTTTTGTTAGGCAGAGTGATCTTTAGAAGTCTGTTTAGGACTGCTTAGTTCATTGTGTCATACAAGACTTCTATTTGCTTTTGATCTGCCTCACTGTCCTATCCATTATTGAAAATGGGGCACTGAAATCCCCAAGTATTATAAATAATCTATTTTTCCCTTCAGTTCTTGCTAGTTTTGTTTCATGTATTTGAGTGCTTTGCTGTTAGGTGCCTACATGTTTATAATTGTTATATCTTTTTATGGATGTTTTTATCACTCTAAAATATTCTCCATTATTTCTATTAACAGCTTTTTTCTAAAGTCCATTTTGTCACTCCTGCTCTCTTCTGGCTAATGTTTGCATGGTGCATGTTTTTCAATTCTTTTTTTTTGTTGTGGGGGGTGTTTTGGAATCTAAAGTGTATTTTTCCTAGAGAGCATATGGTTGAATCATGGTTTTTGCCCATTCTTTCAATGTCTATCTTTCAATTGAAGTTTTAATCCATATTTATGGAATGAGTATGTACTTTAGGGGACTTCCCAAGTGGCGCTAGTGGTAAAAAATCCACTCTGTGCAGGAGATGCAAGATACCTGGATTCAATCCTTGGGTGAGGAAGATCCCCTGGAGCAGAAAATAACAACCCACTCCAGTATTCTTGCCTGGGAAATTCCAAGGACAGAAGAGCCTGGCAGATTAAAATTCGAGGGGTCACAAAGAGTTGGACATGACTGAATACACACACACACATACACACACGTAATGAGTATGATGTACTGATGAGTTAGCATTTATATTTTCCATTTTGCTACTTGTTTTCTATATGTTTGTTTTTTTATATGTCTTTTATTTGTTAACTTTTATTTCTCTTTTCCTCTATCACCATCTTTTGTGATGAATAGATATTTTCTAGTATGCAATTTTAATTTCCTTCTTCAAGTATATACATTTTTTTGCTTTCTTACTTAGTGGTTTTTCTAGGAATTATAATTAGCATGTTAATAATACCAACCTAGGTCAAATTAATACCAACTTAATATCAATTGTATAGAAAAACTTTACTTCTATCCTTTGTATGGTTATTGTCATACAATTATATCTTTATGCATTGTGAATCCATTAACACAGATTTATAATTGTTTCTTTACATAGTTGTATGTTAAATTAGAAGAAAAAGCGAGGTCTAAAAAAATTCCATCATATTATCACTTATATTTACCCTTTCTACTGGTATTCATGTAGATTTGAGTTACTCTCTAGTGCCACTTTATTTCAGCCTAAAGGACTTACAATAGTATTTCTTATAGACTAGGTTTTCTAGCCAAGAATTCTGTTTTGTTTACCTGAGAATGTATTAAATTCTTTAGTTTTGAAGGACTGTTTTGCTTAACATAAAACTTTCAGTTATAGTTTCTTAGTTTGAGCCCTTTGAAAATGTATTATCCCACTGCCTCCTGATGTACATGGTTTATAATAAAAATTAGTTATTAACTTTACTGAGGGTCCTCTTTATGGATTAACTTGCTTCTATCGATGCTGTCAAGATTCTGTCTCTGTCTTTCGACAGTATGATTATGCTATGTCTAGGTATGGGTCTCTGAGTTTATTCTTCTGTAAGTTCATTGAGCTCCTTGGATGTATATATTAATGTTTCGCCTCACATTTGGGAAGCTTTCGGTGATTTTTCTTTCAAATATTCTTCCTATACTTTCCATTCTCTCATCTCCATTTAGACTTATTATGCATGGCTGGTATACTTTATGGTGTCCCACAGGTCACTTAGGCACTCTTTATTTGTATTCATTAGTATTTCTTTCTATTCTTCCGACTGGCTAAATCCAATGGTTTCTTCTGTCTTCTCAAATACGCTATTGAGCTTCTATAGTGAATTTCTTATTTCAGCTTTTGTTACATTTCAACTCCGAAAATTCTGTTAGGTTCTCTTTTTTCTTAATTTATATCTCCTTATTGGTGTTCTCTATTTGGTGAGATATTGCTTTCATATCTTCCTTTATCCTTTAAACATGATTTCTTGTAATCCTTTGAACATATTTTAAACTGCTGATTTAAAATGTTTCTGCAGTCATTCCAAGATTTGATAGTTTCTATTGACTGCTTTCTTCCCTGTGTACAGGCTATTCTTTTCTTGTTTCCTTGAATGTCTTGTAATTTTTGTTGAAAACGGGACATTTTTAATATTACAATGTGACAACTCTGAAAATTAGATTTTGTACCTTCCCAAGGGTTTTGTTGTATTAGCTGTTTTTTTGCTGTTATTTATTTTACTTTGAATTTTCTGAATTAGATCTGTAAATTCAATATTCTTTTTCATATGTGGCTACTGATATTTCTGCCTGGCTATCGATGTGGTCAAATAATGAGTATACAGAGATATCTTTAAAAGCCTGTCTCTTAGTCTTTGTTGAGGGCCTCTGTGTGCATATTTGGCCTCATTTCTAAAATTCATCCACAAAATTCACCTTAGCCTTCACTTCCTGCTTATGTAGAGCCTTGAGATTAGCCAGATGAGAGATTAGGGCCTTCTCACTTCTTTCCTAGGCATGTTAACATTAACAACCCTACACATGCTTGTGAACTTCTAGATTCCCAAGAATATGTCAGAGGTTTTCAAAACCTCACTGTAGAGGTATGTTCCTTCTATTCCTGCTTTCTGGAGAGTTCTTATCATAAATGGATGTTGAATTTTGTCAAAGGCTTTCTCTGCATCTACTGAGATAATCATATGGTTTTTATTTTTCAATTTGTTAATCTGGTGTATTACATTGATGGATTTGCGAATATTGAAGAATCCTTGCATCCCTGGGATAAAGCCCACTTGGTCATGGTGTATGATCTTTTTAATGTGTTGTTGGATTCTGATTGCTAGAATTTTGTTAAGGATTTTTGCATCTATGTTCATCAGTGATATTGGACTGTAGTTTTCTTTTTTTGTGGCATCTTTGTCAGGTTTTGGTATTAGGGTGATGGTGGCCTCATAGAATGACTTTGGAAGTTTACCTTCCTCTGCAATTTTCTGGAAGAGTTTGAGCAGGATAGGTGTTAGCTCTTCTCTAAATTTTTGGTAGAATTCAGCTGTGAAGCCGTCTGGACCTGGGCCTTTGTTTGCTGGAAGATTTTTGATTACAGTTTCAATTTCCGTGCTTGTGATGGGTCTGTTAAGATTTTCTATTTCTTCCTGGTCGAGTTTTGGAAAGTTGTACTTTTCTAAGAATTTGTCCATTTCTTCCATGTTGTCCATTTTATTGGCATATAATTGTTGATAGTAGTCTCTTATGATCCTTTGTATTTCTGTGTTGTCTGTTGTGATCTCTCCATTTTCATTTCTAATTTTATTGATTTGATTTTTCTCCCTTTGTTTCTTGATGAGTCTGGCTAATGGTTTGTCAATTTTATTTATCCTTTCAAAGAACCAGCTTTTGGCTTTGTTGATTTTTGCTATGGTCTCTTTTGTTTCTTTTGCATTTATTTCTGCCCTAATTTTAAAGATTTCTTTCCTTCTACTAACCCTGGGGTTCTTCATTTCTTCCTTTTCTAGTTGCTTTAGGTATAGGGTTAGGTTATTTATTTGACTTTTTTCTTGTTTCTTGAGGTATGCCTGTATTGCTATGAACTTTCCCCTTAGGACTGCTTTTACAGTGTCCCACAGGTTCTGGGTTGTTGTGTTTTCATTTTCATTAGTTTCTATGCAAATTTTGATTTTTTTTTTTTTTATTTCTTCTGTGATTTGTTGGTTATTCAGCAGCGTGTTGTTCAGCCTCCATATGTTGGAATTTTTAATAGTTTTTCTCCTGTAATTGAGATCTAATCTTACTGCATTGTGGTCAGAAAAGATGCTTGGAATGATTTCTATTTTTTTGAATTTACCAAGGCTAGATTTATGGCCCAGGATGTGATCTATCCTGGAGAAGGTTCCATGTGCGCTTGAGAAAAAGGTGAAATTCATTGTTTTGGGATGAAATGTCCTATAGATATCAATTACATCTAACTGGTCTATTGTATCATTTAAAGTTTGTGTTTCCTTGTTAATTTTCTGTTTAGTTGATCTATCCATAGGTGTGAGTGGGGTATTAAAGTCTCCCACTATTATTGTGTTATTGTTAATTTCTCCTTTCATACTTGTTAGCATTTGTCTTACATATTGCAGTGCTCCCGTGTTGGGTGCATATATATTTATAATTATTATATCTTCTTCTTGGATTGATCCTTTGATCATTATGTAATGACCATCTTTGTCTCTTTTCACAGCCTTTGTTTTAAAGTCTATTTTATCTGATATAAGTATCGCTACTCCTGCTTTCTTTTGGTCCCTATTTGCATGGAAAATCTTTTTCCAGCCCTTCACTTTCAGTCTGTAAGTGTCCCCTGTTTTGAGGTAGGTCTCTTGTAGACAACATATGTAGGGGTCTTGTTTTTGTATCCATTCAGCCAGTCTTTGTCTTTTGGTTGGGGCATTCAACCCATTTAAGTTTAAGGTAATTACTGACAAGTATGATCCCGTTGCCATTTACTTTATTGTTTTGGGTTCGAGTTTATACACCGTTTTTGTGTTTCCTGTCTAGAGAATATCCTTTAGTATTTGTTGGAGAGCTGGTTTGACAAACCCACAGCAAACATTATCCTCAATGGTGAAAAACTGAAAGCATTTCCTCTAAAGTCAGGAACAAGACAAGGGTGCCCACTTTCACCATTACTATTCAACATAGATTTGGAAGTTTTGGCCACAGCAATCAGAGCAGAAAAAGAAATAAAAGGACTCCAAATTGGAAAAGAAGAAGTAAAACTCTCACTATTTGCAGATGACATGATCCTATACATAGAAAACCCTAAAGACTCCACCAGAAAATTACTAGAACTAATCAATGATTATAGTAAAGTTGCAGGATATAAAATCAACACACAGAAATCCCTTGCATTCCTATACACTAATAATGAGAAAACTGAAAGGGAATTTAAGGAAACAATTCCATTCACCATTGCAACGGAAAGAATAAAATACTTAGGAATATATCTACCTAAAGAAACTAAAGACCTATATATAGAAAACTATAAAACACTGGTGAAAGAAATCAAAGAGGACACTAATAGATGGAGAAATATACCATGTTCATGGATCAGAAGAATCAATATAGTGAAAATGAGTATACTACCCAAAGCAATTTATAGATTTAGTGCAATCCCTATCAAGCTACCAACGGTATTCTTCACAGAGCTAGAACAAATAATTTCACAATTTGTATGGAAATACAAAAAACCTCGAATAGCCAAAGCTATCTTGAGAAAGAAGAATGGAACTGGAGGAATCAACCTACCTGACTTCAGGCTCTATTACAAAGCCACAGTTATCAAGACAGTATGGTACTGGCACAAAGACAGAAATATTGATCAATGGAACAAAATAGAAAGCCCAGTTATAAATCCACGCACATATGGACACCTTATCTTTGACAAAGGAAGCAAGACTATATAATGGATTAAAGACAATCTCTTTAACAAGTGGTGCTGGGAAAACTGGTCAACTACTTGTAAAAGAATGAAACTAGAACACTTTCTAACACCATACACAAAAATAAACTCAAAATGGATTAAAGATCTCAACGTAAGACCAGAAACTATAAAACTCCTAGAGGAGAACATAGGCAAAACACTCTCTGACATACATCACAGCAGGATCCTCTATGACCCACCTCCCAGAATATTGGAAATAAAAGCAAAAATAAACAAATGGGACCTAATTAAACTTAAAACCTTCTGCACAACAAAGGAAACTATTAGCAAGGTGAAAAGGCAGCCTCCAGAATGGGAGAAAATAATAGCAAATGAAGCAACTGACAAACAACTAATCTCAAAAATACACAAGCAACTCCTACAGCTCAACTCCAGAAAAATAAATGACCCAATCAAAAAATGGGCCAAAGAACTAAATAGACATTTCTCCAAAGAAGACATACAGATGGCTAACAAACACATGAAAAGATGCTCAACATCACTCATTATCAGAGAAATGCAAATCAAAACCACTATGAAGTACCATTTCACACCAGTCAGAATGGCTGCGATCCAAAAGTCTACAAGCAATAAATGCTGGAGAGGGTGTGGAGAAAAGGCAATTCTCTTACACTGTTGGTGGGAATGCAAACTAGTACAGCCACTATGGAGAACAGTGTGGAGATTCCTTTAAAAACTGGAAATAGAATTGCCTTATGATCCAGCAATCCCACTGCTGGGCATACACACTGAGGAAACCAGAAGGGAAAGAGACACGTGTACCCCAATGTTCATTGCAGCACTGTTTATAATAACCAGGACATGGAAGCAACCTAGATGTCCATCAGCAGATGAATGGATAAGAAAGCTGTGGTACATATACACAATGGAGTATTACTCAGCCATTAAAAAGAATACATTTGAATCAGTTCTAATGAGATGGATGAAACTGGAGCCTATTATACAGAGTGAAGTAAGCCAGAAGGAAAAACACCAATACAGTATACTAACGCATATATATGGAATTTAGAAAGATGCTAACAATAACCCTGTGTACAAGACAGCAAAAGAGACACTGATGTATAGATCAGTCTTATGGACTCTGTGGGAGAGGGAGAAGGTGGGGAGATTTGGGAGAATGGCATTGAAACATGTATAATATCATGTATGAAATGAGTCACCAGTCCAGGTTCGATGCACGATACTGGATGCTTGGGGCTGGTGCACTGGGACGACCCAGAGGGAGGGTATGGGGAGGGAGGAAGGAGGAGGGTTCAGGATGGGGAACACAGGTATACCTGTGGTGGATTCATTTTGATATTTGGCAAAACTAATACAACATTGTAAAGTTTAAAAATAAAATAAAATTAAAAAAAATAAATAAATAAAAAAAAAAAAAACATACTGACCATGAAAAAAAATAAGCTAAAAATAGCTCCCAGAAAGAGAAAGGCCATCTTAAGTGTCAAAATATTGAAACCGTTCTAGTCATAAGAATATGGAATACAGGGAAGACACAGAAAAGTGATGAGATTCAATGAAGCAGTTCTGGAAGGACTGGAGAAGAAAAGGATTTAAAAAATCAGAAGCAATCTTTGGGCACTACACAAGGAAGACGAAAAGAAACATGGGAGAAAGATTCATGGTCCTGCAAGACAAGAGAAAACCAAAAACTCAAAGGACACACAAATATTACTTGGGCCAAATCATACTGGGCCCAATTATACCTATTCTGTACACTGTAGAATGTTTGACAGTATCCTTGGCCTCTACCTAGAAGATGTTGTTAGCACACCACCCCCCAGTTATGACAAGCAAAAATGTCTCCAGACATTGCAAAATGTCCCCTAGGATATGAAATCACATCCAGGTGAGAACCACTGACCTAGAACAAAGATTTGTTGAATTGCTGATTGGTTTGTTTGTTACTTGTCCTTAAATGTATGCTTTTTTGTAGTAAATCATTAAGAGGAAAAATAAAATTAAGGGAGGAAAAGAAAAAAAAATAACCAGTGGAACAGAATGAGTCCAAAAATAGACTTCTATGATTACATGAGATACAATGGGGAGTTTTTTTTTATTTGGTTCTAGGTTAATTAGACATCCATATGGAAAAATATATATATATTCTGTTAGCTACTTCAAATAAACCTGAAAATAAAATCAAGATGAACTGCAGACCTATATATATGTCTAAAATAATAAAGATTTTAGAGGAAAATAAACAAACAAAAAAAAAACCTCACTGTAAGATATCTCATTTCTCAATTTTTCCATTTAAGCTTTTTGAGGCACTAGTGGTAAAGAACTTGCCTGCCAATGCAGGTAGATGTAAGAGACACGGGTTCAATCCATGGGTCAGGAAGATCCCCTGCAGGAGGGCATGGCAAACCATGCCAATATTCTTGCCTGGAGAATCCCATGGACAGAGGAGCCTGGTGGGCTATAGTCCATAGGTTCACAGAGAGTCAGAAACAACTGAAGCAGCTTGGCACACATGCACATTTTTGATCCAACTGTTATCCACTACCTCAGCCAGCCATGATGTTCAAAAATTGCTTCTGATTATTTTCATAAACATGCCTGGGAAATAGACTGTTTTCATAGGGAGAGGTTTGAGTCTGAGTCAGATCAAAGTCAGCCTAGTGAGTAGTGTCATCCAAAGAGTCACCAAACAATTGAAATGAAGTCATTTCATTGGAAATGAGGATTTGGAGGAGCTCTGATCTTATTATGCTACATAGGCAATTAAGCTGCTAGTTTTCACTGTAATTGAAAGGCATTGGTTTTCAAAGCTACCACAGAATTGGAAAAGATGGGATGAGAATAGGACAAATTAAAATAACATTCCTTGGTGGTTCAGATAGTAAAGAATCCACATGTAAGGCAGAAGATGCAGGTTTGATCTCTGGGACAGGAATATGCCCTAGAGAAGGGAATGGCTACCAACTCCAGTATTCTTGCCTGGAGAATCCCATGGACAGAGGAGCCTGGCAGGCTACAGTCCATTGGGTCGCAAAGATTCAGACATGGAATGAGTGACTAACACATTCACTTTTCAAAATTCATTGTTCTCTTGCAGATTCAGCCATTTTATTGAGTAAATGCTTACTGAATAGTTGCCTATTCACTTGCCTTTGAATAGTTCCTAGAGTTTAATAAAAGTTGATTTGCACAATTTTTGTCAGTGTTTCTATTGATTTTATGGAGGAGAGAATTTTTGGAGGTCTTCGTTCTACCACTTTTGCTGATGTCATTCAAAATTTAGATATCAGAAATACATATCCCTTGGTCATGTACACACTGCTATATTTAAAACAAATAACCAACAATGACCTACTGTATAGCATATGGAACTCTGCTCAATGTTATGTGGCAACCTGGATGGGAGGGGGGTTTGTGGTAGAATGGATACATGTATATATATGGCTGAGTCCCTTTGTTGTTCACCTGAAATTATCACATCATCATTAATAGGCTATAGCCCAATACAAAACAAAAGGTTTTTTTTAAAAAAAAAGAAAGAAAGAAAAAATTATCTCTACCTAGCTTTTAGCATTTAGTTATTGTTTCATTTGAACATCAAAAAAATAAAAACACAAATTTTGTTTTGAAAAAGAAATACCTATCCTTGATGGAGATGTATGCCACCTCTGTAAAGTCCCATTTATTTTTTAATTATTGTGATTTCAAGCCCTGTAGATCTGTGTGAGTATTTTCAGTCATCCTAGTTAGCAAAACTAGAAGTAACAGCCTACTTTCCTTAATATTTATTATATGCTTCATTAACTGTAAGGCCAATGACTAGAAGTAGCTAAAGAAAGAAAGAATGAGTGGTGAAAATAAATAACAAGTATCTAAGTACTTCTTGAGCCTACAAAAGTAGGCATCTATACAATTGAATGTCTCCCAAAGCACTTGCTGCCCATAGTCATCCACCAGTTCAGACAGTAAAAAATCTGCCTGCAATGGAGGAGACCTGGGTTTAATCTCTGGGTCAAGAAGATCCCCTGGAGAAGGGAATGGCAACCCTCTCCAGTATTCTTGCCTGGAGAATCCCATGGAGAGAGGAGCCTGGTAGGCTATAGTCCATGGGGTTGCAAAGAGTCAGGCATTACTGAGCAAGTAACACACGTACATACAAAATGAAAAGATAACCTATAGAATGAGAGAAAATGTCTGTAAATGATGAGATCAATGAGGGCTTAATTTCAAAAATATAAAAACAGCTCATACAACTCAACAACAAAACAAATAAACAACTCTACTCCAAAATGGGCAGAAGACCTAAATAGACTTTTCTCTAAAAAAGATATGCTAATAGGCACATGAAAAGATACTCAACAAATTGAAACTATAATGAGATACGACCTCACACCAGTCAGAATGGTCAGCATTAATAAGTCTACAAATAACAAATGGTGGAGAATATATGGAGAAAAGGTAATCCTCCTACAGTGTACAACCCTCCTACAAGCCACTGTGGAAAACAGTATAGAGGTTCCTCAGAAAGCTAAAAATAGAATTACTATATGATCCTGCAACCCCATTCCTGGTTATATATCTGACTATTCACAGTAGCCAAGACATGGGAACAACCTTTATATCCATCAATAGATGAATGGATAAAGAAGATGTGGTACATATACAGAATGGAATATTACTCAGCCATTAAAAGAATGAAATAATGCCATTTGCAGAAACATGGATGCAACTAGAGATTATCATACTAAGTTGACTAAATCAGAAAAAGAAAGACAAATACCATATGATTTCACTTATATGTGGAACCTAAAATATGACACAAATGAATCTATCTATGAAACAGAATCACAGACATAGTGAACAGACTGGTGGTAGCCATGGAGGGAGTGGGGAGGAATAGAGTATATGGTTGGGGTTAGCAAGCTATCATATATGGAATGTATCAACAACAAGGTCTTACTATGTACCACAGGGAAATATATTCAATATCCTGCAATAAACCACAATGGAAAAGAATATTAAAAAGGATGTATCAATATGTATAACTAAATCACTTTGTTGTACAGCAGCAATTAACACAACATTGTAAATCAACCATATTTCAATAAAAAAAATAGTTACAGAAGGGAAGGAAGAAAATCTGTACAGACATTAGTGATAATAGAGAATGATAGACAAATTCATTGACAGAAAAAACTCTGCTACCTGTGCCTTTTAACATTCAGGATGATTAACAGCATTCCCATGTATTTCCTTTCTCTAAGCTACTTCAGCAAAGTGGTATATCTTTGAATACGCTTTCAGCAGATTATGTATGGCTAGTCAAAGACACAAAACCTTAGTAAGCCAAGGCATAATACCATCTTCTTAAGCACTGATTTTCTTTCTCCCTTTCTTTCTGTCTTACTTTCCCTCAGGTTCTTGGATGATAGCTGAGAAGCTGCAATTACACTGAGTAAGCTGCTTCTACTCAACCGGTTGAAGCAATCTTAAAATCGGCACAATGGTACATCAGCACCAAATGGTGCTTGAACTAAATCTCCTAGCTCACTTCCTACTCAGAAATAGCAGGAGGAGTGCATTAATAAGGAAATATTTCAATCATCACTGATGAAATGTTTCTGCCTACAGATACAGTGGCCTTAGAGGGCTAACGTTTATAACAGTGAACAAGTGACAGTTTCATCCCAGGCAGTCCCAGTTAACAAAAATGGTCTGGACAAGCATTTGCTTATATTTAATGAGATGTCAGCCATTACTCATGCCATTTGAAAGCCATGAGTAAGTGATAATGTTACACTTTTCAGAGGGTGGACCCATGCTCCTGTAAAACTTATTTATCAACACATATAATAAATAATTTAACTTGATTTAAGAAATTATTTTCCTTTCCATTTGAAGTACAAACAGAACTCAGGCTAAAGAACTTTCTAATTAGCTTTTTCTTTGCTTTGAGTTATTAGAGCCTGTTTGGTTTATATTTAATTAATGAATCTGTTATTTTTCAATATACTTACTTGGTGGGTGAAGCAATAAAGAGAATACTAGCAAGCAAAGAGAATAGAGTCAAATGAGTATAATCCACAACACGAACACCACATAAGTAAACTTTCTAGAGCTGACTGTACTTGAAATGCCCTTATAAAAAGCCACCGCTTTGAATAGCTCTTGCTTTTCTCTTCAAACAAGAAAGAATTCAAGAAGGGGCTCAAGGAGATTGGAAGAGAAATGTGTGTTGACAGATGGGCGAGCCTTCCAGTGCTCTGCTGCCAGGTAAAATGAGTCCACTGGAGTTGCAATCCGTTTCTTCCACAGCTGCGAGGCGGCTGGAGGCACATTTCACTACTTGTTAGTGCAGACCCAGTCCATTTGGAAACTGTCACGGGAAATAACAATTTGACGTTTAATAATTCATTCGTTGCTAAAGCCAATATTTTGGAATGGTATGTGAGGCATCCCACATTTAATAGCAGGAGTTTGAGCTATTGCTGGCAAGGTCATAACAACTTATTGGGCTTTGAGGCTTGAAATCTAATAGCACAAAAAAAGATGACTTTTTATATACATATGACAGCTCATACAAAATTCTGCTCTTTCAGTTTTCCAAAAATGTAAAAACTTCCTTTTAAGAATTAACAATGTGTTAGTGAAAACGCATAGGGTTTATGAACTATTCCTTTCCTAGATCATACTTGCAGAAAGAGTTAAAATTACTCACGTGATGAAGATGAAAAGAGAGAGGGAGAAAATTAAAATATTCACTGTGCCAAGCACTTTTTACATATTTATCATTTAATTCTCAAAACAAACTTGTGATGTTGGTTATTGCTCCCATTCTACACGTAAAGAAAATGAGGTTACAAAAACAACCTCTTTTGATGTATTTTGTATTCAATCACAACATACAATTTACAGCATTTGAACTACTGTAGGATACAAGATACAGTTATATTTGTTTCTAGACTACTGCTTGGGTAAGGACTAACGTCAGCCCCTGTACTAGACAGTGGTTTGATTGAGTTGCAAAAAATGAAATAACTAGTGGATTAACTGGATTTTTATGCACTGGAGAAGGAAATGGCAACCCACTCCAGTGTTCTTGCCTAGAGAATCCCAGGGACGGGGGAGCCTGGCAGGCTGCCGTCTATGGGGTCACACAGAGTCAGACACGACTGAAGTGACTGAGCAGCAGCAGCAAAGGCAGGTTGGTCTAATTCCAAAGTCTATATAACTTTCTTCATATCATGCTGTTCCTCAACACTATAGGCTTATATTACCTAAGATTAATGGTCATTGGGAAAGTTTTGATGGTTAATGAATACAATTTTTTAAAAGATAAAAGAGAAGAATATCACTTCAATTCATGGAGGAATGCTAAACATCTGCCCTTATGAATGTATCCTTTTCTATTATTTTATTTATTTATTTTTGGCTGTGCTAGGTCTTTGTTGCTGTTCAGGCTTTTCTCTAGTCCCTGTGCACAGGCTTCTTATTGTAGTGGCTTCTCTTGTTAATCACAGACTCTAGGTGCATGGGCTTCAGTAATTGCAGCACATGGGCTCAATAGGTGCAGTTCACAGACTCAATAGTTGTGCCGCACAATCTTAGTTGTTCTGCGGCATGTGGGATTTTCCCAGCTCTGGGATTGAACCCATGTATCCTGCATTGGCAGGCAGATTCTTTACCACTGAGCCACCAGGGAAGCCCTGTATCCTTGTATTTTGTATTATAACAGGTAAAAATGGTTTGTTAAGGAAGAGGAGCAAGCATTCGAACCCCTGGGAACCAAGTATGTGTCTCTAAAAAGAGAAAAGAATTTTGGGGAAATCTAGAGCTCCCTCAAACTATTTTGTAATTTTGCTTAGGACTGACTGCATTTGAAGAAATGCCAAGAAGCAGAACTTCTGCAGTCTGATGATCCAACATACAGTTTTATTTTTCTAGATTAACATATGATGGCTAGCAGCAAATTGGGGTAATGAATTTGTTCCCATGGCTATTTTAATGTGATCAGTGTCAATTTAATAGCAACTTTCCCATTGGATTAGCATATACAAAGCACCCAAAAACCAAATGCAGGTGAGCAACCCACAGGGCTGCTGATGGCATTATGCCAACACGGACTAAAACGAATGAACACAGTTACCATTCACTTAGCAATAGTAGCCTTAACTATACAAGTTAGAGTAGATGGTTATTCAAATGCCATGATATGAGCCATTCTTCTCCCCCAAATATCTTATTGCTCATATTCCCCCCACATCATAGTGCCTGGAATTCTTCCACTGAAAATATAGTCTTTGGGTTAAATATTACCCCTTCTAAGGGCTTCCCTGGTGGCTTAGTTGGTAAAGAATCTGCCTGCAATGCGGGAGAGCCAAGTTCAATCCCTGAGTTGGGAAGATCCCCTGGAGAAGGAAATGGCAACCCACTCCAGTAGTCTTGCCTGGAGAATTCCATGAACAAAGGAGCCTGGTGGGCTATAGTCCATAGGGTTGCAAAGAGTAGGATACAAGTGAAGCGATATAGCATGCAGATATCCATTTAGAAATTAAAACATTTCCAGAAGAATAACATATGAAATTCCTTATTACAATTCATCATATACTTTTCTTCTGTGATAAGATAACAGAGTCCCACATATTGGAATGGGATAATGGTTTGCTATAGGACATCAAAGAAAAATCTTAACTACCTTTTATTTTGACTATAGGCACTGAGCCAAATTTAAAAAAAAAATCAACAAAATGAAACAAACAAAAATGCCTCACTTGGCCCTTTATTTTGCCCCTTCTCTAATAGCAAGCAACCTCTATAGCTATGGATAGAAAAATCAGACAAATAATTTTGACACTCTAGTGCCATGGCCAATGTAGAAAGAGGCATGAATTACAGTGTTGATAAAAGTTCTGTCATAACTGTCACTTGGAAAAGGCTCTCAAATACATATTTGGGGAGAGAATTAAGATCCATGGCACAACTAAAGGATACAATATTTGACACTAACTATAAAGGTAAAAAGGTTTTTCCAAGGAAGAAGAAAGAAGTGTGGACTGGAGCAACCAGGGAAACTTACTGAAAGAAGGAAGACCTGAGCTGACTTTTTTCATCCCCAAACCCAGAATGCAATATAGGAGTGATAGTTATTTCATAGGACCAAGCAGAGTTAGTGAAATGGTTTCATCTCTTGTGCTAATTCCAAAAAATAGATAGTGGCTGCTGGTTGCCTAAAGCACTATGCTGAGAAGGATGCCAAAAACTGCTTCCAGGCTTGGCATAAAAGAGCTCCATAATCAATTAAGTGATACTTGCCATGGCTACAAGCATCTTACCTGGGTATGGAAGCAATAGCTCTCTAAGGACAATTTTGAGCTGATACTGATAAAATCAAACATCAGAACCCCACCTAGGCTAATCTAAATCAATAGAATATATTCTCCACCACTGGGAAATTCTTATTTCCTACAGTTACAGAATTTTATTTTATTTTTTTAATTTAAATTTATTTATTTTAATTGAGGCTAATTACTTTACAATATTGTATTGGTTCTGCCACACATCAACATGAATCCACCACGGGCATACACATGTTCCCCATCCTGAATCACTCTCCCTCCTCCCTCCCCATACCATCCCTCTGGGTCATCCCAGTGCACCAGCCCCAAGCATCCTGTATCCTGCATCGAACCTGGACTGGCGATTCGTTTCTTATATGATATTATACATGTTTCATTGCCATTCTCCCAAATCATCCCACCCTCTCCCTCTCCCACAGAGTCCAAAAGACTGTTCTATAAATCTGTGTCTCTTTTGCTATCTAGCATAAAGGGTTATCATTGCCATCTTTCTAAAGTCCATATATATGCGTTCAGTTCAGTTGAGTCGCTCAGTCGTGTCCGACTCTTTGCGACCCCATGAATCACAGCATGCCAGGCTTCCTTGTCCATCACCATCTCCCAGAGTTCACTCAGACTCAGGTCCATCGAGTTGGTGATGCCATCTAACCATCTCATCCTCTGTC
Source organism: Bos mutus (assembly GCF_027580195.1). NCBI lineage: Eukaryota > Metazoa > Chordata > Mammalia > Artiodactyla > Bovidae > Bos > Bos mutus. The sequence continues at coordinate 8,121,476 of NC_091646.1, read as the reverse complement.
GTTCCCTTCTCCTCCTGCCCCCAATCCCTCCCAGCATCAGAGTCTTTTCCAATGAGTCAACTCTTTGCATGAGGTGGCCAAAGTACTGGAGTTTTAGCTTTAGCATCATTCCTTCCAAAGAAATCCCAGGGCTGATATCCTTCAGAATGGACTGGTTGGATCTCCTTGCAGTCCAAGGGACTCTCAAGAGTCTTCTCCAACACCACAGTTCAAAAGCATCAATTCTTTGGTGCTCAGCCTTCTTCACAGTCCAACTCTCACATCCATACATGACCACAGGAAAAACCATAGCCTTGACTAGACGGACCTTTGTTGGCAAAGTAATGTCTCTGCTTTTCAATATGCTATCTAGGTTGGACATAACTTTTCTTCCAAGGAGTAAGCGTCTTTTAATTTCATGGCTGCAGTCACCATCTGCAGTGATTTTGGAGCCCCCCAAAATAAAGTCTGACACTGTTTCCACTGTTTCCCCATCTATTTCCCATGAAGTGATGGGACCAGATGCCATGATCTTCATTTTCTGAATGTTGAGCTTTAAGCCAACTTTTTCACTCTCCTCTTTCACTCTAATTAAGAGGCTTTTTAGTTCCTCTTCACTTTCTGCCATAAGGGTGGTTTATACTGTATTGGACATCACCAGATGGTCAACACTGAAATCAGACTGATTATATTCTTTGCAACCAAAGATAGAGAAGCTCTATACAATCAGCAAAAATAAGACCGGGAGCTGACTGTGGCTCAGATCTGAACTCATTATTGCCAAATTCAGACTTAAATTGAAGAAAGTAGGGAAAACCACTAGACTATTCAGGTATGACCTAAATCAAATCCCTTATGATTATACAGTGGAAGTGAGAAATAGATTAAGGGACTAGATCTGATAGACAGAATACTTGATGAACTATGGACAGAGGTTTGTGCTATTGTACAGGAGACAAGGATCAAGACCATACCCATGGAAAAGAAATGAAAAAAAGCCACAGTCAGCTCCCAGTCTTATTTTTGCTGACTGTATAGAGTTTATATATATATATATATATATTTTTTTAAATATATATATTTTAAATATATATATTTTAAATATATATATTTAATAATTTTTGTGACTTTTTTTTTTCTTTTCTTTAATATTGTATTTTTGAAAATCCAACCTCTATTCTAGATTTTTAATCTTTGCTTTTTGGTATTTGTTATCAATTTTGTACCTTTAAGAACCCAATCTTCATTACCCATTTTTTACTTGGGAGCAAGATCACTGGCCTGACTTATCTCTCCCCTTTGACTCTCCTTTTTTCTCTACCAGGTCGCCTCTATCTATCTCCTCCTTCCATATATATATATGGAGTTTGCTTTAAAAAATAAGTTCTCTCTTTTTTTTTTTTTTGCAAAGTAATAGTAGGTTATAAAATGAAAATTAAAGGAGTAATAGAGGACTTAAAAATTAAAAAAATATAAAAAAAAAGAATGATAGTAAAAATATATCTAGGATTTTCTCTGGTGGTGTTGTGGGCAGTGCGGAGTCAGTTCATTTTCAGATAATTCCTTGGTCCGGATTATATTTCTCAAGCTCTATAGGCCCCTTCCTACGTAGTTGGTACTAACTACAGGGTTTTAATCTACTGCATCTGTCACTTCCAAGGCAGTTCCCTCTGTTTTAGCTTCTTCTGTTTGCTGGTCTCTTCAGTGTCTGATTTCCACCCTGACACAAGGGATGGTAGTGGACACTTTTTTAGGCTCACTTGTTCAGTCGCTGTGGGGAGGGAGGGACGCTGCAAACAAATAACACTGGCGTGTGCTCGCAGTGTCTCAGCCACACTGGGCCTGCCCCCGCTCATAGCGTGTGCACCCTTCCTGCCCACACTGCTCAGGCTCTAGGTTGCTCCTCTGGGAACCATCTGAGGCTGGCCCTGGGCTGCATGCACCTCCCAGGTCTAAGCCTCTCTGGTTCAGGCACTCAGGTAGTCCTCAGAGGCGCAGACTCGGTTGGGCCTGCATTTTGTGCCCTTCCCAGATCCGAGCAGCTCAGGTGATGAGGTGTTTGGTGAGCGTGGTCACTGCGACTTATCACCTCCCCTGTCCCTGCCACTTGGTTTTCTCGGTGTACAACAAGCGTGCCTTCTCAGGCGGATGTTGATCGTCCAGAACCCCATTCTCAGTTAGCAAAGAAGCCTGCTTGCAGTTTGGTAGATAATGTATCTCTGGGGCTGTTATTGCCCCCTTCCGGCTCTGGCTGCCTGTCACCGGAGGGGGATGGTCTGCAGCCAGCTAGCTCTGTTCAGTCCTTTGTTCTGTGAGCGGGCCTGGTGGTGTCTTAGGTTAGGGCTTTTCTCATGGTAGCTATCCCACAGTCTGGTTTGCTAGCCCAAGTTAGTTCCCTCAGACTGCCCTTGTGGCATTCAGGCCCGGTCCTTACTCTAAACAATGCAGCCCACACCTCCCTGCCCAGCCCCTGCTTGCTAGTGGCGGGTGCAGGGATCTGTGCTGCTTCTTCACTGGGGGAGTTACCATTGAGCACATAATCTGTGGGGTTTAATTATTAATTTATTTTTCCTCCCAGTTATGTTGCCCTCTGTGGTTCCCAGGCTCGCCACAGACTCGGCAGTGAGAGTGTTTCCTGGTGTTTGGAAACTTCTCTCTTTTTTTAAGACTCCCTTCCCGGGATGGAGCTCCGTCCCTCCCTCTTTTGTCTCTTTTTTTGTCTTTTATATTTTTTCCTACCTCCTTTCGAAGACACTGGGCTGCTTTTCTGGGTGCCTGATGTCCTCTGCAGGCATTCAGAAGTTGTTTTGTGGGATTTACTCAGCGTTTAAATGTTCTTTTGATGAATTTGTGGGGGAGAAAGTGGTTTCCCTGTCCTATTCCTCCACCATCTTAAGACCGCCCCAGTTACAGAATTTTAAATGGGGGAATTTCCATAACCATCTCTCAGCATTACCTCTTTTAATAGGTAGGCAGGTGCCACTCTGCAACATGGAAAATTTTAATTTTTGGTTTAGTTGAGTTCAAGCCAGGTTTAATGGTTTAAAAAATAATTAACATGGGCTCAGATAAAAAATTATATATGCGGTGAGAATGTTAAAACACAGGCTGCTTAAATGTCTGAGAACTAAAAGGATCTACCTCCATTTGGTGCCAATTTCTGGCTCCACACCAGATGGGCCTACTAATGGCTGTGGTTTTTTGGGTTCTAAGAGGAATTGGAGGGACAGAAAAGTTTCATCTTAATGCTTTTCCTCACTACCTTCAGCATGACTCTTCTCATAATTACATCTCCTCAAAAATCAGAGCACTTTGTCTTTTTCAGTATACCCTTGGTATTTATGAATTTAAATTATATTTAAATATATTATGTTGAGTGAGTTTTGCTTTAATCCCCAACAAATTGTCATGTTTCCCTTTAACAGAACACTTTGCATTCTGTTGTCATAGCAACAAAATGTGCTAGTAGGCTGAAAAGCTGACATTTCCCCCTGATTTTTATTATTCATGATGCAGATACCATTTCCCCCCATTACCTCCATCAGCACTAAAGGGTCTCTCCATTTAAATGTAAATTGACCATAAAAAGATAAAAGGTTCCAATTTTACTGGCCATGAAAGGTGACTGTCTTTGCCATGTTTTTTTTTTTTTTTTCTTTCTTCTATGCTTCTGATTCAATACTTCTATAAAGGAGATGCTCTTTAAAAGTTGAAGGGACATTTTCTATTCCACCAAAATCTGGAACCTTTCTTATGTACATAATGTGCAAAAAGAGAAGAAAATTGTTCTTACCAACAGAAGGTATAACCCTGGCTAATAGTTATACGTATCAGTTTACACTATTCAAAATATTTGCACAAACATCTTAACCAGTTATCTCTTGTGATCTCTAAACCAGCTCAAAATGCAATGCCTTCTCAATAATATTCAAAACAAAGGCACACACAACTAGCCTGTTTCTGATTTAGAAATGATACATTCACACATCCTTCAGGAGGAATTCATAAAAAGGTAGTTTTTTATGCATATAAATCTCTTTGAGACCAGAGAAGGCAGACTTCCCTTTAACTTCATCCAACCACTCTTCCTCATTACCCATTCAGCATGTTTCCTTCTTTCCAGAATACAGGATCCAAAGAAGATGCAAACATTAGCCCATTCTATAGTTGAACAGTATGAAACCACGGAAGCAAATACATTCAGTGAACTTTGTTTACTGTGTCCATTTACATTTTTATATTTCATAAAGGTAAACAAAGAATAATATTTTTTCTTTGCAGTATTTATGGAAACTAATGGATAGGGCTAAGAACTGGATCGGAACATGAACATATATTTACTGAAAAACTAAATCACTGTATGAATTTGGAAAAATGATTTCTTAAAAGCATGGGAAGAATTTCCCACAGTTAACCCCAATTCTAAGCCATTAGAATGTTAAACTATTATACGTGCATTTCAGTAGAGTGATCCTACAACTAATCAGAAGGCTATGAGTAAGGAATAGAAATTACCTTCATCTCTCCTAATTATGCTGAAAACAGTTAATCACTCAGTCATGCCCAACTCTTTGTGACCCCATGGACTATAGATCACCAGGTTCCTCTATCCATAGAATTCTCCAGGCATATATTGTAGTGGGTTGCTATTTCCTCCTCCAGGGGATCTTCCTGACCCAGGGATTGAACCGAGGTCTCCTGAATTGCAGGCAAACGCTTGAGCAACTGAGTTACCAGAAGACTTCTCTAAATTGACAAGTGCATGTTCTTGCCTTCAGTTCAGTCACTCAGTCTTGTCCAACTCTTTGCAACCCAATGAATTGCAGCACACCAAGCCTCCCTGTCCATCACCAACTCTCGGATTTACCCAAACTCATGTCCATCGAGTCAGTAATGCCATTCACCCAACTCATCCTCTGTCTTCCTGTTCTCCTCCTGCCCCCAATCCCTCCCAGCATCAGGGTCTTTTCCAATGACTCAACTCTTCTCATGAGGTGGCCAAAGTATTGGAGTTTCAGCTTCAGCATCAGTCCTTTCAATGAACGCCCAGGACTCATCTCCTTTAAGGATGGACTGGTTGGATCTCCTTGCAGTCCAAGGGACTCTCAAGAGTCTTCTCCAACACCACAGTTCAAAAGCATCAATTCTTCGGCACTCCACTTTCTTCACATTCCAACTCTCACATCCATACATGACCACAGGAAAAACCATAGCCTTGACTAGACAGACCTTTGTTGGCAAAGTAATGTCTCTGCTTTTGAATATGCTATCTAGGTTGGACATAACTTTCCTTGCAAGGAGTAAGCGTCTTTTAATTTCATGGCTGCAATCACCATCTGAAGTGATTTTGGAGCCCAAAAAAATAAAGTCTGACACTGTTTCCACTCTTTCCCCATCTATTTCCCATGAAGTGATGGGACCAGATGCCATGATCTTCGTTTTCTGAATGTTGAGTTTTAAGCCAACTTTTTCACTCTCCTCTTTCACTTTCATCAAGAGGCTTTTTAGTTCCTCTTCACTTTCTGCCATAAGGGTGGTATCATCTGCATATGTGAGGTTACTGATGCTTCTCCCAACAATCTTGATTCCAGCTTGTGCTTCTTCCAGCCCAGCATTTCTCATGATGTACTCTGCATATAAGTTAAATAAGCATGTTGACAATATACAGCCTTGACGTACTCCTTTTCCTATTTGGAACCAGTCTCTTGTTCCATGTCCAGTTTTAACTGTTGTTTCCTGACCTGCATATAGTTTTCTCAAGAGACAGATCAAGTGTTCTGGTATTCCCATCTCTTTCAGAATTTTCCACAGTTTATTATGATCCACACAGTCAAAGGCTTTGGCATAGTCAATAAAGCAGGAATACATGTTTTTTTCTGGAACTCTCTTGCTTTCTCGACGATCCAGCGGATGTTGGCAATTTGACCTCTGGTTCCTCTGCCTTTTCTAAAACCAGCTTGAACATCAGGAAGTTCACGGTTCACATATTGCTGAAGCCTGGCTTGGAGAATTTTGCGCATTGCTTTACTAGTGTGTGAGATGAGTGCAATTGTGCAGTAGTTTGAGCATTCTTTGGCATTGCCTTTCTTTGGGATTGGAATGAAAACTGATCTTTTCCAGTCCTGTGGCCACTGCTGAGTTTTCCAAACTTGCTGGCATATTGAGTGCAGCACTTTCACAGCATCATCTTTCACGATTTGAAACAGCTCAACTGGAATTCCATCACCTCCACTAGCTTTGTTCGTAGTGATGCTTTCTAAGGCCCACTTGACTTCACATTCCAGGATGTCTGGCTCTAGGTCAGTGATCACACCATCGTGATTATCTGGGTCATGAAGATCTTTTTTGTACAGTTCTTCTGTGTATTCTTGCCACTTCTTAATATCTTCTGCTTCTGTTAGGTCCATACCATTTCTGTCCTTTATCGAGCCCATCTTTGCATGAAATCTTCCCTTGGTATCTCTATTTTTCTTGAAGAGATCTCTAGCCTTTCCCATTCTGTTGTTTTCCTTTATTTCTTTGCACTGATCTCTGAGGAAGGCTTTCTTATCTCTCCTTGCTATTCTTTGGAAATCTACTATCAGATGCTTATATCTTTCCTTTTCTCCTTTGCTTTTTGCTTCTCTTCTTTTCACAGCTATTTGTAAGGCCTCCTCAGACAGCCATTTTGCTTTTTTGCATTAGTAAGTTCTTGCCTTATTAAGTAGTAATTTGTTTGAAAATAATTGTTTATTTCTTTGGTCTTTTTCTTGATGATGATAATGATGGTTGTGTAGGACCTCAAATTTTATACTGGGAGCATCAATAAATACTCAGATTGGCAACGTGGTATGGTAATATATTCAAGCAATAAAATCAGACACACTTGATTTTGAGTCATTGCCATGCCACTGACTATGGCTATGTAATCCTGGGAAGACAAACTTTACCTCCTTGAGCTTTAGCTTCCTCACCAGCAAAATGTGTTTTATATCAGTATTAATTTCATCTATCCTATAAACACTAAATAAGATAATTTTTATTCAGTTCAGTTCAGTCACTAAGCAGTCTGACTCTTTGTGACCCCAAGGACTGCAGCAGGCCAGGCTTCCCTCTCCATCACCAATTCCTGGAGTTTACTCAAACTCATGTCCATCAAGTCAGTGATACCATCCATCTATCTCACCCTCTGTCATCCCCTTCTCCTCCCACCTTCAATCTTTCCCAGCATCAGGGTCTTTTCCAATGAGTCAGTTCTTCTGATCAGGTGGCCAAATATTGGAGTTTCAACTTCAGCATCAGTCCTTCCAATGTATACTCAGGACTGATTTCCTTTAGGACAGACAGAGTGGATCTCCTTGCAGCCCAAGAGACTCTCAACAGTCTTCTCCAAAACCACAGTTCAAAAGCATCAATTCTTCAACATTCAGCTTTCTTTTTAGTCCAACTCTCACATCCATACATGACCACAGGAAAAACCATAGCCTTGACTAGACAGACCTTTGTTGGCAAAGTAATGTCTCTGCTTTTGAATATGCTGTCTAGGTTGGTCACAACTTTTCCTCCAAGGAGCAAGCATCTTTTAATTTCATGGGTGCAGTCACCATCTGCAGTGATTTTGGAGCCCAAAAAAATAAATTCTGACACTGTTTCCACTGTTTCCCCATCTATTTCCTATGAAGTGATGGGACCAGATGCCATGATCTAAGTTTTCTGAATGATGAATTTTAAGCCAACTGTTTCACTCTCCACTTTCACTTTCATCAAGAGGCTCTTTAGTTCTTCTTCACTTTCTGCCATAATAGTGGTGTCATCTGCATATCTGAGGTTATTGATGTTTCTCCTGGCAATCTTGATTCCAGCTTGTGTTTCATCCAGCCCAGCACTTTGCATGATGTACTCTGCATGTAAGTTAAATAAGCAGGATGACAATATACAGCCTTAACGTACTCCTTTCCCAATTTGGAACCAGTCTGTTGTTCCATGTCTAATTCTAACTGTTGCTTCTTGACCTGCATACAGATTTCTCAAGAGGCAGGTCAGGTGGTCTGGTGTTCCCATCTCTTTCAGAATTTTCCACAGTTTGTTGTGATCCACACAGTCAAAGGCTTTGACATAGTCAATAAAGCAGAAGTAGATGCTTTTCTGGAATTCTCTTGCTTTTTTGATGCTCTAATGGATGTTGGCAATTTGATCTCTGGTTCCTCTGCCTTTGCAAATCTAGCTTGAACATCTGGAAGTTCACAGTTCATGTACTGCTGAAGTCTGGCTTGGAGAATTTTGAGCTTTACTTTTCTAGCATGTGAGATGAGTGTAATCATGTGGTAATTTGAACATTCTGTGGCATTGCCTTTCTTTGGGATTGGAATGAAAACTGACCTTTTCCAGTCCCGTAGCCTCTGCTGAATTTCCCAAATTTGCTGGCATGTTGAGTGCAGCACTTCCACAGCATCATCTTCCAGGATTTGAAATAGCTCAACTGCAATTCCATCACCTCCACTAGCTTTGTTTGTAGTGATGCTTTCTAAGGCCCACTTGACTTCACATTCCAGGATGTCTGGCTCTAGGTCAGTGATCACACCATCGTGATTATCTGGGTCATGAAGATTTTTTTGTATAGTTCTTCTGTATATTTTTGCCACCTCTTCTTAATATCTTCTGCTTAAGTTAGGTCCATACCATTTCCGTCCTTTATTGTGCCCATCTTTGCATGAAATGTTCCCTTGGTATCTCTACTTTTCTTTAAGAGATCTCTAGTCTTTCCCTTTCTATTGTTTTCCTCTATTTCTTTGCATTGATCACTGAGGAAGGCTTTCTTTTCTCTCCTTCCTATTTAGCCAAATATCTGGCATACAGTGTTTATTGAATGTCAGCTAATGTTATTACTGTAGGAAAAGTAAGTAAGTGTGGACATCCCATGGAAAACTGCCATTTCAACCAAGTCCTTGATTTACATTTATTTATTGATATTTATCCCTTTGATTTTCTCAAAAAAATAAGGATAGAGAGGCCATTAAGGGAACCAAATCATCATATCTGCTAGTGAATGATTTTCACCACAACCAAAATATCTTTATATAATCAAAAGTAGAAGGTCATGTAAGAGTCACCTAGTTAGGTACTATTGCAAATAAATGCAGTAATCCTGATCTTAAAAATTACCAATAACAAATTCTTTTAAGAAGATTTTTCTTGGATCTAACTGGAAACCCTCTGGCTAATATTTAAAATAATTTCACCTTTCCTCTTCTTTGATGATGAAGAATTGCTGATCTCTATGATTGTCTTAATAACCCTAAACAGAGTCAGAGTTTAATCACAGAATTATGGGCATCATATTTGGAAATGGTATTAAAGATTTTCAAGCCTAAACCATTCATCTTAAAGATGAAAAGAAAGCTGAGGCTGTCATAAGAACTTACATGCCAAAAGTCTTGAAGTTAGTGAATGGTGGACTCGGCCAGCAACACAAGCCTCCTGGCTCCCAACCCATTCTGTAAAGTATTGGCTTTGTGACATTCCTAGTTGTCTTAGTTTGGGCTCTCCTGATAGGGGATCCTGAAACAAGAACAAGAGTACAGATAGTTTATGTGGGAAGTAATCCTAGGAAGGACAAGTAAGTAAGAGGGGACAAAGAAAAGGAAGAGAAGCCAGTAGTGTGTTATTGAGTTGGTTACGTTGTCTACAACTGGGGTCCAATACCCTGTGGAGACTTTGTGGGAAATCATTTAGAAACCACTTCAGAAATTTTCCCTCTGAAATATTGGATACTGTAGTAGTGAAAGTCGCTGAGTCATGTCTGACTCTTTGAGACCCCATGGACTGGTCCTTGGAATTCTCCAGGCCAGAAAACTGGAGTATGTAGACTTTCCCTTCTGCAGAGTATCTTCCCAACCCAGGAATTGAACACAGGTCTCCCATGCTACAGGTTGATTCTTTACCAGCTGAACCACAACGGAATATTGGATAGCTGGAACATTTATCCACTGACCTCCTATCTTATATTTGTTGAGGTTTAGTTTCAAGTGCTTTTGGAGAAGGCAATGGCACCCCACTCCAGTACTCTTGCCTGGAAAATCCCATGGGTGGAGGAGCCTGGTAGGCTGCAGTCCATGGGGTCGTGAAGAGTTGGACACGACTGAGTGACTTCACTTTCACTTTTCACTTTCATGTATTGCAGAAGGAAATGGCAACCCACGCCAGTGTTCTTGCCTGGAGAATCCCAGGGACAGTGGAGCCTGGTGGGCTGCCGTCTATGGGGTTGCACAGAGTCAGACAGACTGAAGCGACTTAGCAGCAGCAGCAGTCTCAATTGCTTTAACACTATCACTTTCCCAGGATACACCTTTGTATGAGTTGAGTAGCTTTCTAAAAATCTGGAGACAGCGCTGAAATGCACAAGCAGAGAGGCACTGTGGAGTGCATGAGAAGGGATGAACTGTCCACTACAGCTGTGCTGAAATTGAATGTGCTCCAGGGATGTTAAATGGGACAATACAGGTGTTGGCTACACTGTTCACCAATATCTAGTTATCTTTCCTTTCTGAATAGAGAAGGGAAAGACTGCATTTGTCAGCTTTTATTCAATAGGGTGGAGCCATGTGAAAATAAAATATGAGCAGTAATCCCCTATTGCTTCTGGTTTGAGGCAATTAAATACTCATGTGCAAGCCTTCAGCACCTCTCTTTCCCTGGCACAGCACCATGAAGAATGCCTTGATATGGCAAGGCCAAAAGACCAAAGCACCTTGGACTCAAGAGCCATCATATGAGGAACAGCTATCTATAGGACCCATCTAGGACCCACAGTAGACTCTGTGAAAACAAGAAATAAACTTTTGTTGCATTAAGCCACTGATACCTGGGATCCTGTCTGCAACTGCAACATACTTAGCCTGTCCTAACTCATAAAGACTCTGCTATCTGTTAAGTCATATATATTAAGATATTTCTGAGGTTTTAAGAATGTGACATAGTGAACCTTCTCATGTTCTCTAAACTATTCTCTGTTATGATCATCAATAGATTTGTCCAGACACTGGTCAAGAGTAGGGCTGAAATCTGTGATCAGAGTAAACAGTAAAGTTTATGTGGAGACTGGATAAATACTGCGAATCTAACTATCATAATACTCTAACAATTAAGGTAACCAGCTTCAGTCAAACTATAGATTGACTGATAAAACTGCTCTGCTGTGGTTGCAATTACCTATACCCAATGCCAACACTTCAACATAGTGACAAAAAAAACACTCCAACACTGGTTCATTTGTCTATCCATCAACAAAAATAGTCTGCTTTTTTAACATCATGATAGCTACGCCTTTAAAGCCACTTCCCACATTAGAACCTTTAGCACATCTCTATTAGCCAAGATTCAAGCTGTTTAAAGACACCGTTAGGTTTACAGAGATGCTATAGTTATTACCCCACAGGTTTCCTTTACATCATTTTCCTTTTTCCTTCTATTGAAGAACAACACTTCTAAGTATTGAGAGCCACACCTTCAAGGCTTTCTACTCACAGCAGAAAAGCCTAAAACTCCTGGTCCTAAATTCATCTCTTTATAATGCCTGTGTATTTATCCACATGCTTTGCCATGATGGTTTCTGTCCTTAATGTGGTATATGACTCTGATAAAACCCCTGAATTTACTTTTTTTTTCATAGGCCAGGTTTTGTTTACCTCTCTCTCTCAGACCTGATTTTGACTTTTCTACTTCTACTCAGCATAACAACAATGCAGCAAATTCTACTCATGACAGAGATAGGACACTCACGGAGCACTTTACATCCATCAGAGCATCTGGAATCTTCCTAGGTGGCTGGATATTTCACCCTGTTCCAGTAGTTTTGGTGCTTGAGGCAGTTTGGGTGAAGAAGTATCAATGCACATTTGCAAATGGCATGCAAAAGCATCCCAGAGTTCCAAACTGGAAGATGAATGTGTCAGGATGCATTTCTTTCTTCTCCCATTTACTCTCAGGAGTAAAATAGTACATTTATTATAGTCCTTTACGCACATGAACATGACCATTCCCACGGGGCAAGGTAAAGGAAGAATGTCTGCTCGTGGCTTAGAATTCCTTCAAAATGATTCAGCACATTTGGGCCTAATGGTGGCATTTAAGCCATGCTCTTTCTTATTCTGTAATTAAATTAAGTTTAATTAGTTTCTCTCCCACCCTACCCCCAATGCTTCATATAATTGCTGTGCTTTGAGTTTCCGTTTATTCTAAAAATCTGAGTCACCTCCTAAAGGAACTACTAACATGGTTGTTAACACTGAGAGACACTGTAAAATGAATAAGTGGCAGGGGTCAGGAGAGAGAGGAAGAGGAACTGAAGTTATTTGTGTTGAATTATGCTTGAATTTCTCATTTATTCACTGGATGTCTATTATATGTGACACAGAGTTCTAGGCATAGTCAGTAACATGGAGTCATATGAAGAGCATACACTCGTACTTCTCCAGGAAAAGACAATTCAATTTATATATACTGGAGCAACAGGAAAGAACTCCAAAAACTTTCCAAATTTCCATTCAAACTGGGTCTTGAAGGAAAAACAGTATTTCATCAGGTCTAGATGGGATGGCAGTGAAATGTTTCAGGCAAAGAGAATAAAAAGCGTGAGCAAAAGTATCAATGTGGCAAAATGAAAGTCAATACTTCCGGTTGCCTGGGGCATATGATCCATGAAGGGCAGTAGTAGTCAACAAGACTACAAAGGCAGACTTGGAGCCACATCCCAAAGGGTCTTGAATGACAGCCTGAGGACTTCTGACACAATTCAGTACCTTAGGAGGAATCACTGATCATTTTTAAACTGGAAAGTCACATGATAACACTGTGCTTTAGGAAGATTAACCTGGAAGCAGCATATACAATGAATTAGAAGTGAGAAGAAAAGTGTATGTGTTAGAAGAGGGGGATTACTGTAAACTATAGTGGAGGCTTCCCAGGTGGCGCTAGTGGTAAAGAACCCGTCTGCCAATGCAGGAGACACAAGAAACACAAGTTCAATCCCTGGGTCAGGCAGATCCCCTGGAGAAGGAAATGGCAACCCACTCCAGTATTCTTGCCTGGAGAATCCCATGGACAGAGGAGCCTGGCAGGCTGTAGGTCATGGGGTCGCAAAGAGTCAGACATGACTGAAGTGACTTAGCGTGCATGCAAAGTGGAGTCATGTCACACACACAGATACATATGCACACGCACACTTTTAACCTAACATGTTAAATGATGTACATTCAATAGAAATAGGAAAATAACATTTTTTAAAATTTGTGAATTTTTTTGCCAACCATGTTACTCAAGAAATTTAGACTCTGGAGTGATCATGGGATGGGAACATGAATAAGCCCTTTCCTTAGCAGCTCTCTGATTTCTTCTGGGACTCTTATTGTGAGCATCTCACCATGCTGAGTATGATTCTATAATTATTGAAAATATATGCATTTATTTGGGCATAACACTGCTCCTACAGTCAAACCAACTACTTTCTCTAGTGCTCAAAAGACGTCAGCCATTTCAACCATAGAGCAACTATTGGCTGCACTGGATTATAACATGATATTAGTTTCCAAAGTGATATGTTCCTAACAGAGCTTTCAAGTGTTTGTTGTATGTACTGACTTTTATAACCTAAATCCTAAAATTTGTGATTCTAATATCTTGTGATTACCTAAGTGATATGTAACAGGGCCCCCAAGTGAGCCTGGTAATACTGGGAATTGAAAGGGAGAGATCAAAATGATTCCTATATGAGAAACACAATCTATAATAGATATGCAACTGATTGATAACTCATAAATTTGAGGCCTGTGCAACATAGAGAAATGTGGAATTTTGTAGATTCCATAGCAGATTCCACAGCAGATTGGGGAGGGGACAGATAATGGCTTAAATTTTGAACAAACTGAGTTTGCAAAGCTTAATGAGTCACCCAGATTTCTAATAGGAAGTTGTAACTGTGGACCTGAACTTTGGTCTGTGGTTCCCAAACTTTGTTGCATATTGTAATTACTTGAAGCAGCTCTTAAAAATGCTGTTTGGTTATTATTATTTAATTAGTACTGTGTACAATCTTGGCACTGAGGGTTTTATAAGCTTTCTAGGTATTTTAATGAATAGGAACCACTACCATAGGCAGAAAAATAGGAGTTAAAGACGAAAACTTATCACTAATACACAGAAAAATGATGACAGAAGCTATGCGAATGTTGGCAATTGCTTAGCAGGTATAATAAGAGAATAAAAAAGGCAAAGACTTTGAGGATTCCTGTCCCCTTATTGACTATGAGAAAGTAATAAATTATAGACAGCTGGGGTTAAGGATATAGCCTCTGGCCACAGACAAACTAACAATACCAAAGTAATATCTATATCCTCTCTCAATTGATAATTATAATAACTTAGATGTGCCAAGCATTATACATATTACTTTATATCATCACCATCACCATCATAAGCATCATCATCATCAATATTATCCAAAAGTCGTTGAGTGATTAATATATGACAACTTACACACATTATTTCATTTAATCTTCACAGAATTCCTATAAGGTCCCAATTTTATAAATAATAAAAATGAGGCTTAGAGAGATTAAGTAACTTGCCCAAAGTCATTTATTGGCAGAAGCAGGCCTTGAGTCCATAAATACCTGACTACAGAGCCTGAGATATGCATTCATTATATTCTTAACAGTCCAGGTAATTACTTTTAGTAATAATAGAAAACAAATTGACATTAAATTTACAAAGCCCTTTTACATCCCTCTTTTCACTTGATTCATTCAGAGAGGGTGTTATTGGCCTAGTTTTACAGATGAGAAAACTGACATAAAGGTTATATGACATCCTTAAAGTCACACAGTTTTATTGGTGAAGCCTTATTTAGACTGGGATAGAATCATAGAGTTTGTAAAATTTTTTCCTGCAAGACTTCCATGACCCACTGCCTCTCCCTGACTAGATCAAATGTCTGTCTTCTGTTTCCCTAAAGCACTCTTTTGCCTTATTAAAGTACTTACCATACTGCATTGTAATTGGTTGCTCATCTGTCTCCCTTATTAGTCTATGAGCTTAGTGAGGGCAAGAATCTTGCTTTTATTATTTATTCTTATGTCCAAAGCCTTAAAACTATATCTGGCACCCAGTAAGTACTCAATAAACATTGGTTGAAACAAGTCAAATTCATTAAGCCCTGTCTAGGTGATATGCAGTGAATGCATAGATGAGGCCAACAGTCCCTGTCCTCTATGTGGACAACCTTTGAACTGATGGTATCATTTACTCTATGCATTAGAGTTTTCAAAAAACATTTCATGGGAGAAGAATAAGGCTTTTGTGTGTTTTTTAAGGCCCAGGACAGTGCAATTGAATAGCACAAAAGTTTAAGCAAAGGGCCAGTATGAAGCCAAAGTTTCCCAAGTGAGAAAGTGAGAACCTGACTACGTTCTCCATCAACTACTGTTGCTCAGAGCACAAAGGGAAAGGAACGTGGTGTTGAATTGGGCTTACTGTGAACTGAGCCTGAAATGGACTATGGAGGGCTTTATATTTGTGAGTTTGCCTAAATCTTTGATGTGAATTCATTTTCTAATAATTTGATTCTTTATCCTCAAAGTGGAGGGCATATTTATAGGAACATGAGATAATGAAAGTATTATTCAGTTTGCCTCCAGTTTGTATTGCATTCAGTTCAGTTCAATTGCTCAGCCATGTCTGACTCTTTGTGACCTCATGGACTGCAGCACGCCAGGATTCCCTGTCCATCACCAACTCCTGAAGCTTGCTCAAACTCATGTCCATCAAGTCAGTGATGCCATCCAACCATCTCATCCTCTGCCGTTCCCTTCTCCTCCCACCTTCAATCTTTCCCAGCATCAGGGTATTTTCCAGTGAATCAGTTCTTCACGTCAGGTGGCCAAAGTATTGAAGCTTCAGCTTCAGCATCAGTCCTTCCAATGAATAGTCAGAACTGATTTCCTTTAGGATTGACTGGTTTGATCTCCTTGCTGTTGAAGGGACTCTCAGGACTCTTCTCCAACACCACAGTTCAAAAGCATCAATTCTTCAGTGCTTAGCTGTCTTTATGGTCTAACTCTCACATCCATACATGTCTACTGGAAAAACCATAGCTTTGACTATATGGAACTTTGGTGGCAAAGTAATGTCTCTGCTTTTTAATATGCTGTCTAGGTTGGCCATAGCTTTTCTTCTAACGAGCAAGAATCTTTTAATTTCATGACTGCAGAAACTATCTGCAGTGATTTTGGAGCCCACGAAAATAGTCTGTCACTGGTTCCATTGTTTCCCCATCTATTTGCCATGAAGTAATGGGACTGGATGCCATGATCTTAGTTTTTTTGAATGCTGAGATTTAAGCCAACTTTTTCACTCTCCTCTTTCACTTTCATCAAGAGGCTCTTTAGTTCCTCTTTGCTTTCTGCAATAGGGTGTTATCATCTGCATATCTGAGGTTATTAATATTTCTCCTGGCCATCTTGATCCCAGCTTATGCTTCATCCAGCCTGGCATTTCTCATGATGTACTCTGAATATGTTAAATAAGCAGGGTAACAATATACATCCTTGGCATACTCCTTTCCCAATTGGGAACCAGTCTGTTGTTCCATGTCCAGTTCTAACTGTTGCTTCTTGACCTGCATACAGATTTCTCAGGAGGCAGGTGAGTTGGTCTGGTATTCCCATCTCTTGAAGAATTTTCCGGTTTCTTGTGATCCACAGGGTCAAAGGCTTTAGCATAGTCAATGAAGCAGATTTTTTTTCTGGAATTCTCTTGCTTTTTCTATGACCCAACAGATGTTGGCAATTTGATCTCTGGTTCCTCTGCCTTTTCTAAACCCAGCTCGAACATCTGGAAGTTCTCAGTTCATGTACTGTTAAAGCCTCACTTGGAGAATTTTGAGCATTACTTTGCTAGCGTGTGAGATAAGTGCAATTGTGCAGTAGTTTGAACATTCTTTGGCATTGCCTTTCTTTGGAATTGGAATGAAAGCTGACCTTTTCTGGTCCTGTGGCCACTGCTGAGTTTTCCAAATTTGCTGGCATATTGAGTGCAGCACTTTCACAACATCATCTTTTAGGATTTGAAATAGCACAGCTGGAATTCTATCAACTCCACTCAATTTGTTCGTAGTGACGCTTCCTAAGGCCTACTTGAATTCACACTCCAGGATGTCTGGCTCAGGATGAGTGATCACATCATCATGGTTATCTAGGTCATTAAGATCTTTTTTGTATGGTTCTTCTGTGTATTCTTGCCACCTCTCCTTAATATCTTCTGCTTCTGTTAGGTCCATACCATTTCTGTCCTTAATTCCCATTTTTGCATGAAATGTATTGTGTTGCATAGGGCAGACAAATGGTAGACAACATGGACCCTGGCCTTGAGCAGATTCCAAGTGAGAGAGATTGGTTTGACATGAAGTCAACTAAACCAGCCATTGAAGGATGATATGGGAATGACTGCATAAACGTGACAACTGTATATATAAATGCAGTAGGAGAAAGTTAAAGTATCAGAAAGATCAGACAGGGGACTGGGTTTTCTGTGTATGTGGGCAGAATCACAGGGGAAGGGAATAGATTGAGCCAGAGACATGACATGAACTGGGACTTACTGAAGCTAAGGCATGCAGAATCATGCACCCTGAATCTTCCTGCCATCATTTCTTTTAAGGATACGCTCAGGAAAAAGTGCAGAAGAGGTCTACTATAGCCTCAGTTGGGAAAATTAATAAGTTTTAGCATCAAGGGAAAATTAATAAAATTAATGAAATGGTAGGCGAGGGCGTTGGCACTGTGTGCTTGTGAAACAAGATTTCAGAAATAGTTCAAGATCTGTGACTTGCTTTGCTGGCTCTAAAAAATGTCTCTGAATGTCTAATCCTATACTTTGTTGCCAGAACACCCACCAGTCTGCAGTGGGTTTGGTTATGCTAAGCAAAGGAAGAAACTGAACTCGTGGAAATTCTGCATGAACCATTTTCAATACTGAAATTTTACATGTCATGAAAGATATTTTTTAAAAAACAGGAATTTTTGCTTCTGTTTTTCAGTTTTTGCAAAACAGGCCAATTCAGGGAACAAAAGATCAAGAAGACAGGAAGGAACATAAAGATTTGGGACATAGACTTCAAAGGACCCAAAGTAGGAAGTCAGACAGATGACTCATCATGTCAAGGTTTTCATAGATAATTATAAATGGGGGCAACCTTCTGTGTAATCTGAAGTACCCTGCAGAAGGTACTTGGTCCAGGAACCTAGGAACTAAAGTACTTGCTACCTGCCCCCACCCCCCACCCCCGCCTTAAAGCAAGTGTAAAATTACTAGCAGGCAAAATGCAAATTGCCAAAGGCATTTTTCACAACCATATAAGGACAGTTTGGGGGGCTCCTACTTTCCCTTTGCTAGAGAACAAGAAACAGTCCTCTCCAGTCTATCTCAGCCACCATTTCCAATCAAAGTTTAGACCGACCTCATTGTCACAATAATCTGCATCTTCCTTGAAATCACTAATTCAGACATCCTACTCTTCACCACAACTTCCTGTCTTTTCAGTTCACTTATTCATACAACTGGTAGAAATAGGTCTTTTATTTCATTAAAATCTCCACTGACCCCTTCATTTTCTTTCCCTCTCTTTCTCTCTCTGTTCCCTCCTACTTAACTTTCTCCCTATTCATTGATATATCTGATGGCTCAGCATTATGATCAGCCTTTTTTTTTTCTGTTCTACTCTTTTTTTCTCTCTTTTTATTATTATTATTATTTTTTTTACTTTACAATATTGTATTGGTTTTGCCATACATCAACATGAATCTGCCACAGGTGTATAAGAAACGAATCCCCAGTCCAGGGTCGATGTATGATCAGCCTTTTGAAAATGCTACTAATGCTCTTTTCTTTCCCTTCTTCATTTATACCACCTGTAAAATTCAACACTAGAAGAAGCATAACACTCCCATGATCTGTGACTACAGCTAAAAGATAGAGAAAATGCCAGACCCAAGAAAATTGGGCATTGCTTATAAATTTATGATAAACTTAACATTAAACACTGCAAATATCTATGTTTCTCTAAGTTTCTCTCTCTCTTTTGCAAGGATTAGCTTTTGTTTTTCCTTCTAACACACCAAACTCACCTTCTCCCACTGTTAACCTGTCTCTCTTAGATAAGGATAATCTTGCCTCATATCTCATATAGAAAATAGCCTTCAAACAGGCATTATTCTGTCTTGCATCTGTGTTCATCTTCTCTTTTAATTATAATGGAACCTGGTAGTGCAGTTGGGCAGTCTAAGGCACTGGATTAATTATGGAAAAGTAACTTTCGTGCTTACAAAGACTAGCTGCTGTGCATGTACTCTGCTTCCCACCTTGACCTTTATAATCAGTGTTCAAAGATGCTTTATTTACCCACATCTAAGATAAAATTCTTTATTGATCCCATATTTTTATCTGTTATTGATCTCTGTCTATTCTCCACAAAATGAGTCTACCCCAAAGAGCTATCTGAACACTCACTCCACTTCCTCACTTCCCATTCACTTTTCCATGACTTCAATCTTCATCACTACAAAATAGCTTTTGCTTAAGTAGTCCCTATTGACTTCCATATTGCTAAATCTAGTAGACACTTTTCAGTTCCCATCTTCCTTGATATTTTGCATTGATATTTGGCTGAATTGACTACTGTCTACATTTGAAACTCCCTAGTTTCCTTCCAACTTGTGGCTCTTCCTTCTCAGATTCTTTTTTTCTGTTGTCATAAGCTATCTTCTGGGCTCCAAATGTATATAGAATATTTACATGTTACTCAGCATTTGATTTCTCAAAGGTGTCTTGTACTCAACATGTCTAGAACTAGACTCAATCTTCCCGCCACACCAAAAGAAATCTACTTCTTTCCCAATGTTCCCCATTTCTGTAAATAGTACTACTTATATCTCATTAACTAAAAAGAAAGTACAAAAGCCTTAATAAGGCCCTGAATTACCAACCACTAAAAACCTCTCCAATCAAATCTCTGGCTAGCCAGCTTTCCTATCCAAGAAGATCCAGCCTTACCACCTTTCTTTCAGTTCTTCAAATAACATATCTCGAGACCTTGATTCCTTTTATTTGGAATGCTTTTTTAAAAGAAAAAATAATTCTTATTTATTTTTAAACACTGAGCTTCAACATTTCTTATTCAGAGTTGATTTTCCTAATATCTACTTTAAATTATATCACCTCAGAATTTGTTAATATAAATTTATTTGTGTAATATCTATATCACCTTAATACTGTTTCCTCCATGAATGTAGAGACTATTTTTTAATCATCACTGTATGCACAGCAGCTACTGAAATGCTATTATATTTTTGGTAACTAAAAATAATTAATGAAAGAAAGAATGAATGAATAATAAACATTAAGTGGAATAAACACTAAGTGGAATTCTTAGGGTTAAGAAAAGGATGTCCTTTACTGTCCCAATTATTTGATGCACCTCTAAAAGTTTTGGCCAACTCAAGAAGCACAATAAAAGATATTTTAATAGTTCAAAAAGAAGTACCAAATTCTCAGTATTTCCTCACTGCCCACCTAGAAAAACAGTGATATTCCACTGAAAAATTAATAGAACCCTTAAGGTGGTTTAATAAGATAACTAGTTTCAAACTAAATATATAAAGTAAATATTTTTTTCCTACCAGAAATAGCCATTTAGAAGTAGACTGCAGAAAAAAACAATCATTTCAAATATAAAAGAAAAAATTTAACAATTAGGTATAAATAACTTCAGGTTACAAATGTCAAAGCAAAGGTGACTCTGATGCTCTCCTATAAAACCAACTGAAAAATAATAAGGATGGAAAATAGAAAAAAAATTACATTCTCAATAAAAGTAAAATGCAAATGCAGCCTTAGGTCACAATATATGAATAAGATTGTCTAGTGCAGAGAACATGCAACCTGGTTGAATGGGAAAACCAAAAGTAGAACACAAGTCACAGCAGATCTTTGGTAACATGGAACATTCTATAAAACGAAATATACCACTTTATGTGTTTTATTGGTAGTCACTCAGTCGTATCTGACTCTTTGTGACACCATGGACTATAGAACACCAGGTTCCTCTGTCCATGGAATTTTCCAGGCAAGAATAGTGGAGTGGATTGCCATGCCCTTCTCCAGCAGATCTTCCCAACCCAGGGATCGAACCCAGGTCTCCCACATTGCAGGCAGATTCTTTACTGTTTGAGCACCTTATAGTCCAAATCCACAGTTTCTTAAAGATAGCCGATATTTCCCTGAGCTCTCTTAAACCTGTGGAATGGCAGAAGAATGAGGGCTAAATGAGGAAATGCACAGACACAGATGGGGTTGGGGGAAAAGGTTATTGGCAGTCAGCTCTGCAATACAATTACACAGAAAACCTATAACACATAGGCTTCATTGCTAGCCAGTCAATCTTCCAGGGATTCTCAACTGGGTGTGGTACAATCCTCCACTCCCTAGAGCAGAATTTCTTAACCTCAATACTACTAATACTTCAGACCACATAATTCCTTGTCGTGGGAACTGTCCTGTGCACTCTAGGATGTTTACTAGCATCCTTGGCCTCCCCAGTTAGGATAATAAAAAATGTCTCTAGATATTGCTGAATGTTGAAAATAATCACTGCCAAAGGACACAGGTAAATGTGCAATGGTTTTTTAGAGTGTCACAATAACTGGATAGGGTTAGGGGCTGTTGGCATTTAATGTGTGAGACTGATTAAGTGACTAACTGATTTAAACATTTTATCCTTTCTCTCTACCCCATCCAAAAGGTTGAGAGTGACCCCTTTTCCAATCCAAATTTCCAAACATAGTGAGGGCCTAAGCTGGTGGTAGAAAATAAATTAAATGTAAAAGTTTTTATTTAGATTATGAAATGAGATGCCAGTCCAGGTTCGATGCACGATACTGGATGCTTGGGGCTAGTGCACTGGGATGACCCAGAGGGATGGTATGGGGAGGGAGGAGGGAGGAGGGTTCAGGATGGGGAACACATGTATACCTGTGGTGGATTCATTTTCATATTTGGCAAAACTAATACAATTATGTAAAGTTTAAAAATAAAAAAATTAAAAAAAGCACCTATCTTCAAAATCAAAGAAAGAATCCAATAGACATCCACACAAAGTAATAACTTATAAATGGGAATAAGAATTTAGGCTTGTCTCAAGCTTCCTACTAAAATATAGTAGAACAATATTGAGAGAATCCTCAGAGAAAGGGAATGTGACTCAAGAATGTTATGCCCATGTAAGCTATTTTTCAAATATAAAGGTAACTGAAAAACATTTTTAACATGCAAGAACTCAGGAAATGGAGTAGTCATGAGAAATTCAAGGTAAACAATAGTTTGAACTATAGAAGAAATAAGTCCTTATATACATAAAATTAGTGAACAAACCCTAAAACTGTTAACAGTGGCAGGTGATAGGAGGCGGCAACCACTACTAGCTGCCTATGGATATCTTATCTCTATTTCTTTCTTATGAGCAAAAGTACATTTTTATTTGGGGAAGCAATGTATCCAGTAGAGACCATACACTTTCCTAGAGCTCCCTTCAGTTTTGGCTAGACATAAGGGCCTAATTCTGGCAAACTAGATATAAGTAAAATTTGCTAGATGTTGCTTACAAGAAAAAATTTTTAAGGGGACAGACTTAGTTGACTGCCATGTTCTTTTATCTTTGATCCTGCCTAGAACATGAACTTGAGGCTGGAGGTTTAATATCATGAGTTGACAGGTATAAAAATGCATATCTACATGCTTCATGCAGAAAGGTAGAAAAATAAAAGAAGCCTGGACCCATGATTGCTTCTCTGAGTCACACTAGCTCCAGAATACCTACTACTCAAGTTCTTACAGCATAGAATGAACAAGATCTTGTGTGCTTAAGCCAAAATTAGTAAGATGTCTCATTTTATATAAGGAAGAAAATTGAATTCTAAAATCACACTAGAAGACTAGAGATATGGCACATGAAAAAGCTATACTTCTCATTGCATGTATTTTTGTACTATTAATGGGTTTTGCCATGGGACTATCTTTTTTTTTAATTTATTTTTAAAGTTTTACAAAAAATTTTGGCAACAATACATGGCATGTGGGATCTTAGTTACCTGATCAGGGATTGAACTCATGCCCCCTGCAGGGGAAGTGCCAAGTCTTAACTGCTGGACCACCAGGGAAGTGTCTGAATATCCTGCTTAGACTTATTTTTTTAATCTAGAAGATAGGAACTCAAAATAGTAACAAATTTTAGTAATAAACAGTAATGTCAAATATATATAACAAACATGTGCAACTTTACTGAAGTACATAAAAGAATATATTCACAAAAGATGAGATGAAAACTTGTATGGAAACACAAAGACCGCAAATAGCTGAAGCAATATGGAGAAAGGAAAACAGAGTTGGAGTAATTAGGCTCTGAATTCAGACTATACTACAAAGCTATCAAAACCCCATAGTGTACTGGTACAAAAACAGAAATATAGATCAGTGGAAAAGGACAGAAAGTTCAGAGATAAACCCATGCACCTATGGTTAACTATTCTATGAGAAAGGAGGCAAGAACATACAATGGAGAAAAGACAGTCTCTTCAATATGGTGGTGGGAAAACTGGATAGTTACATGTAAAAGAATGAAATTAGAACACTCCATAACACCATACACAAAAATAAATTCAAAATGGATTAAAAACCTAAATGTAAGGCCACATACTATAAAACTCTTAGAAAAAAACAGGCAGAACACTCTTTGGCATAAATCTCAGCAAGATCTTTTTTGACCCACTTCCTAGGGTAATGAAAATAAACAAATGAAATCTAATTAAACTTAAAAGCTTTTGTAGAGCAAAGGGAAGAACAAATAAAACAAAAAGACAATCCTCAGATTTGGAGAAAATATTTGCAAATGAAGTAACTGAAAAGGGATTGATCTCCAAAATATACAAACAGCTCATGCAGCTCAACATCAAAAAAGCAAACAACAAAATCAATAAATGGGCCAAGTATCTAAACAGACATATCTTCAAAGATACACAGATGGCCACAAAACATATGAAAAGATGTTTAACATCACTAATTATTATTGTTGTTGTTTTTCATTGCTAAGCTGTGTCTGACCCTTGGTTATTAGTTTTATTAGTAAAAAGTATTATCTGATTATTACTATTATTGTAGTTTTATTCCATCACTCTATTATTTTTTCTAATACTTAGAGAAAAACAAATTAAAACTAAAATCACATAGTACCTCACACTAGTTGAGAGGGTAGCAGGCAGGAAGGCCAGGGGGTCTTCAAACGGAGGAAATAGGCTGCAAGTGTCAGACATTTTTTGTCTCTCTGTTAAGAGGCAGGAGGAAACAAACTAGTGTTACATTTTTTCCCCCTTTTCTAAACAAATTTAAAAGGAGGTTTCTCTTAAAATTCTGTGTTGCCATAATGACACCTGGTTCCACCTGAACTTAACTTTTCTCAAACCTTGACCTAATCAATGCATTTTTCTTATGGAAATGTTTCACTTAAGCTATGTTAATGTACTATGCATTTACCCCAGTCTCTGTCTTCAACTCAGTTCCCCCTAAAGGCTCAGAACTGACTTGACAAACCAGTGTGTTATACTCATACATCCTTCTCCTAATCTATGTTAATGAAACTATATATTTGTATGGAAATCTGCCTTTCTTCAAGATTCTTGTCAATTGTTTTATGGCCCAGGATGACTCACCTGGTGCCAATACTATCTCAAAATGCATGCTGTGGGTGAGGGGCCTGGTGCCATTCTCTGAGTTTTGAACATTTCCTTCCTTTAATTAGCAGACTGCTGCTGCTGCTGCTGCTGCTGCTGCTGCTAAGTTGCTTCAGTCGTGTCCGACTCTGTGCGACCCCATAGACGGCAGCCCACCAGGCTCCCCTGTCCCTGGAATTCTCCAAGCAAGAATACTGGAGTGGGTTGCCATTTCCTTCTCCAATGCATGAAAGTGAAAAGTGAAAAGTGAAAGTGAAGTCGCTCAGTCGTGTTGCACTCTTAGCGACCCCATGGACTGCAGCCTACCAGGCTCCTCTGTCCATGGGATTTTCCAGGCAAGAGTACTGGAGTGGGGCGCCATTGCCTTCTCCGTAGTAGACTGCTAGTAGCTATATAACATCCAGCTAAAGACTAGCAGGGGGGTACTCTTTCTGCCCTCTTCTGATGTCTATGTCAGAAGCTTTCTCTATCTCTTTTATACTTTAATAAAACTTTATTACATAAAAGCTCTGAGTGATCAAGCCTCGTCTCTGGCCCTGGATTGAATCCTTCTCCTCCGGAGGCCAAGAATCCTGGCATCTTTCATGGTTTAGCAACAACCTTTCATAATTAGAATGGCCCTCATCAAAAAATCTACAAACAACAATTGTTGGAAAGGGTGTGGAGAAAAGAGAACCTTCCTATACTGTTGATAGGACTGTAAATTGGTATAGCCACTATAGAGAATAGAGAATAATATGGGAGTTCCTTAAAAAACTGAAAAAAGAACTACCATATGATCCAGCAATCCCACTCCTAGCATATACCCAGAGAAAACCATAGTTCAAAAAGGTCCATGCACCCCAATAATCACTGCAGCCATTTACAATAGCCAGGGCATGGAAGCAGCCTAAAGATCCATCAACAGAGGAACAGATGAAGAAGATGTGGTACATATATACAATGGAATATTACTCAGTCATAAAAAAGGACAAAATAATGCCATTTTCAGCAACATAGATGGACCTAGAGATTATCATACTGAGTGAAGTCAGACACAGAAAGACAAATATCATATGATACCACTTTTATGTGTAATCTAAAAAAAGGTATTAGTGAACTTAGTTACAAAAAGAAGTAGGTTAATAGATGTAGAAAACAGATTTATGGTTACCAGGGGATAAGGGGGCAGATGGATAAATTGGGCGATTGGGATTGACATATACACATTACTATATATAAAATAGATAACTAATAAGAGCCTACTATACAGCACAGGGAAATCTACTCAATACTCTGTAATGGACTACATAGAAAAAGGATCTAAAAAAGAATGGATATGTATATGTATAACTGATTCACTTTGCTGTATACCTGAAACTAACACAACATTGTAAATAAACTATATCCCAATTAAAATGATAAATAAACAAAACAGAAGAGAGGATCAACAAATCAAAGGCTCAGTTTTTGGAAAGACTAGTAAAATATGGAAACCATGTAGCAAATATAATCATTTAAAAAAGAGAGAGAAAAGGCATGCTAAAAATATAAGGAATGAGAAGCTGGGATATAATTAGAGATATACTGGAAACAAAAAATTCATATGGAAATTCCAAGACCAATTTTATGCCAATAAATTTGAAAATGTATAAAATGAATTTTCTGAAAAATAATTACCAAACTGACTTAAGAAATAAGAGAGTAAAACTTGGATATATGTATATAACAGGTAAAGAAACTGAATACAAAATTTTAAATATACACACAAAATCATAAGGACAATTCATTTGATTTTCATTTCACAGACAATTTTTACCTAAATTTCACAGAACAAATACTTTCTTTCGATGCCCTTTAAAAACAGTTGTTATATACTAATTTTTCTAGAGCTTTGGTTCTTAAACATGGTTTCACATTAAGATTACCTGGGGAGCATACCTGAATTCTTCACCTCCAGAGATCCTGATTTATTGTTATAAGCACAAACTCCTGAGCATCATTATTCTATACACACACACAAAAACAGTAATTCCCCAAATAATCCAAATGTACACCTAGGAATCACTGAACTAGTAAATAAAACAATAAATAAGTAAATTTCACTAAGTCACTGTTTGAGGCAAATATAAACATAATGTAAAATCCCAACTTGGACAGTACTAGAAGAAACTCAATCTCATTTATAATATAGGTGCACAAATTTTAAATACACTATTGGCAAACCAAATCAAACATGCATTAAAAGTACATGATGACAAGGTGTGGCTTAATCCAGGAATCAGAGATCTTTCAATACCAGAAAATCTAGCACTATTAATCATTATTTTAACACATCAAAGGGGG
Source organism: Bos mutus (assembly GCF_027580195.1). Lineage (NCBI taxonomy): Eukaryota > Metazoa > Chordata > Mammalia > Artiodactyla > Bovidae > Bos > Bos mutus. Next base: position 8,094,366 of record NC_091646.1, on the reverse strand, counting down.
AAAAACATATAATGTAGATATAGAATTTTTTAAGAAAATACAAAGCCCACTCAAGAATGAAACAACTTTTAGCAAACTACAAATATATGGGATCTTCCTTAACAAGTCCAAACCAACAGCATGCATGTTAGTTACTGGGAAAATAATGAAAATACAGTATTCCTTTAAAGTTGAGAAAATGGTAAGAATGAACCTAAGCTTCTATTAAGCTTGTAACAAAATCCTTATCTGGTTCAAAAAGACAAGGAAATATAAAAAGACAAGGAAAATAAAAGCTTCAGAATGATCATGAAGAACTTCAAATGCTATCATTCATGGGAAACAATGCTATTAAAGATAGAGAGTTGTATCATGCTCATTAGTTGGGAGAAAATATTTTAAAGGTCACAATTTTGTTCCCAAGTTAATCAGTAAAGTCAGTGGAATTCCAAGTTAAGTTCCAAAAGGATATTTCACAGAAATGGACAGGGTGATTCTGAAATTCATTTGATGACAACAAAGGCCTAAAAGAAAATCAAGAAAACATCAAAGAATGATTTTTAAAGAGAGAAAACTTTTGCTACCATATGTCAAGAGTCATCATCAAGCTATAGTAATGAACACAGTGGTTGTTGAATCAAGGATATGCAAATAAAATAGTGGAACAGAAAATTATTGTTCAGTCTCTAAGTCACGTCCAACTCTGTGACCCCATAGACTGCAGCACACCAGGCTTCCCTGTCCTTCACCATCTCCCAGAGCTTGCTCAAATTCATGCTCATTGAGTCAGTGATGCCATCCAACCATCTCATCCTCTGTCGTCCAACTAGAAAAGACTGATATTAATATCTATACGGCAAACTGATATTCAGTTCAGTTCAGTACTGTTGCTCAGTTGTGTCCAACTCTGAGACCCCATGAATCGCAGCACGCCAGGCCTCCCTGTCCATCACCAACTCCCAGAGTTCACTCAGACTCACATCCATCGAGTCAGTGATGCCATCCATCCATCTCATCCTCTGTCGTCCCCTTCTCCTCCTGCCCCCAATCCCTCCCAGCATCAGAGTCTTTTCCAATGAGTCAACTCTTCGCATGAGGTGGCCAAAGTACTGGAGTTTCAGCTTTAGCATCATTCCTTCCAAAGAAATCCCAGGGCTGATCTCCTTCAGAATGGACTGGTTGGATCTCCTTGCAGTCCAAGGGACTCTCAAGAGTCTTCTCCAATACCACAGTTCAAAAGCATGAATTCTTTGGCGCTCAGCTTTCTTCACAGTCCAACTCTCACATCCATACATGACCACTGGAAAACCCATAGCCTTGACTAGACAGACCTTTGTTGGCAAAGTAATATCTCTGCTTTTGAATATGCTATCTAGGTTGGTCATGACTTTCCTTCCAAGGAGTAAGCGTCTTTTAATTTCATGGCTGCAGTCACCATCTGCAGTGATTTTGGAGCCCAAAAAAATAAAGTCTGACGCTGTTTCCATTGTTTCCCCATCTATCTGCCATGAAGTGATGGGACGAGATGCCATGATCTTAGTTTTCTGAATGTTGAGCTTTAAGCCAACTTTTTCACTCTCCTCTTTAGGTTGGTACAAAAGTAATTTCAGTTTTTGAATCATTGAAATTTGTCATTTGATATTGGATTACATTCTTAATAAATGTGGTTATGCTGTACATCATTTTAATGTGCATTTCTCATTTATGTTATTTTGCTAGACTTATTACTTGATATTTATTTTATGTTTATTTTAGACTATGGAAATGATGTTAGACAAAAAGAAAATTCAAGCTATTTTCTTATTTGAGTTCAAAATGGGTCATAAAGCAGCAGAGACAACTTGCAACATCAACAATGCATTTGGCCCCAGAATTGATAACGAATATTCACTGCAGTGGTAGTTCAAGAAGTTTTGCAAAGACAAGAGCCTTGAACATGAGGAGTGCAGTGGCCAGCCATTGGAAGTTGACAATGACCAACTGAGAGTCATCATCAAAGCTGATCCTCTTACAATTACGCAAGAAGTTGTTGAAGAACTCAACGTAGACCATTCTACAGTCACTTGGCATCTGAAGCAAATTGGAAAGGTGAAAAAGCTCAATCAGGGGGTCTCTCATGAGCTGACAGCAAATCAAAAATATCATCATTTTGAAGTGCCAGCTTCTCTCACTCTATGCAACAATGAACCATTTCTCAATCAGATTGTGACATGTGACAAAAAGTGGACTTTATATGACAACTAGCTATAACCTGCTCAGTGGTTGGACCAAGAAGAAGTTTCAAAGCACTTCCCAAAGCCAAATTCGCACCAAAAAAAGGTCATGGTCACTATTTGATCTACTACAGCTTCCTGAATCCCAGCAAAACCATTACATCTGAGAAGTATGCTCAGCAAATCTCTGAGATGCATCAAAAACTGCAACACCTGCAGCCAGCATTGGTCAACAGAAAGGGCCCAATTCTTCTCCCAACTGCACATGGCACAAACCAATGCTTCAACAGTTGAATGAATTGGGCTATGAAGTTTTGCCTCATCCACCATATTCACCCGACCTCTTGACGACCGATTATCATTTCTTCAAGCATCTCAAAAACTTGCTGCAGAGAAAACACTTCCAAACCAGGAGGAGACAGAAAATGCTTTCCAGGGTTCATAGAATTCCAAAGCACGGATGTTTATGCTATGGGAGTAAACTTATTTCTCATTGGCAAAAATATGTTGATTGTAACGGTCCCTATTTTGACTAATAAAGATGTGTTTGAGCCTAGTTGTAACGATTTAAAATTCATGGTCTGAAACCACAATTATGTTTGCACCAACCTAATATATGACAGAAATTGCATTACTACTCAGTGTGGGCAGAATGCCCTATTCAAAAATTGGAGCTGTGACAGCTTGTTATTTATTTGGAATAAGTCAGTGAGAATCCTACCCACATCATACAGAAAAATAATTCCATGTAAATCAAGTATCTAAATTTGAAAATAGAAACTTAAAAAAATTTTAGAGCATGGAAAATATTTTCAAATCACTGAATTAGGATATTATTTTTGAACAAAATATAAAATAATACAAGCCTTAAAGTCAACAATTGATAAATATGAAGTGTGAGTTGCTCAGTCGTGTCCAACTTTTTGCAACCCCATGGACTGTAGCCCACCAGGCTCCTCTGTCCATGGAATTTTCAAGGCAAGAATACTGTGGTGAATAGTTATTCCCTTCTCCAGGAGATTTTGCTGATCCAGGGATCAAACACAGGTCTCTTACTGCAGGTAGACTCTTTACCATCTGAGCCACTAGGGACGACCCAGTTCATAAACATGGTACATGAAAATTAAAAACCTGTGTATGTCATAAAATCTCATAAACCTAAAAGAAATGTTAGGTCTGGAATAGATATTTACTACATGTATAATACACAAAGGATATGGGTCAAGAATATATAGAGAATCCCAACAAATCCATAATTTTTAAAAGGCCAACAATGCAATAAAAATGCATAAGTGATGTGAACAGGCAATTTACAAAAAGAACTCCAATTTTATACAACTGTATATGATAAGGTAGTAAAACTGTGTAACCTAGAAATTCATAGGCATCCATCTGGGTAAATCCTAAAAGTATAATGTTGTATGATGAAAGTCAGTTGGAAATGATTCTATTCAGGTCAAATTTTAAATCCCACTAAACAATATTTCATAGTATGTATAGTTGTAAATAAATGTAGAAAAATACAAAAGCATGCAGGACAATTATATCCACAAATTTAAGCAGAGATAGGGAGATGAAAAATATGAAGGAGGGTCTTTAGCTATAGCTGTAACTGCTTCTCTTTACAAAAAATAGTTAAGCATGACAAAATGCTAGCATCTGTTAAATCTGAATGGTTTATTCATTGGTGCTTGTTATATTAAATTAATGTATTTTTCTTATGTTTGAAATATATCATAATTTAAAGTATATTAAGAAATTTAAACCTTAAATTATGGTGAAAAAATACAAGTGAATATTTATCTGCTCATGGAAGAAGGGAAAGTTTTTTAAATATAAAAGAAAAAATAAATCATAAAGGAAAAGGTTGATAAATATGACTAGTTGAAATATAAAACTATATAATAAAACACTTCAAATTTTAATTACAAAGTAGAGAACATATTTGTAATATGTATGTGTATGCAATACATATACTTGGTATTGTTAATGTAAAAACCACTCAAAATCAATTTGCTCGTCAAATGTGAATATTGATAAATAGAATACTTAACAGTTGATGAGTATACAGTGAAATTGGCCCTTTTATCAACTGCTAGTGAGACTTTAAAATGGTTGCTCTTTCAGGTTAGCAATAGACAATAATAAAAAGAGCACTAATTGTTCATACTAAAAATATACATTAATCTGAAAAAACTTATGATCTCTAAGGGGTGAGATGTCATAAATGAGTTATGGGTTCTATTTTATACACTTTATTTTTAAGTGCCTGGTTTTTATTACTTTTATAATTTAAGATCACAATTACTTTTCAATTTAAAATATTAGAAAAACTGAGCTCTATCTTTTAGCTTCTAATTTTATTTCTCAGGACATCATCCTAGGGAAATAGACATGTGTACAAAACTTAACATTATAGTTTATCCTTGTAAATTTTATAATACCAAAACATAGACACAACCTAAATATTTAACATTAGAGTAATAATTAAGCACATTATGGTACCTAAACGTAATGGAGCAATATGCTGATATCTTTAAACTATGTTTTAAAAAACTTCACCATAAAATGCTTACTGTATGATTGTAAGAAAAAAGAAAGGATAACTCAGTCATGCCTTTGAGTGTCCAGTTAATGGAAAAAAGCTTTGTAATGCAATCTAAATTGAGAAAGGGATGAATGGTTTTTACTACAAGACCAGTTATGCAGGCAAGGGAGCAACTCCCCTCCTATGTAGATCCAATGAAGGATTTGGGAAGGAAAAAAATTCTCCCTCTGTAAGATGTGCTTTTTTTAATTTTTATTTTGCTCTCCCAAGAATATAAAAATATCAAATAGCAGATTGCAACCCAGTGTGGAGGATCACCCTGACATTCTTCCTCCCTCCTTCCCTCCTCCAGTTTTAGGACTCATCACTCACCACTCTCTCTCTCTCTCTACCCAGCAGAACAGTTCTCACTGACAACCCACGTTGGAGACAAACAATTTACAAGGAGAGAGACAGAGATTTACAGTGACCTGGGACTTGCAAATACCTAACAGAAGACTAACAGACTCGGAAGAAACAAAGAAGTGGGGACTTCAGCAGGAAGGAACAAAGTTAAAAGGACAAATGAACTGAGGAAAAGAGGAAAAGAAAAGGTATTGCCTTTCTCATAGCTAGAGGAAAAAAAATCCCCCAACCACCTGAAAGTGGGGCCAACACAATCTCAGTCAGTGAGCAGGACGAGAGGGAGAAAAATCAAGGTCTCCCTTACTCATGTAGCATGTACTGTCTACCACTACCCCCCAGATAGTTTGGACTAACCACCAGAGGCCTTGAGCAAACTGTAGCTTCAACTCGTCTGCCAAATTTTTATGATGTTCACTTTTGTGGGTCACAAGATATTAACTGCTACCAGGAGGGGAATGTTTACTCTCATCCCCACGATAAGAAATGGTCTACACAGCTTTTGGGAGATATGCCAAAAAGGCAATAACTCAGCCAGAAAATTTATACTTGATCATCAGCTCAGCAGAGAATATCTAAAAATATCATATGAGTCCCAAAGCCAGGAGCATACCATAGAGCACATTTACACATAAATATATATTACATATTTTCTATGCATAAAAAAGAGCAAGAGGAAAGGCACTAAAATATTATCAATGTTTTCCAGGGATTACAAGTGATTTTTATTTCCTTATAAAGCACAGTGTTTTAAAGTATTAATTGATGCTTGTTTTCCTTCTTGATAATTCCTTTTTATCCTACAGTACATTCTGCAATTAAAATTAGATATCGGCATTGAAGCTTATTATCTTGGGGATGGGAGAACAAAAAATGAGCCAACATAATGAGTCAATATGTTTTACAGTTGAGTATCAAAATAAAAGTGTAAAGTGCTCTGAAGAAATGTGGACAGAGGTAACATTGTACAAGAAGCAGTGACCAAAACCATTCTTTAACTAGGAAGACACTTTAAAAGTCAAAGAAACTTTGATTTGCTAGAGTGAGGCACCTGAGAGGAAAAAAAATAATATTTTCAAACTCTAAAACTTTGCCTTTTCATAACAAGAGCAAAGACTAGAGGACCCAGGGTTGATATCATAAACCATCCAGTAGAGAAGAATTTGTAATGACATTAGAGCAATTTTCCACCCACAAAAACAGGAGAGAAGAATCATTTCTGTACTGGGAGAGACATTTGGAGAGGAAGACTCCAGCTGCTCATGTGGGACAGTGCTTCCTGATCCTCTACCCAGGTCAAAATCCACTGAAATGCAGATGAAGATTTAAAGAAAAAAATTCAAAGATTCAGTTCAGTTCAGTTCAGTCGCTGAGTCGTGTCTGACTCTGCAACACCATGGACTGAAGCATGCCAGGCTTCCCAGTTCATCACCAACACTCAGAGTTTACACAAACTCATGTCCATTGAGTTGGTGATGCCATCCAGCCATCTCATCCTTTAGCGTCCCCTTCTCCTCCTGCCCTCTATCTTTCCCAGCACCAGGGTCTTTTCAAATGAGTCAGTTATTTGAATCAGGTGGCCAAAGTATTGGCGTTTCAGCTTCAGCATCAGTCCTTCCAATGAATAGTCAGGACTGCTTCAATCTCCATGCAGTCCAAGGGACTCTCAAGAGTCTTCTCCAACACCACAGTTCAAAAGCATCAATTCTTTGGCACTCAGCTTTCTTTATACTCCAACTCTCACATCCATACATGACCACAGGAAAAACCATAGCTTTGACTAGACGGCCCTTTGTTGGCAAAGTAATGTCTCTACTTTTTAATATGCTGTCTAGGTTGGTCATAGTTTTTATTACAAGGAGCAAGCATCTTTTAATTTCATGGCTACAGTCACCATCTGCAGTGATTTGGGAGCCCCTTAAAAAATAAAGTCTGTCACTGTTTCCATTGTTTCTCCATCTATTTGCCATGAAGTGATGGGACCAGATGCCATGATCTTCGTTTTTTGAGTGTTGAGTTTCAAGCCAGCTTTTTCACTCTCCTCTTTCACTTTCATCAAGAGGCTCTTTAGTTCTTCTTTGCTTTCTGCCATAAGAGTGGTGTCATCTGCATATCTGAGGTTATTGATATTTCTCCCAGCAATCTTGATTCCAGATTGTGCTTCATCCAGCCCGGCATTTTACATGATGTACTCTGCATATAAGTTAAATAAGCAGGGTGACAATATACATCTTTCGCATATTCCTTTCCTGATTTGGAACAAGTCTGTTGTTCCATGTCCAGTTCTAACTGTTGCTTCTTGACCTGCACACAGATTTCTCAGGAGGCAGGTCAGGTGGTCTGGTATTCCCATCTCTTGAAAAATTTTCCACAGTTTGTTGTGATCCACACAGTCAATGGCTTTGGCATAGTCAATAAAGCAGAAATAGATGTTTTTATGGAACTCTCTTGCTTTTTCGATGATCCAACAGATGTTGGCAATTTTATCTCTATTCCTCTGCCTTTTCTAAATCCAGCTTGAACATCTGGAAGTTCACAATTCACCAACTGTTGAAGCATGGCTTGGAGAATTTTGAGCATTACTTTGCTAGCATGTGAGATGAGCACAATTGTGTGGTAGTTTGAACAGTCTTTGGCATTGCCTTTCTTTGGGATTGGAATGAAAACTGACCTTTTCTGGTCCTGTGGCCACTGTTGACTTTTCCAAATTTGCTGGCATATTGAGTGTGGCACTTTCACAGCATCATCTTTTAGGATTTGAAATAGCTCAACTGGAATTTCATCACTCTCACAAGCTTTGTTTGTAGTGGTGCTTCCTAAGGCCCACTTGATTTTGCATTCCAGGATGTCTGGCTTTAGGTGAGTGATCACATCATCGTGATTCTCTAGGTCATGAAGACCATTTTGTATAGTTCTTCAGTGTATTCTTGCCACCTCTTCTTAATATCTTCTGCTTCTGTTACATCTATACCATTTCTGTCCTTTATTGTGCCCATTTTTGCATGAAATGTTCCCTTGGTATCTCTAATTTTCTTGAAGAGATCTCTAGTCTTTGAATTCTAAATGTTCCCTGCTTATCAACTGCATCTTTTGGAGGAGGTGGCCTCTAAGATTGCCCCCAGGTGACCAATACAGTGGCTGCATTGGAGTAGAAATGGTAGTGAAGTATGTTTATGAAGAGAGGAATTTGACCCATTGCCACTTCCTCTGAAATCTTCCTTGGCTTCTGAGGCAAATGTAGGAAATAGAAAGGGTTTCTGTGTGCCTAATGGACCATGGAAAATGACTAAGAATTGAGAAATGGTACGTCTGCCAGGGTGTCATCATAGCACAGGGACAGGGAACTGAGTAACAAGATGTAGTTTGACTGAGTCTCAGCAACTGGACTTGTCTACATGAGCTATAAATGGAGTTCAGTCAGTCTGAGATTATGGCCAGGCTTCAGATTCCCCAACTCGTCCTACCTCCAAATCATTACTGTGCATTGCCCACATTAAAGGAATTATACAAGTAAGCACATCAGGGCTGAATGCAATATAAGCGGATATATAAGACCAGTCTAGACAAGCTACATACACTTTAGCCAAGGACAATAAGAATAGAGAGCTGACTCTCACATCCAAAGGAAATGACAATTTGGAAGAAGGAAGAGTTGAGTAAGAAGACTCATAAAGGACTGAATTTGAAATGAGAAATACTTAAGATACCTTATAGTGTAGGATTAAGTCTACTGCAGAAAGTTGACATGCAAGTTAAAAGCTAGGTGAATTTCAGTAGAGAAATCAAGAATGTTATATTCTTATAAAAAGATTTGAGTTTGTGACTGTAATTTTCTACTTGCTATGTTTTTCTTTAAACTTTCTAAAATTTCCCATATATACCACATATTTACATTTATTCTTTCAAATAGGAACAAAATAAATATTCAAATAAAGCTACCAAAATTTTCAAAGATTCAGATTATGTTGCTTTTGACAGTCTTGGACTGGTAGGAGTCTGACCCTGTATCTAGGGACAATAGAAAAGATGGTGTCCTATTATGGGAAATTATAAAAGTTAGAAACTGGTGGGGACTTGCTAAATATATTTTCAATTGACACACATTAAAGCTGTTGTTGTTTAGTTGCTAAGTCATGTCGTGTCTCACTCTTTTGAGACTTTATGGACTGTAGCCCACCAGGCTCCTCTGTCCATGGGATTCTCCAGGCAAGAATACTGGAGTGGGTCGCCATTTCCTTCTACAAGGGATCTTCCCCACCCAGGGTTTGAACCCATGTCTCTTGCATTGGCAGGTGGATGCTTTATTACTGAGCCACCAGGGAAGCCCATTAAAACTGTTGGAAGCTGTTAAAGTCTACAAGTAAGTATCTGGACAGAAAGAAAGAATCTTTTGTGCTAAGAAAAAGTAGAAAATTCTGTACATAAAATAGGAGAAAATGTGACATTTGATAAACAACTTGGTAAATGTATAAGCATAGTGCTATGGGAGCAAATGCAGAGGACCCATTAGTTCCTTTGAAAGTTCATAAATCTCTTGAAAGTTGAATCTGCAAACCTAAACATATAAAGTGATGACAGCAAATACTGATATTTCCTTTTCTTTGACAAATTCCCATAACAGGTATATGAGCTGATGTCAAGGCAAAGAGGACATAATAAGGGATGCTTTTTGCTGTCTCAGAATATTTGACATTACAAATACACTTTTTCCTATCATTATTGGACTCAATCCAGGAGTTGTAAACTCATAGCACTCTGGTTAACTCGTAGCACTCTGGTTGACCTAGCCCACAGGCATGTTTTTTCTGGTTCACAATTTTCTTTAGAATAAATTTAAATGTTTTTTGGTTCATTATACTCACTCCGGTTCACCACTGACCACACTGGTCTCTTTTAGGAAAATCAACATCATGCAATGGTTAAGAATAGAAATCCTGAGAGTCAGAGTACTTGAGTTGAAATTCAAGGTCTGCCACTTACAAATTATGTGACTTTGGGAAAAATGACTTAACCTCTTTGTCCCTTGCTGGTCTCATCAAAAAGTAGAAATAGTACTAGTAGAGTCGTAGTAAGAATTAAATAGCTTAATATTTGTAAAGCATTTAAAATAATGCTCACACAGAAAGCACTGTATAAATATTTGTTAAAAAAATAAATACGGACTCATCTCCACCCTGATTATGTTTCCTCCCTTGCCCCTGCAAGATTTTGGATTTGTGTTGTTGTTGTTCAGTAGCTTAGTCATATCCAACTCTTTGCAACCCCATGGACTGCAGCAGTCCAGGCTTTGCTGTCCTTCACCATCTCCCAGAGCTTGCTCAAACTCATGTCCACTGAGTCGGTAATGCCATCCAACCATCTCGTCCTCTGTTGTCCCCTTCTCCTCCTGCCTTCAACCTTTCTCAGCATCAGGGTCTTTTCTAATGAGTCAGCTCTTCACATCAGGTGCCCAAAACATTGGAGCTTCAGCTTCAGCATCAGTCTTTCCAATGAATATTCAGGGTTGATTTCCTTTAGGCTTGACTGGTTTGATTTCCTTGCAGTCCTAGGGCCTCACAAGAGTCTTCTCCAATACCACAGTTCAAAAGCATAAATTCTTCAGTGTTCAGTCTTCTTTATGGTTCAACTATCACGTCCATACATGACTACTGGAAAAACCATAGCTTTGACTATATGGACCTTTGTTGGCAAACTAATGTCTCTGCTTTTTAATATGTTGTCTATGTTTATCATAGCTTTTCTTCCAGGGAGCAAGAATCTTTTAATTTCATGGTTGCAGTCACCATGTGCAGTGATTTTGGGTTTGTACCTCTGGCTTAATTTATCTCCAAGAAAGCTTTTACCTTGGCCCTTCATGTAAGCAATCTGACTGTCCCACACTACATGGTGTGAAATGAGGAATTCTAAGAGTTCTTTTCCACATATCTCACCTGTATGGACAACACAGCTGACTCATTACCATCATCATAAAAAAAAATCTTCTGAGCTATTTAAAGAGCAGAGATATGAAGGGATGTTAGAGGTACTCTCTGTTTAAAGGGGATTATTAACCAGAAAGACTGGAATTGTACATGAAAAGTAAGTGCAGTGGAAGATCACATATGCTAAATGCTAAATGACAGAAGCCTACTGGATAAAGCTGTGATCATAGATGGATCAGGTGGACCAGGTAGATTCTATAGAGGGTATGAGGCTTGAGCTAGTTTTTGAAGGAGGAGTAAGGCTTATATCTGCCTGGGTATTAGAGGAAGGCATTCTGAACAAGATATATGTGATCAAAATACAGAGGTGAGAACATGTCTGGAAGCTTGAGAAATTACACACACCTTTGAGTAAGGAGTAGGTTATGTGCCAGAAAATATAGATGATGGAGTTGGGCCAATAGATGAGGACTGGAATGTAGAAAGCACTGAATGCCAGTGAATAACCCAAGATTTTATCTTGAAAACAGTAGAAAGTCAATGAATATTTCGGAGCTGGGAGAGGTGCTGGGAAAGAAAGACTTATTTTTGCAAATAAATAAAGATTAATCTGTTAGCAAGGTGTAAGATGGAGGAGAGTCAGTGGATAGCTAAGAAGTTAGGATACCAGAAAGGAAACATGAAGACTGGCTGGGAGACTGTTTTAGTAAACTGTTTGAGATTGAGTTGATGGTCTGGACCAGGGTAGGGCCATAAACCTGGAAAAGGTAGTCAGCAAGCTAAAGACATCATTAAGGAAATGAAACCTCTCAATTATTTTGTCCAATTAACTTCTATTCATCCATCAAAATGAAGAGTAAGCTCTTCATGAACTCTATTTTACGCATATTTGTCCATACTATAGTATACCAAAACACTCTGTTAACATGTCAATTTCTTCTTCACCTAAAAACTCCTTCTGGTTATGGGGTTTGTCTGATTTTGTTTCTCTAGAACTTGGCACAGTGCCTGGCATATATTAAAGTTTTAAAAAGTGTAAAACCGAATCAAAGAATCAATAGGACATGTTTCAATGCCATTCTCCCAAATCATCCCACCCTCTCCCTCTCCCACACTGAAACATGTATAATATCACATATGAAATGAGTCGCCAGTCCAGGTTCGATGCACGATACTGGATGCTCGGGGCTGGTGCACTGGGACGACCCAGAGGGATGGTACGGGGAGGGAGGAGGGAGGAGGGAGGAGGGTTCAGGATGGGGAACACATGTATACCTGTGGTGGATTCATGTTGATATATGGCAAAACCAACACAATATTGTAAAGTTAAAAAATAAAATAAAAAGACCATTTAAAAAAAAAAGAATCAATAAGACAAAGTAGCTTTTAATGAACAGGGAGAAAAAGAGTTATTGAGACTGCTTGGTACTTGGAAGATGAAAAAAAAAGTGACATGAATTCTAGAAGAAAATTAGATTTGGGAGGAAAGGGAAAATTTTTTCCAAGAATGGAGTGAAAGCTTTGAAAATCTAACATGCTCTTTCTCTCCCTCTGTCTGTCTACCTCATCCCTCCCCCCACTTGCAACAATGAAAGTTATTAGCTAGAAAGAGTAACAATGCTATATATTTAATAAATTGGTACACAATTATTATAATCTATAAGGAATAGAGCCTCATTGGGAAATGGGACACAAGCAATCAGTTTGAGCTTAGAGAATAAATACACCATCTGAGTGATTTGGTGTATGAAATGGTGGTGGGGGAGGGGTTTCAGGAAAACTGAGATGGGATGGTTAAAGAACTGGGGTTGTGGGGCTTCCCATGTGATTAGGATTCTGTGCTTCCACTGCTGGGGACCTGGGTTTGATCCCTAGTCAAGGAACTAAGATCCTGCAAGCTATGTGGTATGACTATAAAGAAAAGAAAAGGAAAAAAAAAAAAGAACTGGGTTGGGGGGGGGCTCTAAAAGAATAAAGTATTCATTGGCCAATAACACAGTCAGATTAATGTCACCATGACTATCAGCTTTGGGTCTGACCTTCCTCTGTCCCTGAAAAGATGAAGCCACATACTATTAAAGGAAATATAAGGGACATTTCAAATATAGTCATGTTACTTTTGCATTAACCAGCCTTCTATTGTCCACAGTCACCCACCACCACAGGCCCAGGGACACTGCTTATCTCAAGGACTATCTTTTGATTGGTTAAAAAAATACAGAAAATCATCTCTCATCTCTTAGAGGTAGATAGATTTCCAAGTTAAAGGAGCTTGGGAAACTTGGCAATTTCCTACTAGCAAGGTATGACCATTTCAGGGAACTGTTTGAGGTATCTGCTCTCTTTTATCCTGAGAGAATGATACAGCTACAGTCTAATTCCCTGACAATATCAATATGGCCCAAATGAGTCATCACCATCAGTAAGGCATGGACTTTGCACAGGGTAGGGGCATACGTTGATGCTTAATAAATGTTTCTGGAGTTAAAGAGAGCTGTACTTGCAGTGGTAATGATGAAATTGCCCAGATCTAGCTACATGTGACCAAAGGCACCCAGTTGAGACATTTCTGGTCAAAGTTTAGGTACACCCAGGGGCCAGGAAATGAAGGAAGTAAACTTAGCAAAACTGAAGAGGCAGAGTGGGAAACAAGAGACTGCATGGGCTTTAGAGTAAGCGATACCTGAATTTGAGTCCTGGCTGTACCACTTCTTAGCTATATAAGGTTGGGCAAGTTTAATAACGTCTATGAGCACCATTGGGCTTCTCTGGTAGTTCAGTGGTAAAGAATCCACCTGCCAATGCAGGAGATGTGAGTTCGATCCCTGGGTCAGGATGATCCCCTGGAGAAGGAAATGGCAATCCACTCCACTCCAGTATTTTGCCCCTGAGAATCCCATGGACAGAGGAACCTGGCGGGCCACAGTCCATGGGGTTGCAAAGAGTCGGACATGACTGAAGTGACTGAGCACGCAAAGATATCCATGTTCTAATCTCTGGAACCTGTAGATGTGTTACCTTACATAGCAAAGGGGATTTTTCAGATGTAATTAAATTGAAGATCCTAAGATGGAGAGATTATCCTGCATTATTTAGGTGGGCCCAATGTAACTACAGGGGTCTTTATAAGAGGAAAGCAAGAGAGTCAAAGGCAGGAAAAAGAGATGCAGTAATGGAAGCAGAGGTCAAAGTGATACGCTTTGAAGACAGAGAAGAGGGGCATAAGCCCAGGAACGTGGGTGGTCTCTACAAGCTGAAAAAGAGAAGGAAATGGATTCTCCTCTAGAGCCTTCAAAAAGAACACAGCGCCATAGACACCTTGATTTTAAGACTTCTTGCCAAGTTGCTTCAGTCGTGTCTGACTCTCTGCAACCTCATGGACTATGGCCCGCCAGGTTACTCTGTCCATAGGATTCTTGAGGGCAAAATACTGGAGTAGGCTGCCATTTGCTCTTCCAGGGAATCTTTCCAATCCAGGAATCGAACTCAAGTCTCCTGCAGCTCCTGAACTGACAGGCAGGTTCTTTACCACAAGTGCCACCCGAGAAGCCTAAGACATCTTACATCCAGAATATAAAAGAATACATTTGTGTGGACTTAAGTCCCTAAGTTTATGGTATTTTATTACAGCAGTGATAGGAAACTAATAAATCTAGATTTGGCGAAAAGAATTGTATACTGTCACCATCTCCAAAAAAAATCACCTGTAAGGCTGTATCACTAAATATCTCCATAACTTGCCACCACACCAACCACTGCCCATACAATGGCAAAAATAAAACCAAGAACCAAAAACATTTGTTTTTGTTCTAAGCCCTGTTCTAAGAAATGTCACCAGTAACATTTCTTAGAACAGGGCCATAGAATGGCTACATAGACCCCAAGAAGAAGTTTGTCTTGCTGTTTTCGACCTTAATCACTTTGGGGCTGAAAGTGATAGCAAAGAAGAATGGTCATTATTCCTTTTACTCTATAAGGAAAAATGGCCTGCTTCACCCACCTGTGCGTAAGAGGTGGCTCGAAGTGAGTGATGAGCAGGCACTATTCTTGGAGATAATGCAAGCCTTCTGGCTCCCACTCAATAGAATCCAACTGTGCTTGATGCTGAGGTGACATGGGCAGCACTTCAACTCTACAAGTGTGCCATTTGTATGGCTTTGTGTGAGACGGAGAGACAGGATACCTGAGCTGCTGTGGCAGCATACTTGGGTAAGTCGCTTGCTATGGTCCCAGGTCCGGTGCATAATTTTAGGGAAAAATGAGACATTTTTGAATGTTCACTTTCACTAGATTAGAAAGATGCTACTTTCAATTTTACAAAAACCACTGAAGCATTTTGCTCAATACTGAACCCACGCTGACTTATTTTTGCAAAAGACTACCTTACCATGTAATACATTTTAACTGTGCAAAGGATAGCGGGGAGTTCTGTTCCTTCTTTCATTATTTTGTGTTTTTTAAAACACAGCACTCAATGTAGAAATCACTGTGGACACACAGTTTACCTTCTCCTGACAGTACCAATATATTCAGCTTTATTTTTTTTTTAAAGAAGCAAGCTTCTGTCAATTGGAAATAAAGTCTTAACCATTAAATTATTGGGAAAAAAAATACCAAATATAACTGAGAAGACCAAACTTTGAATTTTCCTTACATCTTATGTATGGAAATTCCAGAAGCCTAGGAGTCAGAAGCATATAACTTTTATCGAACTAATGAGATCTCCGTACTAACTTCTCCCTTTGAGGCAAATGACCAAAATTAGAAGTGACACTTATATCCCAGAGCTTGGTACAATGCCTAACATTCATGCATGCATTTATTCATCCATCCTTACATTCATTCAACAAATACTGATTGAGCACATTCTTTTGCAAGTGCCTGATAATGGGAATACAGCAGTGAGCAAGAAAGGTCCTTGCCCTCATGAACTTAAAGTCTAGCAAATGGTACGTGTCTGATAAATGAAACAAATTTATTCATTTACCTATAGTTGAAAAGCTAATTTCTAAAGAATGCCCTAATTTCTGTGTGCACACACAAGCATGTGTGCAATCATAATAGTGTTTAGAACTAAAGAGAAGAAGCAGACACCTGGGTGGGGATGTATTTCACATGCCTACTCTTCTAATCTCCTACACCTGTGCCACTGACAGCTCTAGTTGTAAATGTAACCCCTGATGGTAACCCCTGATAATAATCCTGAGATCTTTAATGATGACTATATTCTGATTAAGGCAGGAAAGTGAACACAGATTTTTTTTTTGACAAGAGTTGGGAGAAAAAGTCGTTCTAAGTAGCCTTAAATTGAATCCTCTCAGAGTCAGTATGGAGTATTAGTTTCCAAAGAACAGGGGATATGGAGTCAGAACTCCTGGATTTGAATCTTGGCTGTCATACGAATTTGGGCACCTCCATAAGCCCCAGCTTAACATCTAAAATGGAGACAATAATAATGGTTTAGCAGGGTTCTGAGAATTAAATAAAACAATGCATATAGATCATTTACCACAAGGCCCAATACATAGCTCTCAGTAAAAATAACAGTAGTAGTAGTTGCTATTGTAATTGTGTTGGTGTTGTTATGCTGATTTCACACCATTTCAGTTAGCTAAGAATTTACTATAACCTAGCCACCTAATGGGCTTTCTAATGCTTTAATGAGAACATGTCACAGAAAAGAAAATCTGACTTTGGTTCTTCTTCCTGAGCCATTCATCCCTTCCATGGTGTCTTCTTCCACTCTTTAGTCCTAAACACTATCACAAACTCACACACACACACACACACACACACACACACACACACACGAATTAGGCCAGAGGTGGCAAGTCAGCCATGATGGATTCATAGTTGCTGTCTGGGATAATTTGCTGAGAAGGATCCTGAGATTGCACTGAGGATCAATGCTTAAATGTAGCATGATTGATGAGTAATGTCTGTCATGGGCTTAGATTATTAATAGCAAGTGATAGCTTACATGTGATATAGTTGGCATCTATGCCCTTAAGTCTTCTGGAAAGAAAGGATAGATCATTAGCACTTCAGTATGATTTTTAGTCTGTCTATTTTCTTTTATTCTTGGAGCATAAATGTGCTTTTTGAGTTTTAGTGGTTATTGTGGAATTAAAAAAAAAAAAGTCTTAGCTTCCAATTAAATAAATTCCCAACATTAGGAAGCAAATAAGAGATTTGGTTGGGACACCAGCATTGCTTTTCTGAAATTGTATCACATGAAAAAACAACCTGCTTTACTCTTGCTTAAGCTGCAGCTTAATTTTTGTGATTCCATAAATTCGACTTAGACAAATGAACAAACTATCAAAATAGATACCATTGTATATTCATACAATGAAATACTAATCAGCAATTTCAAATGAAGGAATTACTGAGACACAAAACAATATGAATAAATTTTGCAGATATTTTGCTAAGAGAAAAAAATGCCAGACACAAAAGAATACATACTATATAATTCTATTTTTATATACATGAATTTCTAAAACATGAAAACCTGCTCCATGTGGC
This sequence comes from Bos mutus, assembly GCF_027580195.1. Classification (NCBI taxonomy): domain Eukaryota; kingdom Metazoa; phylum Chordata; class Mammalia; order Artiodactyla; family Bovidae; genus Bos; species Bos mutus. Next base: position 8,076,775 of record NC_091646.1, on the reverse strand, counting down.
AGTTCCAAACTTCAATGTACAACAAAATCACCTGAAAAGCTTGTTAAAATCAGGGTTTCTGATTCAGCTGGTTTAGGGTGGTGCCTAAGAATTTGCATTTTGAGCAAGTTCCCAGGTGATTCTGAAGCTGTTAGTCCTGGGTCCACACTTTAAAAATCACAGATATACTGTGATAGAAGTTGGAACAGTGGTTACCTTGCTGGGGAGGGGGCGGGGTTTGCTGGTGTTAACTTGAAAAAGGCATAAAAGAACTTTCTGAGATGATGGAAATGTTCTGTATCTTGACCTGGGTAATGATCACATAAGTATATACATAGGTAAAATACTACCCAGCGTATCTTTTGGATTTGTATCTTTTACTGCATGTAAGTTGTACTTTTCATTAGAGGGAAGAACATGAGCTTTAGAATCAAACAAATGAAGTTTAATTTCCCAGCTCTACCACTTACCAATTCTGTGAATATTAGCAAATTATTTTATTTACCTAAGCCTTACTATTTTCATATATAAAATACGGTCCATGATAATACTGCCTGAAAAGGTTATGAGAATTCAATAAGATGCTTAATGTAAGGTGCTGAGTAGAATGCTTGGCATAAATTCTATAAATATTTGCTCTTGTTTTTAGACAAGAGTCTAAGTTATAAGAATCAAATAGTTTCTCTCTCCCCCTCCCTCACTCCCTCTCTCTCTTTTACACACACACACACACACACACACATCCTATCCCTCCTCTCCATTTGCACTAGTGTTTTTCCTCTTAGAAAAGTTCTTATTCTTTAACTTCACCTTGACTAGTAAAGTTTCTACTGAAACAAAACTATTTCTCCATAATAACACCAGCATGTTCTGGCCTAGAACCACCTGGCTCCCTGCTCAGCAAATGAGCAGCTGTATCAATTGAGACAGGTGCTCCTTGGTGTTCACCATGGGCACAGAGTGTTACCTGAATGTTACTGAGAGTCCCTGGACTAGGTAAACCACCCATGAAATCCAATTCAACTTGGGGAAATAGGTTATAAATATGACTTGATGAAGACATCTCTCTGAGGAAATAATCCTGGCAGTGGTTAGCCCCAAGGACACTAACTGAAGGAAAACATGTCTAGGTCACAGAATCAAGCTCTGTGCCCCCTTTTGCAGAGTTGCTGCAATTCACAGCCTCCATATTTCCTGTTTTTTAGGCTCCTCCAACATTGCCAGTTCTTGAAATCCATTCTAATAGGGATGTTTATCTGATTAATTCATTGCTGCTGCCTCTCATCTCATGACATCAGGTAAGCCACAGCATTTATTTTGATTCCAGAATTACTGACTGAGCCCATTCTCTGTGTCAACCACAGTGTTGCCTAATACAGATACAGATCCAACATGTACCTGGCCCCTATCTTTGAGCATTCTATGAAGGGGATAAGAAAACCACGTAAGTAGACAATGATAGGTAAAGCAAGGGATGGGTGTGTGAATGTGTGTGTGTGTGTGTGTGTGGGTAACACTGAAGAGAAGAACTTTAATCTATACTGAAAGGCAGGGAGTTATGGAGGAGTGCTAAGAAATGCTTCCTGGGAGAAATCACCTTTTAAGATCTATAGAATCAGAGCAAGTAGGCTAAAAGCAGATGTGTATTTCAGCATAAAGGAAGAAGAAGAAACAAAGACTCCTGGATGTTTGGATGTGGATGGGAAAGGAAGCTTAAGCACCAGGTTTTATGTGCAGGCTGGTAGGAAATATCTCAGAAGAGAATTAAGGAATGATGAGCCTGGTTGGGCCTAGACACAAGCACGGATCTTGCCATATTGTCCAGTGTCAGAGCTTATCTAGAGCAGAGTTGAATTAAGTAAGACTCTTCTCTGATACACCCTGTTGTGTGCTTCTACTACACATGACTCAACCTGCAACTTAATCCGCAAATTAACTGATGTTACTATTGAACTGGGAAGGACTTTGAAAACAGCCCCATGACACTGAGCTCAGAAAGCTATCGATACATATGAGTCCTGCTTTTCCCCACCCCATCTCCACCTAACTGAGGGAAAAAAAATAACCATTTATAAATGGGGGGGTGAAGAGCCAAGAATAGGTGCAATAAAATATGTTGCTTTTGAAGATTGATTTTGTGCTTATTTGTGGGGAGTAAGCAGCTTCGCTTTTATTGTGAAGCCCTACAATTGATTAGACAGAGTGAAGACTCATCATTTTTTCCCAGTGTTTTTATTAAAATGAATAAGCCATTTTGTTTTTCACAAGATTATTATGCAATTGCACAGCACATTTTTTCCACCCCTTTGTTTTATAAGGTTTTTCCTGCAGGCAGGTCTGTTATATAATCCTAACCCTGGCCCCACATAATTGATCATGTCAGCGAGGTACTAACTCATCATCCTCCAAGCAAGCACGTGAAATGCCATCCCTGAAAACTGGGGCCTGTTCTCAAGATTCTATTAGGAGTGCCATCATTCATCCTCTGGCCATGACAGTGATACCCTTTGAAAAGTCATGTCTGGGCAGATCAAACATTTTCTCCTCCCCACCCGTATTCAGGAGGAAAAAGGCTGACTAAATTCCTCCAATAACTTATGTGGAGGGAAAGTGGTAATTAATAGAAAAACACAAACACAAGCATCAGGAAGTGAAATTATTGTACATTTGTGTGTGGGTATATGTGTGTGTTTACAGAGAGGGGGAGGGAGAAAGCAAACCCTACATGAAAGCCTCTAAATCCTTTACCAAAATCACAAGGCAGAGGGACCCCGTTAGCAAGGTGATGTATTTTACTTTAAAGAAAAGTAACATCCAACCACATATGCATTATTTTGGCCACCAAAATAGCAGTGTGACCCTTGATCAAGTTAGTTAAGTTTTCTGGGCTTCAGTTTTTCATCTATTAAAAAAAAGTGGAGACAGAGCATAGAAAGGCCCTTCCAGTTGTGGCTTCATATAACTTTAGATTGGACTTGCTGCTGCTGCTAAGTCGCTTCAGTCATGTCCAACTCTGTGTGACCCCATAGACAGCAGCCCACCAGGCTCTGCCATCCCTAGGATTCTCCAAGCAAGAACACTGGAGTGGGTTTCCATTTCCTTCTCCATTGCGTGAAAGTGAAAAGTGAAAGTGAAGTCACTCAGTCGCGACCAACTTGTAGCGACCCCATGGACTGTTGCCCACCAGGCTCCTCCATCCATGGGATTTTCTAGGCAAGAGTACTAGAGTGGCTTGCCATTGCCTTCTCCGTTAGATTGGACTTACTCCGTATTAAAAGAGAGAGATGAGGCTGAGGCACAAAATACCTACAGTGGCTCTCCTGTAGCATAGGCCAACAGAACCACTTACGTTACCATAGTTGGGTTCAAGGCTGCTGCAATGCCCAAGCCCAGCTTTGCAGAGTAACATATACACGAGGGTCTAGGTTGGTTTCCAGGTTTTGTTTTATTCTTAGTCATAAGTTGTTAAAGTATCCGTACCAACTGCACCACTGAACATGTTCTTGACCACAGAAGAATCAGGTGAGAAGGTGAGCTACAGGTTCAACTCCAAGTGCTTCTCTCTGAGTCCTAGAGCCTACAATGAACACTTTCTCCTAGATATGAATACCTCCTATAGCATTCATTCTCTGTAGTGCTCATTTGTATTATATTATTTCATGTGTATTTCCAAACCTATATGTGTTTATGTATCTGCATGTGAGAGACACAGAAAAGACAGAAAAAATACCCAGAGAGCGTGTGTATATCACCCCCGTCAGTCTCTAAACATTTTGAGAACATGGACTATGTCACTGATGTCTTTCATCTGAGTGGCACTATGGAATAGTGTTTAAGCATGCTGGCTCTGAAGCAAGTTTCTCTGACTTCAAAGTCCAGCTCCACTAATCACGAGATGTAGGAGATTCAATAAGGTTCCTAATGTCTCTGAGCCTCAGTTTCCTGATCTGTAAAATGGGGATGATATCATTTCTACCTCTGCTATAAGAATAAATGTTTATGTCCCCTCCCCTCAAATTTATATGTTAAAATCCTAATCCCCACTGTGATGATATTAGGAGGTGGGGCCTTTGGCAGGTGATTAGGTCATGACGGGGGAGTCCTCATGAATAGGATTACTGCCCTTATAAAAGGGACTCTAGAGAGCCTCCTCACTCCTTCCACCCTATGAGGACAGAGCAAGAAGATAGCTGTCTATGCACCAGGAAGTAGGCCCTCACTAGACACTGAATCTGCTGGTGTATTGCTCCTGGACTTCTCAGCCTCCAGAACTGTGAGAAAGAAATGTCTACTATTTATAAGCCACCCAGTATGTTGTGCTTTTATTACAGCAGCCCAAACAGACTACAACAACCTCACAAGGATCTTGTGAAGATGATATGAGTTAATATATGTAAAGCACTTAGATCATTGCCAGGCACATAGTAAGCATGTAACAAATGTTAGCTACTATCATTATCATTATTTGAAAACTCTGAGAAAATGCAAACCAAGCAATCATGGACTAGAAATGACTTAGCCAATCTGTCACATATATTTGTTTTATTATTTCATGATTTATTTAAAAGACTGCAACACGTTCATCTAAAGAATTTCAAACAATGCAGACATCTAACAAATAAACAGGGAAAGTAACATTTCAAGACTCTGCTCAACCAACAGCACTCCCATCCCAACTACCCAGGGGCAACTCTTATCTTTCCAGATATTTTCCTATATAAATCTAGGTACATACCACCTCTAAAATTTTACAAAATTACTTTGATATTATGCTGTAAACACTGTACTGAAACTTACTTTTAAATTTCAACAATGAATCAATGATACTTCCATATTCTTGCATCCAATACACATCATTTTTAAATGGCTGCATAATATTTGATCATGCGAATGTGCTATAATGTTTAACCATTTTCCAACAGATGAGCAGTCAGGGTATTACAAGTAAATCTACAATAACCATCCTTTGATCATGTCTCCAAATACATATGGGGACATTTCTCTGGGATATATACATAGAAGCAGAATTGCTCAGCTGATGTAAAGACCCATTTCAATATTTTAGAGAAACCACAAAACCGTCTTCCAAAGGGTTGTACCTATTTGCATTCCCACCAGCAGTGTATACAAGTGCATTTTCCCTACATCCTCTCCAACACTAAAGACTGTTTATTTTTGTCTGTTTGAATAGCTGCAATGTTATGCTGCTATTTAAGTGGGTATTTTTCCCTGATTACTATTAACAGCCCACATTGAAAATCTTGCCCAAGTAAGCAGCCACTATCTTTGTAAACAGGGATGGTTCTGGTATAGTAGGAGTGTGCTGAAGAGCCTCCTGCCGTATTGATAGTGACAACAGGGCCAATGCCAACTGGACCGGGTGTCCCATACATACTGCCATCATCTTTTGATGGCTATCTCTTTCTTCCAGGCACAGCTATAAATTTGCTCCCTGAGACACTGTGAACAAACCATTTGTAGAGATTATATAAACTTTGTCTACAGAATTGCATCATGATTTCAGTATGGCTTTATCGTCAGTAGGACTGATTTTCATGAGCTGTGGCTTCTGTCCTTCTATATTTTAGCCTCCCTCTTCTACTCCAGCATCACTCTTCAACACAAGGGGAACACTGGAACTAGCATTTTTAAGCATCTATTATATGTCAGGAGTGCCAAAGAAATGATGTTTTCAAACTGTGGTGCTTGAGACTCCCTTGGACAGCACGGAGATCAAACCAGTCAATCCTAAAGGAAATCAACCCTGACTATTCATGGGAAGGGTTGATACTGATGCTGATGCTGAAGCCCCAATACTTTGGCCGCCAGATGCAAAGAGCCAACATATTGGCTAAAGCCCTGATGCTGGGAAAGATTGAAGGCAAGAGGAGAAGTGGGTGGCAGAGGATGGAATGGTTACATAGCATGACCAACTCAATGGACATGAACTTGAACAAATTCTGAGAAAGAGCGGAGGACAGAGGAGCCTGGCGTGCTTCGGTCCATGGGGTTGCAAAGAGTCAGACACAACTTAGCAATGGAACAGCAACAACAACATATGCCAGGAACTATATTAGGCACTTTACATATTTTATTATCCTGAAGCCCCACAATAACTATGAAGCTGGGCAAATGCTGTTATCCTCATTTTATAGATGAGAAAACTGAAACCGAGGCACTGAGATGTTAAGTATCTTGCCCAAGGCTGTCTGTGTCCATGCTCTTTCCACTGCACCACAGTGCCTTTCAATTTTCTGGAAGCATTCATATTTCTGAATTTCTAGAGTTTTTATTTAAGAACAACTGGATAGAATCTTTTGTAAAGTGAATCCATCAACCAATTAATTCCCATGTGGAGCAAAATGCTATTCTGCGTTTCTGAAGTTAGAAAGATATTCCAAAGCATTTTCTCTTTTCACTACAAGGTTTTAGGTTTATTTAGTGAACTTTCTTTGAACTTTGTTCTGGATCCTGAGCATTCAATTATGGTCACTTGTCTCACTGTTTAGGATGCAAGTATCAGTGAGCTCAGGAGGGAAATAATCAATACTAAACAAACAACATCTGTTGGCAGCTCAGAAATTTTGGCCCTGTTGAGATGGAGGTGCTCAGAGTCAGTGTGTGGACTGAAGGGTGGTAAAATCCATTTGAGCTCTTGCCCACCTCTGCCTCTCCCCCAGGAGATGGAAATACCATCTCCTTCAGTTACCCAAAACCCAAGCATCAGCTTTGCCTACACTCCTGCTATCCCATCACGTTCCAGAAGACACATTCATGTTTCCGATCTAACCTTTGAATAAAATTATATGACTGACACTTCCTCAGACTTCACATTTGTGGGTAAATTACAACTAAGGAATTGATGATATACCCTGGTGGCTCAGATGGTAAAGAATCTGTCTGCAGTGCAGGAGACCTGGTTTCTATCCCTTTTTTGGGAAGACCCGCTGGAGAAGGGAATGGCAACCCACTCCAATATTCCTGCCTGGAGAATTCCATGGACAGAGGAGCCTGGCAGGCTACAGTCCGTGGGGTCACAAAGAGTTGGATCTGACTGAGTGACTAACACTTTCTTTCAAGGAACTGATGGCACTTGACATCTCTCTCAAACGATACTGACGTCCTAACAATAAACTCCCAAAGATATCATGACTTAGTCCACAAGCAGAAACTTGTTTAAGCTACCATAGTTTCCTCTATTATGACTGAGAATACACACAAATAAAGAGACACGGATAGGCAAAACATTTGTCTAAGTCTCCTTCTGTTCTATGGTATACATATACCACCAGAGGCCCGTTCTGTCCCCAAAACACGCAGCACCCAGGAGTACAGATTCTTGATCTTGACAATCACATTCACTTATATGATGAATTACGATGAATATCTTTCTAAAACAAAAGTAGCCAACTCCTCTAGTACTGTACCCTTGTGTGTTAAGCTCTTTCAATGGTTGGATTTCAAATTCCTCTCTGAATCTTACATTCTCGACCTATTCAGTTCAGTTCAGTTGCTCAGTTACGTCTAACTTTTGCAACCCTATGAATCACAGCACACCAGTCCTCCCTGTCCATCACCAAATCCCGAAGCTTACCCATACTCATGTCCATCAGGTCAGTGATGCCATCCAGCCATCTCATTCTCTGTCGTCCTCTTCTCCTCCTTCCCCAATCCCTCCCAGCATCAGGGTATTTTCCAATGAGTCAACTCTTCGCATGAGGTGGCCAAAGTATTGGAGTTTCAGTTTCAGCATCATTCCTTCCAATAAACACCCAGGAATGATCTCCTTTAGGATGGACTGGTTGGATCTCCTTGCAGTTCAAGGGACTCTCAAGAGTCTTCTCCAACACCACAGTTCAAAAACATCAATTCTTCAGCACTCAGCTTTCTTCACAGTCCAACTCTCACATCCATACATGACCACTGGAAAAACCGTAGCCTTGACTACATGGACCTTTGCTGGCAAAGTAATGTCTCTGCTTTTGAATATGCTATCTAGGTTGGTCATAACTTTCCTTCCAAGGAGTAAGTGTCTTTTAATTTCATGGCTGCAATCACCATCTGAAGTGATTTTGGAGCCCAGAAAAATAAAGTCAGCCACTGTTTCCCCATCTATTTCCCATGAAGTGATGGGACCAGATGCCATGATCATAGTTTTCTGAATGTTGAGCTTTAAGCCAACTTTTTCACTCTCCTCTTTCCCTTTCATCAAGAGGCTTTTTAGTTCCTCTTCACTTTCTGCCATAAGGGTAGTGTCATCTGCATATCTGAGGTTATTGACCTATTAAGATAGTCTTATTGAGACTACTATTCAATGAGCATAGTATTTGATGTGAAAAAGATTATATTAATAAGTGTACAGGCACATTGGCCTTGGCAATTTGTTTCTCTAGACTATTACATATTTTTGTCCAACTATATAGGAATCCATATTTAAAGTCTAACATAGAAAGGAACATGAATGGTTGACTTGGCAGAATATTTTAACAATCCTCAAATTATACTACCTAGGTATTGATCTACTTCACCCAAGGATGTGGCCAGCCCTGGTTTAATTAACCTGACAAAAAGAGAGGTATCAGAGGGTGGTGGCTGAGGGTATAGTTTCTGAAGTCAGGCATGTCAGATTCCAATCCCGATTCAACCAGTTATTAGGGATATAACCCTGAATAGGCCATGCAGTCTCTTTGGTACTCAGCTATCTCATTCATAAAATGAATGAGAATAATAATAGTGTTTACCTCATAGGGTAGCTTGTGAGGATTAAATTTTAAAAGACCATATATTTAAAGTACCTGAAATGGAGTAAGCATTCGCTATTCATTGGATAATGATAATCACAATATGAATTATAACAAGAGATATTTCCCCACATTGTCTGTTCTCTGGGCTGGGGATCCAAGGTTGCACGAGCCACAGACCTGCTCTAGAGTAGTTAATCACCCGTATGCTCACACCTCAGACTGCTAAAAAAGACCTAGTAATTACAGCTCCCCGTCTGTAGATGCTATTAGCCCCTCCCACCATAACAAACTGGCCCTTCTTCAGATCATAAATGCTGGAGCCTAGTAAGCCAGATGGGAGAGAGAAGCCTCATGCCCAGAGTCATCTTTAAGAGAGCTACTACTCCCTTTGACCTTTACCTAGTATTTGCTAAAGAGAATCCCCAGAAAGCTGTTCAAAATCTCTCTAGTTTTCTAAGATGAGGAAGACACTTCTATCTCAAGCTGAGTACTAAGAGGCTCCCTAGGGGTCATTAACTACTTTCCCCAGTTTACATAAGAGCTGATTTTGTGGCAGGGGGTACAGTCCAGGTACGGTCACCCTTGGACATCAACCACCTTCTCTCAGCAATGAAACTACAAACAACAGAGATGTATGGAGCCTCATAGGCTGAGCATGAGATTATTACAGTAGAGCCTCCTTATTTTGATAAATGAGGAAAGAGAGGCCAAAACAGAAAAGTTGACCTTGTTCATGGAATCACTGGCAAAACTGGGCATAGTATTCTGATGTCCTGGTTCACAGTCAAATCCTTGAGGAGTCCAACTCCAAACTAACATGTTATGTTGATTTTTTTCAGGCCTGACCATAGGCAACTACAAGGCTTTGCTTGGCAGACCTCAGGGGGGAGAAGCTGTTCTTCCCATACTAGACTTCATTCCCAGGCACTGCACTGCAGTTTACCAGGAAGAGTTCCAGTCACAGACTCAGGCCACTCACTTTGGGCCAGCCATGCTCATATACGTACTTGCATTTGTTCAGTGGAGGCGCTTCTCCCACATCTCCACTGAGATCTTCTTATTAAGGGTCTTGACTGGAGCACTGCGCTTTGTCTCATTACTTTTGCACTCCTAGCCCCTCCTCCTCTCCTTATCTCCAGTCCACAGGTCATAAAGAGGAAGGAAACTTTTGTTCAGCACTTCTTAACAGTAACCCGCTCTAATCTTCATCTAACCTCATCTAACCCTCATTTGCACTTCATCCCCCTGACTCTTGCCTGGTGCCTTTCCATAGGGGAAAATGGAACACTAGAAAGTTGGCTCCACTTGTTGCCTCTTGCTTGCAATTTTACAGTAAGTAAATACAGGCTTGATTATGACTTTTAGTTTATCTCATTGTCCTGATTGACCACCCTGACATCTGGCAGCTAGAGTCCTCTTTGTAATTCACTGTGTGGTTCTCCTGCTTCAGAATGCCAAGAGTTATTTTGAATGAAGCCTAGTATGCTGTATTTAAAAGTAACTTCATGCAGTGTGGAGTCTGGGAGATCTATAAATTAAATATTCCTGCATGATCTTATTAATCCATAGATACCATATTTTAGTGGTTCTCAAACTTTAAATAGCATTAGAAATATATGGAGACCTTTTTAAGATGCATATCATTGGGCTCTAAACCTACCCATTTTGATTCAGTAGGTTTGGGACAGGGATCATGAATCTACATTTGGAACGAAGACTATAGTTGAAGAAACACTGCATTAACAGAAAGAGCCTTCAAAATACAACTCTATATGGAAAAAAAGTAACCTATTCCTCTGTATACACACAGAGAGAGACACAAACACACACAAGGAACACAAATTTTCCACCTTGAAATAGCCAGATGGGTTGAATAGATTCCCAACTGCCTTTTAAACCAGATATTTGATATGTGTCAGGCAATCACTGGAGTTTATTGTAACTGTATGCTTTAATAAAATATAAAGCACTATCAGACACAATCTGGGATTTTTAGCAATAATTTTTACAAGGGAAATCTCAATGTGTGGCATTCTGAGCTAAGCAGAATCAATTCAAGCCTACTCGATGCCCTATTTCAGAGGCAAAAACTGTTTCTGTATACAAAAAAAAAAATGGCTGGCAACCTGAAATAAGAGCAGGAATATGCCCAATTGAGCCAAATCTCTTGGACACAGAACTAATGGGAGACCTTAATTAGAAGCCACTAAGGTCCACAGCATTAACCTGATACTACAAAGGGAATCATGGACCACTCTTCTGATTTCTTTTGAATACCACACCTCATCGCCAATTACATATGTAGAGATCTGTGGATGTTACTCTTCTGCTTTAAATTTCCATCAGTTCCCACAGAGTAAAGTCTTTGCCTTTGATACTCGTGAAACTTCATTTTAAATATTCTCTCCCACCATTTTCACCACATACACACTACCAATTTTGAAGTTCTTACAATCCCCAGACATTCTATGATCTTTCACAGTTCTGTGCTTTTGTTAATCCTGTATCCCTGCATAAAATGGCTTTCTTATGAATCTTTGTTGTGAACCTTATGAATTCTTACTCATTCTTCCAGTTCCACCTTTAATGTCACCTCTTTAATTAAGTCTTCTCTGGCGTCTCTGGAATTCTCTCCTCAGGCTCAGCGGAGACTTCATGACTACAGCAGAAGCCACTTGAAGGATATGTGTAATTCTGTCATACTAAACAAATACTAGGCTCTAGGCAGGCAGAAATATTATCTTTTTTCCATATGCCCTATTGACTGTTGAAAATAACACTGGCACTAAAGTAATTGTCTTTTCTCTAAGCACATTCTCCCTTCTAAATTTCCTATTATAAACTATGACATCACCATCCACTCAATCTCTCAAGCTCAAAAGCACAGACTTTACTCTTTGATTCTTCCTTCTCCCTCTATTCCACCCACATCTGCTTAATTTCTAAATTCTACAGCTTCTACCTTAGAATTCTTTCTCAAATGTATCATTATCTTCCCAGCCCCACGACCATCATCTCTTGACCAGATTATTACAACAGACTCCTAAATAGTTTTTCTGCTTTTTAATCCATATCCCAGGCTGCAAGCAGAGTTTAAAAAAAAAAAAAATACAGGATTGATCTTGTTAGTCACCGATTCAAAACCCACATATGGCTTCCCATCACCTTCACTATACAGGCCAAAAATGTTACCATAGCATACAATGACCCTTCACAGTCACTGGGCTCGTTTCCAGTCTCATCTTTTGCTATGACTCCCTGAAATGTTCATACCAGATAAACCCATTTTATAGAGACCATGGGGCACACATGCAATTTCATCCAACTGTGCTTCTGCATATATGATTTTTTTTAATACCTTAACCATTTTCCATGCTTTCTGCCAAAATCTTACTGATCCCTCAATACTCAGCCCATATTCCACCAACTTATGAAACGTCAAGTCCCATCATACTCCACGAAGCTGGGTTAGTTCATAATAACCAGTTCTTTGGTCCCTCAGTCATGCTTTGACACTTATAATGTGACAGTTATCTGGTTATCCATTTGTATTCTTCATTAGTCTATGAGCTGCTCCAGGGTAGTGATCTGCCTTCATTCATCCATATTATTATAGTTAGTACCTATCAGAGCATCTAACCAAAAGTCATTCTAAAACATCCGCTTAATGTCTACTAACTGTATTTTTCACATCTCTCAATGCAGAAGTGGGCACAAAAGTTCTGTAAATGCTTGCTAAGAAAATAATTCCTCTGACAGGTTCCAAGAAGCACCCACTTCATTCTAAATTCCTCTTAACAGCAAATAAAGTTATAACACATTTTCCAATTATTTGTTTAGCCAGAAATTGTTACTGAACATTAAAAATTGTTTTATGTTTGTTTTGTAATCAAGGCCATGACTGTGTACATAAAGCAGAGTTATTATTTAAATAAAGTCAAGCAACCAAGGGGCTTCCCAGATGGCTCAGAGGTAAAGAATCCACCTGCAATGCAGGAGACATAGGAGACACGGGTTCAGTCCCTAGGTCAGGAAAATCCCCTGGAGGAGGAAATAGCAACCCACTCCAGTATTCTTGCCTGAAGAATCCCATGGACAGAGGAGGCTGGTGGGCTACAGTCCATAGGGTTACAAAGAGTCAGACATGAATGAGCACGCATGCAGACTTTAAGCAACCAAATGAAAATGAAAATAAATCAGTTATAATTTATAGATTTGGCATGTTTCTGTCCCCCCACCCCAAGGAAATAATAGTAACAGGCATGGTTTTCCTGGTAATCTGCCCCTCCCATTTAACCCAGACCAACCAGTGAAAATAATAATTCATTATTATGGAATTGTATGTGCTGTTTCTTATGCATTGACTCATTTGATTTTTATAATAACCCTGAGAAGCTGGCAGGGAGATTTTGCCATATTTCTTTGTCTATAAGATATCATAAATTATAAGATGAACTACCGATTTAATTATAACTTTTCTCACCAAAAAATAAATGTCATCTTAGATGAATCATGAGACCTTTTCTGATTTCAAAAACTTTAATCTATGAAATCAAACTTTTGTCTTAGACCTGAGGACATGTGGCATCTTTTTGAAAATGAGAATAACACCCATGTCCCATAGTTATTATGTAGGAAAGCCAGGGAGTAACTTGAACCTTTTGATAGGTATGTCAGTTCTCTTTCAATTCTACTGAATTTTCCTAATGTCTATTCAATAGAATAATAATCTTGTAGGAATGTTAATGAAAGAGAAAAGACGTCTCTGCTTAACTCAATTGGAGAAATTGAGTTAAAAATAAATGGGGTTCTTTACTGTGTGAACTTCTCATAGCTTTTACTATGGTAATTAATATATATACTAAGATAGGACAATACTATACAGCATCACACAAGATTACTTGACCATAGAACCTTTTTCTCACTCTTAAAGTATCTTATGTAACTAATGCTTTAGACAATACAGTTTGGAAAAACTATACTAAACCAATAGAGACTGTCATCAACCTTCAAAAGGCATAAACCACAACTAACAATCTGTTTACAGTCAACTTCAAAGATCATATATATGGTAAAGCAATAAGCAGCAGATCCTGTTGCCTAACTCTGGATCCAATTTAGCTCTTAACAGTGATGAAGTGAGAAGTTCCCTTCAAGAAAACCTGAGGAAGCAGCCGTCAACATAGTCACATCGACCAAAGCAGAACTATCCTGACATATTGTCATATAACAAATACACCTGGAATCAATTAGGATTCTGTAAACTCAGCCTCCCACCAAGAATATAATATTTGCCTACACTTTGAGACCAAGACCCAGTTTCCCCCTCAGTCAGTCTCTCCCATCAGGAAGCTTCCAAAGCCTCTAATCCTTCTCCACTAGAGGGCAGACAGACGTAAAACCACAATCACAGAAAACTAATCAATCTGATCACATGAACCATAGCGTTGTCTAACTCAATGAAACTATGAGCCATGCCATGTAGGGCCACCCAAGATGGATGGGTCGTGGTGGAGAGTTCTGACAAAACGTGGTCCACTGGAGAAGGGAATGGCAAACCAGTTCAGTATTCTTGCCTTGAGAACTCCATGAACAGTATGAAAAGGCAAAAAGATAGGACACTGAAAGATGAACTCCCCAGATCGGTAGGTGCCCAAAATGTTACTGGAGATTAGTATAGAACTAACTCCAGAAAGAATGAAGGGATGGAGCCAAAGCAACAAAAACACCCAGTTGTGGATGTGACTGGTGATGGAAGTAAAGTCTGATGCTGTAAAGAGGAATATTGCAAAGGAACCTAGAATGTTAGGTCCATGAATCAAGGCAAATTAGAAGCGGTCAAACAGAAGAAGGCAAGAGTGAACATCAACATTTTAGGAATCAGTGAACTAAAATGGACTGGAATGGGTGAATTTAACTCAGATGACCATTATATCTACTACTGTGGGCAAGAATCCCTTAGAAGAAATGGAGTAGCCCTCATAGTCAACAAGAGAGTCCCAAATGCAGTCCTTGGATGCAGTCTCAAAAACAACAGAATGGCCTCTGTTCATTTCCAAGGCAAACCATTCAATATCACAGTAATCTAAGTCTATGCCACAACCAGTAATGCTGAAGAAGCTGAAGTTGATCAGTTCTATGAAGACCTACAAGAACTTCCAGAACTAACACCCAAAAAAGATGTCCTTTTCATTATAGGGAACTGGAATGCAAAAGCAGGAAGTTAAGAAACACCTGGAGTAACAGGCAAATTTGACCAAGTACAGAATGAAGCAGGGCAAAGGCTAATAGAGTTTTGCCAAGAGAACACACTCATCATAGCAAACACCCTCTTCCAACAACACAAGAGAAGACTACACATGGACATCACCAGATGGTCAATACCGATATCAGATTGATTATACTCTTTGTGACCAAAGATGGAGAAGCTCTATACAGTCAGCAAAAACAAGACTGGGAGCTGACTGTGGCTCAGATCATGAACTCCTTATTGCCAGATTCAGACTTAAATTGAAAAAAAAATAGGGAAAACCACTAGACCATTCAGGTATGACCTAAATCAAATCCTTTATGATTATACACTAGAAGTGACAAATAGATTCAAAGGATTATACTGATAGAGTGCCTGAAGAACTATGGATGGAGGTTCATGACATTGTACAGGAGACAGGGATCAAGACCATTCCCAAGAAAAAGAAATGCAAAAAGGCAAAATGGTTTTCTGAGGAGGCATTACAAATAGCTGAGAGAAGAGAAGAGAAAGGCAAAGAAGAAAAAGAAAGATATACCCATTTGAATGCAGAGTGCCAAAGAATAGCAAGGAGAGAAAAGAAAGGCTTCCTCAGTGATCAATGCAAGGAAATAGAGGAAAATAATAGAATGGGAAAAACCAGAGATCTCTTCAAGAACATTAGAGATACGAAGGGAACATTTCATGCAAAGATGGGCACAGTAAAAGACAAAAATGGTATGGACCTAATAGAAGCAGAAGATATCAAGAAGAGGTGGCAAGAATACACAGAACTGTCCGAAAAAAGATCTTCATGAGCCAGATAATCACGAAGGTGTGATCACTCACCAACAGCCAGACATTCTAGAATGCAAAGTCAAGTGGGCCTTAGGAAGCATCACTACAAACAAAGCTAGTGGAGGCGATGGAATTCCAGTTTAGCTATTTCAAATCCTAAAAGATGATGCTGTGAAAGTGCTGCACTCAATATGCCAGCAAATTTGGAAAACTCAGCAGTCGCCACAGGACTGGATCACTTTTCATTCCAATTCCAAAGAAAGGCAATGCCACAGAATGTTCAATCTACCACACTATTGCACTCATTTCACATGCTAGTAAAGTAATGCTCAAAATTCCCAAGCCAGGCTTCAACAGTTCGTGAACAGTGAACATCCAGATGTTCAAGTTGGATTTAGAAAAGGCAGAGGAACCAGAGATCAAATTGCCAACATCCACTGGGTCATCAAAAAAGCAAGAGAGTTCCAGAAAAACATCTACTTTTTCTTTATTGACTATGCCAAAGCCTCGACTGTGTGGATCACAATAAACTGTGGAAAATTCTTCAAGAGATGGGAATACCAGACCACCTGACCCACCTTCTGAGAAATCTGTATGCAGGTCAAGAAGCAACAGTTAGAAATGGACATGGAACAACAGACTGGTTCCAAATCAGGAAAGGAGTACGTCAAGGCTGTATATTGTCACTCCGCTTATTTAAATTATATGCAAAGTATATCATGAGAAACACTGGGCTGGATGAAGCACAAGCTGGAATCAAGATTGCCGGAAGAAATATCAATAACCTCAGATATGCAGATGACACTACCCTTATGGCAGAAAGTAAAGAAGAACTAAAAAGCATCTTGATGAAAGTGAAAGAGGAGAGTGAAAAACTTGGCTTAAAACTCAACATTCAGAAAACTAAGATCATGCCATCTGGTCCCATCACTTCATGGCAAATAGGCAAAATAGATGGGGAACAGTGGAAACAGTGACTGACTTTATTTTTTTAGGCTCCAAAATCACTGAAGATGGTGACCATAGCCATGAAATTGAAAGATGCTTGCTCCTTGGAAGAAAAGTTGTGACAAATCTAGACAGCATATTAAAAAGCAGAGAAATTACTTTGCCAACAAAGGTCCATCTAGTCAAGGCTATGGTTTTTCCAGTAGTCACGTATGGATGTGAGAGTTGGACTGTGAAGAAAGCTGAGTGCCGAAGAATTGATGCTCTTGAACTGTGGTGTTGGAGATTCTCTTAAGAGTCCCTTGGACTGCAAGGATATTGAACCAGTCCATCCTAAAGGAAATCAGTCCTGACTATTCATTGGAAGGACTGATGCTGAAGCTGAAACTCCAATACTTTGGCCATCTGATGTGAAGAACTGACTTATTGGAAAAGACCCTGATGCTGGGAAAGATTGAAGGCGAGAGGAGAAGGGGAAGACGAGGATGAGATTGTTGGATAGCATCACCGACTCAATGGACATGAGTTTGAGTAAACTCTGGGAGTTGGTGATGGACAGTGAAGCCTGGTGTGCTGCAGTCCATGGGGTCCCAAAGAGTTGGACACACCTGAATGACCAAACTGAACTGAACCCTTTGAGACAACAATATCCTTGAAAATTTTCTGACAGATTTTTTCCCATTGTTTCTCAGTAACAATTACAGAAATGTCTTAGTTAGCTAGAAACTTTCATTCATTCATTCAACAAACAATCTCCATGAGCCTAGCATTGATCAGGCCACACCTGAACACTAGGGATACAACAGTAAGAAGGACAGATCCATCCCTACTCTCATGAGGCCCACTGTCTAGTCTATGAAAGATCGATATGCTAAATACAATCTAATAAACAAGAGAGTCAAACCGGAACAGGCAGAGTGATTCATTGCATAATTCATGTCCTCAGAAGTCTCAGTCTGAAATATCCTAATCATGAATGCCACAGTAGAGCTAAGGGCTTCACCTGATGGGCTGACTGGCCCAGCACTGCTGTTCACCTTGTCAGCAAAGTGCTGCTCTTACCAATGCCACCCAATTGCAAAGACAAATCAAAATATTCACCACGGCCAGAATTTTATCTTCACTTATGGTAAAGAGCAAACATTTTAAAATATATTTGCAGAAATCCACTTGTCAGGTCCCAATGAACAATCGTTGATTTCAAAGATCTTGGCATTTTCTCCCAATTTAATAATCCAATGGGCTCACCATAAGAAAATTAGAGACAGAAAATACCTGCTAGACTGCTACCAATCTGTCTCCCTGCCAGTGCCAAAAAGCAACAGAAGCACTGGGTCCCTCACAGCATTAAAGCATTAAACAGTATTCTGTCGCCTGGAGCTTTCTTTCCCTCTTGTCATTCATATGCCACTTGATATGTTTCTCCATTTTTATGCAGAAGGACCCATTACTCTAATAACTGACTTCATTGATTCAACATTTTATATCCTTTTCACCCTTAAATGATCTGCTATAATTTTTTAGATATCTATAAACCAAGTGAACTCTCTCTCTCATATCTATGAATTACTGTTTTTGCTCCTATCTCCATGTTATTTGCATTCTCGCTTTTACCACCAGTTTTCATCTCTGATTCCAAAACTTTGAAGATGCAATTTTAAAGGAGGATTATGGGCTAATGTATATATTTGTCAAAAAGGGCAGAGGGCAGTTGTCTGTGGGGTAAACTGAGAGTAATGTTTTCTTGTGCTTCTTATTTTCATCTGATGAAGCCATTCTAACTCAACACAGCAGGTTATGTTGAGTGTTTCTTGCTGGGAGTGATGGCAGGGGCTGGGCTTATCTAGTGATTCATGAGCTTCCTTAAATTCCAAGCTGAACATTGCTTAGGTTTATGAGGATGGGTTTTACATAGGGATGACATGGATCAGAACAAACTCATCCATTTACAGTTACCTGAGACAACTGAATTATGAGGTCCTGTAACTAAGGTCTTTATTTACCATAATGTTGTATAATATGGTATATGATAAAAATAATAGTAGTAGGTCTTATTAGTACCTTATTATATCATATTATGTCTTATTAGAGGAGGTTCTAGTGGGCTTGCATGCATGCATGCGAAGTCACTTCAGTCGTATCTGAATCTTTGCGACCCTATGGATTGTAGCCCACCAGGCTCCTCTGTCCATGGATTCTCCAGGCAAGAATACTGCAGTGGGTTGCCATGCCCTCCTCCAGGGGATCTTCCTGACCCAGGGATCAAATCCATGTCTCTTATGTCTCCTGCGTTGGCAGGTGGGTTCTTTACTACTAGTACTACCTGGGAAGCCCTTTAGTGGGCTTAGTCTTTGCCAAGCACTGTTCCAAACACTTCATATCTATCAACTTATTTATGTCCCACAAATGCATACTATTTCAAAATCCAAATTTTATAGGTGGAGAAACTGAGCTACAGGGATATTTACCCATAATCACAGTTAATAAATGATGGAGCTTGGCTTGTGTCGGCGTTAACTGTTTCCAATTCACTTCTCTCCTTCCCTTCCCCTGTTATGTTCTTCATCGCAGGCAACAACATTCACAAGTACCCCAGTCCTCTGGCTTCTGATCAGGTTTGGGCAATGGGAGGAACTGATAGTAGAAAGAAGCTTGTATGGATGGAGGTGGGGAAAAGCCAGTCTCTCTTGGTCTCTCTGTCTTTTCTTGGTCTCTCTGTCTCTTTTCCCCCATTCTTCCTGTAGTATCTCGGAAGCAGCTGTGTTTTCTTTACATACAGGTAGACAACTTTCCCTCAATAGTCCCTAGCCTATCTGAATAGCCTCTGCCTGGATTTTAACCTCAACCAGACAGCCTGGCTTCAAGGTTCTGGTCATACCACCTCTTCCCACTACCCATCTAGCCCTAGAAGTAGAAGCAGCTTTCTGTTGTTACTAATCTCTTAGTGACCTTGCCGTCTCATGTTTGATTTCTTAACAAGTCTATTACTCATTTAACCAATCCTTTATGGTAAATTCCTTTTAGTGGAAAGATCTAGAATAATTTTTTATTTCTTATCAAGACACTAACAGACAACGCTTTGAACTCAGTCTAGCCCGAGTCCATGCACTTGAACACTATGCTACTTTACCCTTCCATAGAAGAGTTTCATTCATTCCATAGAGTTTTCCAAAGCATCTAAAAGATGAATAATTCAACCTGGAAGCTGATTTCTTCAAATTCTGCTTTGTCACAAGTAACCCGAAACTACTCTCAGGGCCCCATGCTAGACTATAAGCTCTGTGAAGACAGCAATTGTGCATGTCTTGTCCATCGATGTATCCCCAGCATACTACACAATGCTGGGCACACAGTAGGTGTGCAATACACATTTGTTGCATCACCATCTGAAATCCACTTCCTTTTGTTCTTATGTAAATTTAAGAATTAAATCTGTCTCATAATATTTACTCAGCATTTTATATCTATATCTATCTCTCTCTCTCTCTCTACACACACACACACACCTAAAATATGTATGAATAGCAAAAATGGGTTTAGGAATCAACTTATCTGGGTTCAAAGCCAAGCTCTATCATTCCCTACTAAATGAATTTGGGCATGTTGCTTAATTTTTATGACCTGCTAAAATAAGGACAATGTTGGGATCTATCTCATAGAATTCAATGAGATAATAAATGTAAAGAGTCTAGAACAGGCCTGGAACATGGTAATTACTCATTAAATGGAAGCAAATGCTGCTGTTACTGTTGTTGTTACTATTATTGTTACTATTGCTGCTGCCATTATTATGTATCACATTCCCTTTATGAAATGAAGGCTTGTGTTGGAACATTTCCTCAGGAGGCAGAGACTATTTTTAAATTCTTTCTGCCAGTAAGACGTTTCAGCCTTTGCTTTCTCCATGCCTCCCTGCTGTACAACCTGAAAGTCTTTAAAACTGGAGTCCATTAAGTCCTTGAGCCTTACTGCCAGTGGAGACAACTGAATCATTTTACTTGTCCTAAGCCTGACACCATCCCACCATCCATACTATGGCATACTCCATGGGTTTCACCTTCCTGCTAGGTTTAGCTGGTATAGATAACTGGGATTCTGCTTCTGTTTCCAGTTGTCAGTACACCTCTCTGGTGGCTTTAGAGCCTGAATCTCTGACTCTGTGATTACCCTTTACTGACAGGGATATGATTTTCATGTTTTGCTTTTGACCAAATGGACCTTGCATAATCACAGTGCTGCCATATTTCTCGATAAAGAGATAACCATTGTTTGGAAACTTCTGCTAATGAGCATCCACATACCATCTAATCATATTAGATGACCCTCCTCCTTGGAAATAAATGTTAATTAGGCCTGACCTTCTTACACTACTATGGACTTTATGGCATTGCTAGCTCACTCTTTAGAAGCTATTACTAAACTGATTTAGTTCCACAGGCCTGATCATGTTCTCCCTGGATTATTTTGCTCCCTCACTAGTCCTCTAAAGTCCCAGTGGGTTTCTTTTTAATTTATTTATTTATTTTAATTGGAGGCTAATTACTTTACAATATTGTAGTGGTTTTTGCCATACATTGACATGAATCAGCCATAGGTGTACATTTGTTCCCCATCCTGAACCCTCTCCCACCTCCCTCTCCATCCCATCCCTCAGGGTCATCCCAGTGCACCAGCCCTGAGCACTCTGTCTCATGCAATGAACCTGGGCTGGCGATCTGTTTCACATATGATAATATACATGTTTTAATGCTATTCTCTCAAATCATCCCACCCTCGCCTTTTCCTACAGAGTCCAAAAGTCTGTTCCTTACATCTGTGTCTCTTTTGCCTTCTCACATATAGGGTCATGGTTACCATCATTCTAAATTCCATATATATACATTAGTATACTGTATTGGTGTTTTTCTTTCTGGCTTACTTCACTCTGTATAATAGGCTCCAGTTTCATCCACCTCATTAGAACTGATTCAAATGCATTCTTCTTCATAGCTGAGTATTGTGTATATGTACCACAGCTTTCTTATCCATTCATCTGCTGATGGACATCTAGGTTGCTTCCATGTCCTGACTATTGTAAACAGTGCTGTGATGAACATTGGGGTACACGTGTCTCTTTCAATTCTGGTTTCCTCGGTGTGTATGCCCAACAGTGGGATTCCTGGGTCGTATGGCAGTTCTATTTCTAGTTTTTTAAGGAATCGCCACACTGTTCTCCATAGTGGCTATACTAGCTTGCATTCCCACCAACAGTGTAAGAGGGTTCCCTTTTCTCCACACCCTCTCCAGCATTTATTGTTTGTAGACTTTTGGATCACAGCCATTCTGACTGGCATGAGATGGTACCTCATTGTGGTTTTGATTTGCATTTCTCTGATAATGAGTGATGCTTAGCATCTTTTCATGTGTTAGCCATCTGTATGTCTTCTTTGGAGAAATGTCTGTTTCATTCTTTGGCCCATTTTTTGATTGGGTCGTTTATTTTTCTGAAATTGAGCTGCATGAGCTGCTTGTATATTTTGGAGATTAATTCTTTGTCAGTTGCTTCAGTTGCTATTATTTTCTCCCATTCTGAAGGCTGTCTTTGCACCTTGCTTATAGTTTCCTTCGTTGTGCAAAAGCTTTTAATTTTAATTAGGTTCCATTTGTTTATTTTTGCTTTTATTTCCATTACTCTGGAAGGTGGGACATAGAGGATCCTGCTGTGATTTATGTCAGAGAATGTTTTCCCTATGTTTTCCTCTAAGGAGTTTTATAGTTTCTGGTCTTACCTTTAGATCTTTAATCCATTTTGAACTTATTTTTGTGTATAGTGTTAGAAAGTGTTCCAGTTTGATTCTTTTACAAGTGGTTGACCAGTTTTCCCAGCACCACTTGTTAAAGAGATTGTCTTTTATCCATTGTATATTTTTGCCTCTTTTGTCAAAGATAAGATGTCCATAGGTGCATGGATTTCTCTCTGGGCTTTCTATTTTGTTCTGTTGATCAATATTTCTGTCTTTGTGCCAGTACCATACTGTCTTGATGAGTGTAGCTTTGTAGTATAGTCTGAAGTCATGTTTCTTGATGAGTCTGGCTAATGGTTTGTCTATTTTATTTATCTTCTCAAAGAACCAGCTTTTAGCTTTGTTGATTTTTGCTATGGTCTCCTTTGTTTCTTTTTCATTTATTTCTGCCCTAATTTTTATGATTTCCTTCCTTCTACTTACCCTGGGGTTCTTCATTTCTTCTTTTTCTAGTTGCTTTAGGTGTAGAGCTAGGTTATTTATTTGATTTTTCTCTTGTTTATTGAGGTAAGCTTGTGTTGCTATGAACCTTCCCCTTAGCACTGCTTTTACTGAATCCCGTAGGTTTAGGGTTGTTGTGTTTTCATTGTCATTCATTTCTATGCATATTTTGATTTCTTTTTTTATTTCTTCTATGATTTATTGGTTATTCAGAAGTGTGTTGTTTAGCCTCCATATGTTTGTATTTTTAATATTTTTTTTCCTGTAGTTGACATCTAGTCTTACCGCATTGTGATCAGAAAAGATGCTTGGAATGACTTCAATTTTTTTGAATTTACCAAGGCTAGATTTATGGGCCAGGATGTGATCTATCCTGGAGAAGATTCCACGTGCACTTGAGATAAAGGTGAAATTCATTGTTTGGGGGTTAAATGTCCTATAGATATCAATTAGGTCTAACTGGTCCATTGTATCACTTTAAGTTTGTGTTTCCTTGCTAATTTTCTGTTTAGTTGTCTATCCATAGGTGTGAATGGGGTATTAAAGTCTCCCAATATTATTGTGTTACTGTTAATTTCCCCTTTCATACTTGTTAGCATTTGCCTTACATATTGTGATGCTTCTATGTTAGGTGCATATATATTTATAATTGTTATATCTTCTTTTTGGATTGATCCTTTGATCATTATGTATTGTCCCTCTTTGTCTCTTTTCACAGCCTTTATTTCAAAGTCTATTTTATCTGATATGAGTATTGCTACTCCTGCTTTCTTTTGGTCTCCATTTGCATGAAATATCTTTCAGCCCTTCACTTTCAGTCTGTATGTGTCCCTTGTTTTGAGGTGGGTCTCTTGTAGGCAGCATTTATAGGGGTCTTGTTTCTGTATCCATTCAGCCAGTCTTTGTCTTTTGGTTGGGGCATTCAACCCATTTACATTTAAGGTAATTATTGATAAGTATGATCCCGTTGCCATTTACTTTATTGTTTTGGGTTCAAGTTTATACACCCTTTCTGTGTTTCCTGTCTAGAGGAGATTCTTTAGAATTTGCGGGAGAGCTGATTTGGTGGTGCTGAATTCTCTCAGCTTTTGCTTGCCTGTAAGGCTTTTGATTTCTCCTTCATATTTGAATGAGATCCTTGCTGGGTACAGTAATCTGGGTTGTAGGTTTTTCTCTTTCATCACTTTAAGTATGTCCTGCCATTCCTTCTGGCTTGAAGAGTTTCTATTGGAAGATCAGCTGCTATCCTTATGGGTATCCCCTTCTGTGTTATTTGTTGTTTTTCCCTTGCTGCTTTTAATATTTGTTCTTTGTGCTTGATCTTCGTTAATTTGATTAATATGTGTCTTGGGGTGTTTTGCCTTCGGTTTATCCTGTTTGGGACCCTCTGGGTTTTTTGAACTTGGGTGGCTATTTCCTTCCCCATTTTAGGGAAGTTTTCACCTACTGTCTCCTAAAGTATTTTCTCATGGCCTTTCTGTCTTCTTCTGAGACTCCTATGATTCAAATGTTGGGGTGTTTGACATTGTCCCAGAAGTCTCTGAAGTTGTCCTCATTTCTTTTAATTCTTTTTTTCTTTTTTCCTCTCTGCTTCATTTCCAACATTCTATCTTCCACCTCACTTATCCTATCTTCTGCCTCAGTTATTCTACTGTTAGTTCTCTCCAAAGTGCTTTTGATCTCAGCTATTGCATTATTCATTATTGATTGACTCTTTTTTATTCCTTCTAGGTCCTTATTAAGCATTGCTTGCATCTTCTCAGTCCTTGTCTCCAGACTATTTTTCTGTAACTCCATTTTGTTTTCAAGATTTTGGATCATTTTTACTATCATTATTCTGAATTATTTTTCAGGTAGACTCCTTATCTCCTCCTCTTTTCTTTGGTTTGGTGGGCATTTATCATGTTCCTTTACCTGCTGAATATTTCTCTGCCTTTTCATCTTGTTTAGATTGCTGTGTTTGGGGTGGCCTCTCTGTATGCTGGAAGTTTGTGGTTCCTCTTTATTATGGAGGTTCCTCCCTGGGGGTGGGGTTGGACAAGTGGCTTGTCAAGGTTTCCTGGTTGGAAGCTTTTGTCAGTGTTCTCATGGGTGGAGCTGGATCTCTTCTCTCTGGAGTGCAATGAAGAGTCCAGTAATGAGTTTTGAGGTGTCTGTGGGTTTGGTTTGACTTTTGGCCACCTGTATTTTAATGCTTAGGGTTATGTTCCTGCATTGTTGGAGAATTAGCTTGGTATGTTTTGCTCTGAAACTTGTTGTCTCTTGGGTGGAGCTTGGTTTCAGTGTAGGTATGGAGGCTTTTGGATGAGCTCTTGTCTATTAATGTTTCCTGGAATCAGGAGTTTTCTGGAGTTCTCAAGTTTTGGGTTTAAGCCTCCTGCCTCTGGTTTTCAGTCTTATTCTTACAGTAGCCTCAAGACTTCTCCATCCATACCTCACTGATGATAAATCATCTCCTTTTGAAGACAATGGGCTGCCTTTCTACGTGCCTGGTGTCCTCCACCAGTGTTCAGAAGTTGTTTTGTGGAAATTGCTCTGCATTCAAATGATCTTTTGATGAATTTGTGGGGGAGAAAGTGGTCTCCCCATCCTATTCCTCTGCTATCTTAGGACCACCACCCTTCAGTGGGTTTTGTAGCCTCACTTATAAGAATTATAACAGTATTCATCCTGGAATTATATGCAATTAGTACACCCCACATATTTTACAAATGAGAATGCTGGATCTATTGGACCCAAAATTTGCTCATTTGGTAATTTTCCTGCATTCCTAATTCTTTGACTCATTTAACAAATATTTATTGAGCACCTCCTATGTGAAGTCTATTAGGAATAGGTGATACAGTGGTGAAAAAAACAAATCTAGAACCTCAAGGAGCTTACATTCTGCTGGGTTGAGGCTCACCAGGAAAACCTTCCACAAGATTCTCAGGCCCTCTCTTATTCTGTCTTTTGCTACTGCTGCTAAGTCACTTCAGTCGTGTCCGACTCTGTGTGACCCCATAGATGGCAGCCCGCCAGGCTCCTCTGTCCCTGGGATTCTCCAGGCAAGAATACTGGAGTGGGTTGCCATTTCCTTTTCCAATGCATGCATGCATGCTAAGTCACTTCAGTCGTGTCTGACTCTGTGCAACCCCATGGACAGCAGCCCACCAGGCTCCTCTGTATTCTCTCTAGTGTTCTAGAAAATTATTTCAAAGATCATTTATTACTAATCTACTGGCTCCCACAATGATTCCCTTGCAAATAAATCTTGTTGTGATGCTAACATCAGGAGTAAAACTGATGAACACCCTTACCATCCACACACCCACAAACCCATACCCACACACTAAGTTATCAGTAATAAGAAAAAAAAAATTTTCCACTGAAAGCTATGCTGCAAAGCATCAAAGTATCTATAGATTTGGTTCTATTTTAGAATGGGAGGACTAATGACCAAGTTAATTAGGCTCATCAAATCAGACATTTGATGACATTCTGTAAGTTAGGAAAATAAAATGAGTGTGATATAAGATCAGCCTTCAGATTAGCAGTTGCCCTGTCTATGCTACAAAGTGTCAAAGTATCTATAGATTTGGTTCTATTTCAGAATGGGAGGACTAATGATCAAGTTAATTGGGCTCATCAAGTCAGACATTTGATGACATTCTGTAAGTTAGGAAAATAAGATGAGTGTGATATAAGATCAGCCTTCAGATTAGCAGTTGCCCTGTCTAATCGAGCTCACAATTATTCCAAATGTCCAATCCAATCAGAGTTATGAGAAAGACCAGAAAAATCTTCCAAGAGGCAAAGACCCCATCACTTCCTCTTGTTTGCATCTGTCATTGTCAACAAGTAATTAATCACCAGGTTCCACCTCAGTGCTACAGGAATTTTTCTAATGATTTATTATATGAATAAATAAGGAGAAAAGTCTCCAATGACATGATATGCATAATGTGTATTTTAATTGGAAGGCAATTTAGATATTTATTTAGGCCATGTTCATGTGCAAGTTATTTCTAATGATGGAAAGCTGCTTTGGTGGAACTAATTATAATGAATTACTAGTGACAGTTGCAAACATTAGGTGTTCAGTGGAAGTGATCAATAGACCAAAAGCCAAGCTTAAACATAGTTGCAAATGCTTTATATGAATTTCTTACGGAATTAAAAAGGGACCCCCTTTATGTTGTTATATGAGAGTATGAGTCCTCTAAACCAGGTGCAATAAGATCTTCTCAACATTCATAAAGCTGCCTTAATATACAGATGTATGTGCACCAGGAATGGGATTCTGTCCTGTCCCACAGTGCACTTAATACTCCAAAGAATTGGGGGTGTTAAGGCAATGTTGAAATATACCAAATAAACTTGACTTTTCTTAGAAATCAATTTTATCTTGGTATAATAAGTGCTAGGCTTGATGGAAACCAGTTAGATGAAAACTTAATTTCACAAATTTTTCATTTATTCTCACTTTCTTTGTCAGTGAGAAAAGAAAACAGGTCAATTTCCATATGAACACAAATCAAATCCAACAGAAATGTACTTAGAATCATGCAAAGGCCATTGAAATATGGGCTGGACAAGTTGAGCCCTTGCTGTCCAAAATAATCTTGCTCAAATGAAGCCATTTTTCTGCTTCAGACCATATCATCACAGCTCCTGGTTGTGTGCACTGTAAAATGTTCCAGGGTCAGTAGGACCTCCCACTTTTGCTTGATATTTTGAAAGCATGGACCACACTGAAAACAGGCCATGCACAGAAATGCTGGTTCCTAGACTGCCAGCAAATGTCCTGGGTATAGTTTTAAATGGTGTGTTTTCTTAATTTAAAAACTGCAAAAGGCATAGCAAATAATTCAAACATTCTCCTATCACCACTCGGTTTGTGAATAACGCATCAAAGATATAAATGAAGCCACCCATGTATCTCTTCCTGCTCCTTTTCCCTCTCTCCCTCCCCAGAAGTAAACACTATCACAAACTTGGTGTTTACTATTTCCATGCATGTTTTATACTACTCTGTGAACAAATGTATCTATAACAACATAAAATATTGTTTTGTGCTTGATGGTATCACACTGTATTTTTCCATAAATTCTATTCTTTTATTCACTCAACATTGTGGCTTGTAAGATTCATCCACATTGATGTGCATAGCTCTAATTGAAACATTTTTACTTCTGTTTGTACTCCATTGTATTCATATACCCCCAAGTTTATCATCTTTTCTCCATAGATGCACATTCTGGTTATTTCTACATTTTTGTTATTACAAACAAGGTTGCTCTGAGCATGTTTACTAACATCCATGTTCGAGAGTTTCTCCAAGGTATACATTTAGGCATGGGATTTTGACTGTAGGGTATATGCACATGTCCAGCTTTACCAAATAATGCCAAATTGTTTTCCAGAGTTAATGTACCACGACTAGCACTGCCCACCAGCAATGTAAAAGGGTTTCAACTGCATATTTTTCAAAAGTTCCTTTTTTCCTCAGAAAGTTATTCCTTTGGAAAAAGAATTTACAATATGGTCCCAAGCAAGTCAGCTGGATTAGCTGGTGTTCACTTGGGGACACAAATGGATCATTTGAAGTTCCTACTTCTCATTTCAGCCAATCTCAGGACAAAATGGTGAAGTACATGCCATGCATCTTTGGTAAGTTCTACAGCCCTTTCTGCACTTGCAGCTCCCAGTGATTTGATGTCTCTCATTGAGTACAGCCATAGCATTACCAGCCACCACATTATGTTCTAGCCAGTTCCCATTCTCATTACATCTTGCCTGTCAATCTCTGACTCATTCATTTATTCATTCAATGAATATATACTGAGTGCTTAATGTTTGTTGCTGCTGCTACTGCTGCTAAGTCTCTTCAGTCGTGTCCAACTCTGTACGACCCCATAGATGGCAGCCCACCAGGCTCCCCTGTCCCTGGGATTCTCCAGGCAAGAACACTGGAGTGGGTTGCCATTTCCTTCTCCAATGCGTGAAAGTGAAAAGTGAAAGGGAAGTCACTCAGTCGTGCCCAACTCTTAGTGACCCCACGGACTGCAGCCCACCAGGCTCCTCCATCCATGGGATTTTCCAGGCAAGAGTACTGGAGTAGGGTGCCATTGCCTTCTCCATAATGTTTGTTAGACTCTATATAATGGGATTTAAAATAGAAGGGAAGGGTCAGAGTGGACAAGACTGGGACCTCTTCTGCCTTATGTTCTAACCCACTTCTTTTTGTCAGAAAATCTGAAAAGTAAAGCAAGATAAGAAAAGAACAAGTATTAATTGAACACCTGCTATGAGCTAGTGTGTCTGTGGGTGAAAATGACTTGTTCACTGTAGTATATAATATACTTGTACAGTAGCAATGGCTGTTACCAATTATCCAAAAGAAAGTGAGTAGAAATTGAGCTATCATTTATTGAGCATCAATGTGTTCCAGGCACAAAGATGTTATATCTTTTAAATTCTACAATAGTACTCTGATGTAATAGTGTTATTATTTGCAATTTGCAACAGGGAAACTGAACCACAGAGAAAATCAGTGATCTGCCCAAGAGGCTGATCTAAGATTCAAATCCGGATCTTACCCCACTAGTTCAAGGCCTCTTATGGCTGATGGCAGGAATTTTAAATATCATGAACCAGACAAGGAAAACAGTTTCCCATTCCAAGCCACTATATGCAGGCTAGACAGACAGGATGCAATTTTCTGATGTGACTTTTGCCAAGAAAACATCAAAGGAATCTTTAATCACTATGAGTGAGCTAAGGTCCCATTGTCTGTTATAGATGGTGCCTCCCTCAGGACAAGGTCGTGGCATGCAAGTCTGATTCACTGCCTAGTCTCATTTCATGTCATAAGAGCTAAACACTATTATCTCTGAGTTCAGGTTCCTTCCACAAGAAATTTCCCTAACGTCTTCTAATGAAGGGTAAAGGCCAAGGTGGAAGTAGCTGTGAGGCCATAGGCAGTGTCTGAATCCTCTTTTCAATGTACGGGACTTCTCTGGATTCAGCAACCCCAAGGAAAACTGGATGAGAGAAATAATGACACTACAGAGTCAATCCCAGAAGATCAAAGAATAGCATCTGGCAGCAACCCAGTTACCACTGAGAATCTGGAGGTCAGATCTCAGTTTAGAAGTCACCTCTTCAGGGATGTCTTCACTCACCACCCAGGCTCAGGCTTGTTGACCATCTTGTATGGCTTCACAGAACACTGTGCTTCCCAGACCACAACACTGACTATCACTGTATGTTTAGTTACCCGCTTCTCTTCCATCAGAATGGTGAGATCCATAAGATAAGGAACCATATTCATCATTTCACTTTTACATTTGCAGTGACTAACATAGTGCTCAGATGCTCTGTCATGTCTGACTCTTTGTTACACCATAGACTGTCGCCCGCCAGGCTCCTCTGTCCATGGAATTCTCCAGGCAAGAATACTGGAGTGGGTTGCCATGCCCTCCTCCAGGGGATCTTCCCAACCCAGGGATTGAATCCATGTCTCTTATGTCTCTTGCTTGGTCAGTGGATTCTTTACCACTAGTGTACCTGGGAAGCCCCGACTAACACAGTGGCTGGTACAAAACAGGTACTCAGTGGGTGTTTGATCAATAAATTAATGAATATATACATGAAATTAGGCCTAAAAAATTCATTCTCCTTTCTTACAGGAAGAGACTCAGAAGTGGTCTCACAGAAGCATTACAAGACATGGGAAGGCAGGACCCCCAGACCCACAAAACATCCATAACACTTAATCAGCATTTGCCCTGTGCCAGGTGCTGTTCTAAGTGATCTTATATTTATTGATTCATTTAACCCTTACAAAAATCCTATGAGTTGACTGCTATTATTATCCCTGTTTAAGGAAATTGAGACAAGAGTGGTTGAATATCCAACCCAAGGGCACTCAGCTAGGAAGTACTGGAACTGCGATTTGTACCCAAACAATATAGACTTCACGTATGCTCCCTTCATCATAGCCTGGGTAAACCATGAAAGTATAAAGGTCTTTCTTTATCTTTTGCCCCCAGATAAAGTGCTGATAACTAAAAGCTACTGTCTTTTCTTCCGTGTAGGCACCAAAATCTTTATGAGACCAGACTGTGTATTCCTTGAAAAATTTAACCCTGTCTCATGGATCTATACTCCTAGCCCTAATATGTTTTGGCTGTTCTGAAAATGTGCCATGCTAAGTTGACAAGAAGACTAGTAGTTGAATCAGACTATCATTGTTTCTTGGGTAAATTATCTTAGATTAGGCTCTGGTGCTAGAAAAAACTGGGTTTGAATACCAGCTCTAATATTTACTAACAAAAAGATATTACACAAATATTCAAACCCTCTAAATATCAGTTTCTCATCTGCAAAGAGCTACTAATAGTATCAATCTCAAAAAATGTTCTGAGCGCCAAATGTAATAAACCATGTAAAATGCTTAGTGCAGTGCTTGGCACAGAGGGGATGTTCAACAAATGTCAGTGTTATCAGTGTTATCTATTCATTTTCTTCCTCAGCAAAAGGGGATTCTTACTACACATCTCCCAGGATTGTTGTGAGGACTAAAGGAGATAGGGAGAGTATTCCTGGCAATTGGTTATCTCCCGCTATTCTGTCCCTCTTGATCTCATTTTCTCTTCCTTCACTGGGATTTCAGCTGGAGACTTACCTCTAAACTAAAACTACTTTTTAAAAGGTCACCTATAACTTCCAAAATGTCAATTCTAATGTTCTTTTCTCAAGTTTCATCCTACTTGCCCTGTCTGCTACATTTTTTTCATTATTGACCGCTCCTCTGTCTTATATTTCTCCCCTCTAGTTCACTGTAAAATTGCATTCTGTTGCTGCTGCTTCATAGAGAGATATCTCTTATACTAGAAGCTCCTCTCTGCCAACCCCTTCAGCAGGCACTTGCCAATGTTCTAGTCCTGGCACGCGCCACTTCCCACTGAGCCCACTCTTGCTGGGCAATCACATCTACTCCTGTAACTACAAGAGCTCATTCTGTGTGGACGAGCCCCAGATTTATGACTCTGACCTTAACCTAAACTGAGCTTGAGTCCTTCATCTCTATTTCTTGCTGGATGTCAAGTCTGGCAATCTCTTCTTTTCTCCTCCATAAACCAATACTTCCTCCTATGTTTTTGTTTGTTTTCAATTAATTGTCTTACCACTCTCCTAGGCCATCAGAGCTTAAAACTCTAGTAATCTCTTTCTTTTGTAGCCCTTATTATTTCTTGTTCAAACTAGAATAATAATTATCACATAAGCCTCACTGATTCCATCCTCAAACTGCTCTACTCCATCCTTCAGCTGACCCCAGTTTCATAGACCTAATAATAAAGCCACTCCCAGGTCCCAGAGAATACATAGACTTAACAGTGACAAAATTAACATTTCAAATATCTTAACTCAGCAATCTTGCCTTCAAAGTCCTTTACCAATTCAACCCCATTCTAAACTTAATATTATTCCCCTTGGCATTTCCCAAAGCTGATATAACTTCACCACAGAAGTTTATGCTTAAGTCATACTCTCTGCTTGGACTGTCCGGCACAAGTCCCCCTTCTTTCAGAGACATCCATGTTTCAAAAGCACTCTCATACATTATGGGCTTCCCACGTGGTGCTAGTGGTAAAGAATTCACCTGCTAATGCAGGAGACACAGGAGATGCTGGTTCAATCCCTGGGTCGGGAAGATCCCCTGGAGGAGGAAATGGCAACCCACTCCAGTATTCTTGCCTGGAGAATCCCATGGACAAAAGGAGCCTGGTGGGCTACAGTCCATAGGGTCGGTCGCAAAGAGTTAGACACAACTGAGCAAGCTCATCTTTTAAGCTCCTCTAATATTCTATCTCAACCACATGGCCATCTTAAAAGGCCTCAGTGAAAATTCCTGTCTTTTCCTTATAATCCAATAGTACCTATTTTTCACCATTGTTATGGAGCTTTCTATAGTGCAACTTATATTTATTTAGATTCAGATCTTTCTCATGGACTGGATTATGTTATTTGAGGATAAACACAATGCTCTGTTTTATTGTCCATAGAATCCAACATCAGATCAGATCAGATCAATCACTCAGTCGTGTCCGACTCCTTGCGACCCCATGAATCACAGAACGCCAGGCCTCCCTGTCCATCACCAACTCCCGGAGTTCACTCAGACTCACGTCCATCGAGTCCGTGATGCCATCCAGCCATCTCATCCTCTGTCGTCCCCTTCTCCTCCTGCACTCAATCTTTCCCAGCATCAGGGTCTTTTCAAATGAGTCAACTCTTCGCATGAGGTGGCCAAAGTATTGGAGTTTCAGCTTCAGCATCAGTCCTTCCAATGAACATTCAGGACTGATTTCCCTTAGGATGGACTGGTAGGATCTCCCTGCAGTCCAAGGGACTCTCAAGAGTCTTCTCCATCACCACAGTTCAAAAGCATCAGTTCTTCAGCGCTCAGCCTTCTTCACAGTCCAACTCTCACATCCATACATGACCACAGGAAAAATCATAGCCTTGACTAGATGGACCTTTGTTGGCAAAGTAATGTCTCTGCTTTTGAATATGCTATCTAGGTTGGTCATAACTTTCCTTCCAAGGAGTAAACGTCTTTTAATTTCATGGCTGCCGTCACCATCTGCAGTGATTTTGGAGCCCAGAAAAATAAAGTCTGACACTGTTTCCACTGTTTCCCCATCTATTTCTCATGAAGTGATGGGACCGGATGCCATGATCTTAGTTTTCTGAATGTTGAGCTTTAAGCCAACATTTTCACTCTCCTCTTTCCCTTTCATCAAGAGGCTTTTTAGTTCCTCTTCACTTTCTGCCATAAGGGTGGTGTCATCTGCATATCTGAGGTTATTGATATTTCTCCCAGCAATCTTGATTCCAGCTTGTGTTTCTTGCAGTCCAGCGTTTCTCATGATGTACTCTGCATATAAGTTAAATAAGCAGGGTGACAATATACAGCCTCGACGTACTCCTTTTCCTATTTGGAACCAGTCTGTTGTTCCATGTCCAATTCTAACTGTTGCTTCCTGACCTGCATACAAATTTCTAAAGAGGCAGATCAGGTGGTCTGGTATTCCCATCTCTTTCAGAATTTTCCACAGTTTATTGTGAGCCACACAGTCAAAGGCTTTGGCATAGTCAATAAAGCAGAAATAGATGTTTTTCTGGAACTCTTTTGCTTTTTCCATGATCCAGCGGATGTTGGCAATTTGATCTCTGGTTCCTCTGCCTTTTCTAAAACCAGCTTGAACATCAGGAAGTTCACGGTTCACATATTGCTGAAGCCTGGCTTGGAGAATTTTGAGCATTACTTTACTAGCGTGTGAGATGAGTGCAATTGTGTGGTAGTTTGAGCATTCTTTGGCATTGCCTTTCTTTGGGATTGGAATGAAAACTGAGCTTTTCCAGTCCTGTGGCCACTGCTGAGTTTTCCAAATTTGCTGGCATATTGAGTGCAGCACTTTCACAGCATCATCTTTCAGGATTTGGAATAGCTCAACTGGAATTCTATCACCTCCACTAGCTTTGTTCGTAGTGATGCTTTCTAAGGCCCACTTGACTTCACATTCCAGGATGTCTGGCTCTAGGTCAGTGATCACACCATCGTGATTATCTGGGTGGTGAAGATCTTTTTTGTACAGTTCTGTGTATTCTTGCCATCTCTTCTTAATATCTTCTGCTTTTGTTAGGTCCATACCATTTCTGTAGGGTTTTACATATAGTATGAACTCAGTAAGAATTGTGTTTGTGTGTGTGTTTGTAGGTTTTAGTAGAATTGAGTCTTATATAATCTGAACTTCCATGAATTCTGCAATCCTTCTCATCAAGGAAACCCAGACCTCATGTGCTCTATAAATGAGTAGACTTCAGAAACCTACCTGAGCTCCAGAACCCACCCAGTGAAAGGTGTGGGCAAGGGACTGAACCCATAAACCTCTACCTCACTATTAGCAGCCTATAAATATCAAGTAATTCAGTCACATAATTTGACAATTTGGAGAAGCCATTAGTTGAGATAATCTTAGAATTCCAAGGGGCCTAACTCATTGCAGCCTTAGACAAATGTATTAACAGTGTCTGTATATAAAGCACAGAGGGCAGCCTGTCATCATGGGCTTACCATCATTTATTCACCCATCAAATTTACAGTGATACCATTATACTAAGCATTAATAATTCTCAGCATAATAACAGTGATAACAGCAGGTAGTTTTTCAAAACTATTACCCATATTTCAGTAACACATCCTGAATGTTGCACTTAAAGCAGTCTCCTGAGTAGAGATGGAAATGGAAATATTCTGATAATAATAGTTTATAGTAATAATAGTTTAGAGCTCTAGCTTGAAGTTAGCTGTGTATGTCTTTTCTTTTTGAGTCTCTGGGTAACACCATTTATGGAATCTCATTTTTCAAAAGTACTGGACTAAGCTGATCTCACTTAATAATGCTGTAGTCATAGAGTGGCTACAGTCCAAGCAGCGTCTAAAAATCATAGAGCCTCAGAAATGTCACTGGCCCCCAAAATACCAAACAAAAATGTATGACAGAACTTTACCTATTAAAAGAGTCTGCTCTATACCAATAAACCAATTAAGATTGGACAATTCACAAGAAGTACTGAGGTTCAGTGGATAAAAACAACACATCTAGAGTCTGCCAAAGCTGGGTTTGAAACCTTGGCTTGGCCACTTCTGTTTGGCAAGTCACTCAATATCCCTGATCTTAAGCTTCCCGGAAGATGGAACTAGTACACCCATCTCATCTTGTTGGGGGAAGGGGAGGGGACTGTGACAAAATATACATATGGCTCTCTGACATATGAGAAGCACATGCTGCATGATAGTTAGTATTCTCATTTTGAGTTGGTCTGCAGTGTAAATAAGCCCAAAGATGTGAACCCTGACCTCCATATGGCTCAGTTCATACAGTCTTAGTTTTATCTAACAAACTTCTTCCCCTGAGCCAGTCTGAAGTCCCTGCTACTTTGGAACTCATAGTGTAGAGGGCCTTGGTGAGAGATGGCTACAGCATGCATGGTATAATAAATGCTATGATACTGTGTACGTACTACAGGAGTGCTTAGAGAAGGTTTCTTGGAGGAGATGGGACCTATGTTTAGAGTACCTATCTCCATGATGGACAAAAGGAAAAAGATGCTTTTGCCAGAGGAGACACGTGAGCAAAGACTAGCTTGTTTTTCTCTTGTAACAAATTGTACTACCAATCCTGCTCAGTGCCTTGTGATTCCTGTAGACAGAGAAAGAATAGCTGAATCAGGAGAAACTCATCCTGTTCCTGGGAGAATAACTTAGACGCTTCACCCTTCTGACAGGAGGAGGAGCTTGTGGGCGTGATCTCTGTGTAACTAGGATAGCAAATTATTTACATAGGTTCTCAAAGTCCTTCCAGATGCCAATAAACATAGAACTTCATGGGAAAAAAAGACACAAGCCACGTTAGCTGGGCTTAGTAAATTGACATTTTCAACTTACTAAAGATTAGCTCTAGGAGATTTTAGCATTCATGGAGATTTGGGCTGCCTGGAGAAATGACTCTGTGGGTCTGAATCAGGAGAATGACCAGCTGTCATCTGCATCAAAGAGCCTTTTCAACCTGTGTGAGGGGATTACAGATGTGCTGACATACTGACCATCTACAACACTGAGCAGACCAGGAGGGCTTGGGGCAGCCAGAGCCCTGGACTTTTCAACTCTGGCAGTGAGAAGCCCTTTCCTTTCACTCCATGAGAAAATAGTATCATTATTTATGCCATGACAAGAAAATAATGGAGAAACTCTGCTATAGGGTTCCTTCTCTAAAGGAACTTCTCAAAAGCAATGCCAGCCTGAACTGTATTGGTGCTAGAGCTAAGGGCATCATCATCATTGTCACCAGTGGTATTTCTATTATTAAAACTGATGCATTCTCTATTCTGAAAGAGTCACTTAGCTTCCCCCAAACATCTTGCTCTGCTCCTAGGGTAGCGTGATGATCAGAATGAATGTCATGGGATTACGATTCATAAAATAGAGAAGAAAATCCATCTTAGTCACAAGTCATTGTGGGACACAACTAATTTCAGAAAATGAGCATTTATTTAAAATGGGTATTAACCTGTCACCATATGAAGAAGCTCTAAATAAGTCAGTGCATGTATGTGGAGGCAACATGGAGCAGTAGTCTCCCACTACCCAAGAGCAAATAAATACTCTGGCTAGGAAGAGAATGATGAAAACAGAGGCAAGAAATCATGAAATCCCTTTTCACTGCCCTTTCTCTTCTACTTAAAACAAAAACCAACTGATCAACCTTTCTACGTGTCATGGTTTGGGCTTTTTTTTTTTTTTTTTTTTTTGCCAAATGTTTATAGCAAGGGCCATTTGGGGAATGTTTCAGATGGGTCAACTTACTCTAGATTTGCAGCTCTGCTGTCAATCTAGGGCAGACTCCCAGCAGAAACCTCCTCATTGGCTGTCAGTTAGTTACTTTTATGCACAGCCTTTTCTTTCAAACCCTTTCCACTCCAGTAACACGGCCTCTCTACAACAGCCCCCACACACGTTGGAAGTGTAGGTGTGGGAATGGGAGTAGGAGGGCTGGGAACCACACTGAAGTGGTGCTCCGACAGTTGTGAATAGTCTCAAAATGTTTTCACTGTGAACGTGCTTCAGTCATGTTAAGACAGTCAAAACAGTTTGACAAGTTTCTGTTTGACTCTGGTCTCAGCTACTGTGTTCATGACCTGATTAGCTAGAGCCTAGTAGGGATTGACAAGAGTGGCAAATCCACCGAGACAGCTCTCTGCAAAGGGAATTTATGGCTGTGTAATACTGTGATTAACCCTAAGCACCCACAAGCTGTTACCTAGAACACAACTCTTTCTTCAGAGCCAAGGAAAGCAGAAGAATGAAGTCAAATATTTTCTGCATGTAAATATGTCCACCCTTCAAACACATTTGCTTGTCTTTGAATATGAGTTTATCATTGCCAATTGGAATCTGGAGCTGAATTTGAATCTTGGCTCTGCCACCAAATAGCTGTGTGACCCTGAGTGAGGTACCTAACCTCTCTGAGTCTCATACCCTTATATGTAAAAATCTGACCACTGACCCCCACCTCCCAGGATGATTGTGTTCACATGTGAAAACAGCACAGTGCCTAGTTCACAGTTGGCAATCAATACATGTAGACTTCCTTCCTTTCCTTGACTAAAATATTTGAATTATGACTTGTCACCATTACTAGCACAAGACATACAATATAGAGAAGTCACTTGAGGTCCAAACTTCATGTTCTTTGCAGTATGCCAAAATGATACCACAAATCTTAAAAGTTCTCTCTGCCAACAAGCCAATGCCGATTTTCTCAGCAGGATGCAATCTGTCACCACATCCGTCATCCATAGGAAGTTACCTCTAGGACTTAAATACTTTTTGGAGGCTCTGGTGCATTGATCTCTGAAGATGAGATATCTGAGCAGAATTCTTTTACACTATCTTTGCACATGCAGCACTTAGCCTTCTTAAAGGTCTTCCCTCCACTGCTACTGACTAACTGATCCTCTGGCACCTTAGTGCCAACAAATGCCTTTGCTCTTGAAATACCTTAGACTTCCAAATCATATTGCTGGGGGAGCTGGATTGCTGAGAAAGGAAATAGGGTATGACAGGAAATTAAATTGAGCCCATATTTCCTCATTATTGGGATTGTTATCTTTAAGGTTGAGATGCCAATAAACCCTGAGACCGAATTAAGCCCCTCTTCTCTCTCTTAGACTTGCTTTTGCTTATCTCATTTAAGTACTTACCTTATTGTATTGTTATTAACCTTTGAGATCCTTTAGGTCAGGAACTCTGCCTTGAAGTTTGTCATAAACCCAGCAACTAATATAATGCCTGGCATGTTATAGGTGCTCAGCTAATATTTGTTGAGTGAAAGCATAAATGAATGAGTGTTGGCAAAACAAGTTATAAATGCTTTCACCAAGAGCTTCATAGGCTCATCCTCCATTTCCCAATCTTTTCCCAAAAGTACAGAATCAAATATGGGGAAATAAAGCTTTCTCTTCCCTGAAAAAAATGAAGTAACTATGACAAGAGCCCTAACAAGCCAACTATGCTTACTGACTCCCAGGTAAATATATACAGTCCATTATTTAGCATCAGGGAAAAAAAATAACTGAAACCCATATGCTTGGCACTCCCAAGTGTGTGCCATTTTACATTTACAGCCTCCCCTCTCACTGTTCCTCAGCCTAAACATACATTGCAAATGTGCTATCCTCTCTAGGTCTGATGTGCAATGCCAAGCCCACTAAGAATGAATGATTCCCCCCCAGCTACTGAGCCTGCAATCCTCAGCTGAATGGCAATATGATGAATCTGATAGCAGAGGTCTAAGAGGCAGGCTATCCGCATAGGACTGTTAAGAGCTTCAAATGAGATTATTGTATACAAGGCATCCAGCACCGTCTTGGCACATAAGTGCTTGATATATGCACATTGAGTGGCCTTAATCCCTCAAATCGTTCCTCAGTGCATCTTCAAAGATCCAAAACAGACTCACATATCACATTTCTTTCTCCATGGTTCTTCTTTGTTGTTATTCCAATCCACAAAAACAGGTAACTAGACAAGCCACAATTGTATAAAATGCCAGCTCATCCACTTTTTTCCAGCCCCTCCCCAGGGCCCTTCTTTTGTTAACCAATGAAGTATTTTCTTTTGAAGAGTTCACTGCCCTTCCTACCAGAGACTTTGCAGTTTTCAACAATCTATTATAGTTTTACTTGTCTTAAAAGGAGCCAGAATTCCATTTATTTTCTTAAGAATGTTTAAAACTAATACAATTATGTAAAGTTTAAAAATAAAATAAAATGTAAAAAAATAAAATAAAATCATATTGAAACAAAACAGTTGATTTGAACAAAGCTATACACAGCCTTTCCTTGCATACCATGTGTCGTTGCTTCTAACCATACCCACTCCACCTGAATTCATAATGAAGATGTCTCTGCCAACACCAATTTGCACTTACTTTCCCTTCTCTTGGCCTCTGCTGGTTCTTGCTATACAATGCCCACAGCTAAGTCCCAGATTCCAATTGCATAGTTTCTTGGAGATGTCAAGTTTCCTCAGATTGCATGCCTGCTAAGTCACCAGTCGTGTCCAATTCTTTGCAATCCTATGGACGGTAGCCCACCAGGCTTCTCTGTTCATGGGATTTCCAAGGCAAGAATACTGGAGTGGGTTGCCATTTCCTTCTCCAGGGGATCTTCCCTACCTAGGGATCAAACCCACATCATCTGTGGCTCCTGCACTGCAAGGGGCATTCTTTACCACTGAGCCTCCAGTGCTTGTTTTTCTTCTGCTTTAGAATTTCAATACTAACATATTGCCTTAGGATAGTTCTTGGACCAAGTAAGGGTTTCTTA
This sequence comes from Bos mutus, assembly GCF_027580195.1. Taxonomy (NCBI): domain Eukaryota; kingdom Metazoa; phylum Chordata; class Mammalia; order Artiodactyla; family Bovidae; genus Bos; species Bos mutus. The sequence goes on along the minus strand of NC_091646.1, from coordinate 8,036,411 downwards.
CATCATGTTGAACAAGCACATGATCTTTAGGTTTGATCTGTGAAATGGGTGGGGCTTGTAGTCGATCCTCACTGTAGCTGCTTCCCTCCTATCTGGGGCTTTGAGCCCAAGGAAACACCCTCCATGTTGTTCTACCAGGCTACACAGAACTGGGACAATACAGCTCTCTTAGATGGTTTTCTTTCCAATATGGAGGTTCAGCAAGAAAGGCAAAGAAATAGCCACTCTGTCCCACTGAGTTTTCTTGTTCTCCTGCATGCAAAAGACATAATTTCATCAGCTAAATATTCTAATATATCCAGCACCTGACAACAGTAAAATAGGAAAATGTATTGCCTTAATGGGAAAAGGGGGGATTTTTAGTTAACATGGAAAAATAACTTAGTAGCCAATGAAATATATTTGGGCTATGAAGAGAAACAAGTGCATCTGTACTAAAGGGATAATGGGAAAAAATGCATTAGAAAGCACCATTTAAAATTAGACTAGTACTGGATACCATTTCATAGTCAAACTAAGAGAAGGGGACTATTTAATAAGGACATTAGTTTTTCCCTGTGTGATTCTCCTACATACTATCAGAGCTTACTAAAGAACTGGGGAATGCCACAAAAGGGTGCCTCCTATCTGACAGTGCTCTAAAAGTTTCTGGGGAAGTCTGATGATGTGTTGGAACTTTCCAAAGATAAAACTACTACAGTAAGGCAAAGAGGATCCAAGGAATTTTGAAAACTGCTTAGTAAAGGAGAAGTAAAACAAACAAACAAAAAAACCATTATCTCATTTACAATTCATAATAACTCTATGAGATACGTACTATTATTACTTTAGAGATGAGGAAACTGAAGTTAAGAAAATCAAGGGTGACTAGAATTATAAGAAAATGTTATATTACTTAATTTTCTCCATTCATTCTATTAAAGTACAAAGTAGAATCAGAGAGGGAAGGTGTTTTTAATAAAGCCACACAGCTGCTAAGTAGCAGGGACAAGACCTGAATGCCTCTGACTCTTCTTCTGGTGGTCTACGACGATTTCAAACTGCCTTTCTCTCTCGCTCATATCCAAACCTTCCACCTCACATTTGTCCCTTTACTTTTATCTCCAACTTGTCTGTGGAATGTAATTTAATATTGTATCTTGTATTCATCCATTTTTTTTTCAAATAGTATATATTGAGTGTCAGGGCTGCATTAGGCACTGGGCCCTAAAAGAGAGAATAAAATAGATAAAACAGAATTCTAGTTCTGGTGGCATTTATAGTCTAGTGAACAACACAGACATTAAAGAAATTAAGTGTATGGATGTGTGATGGCATGCTCAGTTGTGTCTGACTCTTTTCAACCCTATAGACTGTAGCCCACCAGGCTCTTCTGTCCATGGAATTTTCCAGGTAAGAATACTGGAATGGGTTGCCATTTCCTACTCCATATGTAAGTAGATAACAGGGGCAATAATTTGATTTGAATGGCGTATGTTCAGGAAGGGCTTTTCAGAGAAAATAACTATTAAAGCAGAAATCATAAATATAAGTATAACTTGGTCAATCAGAGTCTTGTATTATTACTTTGAGGCCTAATGAGTTTAATGGTTTTATTAATTCAGTAAAATTTAGTGTTTAGCCATTTAAATATATGGCAGAAGTCATTTCATTTTCAACCATCTAGTATAGAATTGTGAGCAATCAGATGCTTCATAAAAGTGTTCTGATGGTAATTATGGAAAAAGAGTAAAAGTCAGTCTCAGAGAGCTTGGGTGATTACTCAAACATTGATAATTAGCTTCACTTAAAGATTCATCAGCAAAGAGTTTACAGACTGCCTTTAAAGTCAGGACATGACTTGAACAAAGGCACTAAAACTCCCCATCACAAATTCCAAGTGAAATGATCAAACAGGTCTGCCTAATGAGATTATCAATAATTTTAGTTCCCTTATCATGGATTTCTGCTGATTGTATCACAGTGCTAATTTAAACTTAGCCATTCAGGTTAAGGTAGGATAAGACCATAACAGCACACAGCTAAACAGAGAGTGCAAAGGGAATTTACCCACATGACTGACATATGCTAAGATGAGATAAATTCTTCTCAATTCAAAAATGAAAGAAGTGGACTTAAAACCAATACAAGATCAAAGAAATTCTGCTCCAGAACAAAAAGAAAGGGGGAAAAGTGAAGCAAGTGGTGGAAGAACAGTATACTTTTGAAAAAGATTTACTATATAAAACAGAAGTTAATTTAAAATAATATCTGCTTTGTGTAGAATAAAATGCAAAGAAATTTAAACTGGACTCTTATTGCTGATTGATTAAATGACAAATCAATTAGATTTTAAAAGGAAATTGGTTCAAAGATCATAAGGAAGCAAATAATCCTATAACAGGTTTTTAATTGTATTAAAAGATTTTGCTTTGGCATTTAATAAAGTATCTATGGACTTCCCTGGTGGCTCAGATGGTAAAGAATCTGCCTACAATGCAGGGGAGCCAGGTTCAATCCCTGGGTCGGGAAGATCCCCTAGAGAAGGAAATGGCAACCCACTCCAGCATTCACGTCTGGAGAATCCCATGGACAGAGGAGTCTGGCAGGCTACAGTCCATAGGGTCACACAGAGCCAGACATGACTGAAGCAACTTAACATGTAGCATGTAAATTATCTACTCTTAAATATTATCTCATATTACTTCCATAGAACTATGCAAAGAAAAAAAAAACTAAATAGAGATACTTTCTTGGCTAGCAAGAAAGGGAAAAGGAGAGAACCTAGACATTTTTTTACTGTACCTTATTTTGTTTTTACTTTGGAACAATGTAAATATTTTATGTAACTATAAAACAAAATTAAATGTAAAAAGCAATTGTTAAGAAAGTGAAACAAACTTAATTATTTATCAAATTGTTGGCATAACTACAAAAATCATTATTTCAAGGGACTTTAAAACACAATGCAGATGGTCCCCAACTTACAATGGTTCAACTTATAATTTTTCAACTTTTCAGTTGTGCAAAAGCAAAATGTATTCAGTAGAAACTGTACTTCAAAGTTTGAATTTGGATCTTTTCCCAGGCTAGCAATATGCAATATGATACTCTGTCATGATGCTGGGCAAGCTGCAGCTCCCAGTCAGCCATGTGATCACGAGGTTAAACAACTGATACACTTAGAATAATTCTGAACCCACATAACCATTCTGGTTTTCACTTTCAGCACAGTATTCAATAAATTACATGAGATAGTTCAACACCTTATTATAAAATAGGTTTTGTGTTAAATGATTTTGCCCAACTATAGGCTAATTGAAGTGTTCTGAGAACATTAAAGTAGGCTAAATGCATATTCAGTTTATGATATTTTCAACTTGCAATGGGCTTATCAAAATGTAACCCCTATTATAAGTTAAGCAAGATCTGTAGTTTCATTGTACATTCCTAATGGGATATGCTCTAAGGACAAATATTTTTTTAGTCTGTAGAGGATTCTCACATTGCTCTTAGTCATTACTTTGTCAGTAACAATATCAATCGGTTTCAGCAATCACTTTATTAGTAATATATTGTTTTGAAGGTATACACACCAAAGAAGCAATTATATTAGTGTAATAAGGACCTAATTAAGGTGGTGGAATTCCAGCTGAGCTTTTCAAATCTTAAAAGATGATGCTGCTAAAGTGCTACACTCAATGTGCCAGCAAATTTGGAAAACTCAAAAGTAGCCACAGGACTGGAAAAGGTCAGTTTTCATTCTAATCCTAAAGACAGGCAATGCCAAAGAATGTTCAACTTACTGTGCAATTGCACTCATTTCACATGCCAGCAAGATTATGCTCAAAATTCTTCAAGCTAGGCTTCAACAGTATGTGAACCAAGAGCTTCCAGATGTACAAGCTGGTTTTAGAAAAGGCAGCAGAACCAGAGATCAAATTCCCAACATCCACTTTTATACATTATAGAAAAAGCAAGAGAATTCCAAAAAATATCTACTTCTGCTTCACTGACTATGCTAAAACCTTTGACTGTGTAGATCACAACAAACTTTGGAATATTCTTAATGAGATGGAAATAACAGACCACATTGCCTGTCTTCTGAAAAAACCTGTAGGCAGGACAAGCAGTAACAGTTAGAACCAGACAAGGAACAACAGACTTTCCAAATCAGGAAAGGAGTACATCAAGGCTGTATACTGTCACCCTGCCTATTTAACTTATATGCAGAGTACATCATGTAAGATGCTAGGTTGGATAAAGCACAAGCTGGAATCAAGATTGCTGAAAGAAATATCAACAACCTCAGATAGGCAGATGATACCACTCTAATGGCAGAAAGTGAAGAAGAACTAAAGAGCCTTTTGATGAAGGTGAAAGAGGAGAGTGAAAATCCTGGCTTAAAGCTCAATATTCAAAAAATGAAGATCATGACATCTGATCCTATCACTTCATGGCAAATCGATGGGAAAAATGTGGAAACAGTATCAGATTTCATTTTCTTGGGCTTCAAAATCAATGTGGATGGTGATCACAACCACAAATTTAAAAGATGCTTGCTCCTTGGAAGAATAGCTATGACAAACCTAGAGCGTGTATTAAAAAGCAGAGACATCACCTTGCTGACAAAGGTACATATTTTTCATACAGGATAAAAAGAAGCATGGAATTAAAAGAAATTAAGTAAAACTCATAAATTTGAGCTGAAAATATGAGAGTAAAATCATGATATATTATTTTAGCTTGGTGCACTGAAAAGTTTTAGAAAATGATGGCTGTGTTCTGAGAACTGGAGATACAGCAGAAGTCAAGATAAGATGGCCCCTGAGATGCCCAGAGCAGAGCTGAGTGAGGAAAGCATACAAATAAAAATGCATGTACATTTCAGCAGTTCAGTAGGTGGCATTCAGTAGGGTGGATAACTACCATGATAAGCAGAATTTCACTATAATGCAAGGTAAATGGAAATGGGAAAACAAGAATAAATTAAAGTTGCTGTATATAAAGGATGGAAAACATAGGAATAGTTGCTATACCTAAAGAAGATATGGAACAAATAGAAAAGCAAGAGGCAAAAAAAAAAAAAAATCTTGTAATACTGTTAAAAAATCTGTCATAGGATTATTTGCTCCCTACAAAAATTAAAAAATGTACATACCTTTGACCCAGCACTGGAACCATTAGAATGTATGAAAATGAGATATTATTAATTCTTATTTTATAATAAAAGTAATAAATACACAAGATTTATTGAGAGTTTTTAATATGGCAGGCAGTGTGTAAAGCACTTTGTATACATGATCTCTTTTCATTTCCTTGACAACTCATGTGGTTGTTAATATTTTCAGTTCTGTTTTACAACTGAAGAATATGTGGGTTAGAGAAGTTAAGGGACTTGCCAAGATCACAAAGCCAGTGAGCATCAAATCCAGGATTCAGATGCATTGTACCTCTATAGCCTGAGCTCTTGCACTGTCTCCTATTGTTGAAAATAATATAGTGGTTAATAAATTATGATATATCCATATGAAAGAATGCCATACAGACATTAAAATCACAGTGCATCATATTTAGTGACAGGAATATGCTCATAATTTACTAAGTGAAAAAATGTTTTACATTTTATAGCACGTGTTCACATATTTTAAAATGTATACTATCCTAAGGGTATAAGAATAAAAAATTGTCTATGTCTGTGACAGCAGAGGACAATGAAAAAGGCAGAGACAAAAAGTAAGCTTGCTCTGTCCACCTTTCTCAATACAGCAGGCTTCTGCTTCTAATAGAATGCAGGCAGTTGAGGTAATGTCTACTGTGAGCAGGCAGCTGATCACATTGGTGGGGGCTTTCCTGGGATCCCTGCATAGCCATGGTTCTTGAAGCAGTCTACGACATTCTTTACCATGGTCCTTCCAAGGATTATGAAAGCTTTTAATGCCCTGAATCACTCTTTCCATGTACCTTTCTATATACATAAAATACCCCAAAAGGCTTCTGCTTTTTTGAAAGGACATTGATTGATACAGGATTTAGTATTAGGAGATGGTGATGCATGCCTGCTAAGAGATGCCAAAGGCAATACCATCTCTTGAAAGGAATTGTACAGTGTTGTGTGTGCTAACATTCAGTTTTTCTTTAAGCTCTTCATTAGCAGTACCTCTGTGCTTCCATAAAAGAGCTCTGCATGAACATCTGTACAGGAAAAAATTACTAGCACTAATCAACCCTATGAACTTCACAAAATTCACTCAGCAGACCTGTACCTAAATAGAGATGTTGAATTTGAGTATCTTTAGGACCCTCCTTGGGGAACACTGGTCTTTGTCTACTGAGGTCTGCAGTAAACATATCTGACTTGTTTCTTACAAAAAAAAATTTCACTGTTATTATTATTTATAGACAGTCTTATTAAAATAGAATTAAATTGAAGATAAGATTAAGCAGAATTCAAACTAACTTGAATGCCTAGAATAAAGGGCCAAAAGGGAACAGCAGTGAGAGAACGTAATAATAATAATACCTTGGATTTATATAGCTCTCATCCTCCCACAAGCACAATGTGAATGTGAACAGCATATATAAGTGGATGAAGAAGTAAATGCAGTTTAGGTTTTTCAAGTCTGGATTTAAAAAGCTGTGGCAGAAGAGACTAGCAAATGGAGAATCAAGATCGTAAGACCAATTTGGAAAAGCTTCTCACGGAAACACATATTTTAAAATTTGTGTTTGCTATCCTGTTAAAGGGGGAGTATTTTCAATTAAAGTCAAGACTTGTATGTCAAAGACAAGGGAATAACAATAAAAGAACAAAAGAATGAATATATCAGTGACTATCCCTCATAACTGACAATTAAAATATTACCTTGTCCATGAAATATTCCTCCACTGCTCCAGCTACAAGTGATCTCAACTCCCAAAAGGGTTTTGCACAGGTTTCATGTGGTGCGCACTTACTGCATTCTACATTGTTTTGGAAATATTTATGCACATTCCTGTCTCTTTCACCAGACCACTAGTTCCCAAATTTACTGTTCTTAGAATCACAGTAGGCATTAAAATCTAGACTTGGGGACCTTATTCTCAGAGACCTTTATTCAGTGAGTCTTGAGTGGGCCCTGGAACTGGCATTTTTCATATGCACTTCTGGTAATCCAGTGTGTGTAGTTCATGCCCAGACTGTGACTTATTTGAGGACAAGGACCTTGTTTCATATTATATACATCTGGATTTCATTGCAGCTTTTTATACAAGGCTATGCACATAATAAATATCCCAATAAGTATTCATAAAATCAATGAATGTACATGAAGTAACTAAATGCATCAGGTTATCTATTTAAAGGATAAAAGAAGTATAGTGTTCAAGTACAGTGAAGTTCAGGGAAAGGTAATCTTATGGGCTAAAATGACTGAAGAACTCCCAGAGGTGAAAAGTCAAAGTGTGAATCTCTCAGTCATGCCTGATTCTTTGTGACCTCATGGACTGTAGCCCACCAGGCTCCTCTGTTAATGGAATTCTCCAGGCAAGAATACTGGAGTGGGTAGCCATTCCCTTCCCCAGAGGATCTTCCGAAACCAGGGATTGAACCCAAGTCTCCTGCACTGCAGGCAGATTCTTTACTTTCTGAGCCACCAAGGAAGCCCCCTCCTATAGGCAAGTATTCCTTAAATTGGTCTCTGAAAACAAGGTATTTAGAAGAAGAAAGTGGTGGTGGGAAGCAAGGAAAGCCATAGAAAGAGTAAGCAAGCATTGATACAAATGTAGGACTACATGGGCTATGTTTAAAGAATGGTTATTAGAAATTATTGTCTATATGTCTTCCTTTTTCAATGTCAGAAGTATAATTTCCCTTTAATTTAATGCATGATCAACAGATTTTGACTCTGCTCTGCTCTCATAAGAATTAATGACTTCCCTTTTTATACCATGACTCTCAAGTATCTTCAATTAAAAAATTCCAACTCTATACATAGACCTTCACAATCTAGCCCTTTCACACATTATCTTCCTGAACATACACACACACACACACAAACATGTGTGTGCATACCCTCTTTTCCAATTTTACTCAACTGCCTGCTGTTCTTAAAGATGTAGTATCTCTATGCCTTTCTCCCTCCTATACTGTATCTTCTAGCCAGAGCATCAGTTCAGTTCAGTTCAGTGGCTCAGTCATGTCGGACTCTTTGCCAGAGCATCTCTTCACCTCAAAACAAACAACAGATATCACATATTCTAAGACCAATTCTTTGACTACACATGAAGGTCTCTCCTAGCACTGAATTAAAGTACCTCCTCAATGCTACCATAGTTTCCTGTACAAGCCTAGTCACATATTTACTCTTGGCTTTTTCTGCAAATGTATTATCCTCCACAAACAGTCAGAAAAGAGAAGATAGAATATGTAGTCTGGGAAATATTCTCTGTGGCTGGCAGCCTCTGAGATGGCCCCCAATAATCCCTAACTCCTGGTATTCACATTCTTGTGGGATTCCCTGCCCTTGAGTGTGGGGGGAAATGATTGTCTCTTTGTAACTAGTAGAATATAGCTGAAGTCATGAGAGTCTACTTTCAAAGTGAAGTGAAAGTCGCTCAGTCATGTCCAACTCTTAGCCACCCCATGGACTATACAGTCCATGGAATTCTCTAGGCCAGAATACTGGAGTAGGTTGCCTTTCCTTTCTCCGGGGGATCTTCCCAACCCAGGAATCAAACCCAGGTCTCCCACATTGCAAGCAGATTCTTTACCAGCTGAGCCACAAGGGAAGGCTACAAAAGGACCATGGCTTCCATCTTAGACACTCTCTAGGAAGCTCTCTGTCCCTCATGTCTCTCCTTCTCCCTCCCTTCCCCTTCCCCTCCCTCTCTCCCCATCTCCCTCTCTCATCACCATCAGTTGCTATGTTTCAATAACACTCAGATCCATGTAACAAGGAACCAAAGCCTGTCAACCATGACATGAATGAGATGGAAGGTGATCTTCTCAGTCCAGTACAGTTACATGAGTGTGATTAGAAGCAAGTTCTCCAGCTAAGCAAAGCAAATTCTCCAAGCTAAGACTTGCTTTGACTGCTACTGCTTTCACCAATGACTTGGCTAGACTCTCATGAGACCTGGATTGAGAAGTATCCAGCTAGGCTCTACCCAGGTTTCCTGCCCTCAGAATCTGAGAGTTAAGAAATCTTTGCTTTTTTAAGCAGCTAAGTTTGGGGAAATGTATTCTAAAGAAATAGATAACTTTTACATTCTCCTTTGTATCATGCAAACTATTCTGGGTGCACTCTGGGAGACAGAATATGAAGTCTGGTTTCCTTCTTTCTTCATGGCCAAATATGAGCACTGTACATTTATTCATAAGCCCAAATATGAAGTTTGGGCTTCCCTGGTGGCTCAGCTGGTAAAGTATACACTTGCAATGTAGGAGACCTGGGTTCGATCCCTGGGTTGGGAAGATCCCCTGGAGAAGGGAAAGGCTACCCACTCCAGTATTCTGGCCTTGAGAATTCCATGGACTGTATATAGTCCATGGGGTTGCAAAGAGTCAGACACAACTGACTGACTTTCACTTCCTTCTTTCTTAATTTTTTTAAGACTTTGTTGACATATAATTCACAAGCAATTCAATTCACACCTAAACGTGTACTATTCAACGATTTTCAGTATATTCAGAGTTGTGCCACCATCACCGCAATTTTAGAACACGTTTGTTCATTTGCAGTATGTCCTTAGAATGATTTCCAGAATCCTTACATTTTTAAAAAGTAGTATCCACCAGTTTCTCCGAGGAGCAGGTCAAAAGAACTTCTAACTGTTGTGCCAGAAGTAGAACCCCCCTTCCCTCTGTGCAGATGATGAGGAGCTACCTCTACCTGGAGTGGTCTCAGGGTGAAAGATGCCAGATAAACTAGGTACGACTTTCTGAGATTTCTCTCCTGAGATATATTACTTTTTGCACAAGTCTAAAAAAAGCTACAAAGAAGAATTAAGGCCTTCTACAACAAAGATGTGAGAAACACCCTGGTAGTTGGGGAGAGGAGATCTGACTCTTTTTAGGCTGGAAAGGCTGTGCTTAAAGTACTTGCTTAATCACTTGGGGAAAAATAAAGAACTGTTATTTCTTTCCCGGTAACAAAAACAATTCCCAGACTTCTCAGGCACCACTGGAAGTCATGCTCAAAATTTCCAGACCCACGGCCTTTAATAGTTTAACATTAAATGAGCTTAGCAACTTGGAAATGCAGACTGCAATTCCAGGAATATTTACTGACCACCTACTATGTGTAAAGAATTATCATTAGTAAAAAAAAAAATAATAAGTAAAAAGAAAAAATTTTTAAGGAATTATCATTAAACATTCTGTGATTATAAAAAAATCAATGAGATGGGGATCTTGTGAGTAGTGAGAGAGAAAATGAATATTCCTAAAACAGCAAGAAAAATTGTTTAAAAACAGTATTAAGTTTAAGCAATGTACTACTCTATAAATAGCATGATAGGTGTGAAAAGTATGTTCCAAGCATGGCAGTGTAGCAAGGGAAGTTATCTAAGAGAAGGCATGTTCTGGTATGGATCTTGAAAGAGGTGACATGGATTAAAGTTTATAAGGTTAAATACACAGACAGTTAAATAATCTAATCCTAACTTATCTCTCTGCATTCATATTTATTTGCAGAACAGCAAATACATACAATGCTGTATTATAGAATAGTAAGTTAGATATATTTTAGAATTTTGAAAAGAGAGTAAATGAAATGATGGTTGCTTTATCATTAAGCCACTAGCAGTTGTTCAAGTAAACACAGTTGTGTATACAATCATCCAGTCTTCTTGTCCTGATTATTTACAAACCAACACCTTTAGTATGTTAATTTTGTTTAATGACACTTGCCAGACATTTAATTATTGGATGTTACGCAGAATGTGTAGACATTTTTTAATTGTGAAAGCTTAAAACTCTGTCATCCTGTCAACAACCACATTTACAATATGTCCCTTTTTTAAAGTCAGAAGCTATGGATCCACCTCAATTTAATGCATGATCAACAGGTTTTCACAGCTAACAAATAAACAAACTGGAACACATACTGTAATTGCCTACACCATCCCAACAATATTATGAGATTTCAACAGGCCCAATTTATTGCACAGTGAATTTGTGAAAATGATAAAAGATAAAAGATTTTATTTTTGTAACATTGAAAGAGAGAAAATAGGTTAGCTCTGTCCCTGTTTTCATTAAATCTAAACAATTATCTGAATTGTGAGAAATTTAACCAATTTGTCTGTAATGACAGTCAGAATTCATGCTAGACTTCTTTCTCTCCAATGTTCACACCCTCCACTCCCCTAGTATGAGCGACCTTACATTATGCTGCTGCTAAGTCATTTCAGTCATGTCCCCAGAGACGGCAGCCCACCAGGCTCCCCCGTCCCTGGGATTCTCCAGGCAAGAACACTGGAGTGGATTGCCATTTCCTTCTCCAATGCATGAAAGTGAAAAGTGAAAGTGAAGTCGCTCAGTCATGTCCGACTCTTCGCAACCCCATGGGCTGCAGCCTACCAGGCTCCTCCGTCCATGGGATTTTCCAGGCAAGAGTACTGGAGTGGGGTGCCATTGCCTTCTCCAACCTTCCATTATAGTACAGTGTTAAAGAGTGGGAGGTATGGGGTCATACAGATCCAAGTTCATATCACAGATCTGCCACATAGTCACTGTGTAGTCTTAGGCAAGTTATTTAACCTTTCTCCATTGTAGTCTCCCCGTCTGTAAAACGGGAATGTTAAAATTTACTTAATGGTTTAAATGGATTGAGTTAATATATATTAAGAATATAATGTTTGTGTACAGTGGTCAAGCACACAGTTAATGCTCAACAAATACATGAGGTATCTGAGAAATATTTAGTGACTAGATTGAATAAATCTAACTGCCCATAGAGATATCTTAGCTCATAAAATAATTCAGGTGTAAGTATTTCCTTTGGCTTCCCAGGGGTAAAGATTCTGCCTGCAATGCAGGAAACACAGGTTCAATCCCTGGGTCAGGAAAATCCCCTGGAGAAGGAAATGGCAAGCCACTCCAGTATTCTTACCTGGGAAATCCCATGGACAGAGGAGCCTGGAGGGCTATAGTCCATGGGGTTGCAGAAGAGTCAGACACATCTGAGCAACTAAACAACAAGTATTTCCTTTAGACTGGAGTGATTTATATGTGAGTGTTAAGGACTGAATGTGTACCCCAAAATTTATATATTAAAACCCTACCTCACAATATGATGGCATTAGAAGGTGGGGCCTTTGAGAGGTGGGGCTTCCCTGGTGGCTCGGATGGTAAAGAGCCTGCCTGTGATGCGGAAGACCTGGGTTCAATCCCTGGGTTGGGAAGATCCCCTGGAGGAGAGCATGGCTACCTACTCCAGTATTCCTGCCTGGAGAATCCCATGAACAGAGGAGCCTGGCGGGCTGCAGTCCATGTGTCACAAAGAGTCAAACACTATCGAGCAAGTAACTTTCACTTTCACATTTGGGGAGGTGATCAGAATTAGATGAACTCATGAAAGTGGAGCCTTCATGAATGGGATTAATGTCCTTTTAAGAGTCTCAGTAAAGCTTGCTTCTTCCTTCGGCTGTCCGAAACAGTCAGTCAGAAGTCTTTAACCTAGAAGAAGGTTCTCACCAAACTCGATGCTGGCACCCTGATTTTGGATTTCCAGCTTCCAGAACTGTGAAAAATAAATTTCTGTTGTTTATAAGCCAGCCAGTCTACAACACTTAGTTATAGCAGCCCACACACAGTGGGTGACAACTATGGAATCTATTCAGTCAGGGCAACCTACAGGGCTTCACAACCAATTACTCAGAGATGGCCACAATGTGATCATTCCAATACTCCTGCATCTCACTCTCTTTATGGCCCACTAGCGTTTGTAATGTAAACTAAAAAGTCCCTCCAAGTGGCCCCCATCATAGCTGGCAAGGCCATCATCATCTGATCTTCATCCTCTGCTCATGGAACCCCTCCCTGCTACAGGCTTGAACTTGTTCTTGAGGTAATAGGTTGGAGTTTCCAAAACTAAAGGGTTTTCTAAACATTTTTAATCTTGAGATAAAATTCACATAAAATTCATCACTTTAAAGTGTACAACACAGTGTTTTAAGTATATTCAAAATATTGTGCAACCACCACCAAGATCCAATTTCAGACCATTTTCATTACCCTATAAAGAAACTTTGTACCCATTAAGCTCTCGCTTTTAATTTTCCACCCACTCAAACCCTGGTAACCACTAACTTGCTTTCCATCTCTATGGATTTACCCATTCTGAATATTATATATAAATGGAATCATGCTGCCTTAGTCCATTCAAGCTGCTATACCAAAGTACCACAGACTTGGTAGCTTATAAACAACAAACATGTACCTCTAAAAGGTCTGGGGACTAGCAAATCCAAGATCAAGGTGCAACCAAGGTCACATTCTGATGAGATCCCTCTTCCTGGCTCATAGGCAGCACCTTTCGCTGTGTCCTCACATGAGGAAAGTGACCAGGGGTCCCTCTGGAGCCTCTTATAAAGCATTAATCCCATTCAGCAGAGTCCCACCCTCATGATGTAAGCATCTCCCAAAGGCCCCACGTCCTAATGGCATCATTTTGGAGGTTAGGATTTCAGCATATGAATTTTCAGTTTAGTTCAGTTCAGTCGCTCAGTCATGTCCGATTCTTTGCGACCCCATGAATCGCAGCACGCCAGGCCTCCCTGTCCATCACCAACTCCTGGAGTTCACTCAGACTCACGTCCATCGAGTCAGTGATGCCATCCAGCCATCTCATCCTCTGTTGTCCCCTTCTCCTCTTGCCCCCAATCGCTCCCAGCATCAGTCTTTTCCAATGAGTCAACTCTTCGAATGAGGTGGCCAAAGCACTGGAGTTTCAGCTTTAGCATCATTCCTTCCAAAGAACACCCAGGGCTGATCTCCTTTAGAATAGACTGGTTGGATCTCCTTGCAGTCCAAGGGATTCTCAAGAGTCTTCTCCAACACCACAGTTCAAAAGCATCAATTCTTCGGCGCTCAGCTTTCTTCACAGTCCAACTCTCACAAGCATACATGACTCCTGGAAAAACCATAGCCTTGACTAGATGGACCTTTGTTGGCAAAGTAGTGTCTCTGTTTTTCAATATGCTATCTAGGTTGGTCATAACCTTCCTTCCAAGGAGTAAGCGTCTTTTCATTTCATGGCTGCAGTCACCATCTGCAGTGATTTTGGAGCCCAAAAAAATAAAGTCTGACACTGTTTCCACTGTTTCCCATATATTTCCCATGAAGTGATGGGACCAGATGCCATGATCTTCGTTTATAAATAGCACATAGCACATATGTGATTTTTGTGTCTGACTTATTTTATTCAGCATGTTTTCAAAGGTTCACTAATGTTGTGGCATGTATTAGGACTTCACTCTTTTATGGCTGAATAAACAGTCCATCAAATGGATTACATGTATAAATAATTGGATCATTTATATTTTGGGCTATTATGAATAATTCTGCTGTGACCATTCATATACAGGTTTTTGTTTGAACATGTTTTCAATTCTATAGGTATATGCCTAGGTGCAGAATTTCTGAGCCACATGGCAATTCTATATTTAACATTTTGAGGAACTACTACACTGTTTTCCATAATGCCCTCACTAATTTACATTCCCACCAGCAATGTGTGAGGGTTCCAATCTCTCCACATCCTCACCAAAACCTGTTATTTTCCTTTTAAAAAAAAAAAAATCTGGCCACCTTAGTGTGAATTCATATCTCACTTTGGCAGAGAAGGCAATGGCACCCCACTCCAGTACTCTTGCCTGGGAAATCCCATGGACGTGGGAGCCTGGTAGGCTGTATGTAGTCCATGGGGTCGCTAAGAGTCAGACACGACTGAGCGACTTCCCTTTCACTTTTCACTTGCATGCATTGGAGAAAGAAATGGCAACCCACTCCAGTGTTCTTGTCTGGAGAATCCCAGGGATGGGGGAGCCTGGTGGGCTGCTGTCTATGGGGTCGCACAGAGTCGGACATGACTGAAGTGACTTAGCAGCAGCATACCTTCTTTGGAGATGCAGCTATTCAATTGTTTTCTCCATTAAAACTGGATTTATCTTTTTGTTGAGTTCTTTGTATATTGTGGATACTAGATCCTTATCAGATACATGATTTTCATTCTGCCAGTTGCCTTTTTATTATCTTGATACTGTCCTTTGATGTACAATTCTTTTTTTTAAATTTTGGTGAAGTCATATTTATGTATTTCTCTTTAGCTGCTTGTGCTTTTGGTGCCATGTTTAAGAAAATATTGACTAATAAAAACTCATGGAGATTCATACCTATATTTCTTCCCAAGAGTTTTTTTTTATATAAATTTATTTATTTTAATTGGAGGTTAATTACTTTACAATATTGTATTGGTTAGATTTTTGACCCAGTTTGAGTTCATTTTTATATGGTATATTACAGGATTCTAAATTCATTGTTTTGTATATGGATATCCAGTTTTCCCTGGAGAAGGAAACGGCAACCCACTCCAATATTCTTGCCTGGAGAATCCCGTGGACAGAGGAGCCTGGCAGGCTACAGTCCATGGGGTTGCAAGAGTCGGACATGACTTAGTGACTAAACCACCAACACCACCCAGTTTTCCCAGGACCATTTACTGAAAAGCCTATTCTTACTCCCCTGTATGGTTTGAAGGTCTTGTCAAAGATCAGTTGACTATCCATGTATGAGTTTATTTCTGACTTCTCAATTCTATTCCATTATATTTATCTTATGCCAGGACCACAGAGTTGTGATTACTATATTAATTATTGAAGTTGAGAAATGTGAATCCTCTCACTTTGTTCTTTTCTCTTATGATTGCTTTTACAGTTTTGTATCCCAAGATTTGTATGGATTTTAGGATAAACTTCTCAATTTATGTACAAAAAAGGCAATAGAAAATTTCACAGGGATTGCACTGAACCTATAGATAAATTTGAAGAGTGTTGCCATCTTCCTATCCATGAATGGTTGTTTTGTAGTTTTCAATATTTCAGTCTTGCACATACCTCATTGAAGTAATTCCTAAGTATTTTATTCTTTTAGATGCAATCATGCTGAACTTATTAACTAAAAGTTTTTTTGTGTGGTTTCATTAAGATTTTCTATATAAAAGTTCATAACAACTGCAAATAGACATAGTTTTACTTCATTTCTGATCTGGATGCCTTTTCTTTCTTTCTCTTGCCTAACTGCCCTGGCTAGAACTTCTAGTACAATGTTGAATACACATGGTACAATCAGATATTAACAGGAAGGCTTTCCGTCTTTTTCCACTATGTATGATGTTAATTGTGGATATTTCATAGATGCTTTTTATCATTTTAAGGACGTTCCCTTCTATTCCTAGTTTACTGGGTTTATTATCAAGAGATACTGGATTTTGTCAAGTGATTTTTCTGCATCTAATGAGATACTCATGTTGTGTTTTTCCTTCATTCTGTCAATATAGTGCATTATATTGATTGAACTTTATATGTTGAACCCACCTTGCACTTTTAGAATAGAGATTTAGCATAAATTTTATTTGGTCATGGTAGGTAATTCTTAAGATTTGGTTTTCTAGTATTTTGTTGAAAATTTGTGCATTCATATCCAGGAGAGAGATTGCTCTATAGTTTTCTTTTCTCATAATATCTTTGTCTGGATTTGGTATCAGAATAATATTGGCCTCATAGAATTAGTTTAAAAATGTTCCTTTTTCTGTGTTTTTGGAGAGTCTGTGAATGATTGATGTTAATTCTTTAAACATTCGGTGGAATTCAGCAGTAAAGCCATCTGGTCCTGGGCTTTGTTGTTATTATTGTTGGGAGGTTTTTTATCACTAACTCAATCTCTTTACTTGTGATCATGCTATTCAGATTTCTACTTATGTCAGTTTTGGTAGTTTGTGTGTCATAAGAAAATTTTCCACTTCATTGAGGTTATCAAATTTGTTGGCATACAATTATTCCTAGTATTGTCTTATAATCATTTTATTTCTACAAGAGCAGTAGAAATGACCCCACATTCCTTCCTGATATTAATAATGTGAGTATTGTACTTTTTCTTAGTGAATCTAGCTAAAGTTTTTTCAATTTTGTTAATCTTTTTAAAGAACCAACTTTGAGGCTTGTTGATTTTTCTATTGTTTTTATTATAAATTTCATTTAAATTTGATCTAATCTTTATTATTTTCTTTTCTCTATAGAGACAGAAAGTAGATCAGTAGTTGCTGAGTAGTGGGTGGGATTGGGGAATGACTTCAAATGAGTATGAGGGATCTTTTTAGAGTAATAAAAATATTCTAAAATTGGATTATGGTAATATATGCACAATTTTGCACACTTACTAATAATTATTGAATTGTAGACTTAAAATGGGTATATCATACATTTTATAATATGCAAAGTTGTTTTTTAAAAATTCCCAGTTCTGTCACTTAGTAGTTAGGTTATCATGGTGAAAATATTTAATTTCTATGAGCTTCAATTTCCTTGTTAGATGAGAATAATAGTTTCCACTTCAAGAAGCTTATCTTGAGAGTTAGACATCATATATATCATGTATATAGCATTAGAAATGATGTTTACAAAGTAACACAGCTCTCAATATGTCATAGATTTTCAACAAACATAAGTTACCTTTCCACTTGTTAAATGGTGGTGGTGATACTGATGAAGAAGGGAATCTGACTCTGCTGAAGCAGATCTCTTAGGCATATACAAGCCACATTCAGCCCAGAGTTAGTTGGGAGAACACTACAGTAGAACCAAAGTGGTACTTGAAAAAATGGTTGATAAAGTGTGTCCTGATAAGCACTTAGATTTTTAAAAATTACTTATATTATAAAATAATTTTGAGGTAAAACTTAGTCTTTAAAAGAAGAGCATGTTTTACTTTACTTAGCAAGTTCACAGTTTGGTTGAAGTTTCTAGTTTGGGGGAAGGAAAAATGTTTTGGCTTGGGCCTGATGCCACAGATCCTAAATTGTGGAGGACAATGAAGCCCTCAAATTTTTTATCTTGAGAGTACTTTCAAAACTTAAATTCCCCCCAAATTGCTATTTGGGGGCTAGGGCTTAGATTAAATTTTTCACTAAAACAGTCTCTACTCACTGTTCAAAGTCTACAAAGGGTAGGAGATGGTGGACTGTTGCAGGAGTCTGAGGTGGACTGAGCGGCATGGGCTTCCCTGGTGGCTCAGATGGTAAAGCGTCTGCCTGCAATGCAGGAGACCTGGGTTTAATCCCTGGGTCAGGAAGATCCCTTGGAGAAGGAAATGGCAACCCATTCCAGTACTCTTGCCTGGAAAATCCCATGGACAGAGGAGCCTGGTAGGGGTCCATGGGGTCGCAAAGAGTCACACATGACAGAGTGACTTCACTTTCTCCTCTGAGCAGTTTGAAAGCTAGACCATTACACTCAGCCTGAGGAGTGACCTTTCTTTGGAAATACCTGATACAGAAGAATGCCAAGTACCATCTCAGGTTCCTGGAAAAGTAGCCAAACTTGATGAGTCTATGTTGATGTAGTTCTAAATGGCTTCCCACTTGGGGGTTGTTCCACTCCTCACAGAACTACAGAGACATACGGTAAAGGTAAAAGAGAGGTAGAAGGCAGGTCTGCATACTAGAATGGCATTTTCTCCACAACTGCTTGGAAAATCTGACCACCATCTGAATTCCCTCTATCCTGGGGCTAAGCAATAGGGGAACAAAATAAGACATACATTCTCATAAAATCTGAAAGTTGAGAGAGAGGAGGTATAGAAAGACCTGACACTGTGTGGCAACACAGGAAGTATATTTTCAGGATGTCTTCCATTTCCACACTAAATCTCTCCTCAAGGACTTGCCTCTTTGCTTAGCTTGA
This sequence comes from Bos mutus, assembly GCF_027580195.1. Taxonomy (NCBI): domain Eukaryota; kingdom Metazoa; phylum Chordata; class Mammalia; order Artiodactyla; family Bovidae; genus Bos; species Bos mutus. The sequence goes on along the minus strand of NC_091646.1, from coordinate 8,017,490 downwards.
CAGTCAGTCATAGATGTACTACTAAACAGCTGCAACTTTGAGCACATAACTTGAACCTCTTTGGGTTTCAGTTGCTTCATATGTAAGGTGAGGGGGTGGGAAATAATAAAATTTATCTTACAGAGTCCTTACAAGGATTCAAAGAAGGAATACAGCAACGGGAGAATATCTAGTTCAGAGCCTGACACATAAAATATGCTTAAATTCCTAGTTCAAAGTCCATCTGATTGACTGTTTGATGTGTTTTCCCCTTCATGTAGCACGCATGCATTTTAAGTCTTTCACTGTCTCCAGTTAGAAGATTTGTTAATTACTAATGAATATTTCAGGAAAGATAGAGAGCAATGAAAAAGATTTTTTGTGGATGGTTGAGAAAGTAAAGGGTCTTTCCACTTTCCTTTGGCCATCAAAAGAAATACTAATCATCCCCAGGTGACGTGTCAGGACCAGAGTTCTAAGTCCTTGCAAAGATGTGACTCTATGTTACCACTATAAGGGATTAAAGACTTATGATCAACAATTCTATCTAACATGGAACAAAGTGAGAAAGGGAAGTGAAAACTGGAGCCTAGGTCAATAGTATAGGTGGGATGTGGGGGTAGAGAGAGGGACAATCATTGTAGGGAGAGGAAATCACATAAGACATGTAACAACACGAGGCTATGATATGGATGTTTCTGATTTCCAGCCCATGGTATTTGGAACAGTTTAGCTCGTCAACCGTTTATTTAAAAGATGAATCAATATGAGGTAGCTCTATTTGCTTATATATGCCCCTAAGTCTTTCAGGTCTAACAAATCTTGAAAGACTGAATGAGTTGGCAAAAAAAGAATGAGTATTTGGTAATTTGAGTGTAATTCCTAGGGCCTTCCTAGAACCATCTGTGAGGTGAGTCTTGGCAAAGGAGCAAATTAAATAATTGTGTCATTAAGCAACATGCATATTCATGCAGACGCTGTTGTTTACAGTTTTTTCTGTCATGGCTAAATAAAACACAGCACCATTTACGTGCAAATCACCACATAATGATTGTACCAGACTTCTAAATGACTGGAGGGGGTATTATTGGGTACTGGCTTTCCAGGTCCCTGGGAATTATGGTGAGCCATCCAATAAAAGTCAGTTGGTCTGCTCCGTCAGACAAAGAAACAAAGGAGAGCAAGACTGTGAGCCCAGGGAGGCAGAGCATCTACAAGTCACAAGGGCCTGGACAAAAATGAATCAGAGGCCAAGTAAGGCACAGAAAGAATCTCCTGTTGAGAAGAATGTGACACTAGTGAAGAAGACTGGTGTTACTGAGTGTCTACAATGTAGCAGGTGCTGTGCTAAGAGTTTTAACAAATTACCTCAAGGAATCTTCTTAATAACCAGTATTGCATTCTCGTGTTACAGATGAAGAAACTGAGACTCATCAAGGCTTGCGTTGGTGATACTAGCTAATAAATGAGTTCTCTCTAAATCCAAAGTCCTTCTACCACAGCATGTTATCTCCACACAAAGAGGATAAAAATATTTGGGAAAATGGCCAGGCAAACAGTACACAGTAAGTCCACAGGGAATAAGTAAAGGCTGGAGTAAAGTAAGGTGAGGCACAAGGGGAAAAATAGGAGAATCTAGGGGGGAAAGTAGCACAAACAACAAAAGAACAACCATAAATTGTCTTTATATCTTTCACCTCAGGTAAGAACCAATCCTGAGTGAGGCTGGCCTGGAACCTTGAAAAAGACAAAGAGGACAAGTAAGCCTGAGTGCTCAGCACCACTGGCTGGCCAACTGGACCCTGCATTCAAAGCTTTCTCAGTCAGAGACTCTTCCCTGATAGACCCTTCACATGGATATTAGCACAACTGGCTTCTTTAGCCTTTCAAACTAGTGAGAAGCTTGTGTAAATTTTAAACTGCAGAGAAATGCCATTGTGTGAACTCTGTGTTTGTTCCTCTGCTGGCCCACTGAACATTAATGTTTGCAGAAAAAGCTGTTTACAGCTGCTTACTCTGCTCTTCTAAGCAAAGAGCACTAGAAGACTAGTATTTGTACTAGGAAGGCACCATATTGAGACCCTAAGGAGAAGAGCCTCAGAGCTTCTCTTTTTCCAGAAATCTGGCGTGCTTTTTGAGAGCAGTTGCTGAGGGGGCAAAGAAGGGTAGCCCAAGATAACACTAAAAGATAAAACTTACCATGAAGTTTTGTGTGAACCTATTTGGTATGGGTTGGGAATTCTTGAATTATAGGAATTGGCCAGATAAAGTCTTTTCTGTTTACTAGCATGGCTGACCACACATGTAAGTGACCTGATTCTAGGAATTTGCTCACAGAAACATAGAATTCCTTCCCCAAGATTCAATCCATGCTATTGAAAAGTATTTTTGATCCCTGTTAAAATGTAAACATCTTTGGGCAGGGTAACTTTTTATCTGTTAACTGTTATCAGCTGTACTTCTCTGGACTTTTTCATCTAGAACAGGCTCAGCAAACTTTTCCTGTAAAGGATCAGATAGTAAATATTCTGGTTTTTCCATGTCTACTCAACTCTGCAGCCGTAAGAAAAAAAAAAAAAAAAAAACAGCCATAGATACTAAACAAGTGTGGCAGTATTCTGGGCTGATTCGTGTCAATATATGGCAAAAACCACCACAATAGTGTAAAGTTATTATCTTCCAATTAAAATAAAGTAATTAATTCTTTTAAAAAGTGTGGCAGTATTCCAATAAAACTTTACCATTAAAAAGAAAAGAACTGGCTAGCCAAATTCTGCCAATCTCTGATCTAGACAGAAGTTCTCTGAGCAAGAAGACTAAGATCCCTCATCAGTGGAGGCAGGAGAAATGTGAGAGATTGCTCTATAGGGCAACTAAGTGGGTTAAAGATGACATAGGCCATTATGAGTTCTTCAAATAATTAAAATCTAAAGGAAGATTCTATCTAGACAATGTGGATTGGCATACAAAAGATACAAGAATGTACATTTTCTGGGAAAAAAAATGGTCCTTGTCTTTTATCAAATTTTCAGAAACACTGATGACACCATATAGGATGGAATCCCGTAGCATAAAGGGGAACATCTTGTCCTGAAAACCTACCTTCCCCAGACCCACCCACATCTACCAGTGAAGTTTAGTGACTACTATTATGTCCACTCACATATATTTCAGCAATCATCCTAAAGAAACATATGTTTCACTACCGCCTCCTTTTGGTAGCTATTTACTTACATTAATTGCAAAAAAAAAAAAAAAGGCAAATATTCATCACTAAAAGGTTGAGTCTAGGATTCTACCTATTCTTAACCTGATCCTGGCTAATGAAAATAAAATGATGTACTTACAGTTAACAACCCAATTAATGCTCTACCAGACACTGTGCTTATCTTTCATTCTTTTATTTTGGGCATAAATCGATTCTATACACAGAGATACAATCATCAGAATCAGTCTTTTTTTTTTTTTTAATTTTATCTTATTTTTAAACTTTACATAACTGCACTAGTTTTGCCAAACATCAAAATGAATCCATCACAGGCATACACGTGCTCCCCATCTTGAACCCTCCTCCCTCCTCCCTCCCCACACCATCCCTCCGGGTCGTCCCAGTGCACCAGCCCCAAGCATCCAGTATCATGCATTGAACCTGGACTGGCATCTCGTTTCATACATGATATTTTACATGTTTCAATGCCATTCTCCCAAATCTTCCCACCCTCTCCCTCTCCCACAGATTCCATAGACTGTTCCATACATCAGCGTCACTTTTGCTGTCTCGTACACAGGGTTATTGTTATCATCTTTCTAAATTCCATATATATGCGTTAGTATACTGTATTGGTGTTTTTCCTTCTGGCTTACTTCACTCTGTATAATAGGCTCCAGTTTCATCCACCTCATTAGAACTGATTCAAAAGTATTCTTTTTTTTTTTTTTTTATGTTTTTTAGAAGCAGAATGAGCTTTGTCTACATGTAACGTAATCTTTTTTTTTTTTTTTAATTTTTTTTTTTTTTTTAATTTCAGATATACACATGCTCCCCATCCTGAACCCTCCTCCTCCCCCCTCTCCCCATACCATCCCCTGGGCCTTCCCAGCGCACCATCCCCAAGCATCCAGCATCGTGCACTGAACCTGGACTGGCATCTCGTTTCATACATGACATTTCACATGTTTCAATGCCGTTCTCCCAAATCTTCCCACCCTCTCCCACAGAGTCCATAAGACTGTTCTATACATCAGTGTCTCTTTTGCTGTCTCGTATACAGGGTTATCGTTACCATCTTTCTAAATTCCATATATATGCGTTAGTATACTGTATTTATGTTTTTCCTTCTGGCTTACTTCACTCTGTATAATAGTCTCCAGTTTCATCCACCTCATTAGAACTGATTCAAATGTATTCTTTTAATGGCTGAGTAATACTCCATTGTGTATATGTACCACAGCTTTCTTATCCATTCATCTGCTGATGGACATCTAGGTTGCTTCCATGTCCTGGCTATTATAAACAGTGCTGCGATGAACATTGGGGTACATGTGTCTCTTTCCCTTCTGGTTTCCTCAGTGTGTATGCCCAGCAGTGGGATTGCTGGATCATAAGGCAGTTCTATTTCCAGTTTTTAAGGAATCTCCACACTGTTCTCCATAGTGGCTGTACTAGTTTGCATTCCCACCAACAGTGTAAGAGGGTTCCCTTTTCTCCACACCCTCTCCAGCATTTATTATTTGTAGACTTTTGGATCGCAGCCATTCTGACTGGTGTGAAATGGTACCTCATAGTGGTTTTGATTTGCATTTCTCTGATAATGAGTGATGTTGAGCATCTTTTCAAGTGTTTGTTAGCCATCTGTATGTCTTCTTTGGAGAAATGTCTATTTAGATCTTTGGCCCATTTTTTGATTGGGTCATTTATTTTTCTGGAGTTGAGCTGTAGGAGTTGCTTGTATATTTTTGAGATTAGTTGTTTGTCAGTTGCTTCATTTGCTATTATTTTCTCCCATTCTGAAGGCTGTCTTTTCACCTTGCTAATAGTTTCCTTTGATGTGCAGAAGCTTTTAAGTTTAATTAGGTCCCATTTGTTTATTTTTGCTTTTATTTCCAATATTCTGGGAGGTGGGTCATAGAGGATCCTGCTGTGATGTATGTCAGAGAGTGTTTTGCCTATGTTCTCCTCTAGGAGTTTTATAGTTTCTGGTCTTATGTTGAGATCTTTAATCCATTTTGAGTTTATTTTTGTATATGGTGTTAGAAAGTGTTCTAGTTTCATTCTTTTACAAGTGGTTGACCAGATTTCCCAGCACCACTTGTTAAAGAGATTGTCTTTAATCCACTGTATATTCTTGCCTCCTTTGTCAAAGATAAGGTGTCCATATGTGCGTGGATTCATCTCTGGGCTTTCTATTTTGTTCCATTGATCTATATTTCTGTCTTTGTGCCAGTACCATACTGTCTTGATAACTGTGGCTTTGTAGTAGAGCCTGAAGTCAGGTAGGTTGATTCCTCCAGTTCCATTTTCTTTCTCAAGATCGCTTTGGCTATTCGAGGTTTTTTTGTATTTCCATACAAATTGTGAAATTATTTGTTCTAGCTCTGTGAAGAATACTGTTGGTAGCTTGATAGGGATTGCATTGAATGTATAAATTGCTTTGGGTAGTATACTCATTTTCACTATATTGATTCTTCCAATCCATGAACATGGTATATTTCTCCATCTATTAGTGTCCTCTTTGATTTCTTTCACCAGTGTTTTATAGTTTTCTATATATAGGTCTTTAGTTTCTTTTTAATGGCTGAGTAATACTCCATTGCGTATATGTACCACAGCTTTCTTATCCATTCATCTGCTGATGGACATCTAGGTTGCTTCCATGTCCTGGCTATTATAAACAGTGCTGCAATGACCTAATTAACCTTAAAAGCTTCTGCACATCAAAGGAAACTATCAGCAAGGTGAAAAGACAGCCTTCAGAATGGGAGAAAATAATAGCAAATGAAGCAACTGACAAACAACTAATCTCAAAAATATACAAGCAACTCCTCCAGCTCAATTCCAGAAAAATAAATGACCCAATCAATAAATGGGCCAAAGAACTAAATAGACATTTCTCCAAAAAAGACATACAGATGGCTAACAAACACATGAAAAGATGCTCAACATCACTCATTATCAGAGAAATGCAAATCAAGACCACTATGAGGTACCATTTCACACCAGTCAGAATGGCTGCGATCCAAAAGCCTACAAATAATAAATGTTGGAGAGGGTGTGGAGGAAAGGGAACCCTCTTACACTGTTGGTGGGAATGCAAACTAGTACAGCCACTATGGAAAACAGTGTGGAGATTCCTTAAAAAACTGGAAACAGAATCAGTCTTATTCAAAGTGAACAGAAGTAATGGAGTGCACTGGTAGGTTGAGGCTATGATTTGGGGGCATAAAAAGGCAATCTTTGGGTTCTGGTGTTAGATCACGCAAAGAGCTTGGAAATTGTCACTCCTGTCCTTGAAACAATAAAAAGCTGGACCAAAAAAAAAAGTCATTAACCTTTCTTGGACCCATGATCTAGACACACAGTAAAATTCAGAGTGACATAGTCCTTGAGTTTACCTACCTGGAACAAAAACCACTGAAATCCACAAGCTTACAGGGAGATTTAAATGATCATTTTGACAAATTTCTGAAGGCTAAATGCAAACTACCTTGAAAATGAGAAACTCCTGGGGGCTGCAGTCTTAGGAAAGCTCCTCACGTGTATATGGGATTTCACTCCAGGAAGTCACCAGGTTCTCACAGTGAGGACAGGAAAACGATCTCCTTGTGGCCATGGCTGATAATTACTAATAAATCATTAATATAATTTTAAATGTTTAAAAAAAGAAGTATAAGTGATATGGTAAGAAAGGAGATGAAATGAAACCACATAAAATAATTAAAACCAGGAAAAGCAGAAAAAGAGATTAAAAAAGAAATAGCAAACATGAACTTACTAGAAAACAGTTGCAAAGATCATAGCTATAATCTAACTACACAAATCCTTAATTTAATTTTGAATGCTTTAAATATACCAGCTAACAATATGGTATGGAGTGGAAGGAAGCTCTGTAAATACTCTTGTAACTTTTCTGTATACCTAAAACTATTCTAAAATTAAAAGTTTATTATTAAATATTAATTTAAAAATGCAAACTTCATTCCCAAATATATCTTCCTGGCCCACTACCATAGAATTTGAAGTGCCACCATAAAGACCCATCACCTCTAATTCTTATTTTGTAAACGCATCAGGGTATCATATTAAGCCTTATGATTATCTTGATTAACACTCGAGACTGGTGTTTTTCTCTCACCACTTTTTTAACTCACTAAGGAGAGGACTGAAAGAACTAGGCTTTTCACTGAGAAGGGACAGTTACAATGGACCTGGCATGGCCAGGAAGGCAGAGAGGAGTTGGGTGCCCCAGCAGGGGTTACCAATCCTGAGGGCCCAGGACCTGTGTTTGTGAAACCTATGGAATCAACAAGGTAAGCAGGCATATTGAAGCAGTTCAAACCTGCATGTGAAGAGGAGGACCTTCTGGCTCCTGCTGACTTTTATCTCAAGGGCCTTAGCTTGGTATAACAGTACTTCTTCTAGCGGCACTCTCTCAAAGCAGTTCACGACACCTCAAATTAAAAGCCGACCCTCCCTGGTGATTCATTACTTTAGAACTCCACACAATTGTTGAGGGAATTTCAGGAGCACTTGAATGCCTATTTTGTCACAAGTTACAGGAAGGCTGAGAAGAAATGGTTAAAGGAGTGGCTAATTATGTGGTTTTGGAAAAGACTCTTGAGAGTCCCTTGGACTGCAAGGAGATCCAACCAGTCCATCCTAAAGGAGATCAGTCCTGGGTGTTCATTGGAAGGACTGATGCTGAGGCTGAAACTCCAGTACTTTGGCCACCTCATGCGAAGAGTTGACTCATTTGAAAAGACCCTGATGCTAGGAAAGACTGAGGGCAGGAGGAGAAGGGGACGACAGAGGATGAGATGGTTGGGTGGCATCACTGACTCGATGGATGTGAGTCTGAGTGAACTCTGGGAGTTGGTGATGGACAGGGAGGCCTGGTGTGCTGCGATTCATGGGGTCGCAAAGAGTCGGACACGACTGAGCGACTGAACTGAACTGAATTATGGAGAGGAATACAAACTCAGTGGTTTTGCCTCCCAGACATGTTTCAACTGGTGGCTGGGTTCAGCTCAGCAGAGGTGAAATCTCACCTAGCCAAATCAACATGCCTGTGAAAATATCCAGGGGATGAGCGTGAGAAAATCAAATTTTTATCAAGCAAACACTATTTGCTCCTTGGATTTGCTATCACTTAAGGAATGTTTTAAATTCATCTCTCCTAGATCTTCAATGTGCTATGATCCACTAACATAAGCTCTCTGCCTCCTTCTCTAGTTTATCTGCAACAAGTTATATGTAATTCTGTAAATAAATAATTAAAAACAGTAGGAAAGCCTCTTATTTAATGGCTTGCCACCATGAGTCCTTCTCCTTAAACCAAGAATTCTTCTGCCTATGTCAATTATCCCTCCTTTATGCATCTGCAGGCCTTGGTTTTCTGAAGCAGAGCATGTCTGTTGTTCCACGGGTTTTTCACAGAGGAATGGTTTACAGGCAGAGCTGGACAAAGAGAAACAGCTTGCTCCAACAGTTTCCAGATCTAGATCATCATCAGAATCACATGGAAAGCTAGTTAATATACAGATTTCCAGGTCATGCCAATCACCTGGAGGTAAGGCATAAGGATGAGTATGCTAAAAGCATTTTAATTCTAGCTATAATTTAATAAAGACACCCTCCCACCCCCATCCAGTGATTCCAATGATTAAAAAGATTTGAAAACACATGTTTACTTTGCAACCCCATGGACTGTAGCCCTCCAGGCTTCTCTGTCCATGGGATTTCCGAGGCAAGAATCCTGGATTGGGTTGACATTTCCTCCTCCAAGGGATCTTCCTGATCCATGGATCAAACCCAAGTCTCCTGCATTGGCAGTCAGATTCTTTACCAATGAGACACCAGGTAAGACCCATTTTGAAAGCACTGGTCTAATCCAAATTCCAACTAAAGGCTAACATTCAGGACAACAGAGCCACATTGAGCAACTACATTTGATTGGAATACTTCTGAGGAGCGCAGTACCATGTGACAGAGGAGATCTAAGTAAAAACTGGTTCATTAAATCCTATTCATTTATGTTTATAGTCTGCTATCAGTATAAGGAATGTATTTACTTCTGTTCAAGCAAATCAACCTTCCTAGTTCTTAATTCAGTCTTACCTCATCCACTAGAAACCATTCGAGAAACATCCCATTTCTTCACCTTGATCTACCATACAGCATGGGGTCAGTACCAGAATTTAAACACCGATTCATAATTTACCAACTATAAACAGCAACATTCACAGGGAAGCTTCCAGAATTTTCTAGAGTACATGACTCTCTAAATTTGGTTGGGCAAATACCCAAGAGGCCAAATCACCAGGCAAAGTATTCTGGTGGTTGAGCTATAGCAATCCTTTCATTCTCAACCAGAGGAGCTCAGCAGATTCTTCTACCCTATACAATTGTCTCCAAATGTAACTTCCAAGTATAGACCTTAGAACATCATTTTCTAATATATACTATACTGAACACTGCACTTGGAAATCAGAAGACTTCCAGTTAGTTGATCTTAGATAAATCATTTTTTTCTCTCTGAACCTTAGTTTTCATATCTATAAAATAATGGAACTAAACTGAACAAGCTTTTGGAATTATAACTCTAATTTTTCACTGAACTGAGTAGGACCATTTGTAGTATGAGTTCTGGACTTCTCAGGGCTCTAATTATATGTGAGGAATCTGAGAAGGAACTCCAAGAGTTACTTGCTTAGTATTAAATTCAGCCCCAAAGAACTACAGCTTTCATCCCAGCCAGTGCTGGGCCAGTGAGCTACCCAATCACAAGTCAAGGGAACCAGAGAAAACAGTCTGTTACAATGCTGCTCTTAGTCTGAGAGGACCAGTCAGGAAACCCTTGACTTTCAGGATAACTGAGTTCCATGAATGCCAAAGAAAATGGTATAAAGGTTGTTATCCCAATTCTAAATCTCCAAAGTAAGATAAAATCCTGAGTCTTTCCATCTGGACAAGGTTTGTTCAACCTTAGCACCTGGTGGTTGCAATGAAGACAGAGACGCATGCCTTTTGTATAGCCCCTTACAGGGTGGTGCTACTGGCAAAGAGCCCGCCTGCCAGTTCAGCAGTCATAAAGAGACACAGGTTCAGTCCTTGGGTCAGGAAGATCCTCTGGAGTAGGAAATGGCAACCTTCTCCAGTATTCTTGCCTGGAAAATCCCATGGACAGAGGAGGCTGGCAGGCTACAGTCTATGAGGTTGCAAAGAGTCAGACATGACCAAAGCGACTTAGCATTAAACTCCAAAGACCAAATTAACATGGTCAGTGGTTAGCAGGCATATTCTAGCTCTTTGGAAAGACATCTTTTTCTCTCCTTCATATTTGGGTCCTTATTCTCCTTGGTCTCAATCGTATGATTGCTTTGCTATCTGGATCTTTGCTGCCAGTTTCCCATCTGCCTTCTGACTGGGATCATCATTTCTGTTGAAAAAAATCCTCTTTCTGGCCAAACCACAGGCACGAATTTGTTTGGTTTCAGGTTGTAATTTTTTCCTTTTTCTTTCTTTCTTTCTTTCTTTCTTTCTTCCTTTTTTCTCTGGTGTGGGTTGGCAGGAGGAAGCGAAGGTATTATTTTGGTCCCCAAAGCATAGCTCAAGTTTCACACTATAAAGCTAACCAGTCTCATAAAACATCATGACAACATCCTCGCCTCTTCTACTGAAAGCCCATAAATAACAGAGGAGGCCATGGGAAGCCCATTTCCCCTCAAAGCATACAAGTATCCTTTTATAATAGTGTTTTTAGAGGTTAGGACCCATACCCAAATATATCACACCTCTGAATGACGTGGTTAGGTTGGAGAGCCATGCTTTGATGGGTGGTGACAGAAACTACTTTCATAGCACACTGTCCTTTATTTGAAAAAAGGAATTTCCCATCACCAAATGAGGCTACATTTCCAGGAAGCCATAAAGTTGCTGACTACCCACAATGTCAGCACAAACTCACCATATCTGTATTACCAAAATGGATGGACTATTTTTCTCACTGTGTGAGTCACCATTGCCATAATTATAAAAGTCTGCAAAAAAAAAACACAAAACACTCTGGTATTTAAGGTTCTACTGGTTGTAATGTACATGTAAAAATCTAATGGAATAGGGGAGGGGGAGAGGGAGAGAAAAGGACAGAATGACTCTGAAAATAAACTTTTCTCAGGTACAGATCTTCTAATACACTAGATCCCTTCTGCATTCTAAGGACCCAGAGTACAGGTCATAATCTGAAATAGGAAATGGATACCCTGTGGAAGATGCCTCAGTTCTCAGACTAATAGGGTAAGATGTGAATTAACCAACACAACCACTTATCCAACTCCTTGTACACAGAGCCCTCCAATCTTCTCTCCTGGGATCATTTAGTCCCATGCTTCGGTTGCAATGCTTTTCCAACCTCTGGAGTCAATTGGTACTCTAGTCAGAGAGAATATAAGAAACTCATAATTGGTATGAGATCCTGGCTGCAGATACTCCTCCAAAATAAAACCATTTTTGTTTGTTTATTCTTTACAATCATCAAGTTCTGTCTTATTTTTTGCTCCAATAACTGCCCCCCTTTTTACATGAATGTGTGCTTAATGTATTGGGGTTGGCCAAAACCAGCCTCTGGGAATCGGTGAAGCTCTGGGAGTTGGTGATGGACAGGGAAGCCTGGGGTGCTGCCGTCCATGGGGTCACAAAGAGTCAGACATGACTGAGTGACTGAACTGAAAACCAACCTGGAAAAACCTGAATGAACTTTTTGGCCTACCCAATGTTTGAGGAACAGCAAGCTGGTTGTTGTGGCCAAAATGGTGTGAACTAAGGGAGAACAGCAAAAGGATGAGATAAGGAACTAGAGGCCCAATTACAGTCCATTGTGAGGACTTTGGATTTTGCTAAAATGAGATGGGAAGTCATCAGCTTTTGAGCTGAGAATTGATAGGAGGAGACGTATTTTAACACCATGATTCTGGATATAATATGGAAAGTAGATTGAGTAGGGCATGGGGGAGAGCCAGGAGGCCAGTAAGAAGATTATTGGTCTAGTCCAGGTGAGAGGGAACGGTGGCTCAGACCAAGGAGATAGCTTCAGGAAGGTTGTCAGAGGTCATCATCTCTGATGGTTCAGTTCAGTCGCTCAGTCATGTCCGACTCTTCACGACCCCATGAATCACAGCACACCAGGCCTCTCTGTCCATCACCAACTCCCGGAGTTCACTCAGACTCACATCCATTGAGTCAGTGATGCCATCCAGCCATCTCATCCTCTGTCGTCCCCTTCTCCTCCTGCCCCCAATCCCTCCCAGCATCAGAGTCTTTTCCAATGAGTCAACTCTTTGCATGAGGTGGCCAAAGTACTGGAGTTTCAGCTTCAGCATCATTCCTTCCAAAGAAATCCCAGGGCTGATCTCCTTCAGAATGGACTGGCTGGATCTCCTTGTAGTCCAAGGGACTCTCTGGAGTCTTCTCCAACACCACATTTCAAAAGCATCAATTCTTCAGTGCTCAGCCTTCTTCACAGGCCAACTCTCACATCCATACATGACCACAGGAAAAACCATAGCCTTGACTAGACGAACCTTTGTTGGCAAAGTAATGTCTCTGCTTTTCAATATGCTATTTAGGTTGGTCATAACTTTCCTTCCAAGGAGTAAGCGTCTTTTAATTTCATGGCTGCAGTCACCATCTGCAGTGATTTTGGAGCCCAAAAAAATAAAGTCTGACATTGTTTCCACTGTTTCCCCATCTATTTCCCATGAAGTGATGGGGCTGGATGCCATGATCTTTGTTTTCTGAATGTTGAGCTTTAAGCCAGCTTTTTCACTCTCCACTTTCACTTTCATCAAGAGGCGTTTTAGTTCTTCTTCACTCTCTGCCATAAGGGTGGTGTCATCTGCATATCTGAGGTTATTGATATTTCTCTCGGCAATCTTGATTCCAGCTTATGTTTCTTCCAGTCTAGTGTTTCTCATGATGTACTCTGCATATAAGTTAAATAAGCAGGGTGACAATATACAGCCTTGACGTACTCCTTTTCCTATTTGGAACCAGGTTAGCACACCAGAATCCCTGAGCCTGCCTTTGCCGATGTTACTGCTGCATAGATTTGGAGACGCCATCCTCCATTGCTGCTCTCTCCCAGCCCAGCCAAGTAGCTGGATCATTAGCTGAGGCTGGATTAGCTGAGGCCAATGTGACTCAGGCCAGTTCTAGACACTTCAGGATTGGCACCTGTTCTGTGCCTGAAGATTGATAGTGTCTGTATATGCTTTTTCAGCCAGGAATTTACAAGTGAACTTGCCCTCATAACCAAAGACACTACCCCATGAGACATTAGATTGGCCCACAGAAACTCAAGACTCTACCCTCACTCCCAGCAGCACAGCTGAGTGTCCTTGCCTTCAACAGCTCTGTGTAAAGAAGCTGTACTGCTATAATACTGTTTTGAGTGCTGGTTATGCCACAAAGCATTGTGCAGATTTCTCAACATGGATTATTTCATTGAAACCTTTCAACAAGCCTATGAGACAGCTTCTCTCATTACTCACTTGTGATGCTTAGTTTTATGTGTTAACCTGACTAGGTTATAGTACCCAGCTAGTCACTCAGATGCTAATCTAGGTGTTACTGTAAAGGTGTTTTCTAGATGTGGTTAACATAAACAGTTTAAGGAGGCCTGTGCATCATCCAACCAGTTGGAAGGCCTTAAAAGCAAAACTGAGCTTTTCCAGAGAAGAAAAAATTCTGCCTCAAAACTGCAGCATCAACTCCTGCCTGAATTTCTAGCCTGCCAGCCTGTTCTACAGATTTCCGGCGTGCCAGCCCCCACAATCAAGTGAACCGATTCCTTGAAATATATATATCCTACCGGTTCTGTTTCTCTGGAGAACACTGACTGATAGACCATTTTGACAGATGAATAATGAGATTCAAAGTAGTTAAGTTGCTCAAGGTCACAACAGCTACTAAGTGCAAAGGAGCAGATGCAAGGAAACTGACTCCAAACCCCACATCCCATCTCCTGCTTCCTCTAAAATATCTACCTCCATTTTTTTTTAATTGAGGCTAAGAAATCTCATAGGAGTACTTCAAAGGTCTGTGTACTTATTATAATATTAATAGCTTATTATTATTAGATACTTGTTACACTTATTATTATTGCTATCATTTACCAAGTCATTGCTTAATGTCAAGCATTGTGATGAGCATTTTCTATGCATTGTTTATCTTATGAAATCCTGATAACAACTATACAAGGTAGTAAATATTATCATCATTTTATAGATGGTAAATGTGAAGATCAGAGATGTTATGTAATTTGTCCAAAGTCACACAGCTAGTAAAAGGCAGCATTGAGATTCAATATCATTGCTCTGGCCTGACTTCTGAACTAGTGTGAGTAGAACCAGTGATTGCCCAGCCCTAGATTCTTAGGAGCCATCGTTAACCCACTGAATCAGTTTATTACTTTTATAGGGCCATGTCTCTGCTTGTTTAGGGTCCTTGGTTCCTGACCCAATTCCAGAATCAATTAAACTTCTAGAACAGTCTCTAGAGGTACTGGATCTATCATTTATACTCTGCATTACTGGATTCTATCCTAGGTAGGCACGATTTATGAGGTCAATAGATCTTATAAAGAGGCATTAAGGAATAGATAGGCCAAGTTTTCTGACTCATGGAATAAGCTTTGAAGTCAGAATACTTAGGTTCAGATCTCTGACCATGAGTATGGTGATTTAGTTGCTAAGTTGTGCCTGACTCTTGCAACCCCATGGACTGTAGCCTGCCAGGCTCCTCTGTCCATGGAATTTTCCAGGCAAGAATACTGGAGTGGGTTGCCATTTGCTTCTCCAGGGGATCTTCCTGACCCAGGAATCAAACCCAGGTATCCTGCACTGCAGGCAGATTCTTTACCAACTGAGCTATGAGGGAAGTGACCTTGAGTATATCAGCTAACTTTTCTGAACCTTAGTTCATTCATTTGTAAAATGAAAATAATTGTTATGGGGTTGTTTTGAGAATTAAAAAGGTAATGTGAGGAAAACATTAGGCTGGAGTATAGGCTTACCAAAAGTGAGGTATATACAATTATAGAACCATCAGCCCTGGCTGTTGGGGCCGGAAGCTGAGCTGAGCACCTAAGCAGGCACCCTGGGATTTCTGACTGGGCTCCAAACTGGAACAAACTGCTCAAGAACAAACACAGCCAGGTCTTTATAATTCACTGGGTAGACCTTATGCTCAGTAAGCAGTATCTTAAAACCAAATAGGCTCAAATCAGATTTAGAGAAAAGAAAAATGATGTGTTCTAACCAACATTCTTATACCTTTAGCACTGTGTGTAAGAGATACCATTTCACCTTTAGTTCCATTCAGCTCTCATTTTGTGAGCTCCTACTCTGTGTCAGAGCCTGTGCTAGGTATTGGGGTATAGGAAGAATGAGGTATCATCTTGTTCTCAATCAGTTCTGAGTCTAATGGGTTCATGGGAGTGGAAGAGTGAAAACAGACAAGAGTATTTTACATAGCCAATGTTTATGTGACACTTACTTTATGCCAGGTTCTCTTTTAAAGACTTGTATCAACATAGTGAAGTAGCTATAATTATTATTCCTATTTAACAGATGAGGCAACTGAGACATAGCAACATAGAGTAACTCATCCAAGGTTACTTTGCTAATAAATGACAGAGTCAGGATTGGGATAGACCTCACTATACTACTGTACTCAAACAAGATTTCCTTGTTACTTGTCAGGATACCTCCTGGAGATGACTGGAAGAGCCTTGCAAGGCTCCAGAGACTCTAGAGGACTGGTGAATGTTAATATCCTCTAAAAAGTGGCAAATTCCTTAATAGCAAAGCAGAGAATAACCAGAACATCAAACAATGAATTTTACTGCCTGCAATGTGGAAGACCTGGGTTCGATCCCTGGGTTGGGAAGATCCCCTGGAGAAGGAAATGGCAACCCACTCCAGCACTCTTGCCTGGAAAATCCCATGAACAGAGGAGCCTGATAGGCTACAGTCCATGGGGTCGCAAAGAGTCGGACATGACTGAGCGACTTCACTCACTCACACATAGAACAGCAAAAATATGAGAGGTTCTCTTTATTAGTTATATTTTACTATATTAATAATTACCCCAAAACTCAGGAGCTTAAAATAATAAACACTTATTATCTCTCAGTTTCTGTAGGTCAGGAGTTTGTACCTAGCTTAGCTAGGTGCCTCTGGTTCGAGGTATTTTATGAGGTCACAATCAAACTGTCAGCCAGGGTTGCAACCTCATCTGAAGGCTCAAATGAGGGAGGATCTACTTCAGAGCTCACTCATATGGTTGCTGCCAGGACTCAGTTCCTCACAGTCTCAAGGGCTCAAGTCACAGGGCTCGAGGGTTCAGGTCAGAGAGCTTAAGTCTCCACTGGATGTCTACCTCAGTTCCATCCTGGGCCTCTCCTATAGGTCAACTCACGACATGGCAGTGGTCTTCCTTCAGGGTGAGTAAACAGAGAGAGAGGGAGAGAGGAAGCTCCCAAGACAGAATTACCATTTTTTTTATAATCCAGTCTAGGAAGTGACATCCCTTTACCTCTGTCATGTCCTGTTTGTTAGAAGACAGTAAATAATTTCAGCTTATACTAAGAGGGAGAAGATTACACAGGAAGTGAGTACCAAGAGCTGGGGAATGGGGAGGGGGCATCTTAGAAGCTATCTAGCACAGTCTTTAGTATCATCCAAAGGCAGGAAACTTGGCATCAGCTCTCCCAATAGTTCATTCGTCTGGCTTGTTGCCTTCGAGTACTAGAGTATCCTGCACCATTTCAGAAGAAATCCTTGTACTGAAAATCAGACACCAAATCTAATCATACAGCCTATATTAAGATTTTACTTGCACTTCTATGGTTTTCATTAGTTTCGTTTGTACCCTTACTTCTAGCCTTTGCCAGATAGGGGTTTTTTAAGTGCTATAAAACTAGACTGTTCCATCCTTGACTTGTCACCATGTCTGTTTCATTCTTCAAAAGACACCTCTTGACTCAGCTCCAGGGAAACTTCCCTAATGAATCTTGCCTGGAATAAGGGGATTTTCTTGCCTGAGACCCAAGTCAGTTCCTTTAAGACATGAATATAGGCTAATAGCAGCAGGTTATGTGTGGAATTTGGAATAGACAGGTTGATGACAATTTTTCCCTGCCTCACACAGAAGCAGGTATACCCACAAGCTTTTAAACATTTATTATATGTAATTAACACTTATGGAAACTAGGTTACACTCACTGGCAAAAAGAACAAAGTGGTATGGGTTCTCCCCTAAGACAAGTGCTTACTTCAGTGCTTCTTGCTTATTATTTCCAACAGTTCCAATTTTCTGGACTCTGGGCCTACATGGATCTCTTTTACACTTTCTGTCCTAGCCAGCCTAACAAGTATTAACCTCTGAGCTGTCTGATACTGCTGCCTTTGGTTAACTAAGTTTGCCTATCAGCACAGTCAACCTGATATTTCTTAAGAGAGTTTGTTCCTCCAAGCTGAAACTTTTTGCTGGTTCCGCTTAATCTAACAAAACCAGGAGTTCTGGTCCCTCCTACCCACCCTTTATCCTGCTGCCACCTATTCCATACTATAAAAACTATCCTCCTTCATCCTGAGCAAATTCTGTGCCATTATAAGGAAATTTGTGCCTTTAGGCACATACTTCTTGTTGAAACCTCACCCAAGCCTGTTCTAATCTAGGCTTTATATCAAACTTGAAAATATTGCTTTCAAATCCCTATGTGGTGTGCCTAGTCACCAGTCATGACCAACTCTTTGTGACCCCATGGACTGTAGCCCGCCAGGCTCATCTGTCCATGGGGATTTTTCAGGCAGGAACACTAGTGTGGGTTGCCATGCCCTACTCCAGGGGATCTTCCAGACCCAGGGATTGTACTCACGTCTCCCGCATTGCAGGCAGATTCTTTGCCATCTGAGCCACCAGAGAAGCCCTCAAGTCCCTATATCTACCATCAAATGTACCTGTTTCCTGGCCAGTGCCCTCAGAACACTCTACCTGATAAAACATGCTGAGTTGTTGATTATTGGGAATACCTTGATGAATTGCCCTATATAGAAGGATTCCCACTTTAGTTACTGAAGGAAAAAAAAAATGCCAGAGCACAAAGTAAATAGTTATAGTAGAATTTCTGACTCTCTTGCAGAACAGTGAAATTATTATTTTGGATATAATGAAATATATAATGAAATATACAAAAGGCAGGGGAACCAGAAATCAAATTCCCAACATCCACTGGATCATGGAAAAAGCAAGGGAATTCCAGAAAAAACATCTACTTCCGCTTCATTGACTACAAGAAAGCCTTTGACAGTGTGGATCACAACAAACCGTGGAATATTCTTAAAGAGATGGGAATACCAGACCACCTACCTGTCTCCTGAGAAATCTGTATGCAGGTCAAGAAGCAGCAGTTAGAACCAAACATGGAACAACAGATTGGTTCCAAATTGGGAAAGGACTACATCAAAGCTGTACATTGTCATCATGTTTATTTAACTTATATGCAGAGTACATCATGCAAAATGCCAGACTGGATGAAACACAAGCTGGAATCAAGATTGTCAGGAGAAACATCAATAACCTCAGATATGCAGATGACACCACCCTTATGGCAGAAAGTGAAGAAGAATGAAAGAGCTTCTTGATGAAGGTGAAGAGGAAAGTGAGAAATGTGGCTTAAAACTCAACATTCAAAACACTAAGATCATGGCATCTGGTCCCATCACTTCATGGCAAATACATGGGGGAAAAGTGGAAGCAAAGACAGAATTTATTTTCTTGGTCTCCAGAATCACTGCAGATGGTGACTGTAGCCATGAAATTAAAAGACACTTACTCCTTGGAAGAAAAGCTATAACAAACCCAGATAGCATATTATAGAGCAGAGACATCACTTTGCCAACAAAGGTCCATATAGTCAAAGCTATGGCTTTCCCAGTAGTCATGTATGGATGTGAGAATTGGACCACAAAGAAGGCTGCATGCCAGAGAATTGATGCTTTCAAACTCTGGTGCTGCAGAAGACTCTTGAGATCCCTTGGACAGCCAAGAGATTAAACCAGTCAATTCTAAAGAAAATCAACCCTGAATATTCATTAGAAGGACTGATGCTGAAGCTCCAATACTTTGGCCACCTGATGTGAAGAGCTGACTCACTGGAAAAGACCCTGTTGCTACAAAAGATTGAGGGCAGGAGGAGAAGAGGGTGACAGAGAGAGATGGTTGGATGGCATCACTGACTCAATGGACATGAGTTTGAGCAAACTCCAGGAGATAGTGAAGGACAGGGAATTCTGGCATGTTGCAGTTCATGGGCTTGCAAAGAGTCGGACACAACAAGTGAACAACAACAATAATGAAATAATAGCATCCTTCAAGTTATACTATCAGTGCCCTCCTGCTCTACTTTATGGAAAGCGCAAGTCCTTCTAGAATGTTTATAAGCTAGAAAGAAATTCCTTAAAAAGACATCTATCTCAACACTAATGTGATGAAGCTGTTTTTAACCTACATACCTCTAAATATTTGGACATATTCTTAGGAAATCAGGAGTTTCTCTGAAGTCCTAATTTGTTTGAAAAATAAATGGACAATAGTATACTGCATGGAAATGTGTACAACGTTACCAATTTTCCAGGCCAACATCTTCTGACTGCTTCCCCTTTTAAACCTTTGAAAGTATAATTACTACCAGCTATCTAGTTCCTATTGAACATAAGATTATCCAAAAGAAACATCTCCATTGTAGAGAAAAATCAAGCACCACTTTTATATAGCATTGTTTCCAAGGTACAGTGTATTCCAAGTTATGAAAATTTTCTTGATAAATGAACTTGTGAGAGTTAACTCATTTGCAAGTTAGGAGCTGCTTATGTTATATATGTGGCATTTTCCTCAGTTTTTAAACACTATGCTAGAGAAGATCCTGTGGTTCTTGGCTAATCAGAAGAAATCAAAATGTTTTCTATGGTGATATTTTCTTCATCTCACCAACACATAGTGAGAGACAGAGACCATCAGCTCCCACACTGGATACAAGGATACTTGGGGCATTACAAAAATACCTTGGTAAGTTAAGGCATATTGAACTGTCTCCATTTCTTTTGCCTCCCACACGTACATGTGCACAGTTTCCAAGAGGATCCATAAATAAACAAAATCTACCTGAAAACTTAAAACAAATGGCATTATTAATATCATTCTCTAATAAAAGGGAAGAAACAAACCAAAGTCCTGATCAAAAAAGTGTAGTCAGAAATCACTCATAGGAGGGGTCTTAATGGCAAACTGATCCCCATTTCCTTTCCTTTATGTCTGGAAGACAGAGACTGAGCTCCTTATATGACTTACATGGCCCTTCACAGTCAGGCCCCAGTGTAGCTTCTGGGATTTTCTCTGTTTCTTGCTACACATAAACTTTCCATACCAGTCAAGTGTCCCTTCATAGTCCCTGAATATCAGTTCCTATGTACTTTTGCTTGCATCATCTCCCCCGCCTGCCTGGCTGAAACAACTTGTCTTTAATGACAGGAGGAAGTCAGGTATATTGAAAGGAGAGTGAGTTCTGGAGTGTGACAGGCCAAAGGTTCAGATCCTGGCTGTGCCATTTAACAGTCATGTGCCTTTAGGTGAAGTATCTTAATTTCTCTAAATCTCTGTTCCCTAACCTGAAAAGTGAGGATGATAATGTTGCCTACCTTGTAGGAATATCATGTGGATTAAATAAGATAATGCATGAAAGGCACCTAGCCCACAGTAGGGCTCCAATAAATAGGATATGTCGTCATCATGATTATCCTTTTTCATTTTTTAAGTCAAAGTTCAACCACCAGCCAAGCTCAAAGGGTTATCCCCTTTCTCTGAGCTCCATGATCTTACTGCATCTGTATCACCTATCTAGTATTTTAATAGTATTTGTTTTATCGTGGGTGCAAATATCTTATCTAGCCAAGTACACTGAAAGCTCTTTTAGGGCTAGGATTGTGTCAGCCTTCTCTCTGTTCTCCCAGATAATCTTTTATACAGAGGAAAAGTACCACCAAAAACAGACTTCCCTGTAGCTCATACGGTAAAGAATCTGCCTGCAATATAGGAGACCCAGGTTCAATACCTGGGTCGAGAAGATCCCCTGGAGAAGGGAATGGCAACCAACTCCAGTATTTTTGCCTGGAGAATCCCATGGACACAGGAGCCTGGTAGGCTACAGTCCGTGGGGTTGCAATGAGTCAGACACAACTGAGCGACTAACACTACTACTAAAATACCCCAGATATTTGTTGCTTGTCTTATAGATGCAGAGTCAGTAAGCATAATTGGAAGAATGATGGCCTAGGGTTTGAAAGATAATAAAATCAAATAATAATGCCACTTGCAGCTAACATTTCTCTGAACACATAGTTACTAAAAATAATATACAGTAAGTATTTTCTATATGGTAAACACTCTTCCAGGCACTTGACAAACATGTCTTTTCAGTCTTACAACAACACTGTGATACAGGTATTATTAGCTCCATTTTACAGATGAGGAAACTGAGTCTCTCAGAAGTTAAGGAACTTTGGAGGAATAACATAGCTTGTAAATGGAGGAGGCGGAATCTAGATTATTTGACTCTGGATTTCATATTGCCTTACTAAAGGGCAGATGCTATTCTAAGCACTTTATGAATTATCAAAGGTAACCAGATGGTACCTTGTTAATGTGAAAAAATATATCTAATAGGAAGATTTTTAGCATTCATGGTTGAAAACATGGAGTTCTGGTACCCCAGACCATTCCCACAGTCGTCCACTGCTGTAACTCTTGATCATTCTTGGATTGAGGAGACAGTCTATGTGAGAAAAGAGGGGGGGGTGATCAAGAAGCAGCAGACAGATGGGCAGATGGCTGGAGGAGTGGATGGCCATGTGGGAGAGTACCAGAGCTGGTGCCTGCTGTGTCCCAGGGAGGCTCAGTGTCCATCAAGGAAAGAAAACGACTGGGAAACGCTTCACAGTACAACACATCACACGGAATAAGAGTCTATTCATCCACTTGGAGCAAGAAAAAAGTAACAGTGCCCACTTCCTGTGTGGGTGTTCTTGGCCTTTTCCAGCAAGGTGTGCGTTTAAAAAAAGATTAGTACAATAGGGCACGAACAGTCCTATTGAAAACAGCCGCCTGCATAGACTTGGCAGATTTATACTGTGGAACAGTTCCGTCTGACATTTAAAATGTGGCAAAACTACTTAAATTCAATTTAAAAATAAGTTTTCTATAGCCCCTCATTTTCTTCTTATAAACATGAGTTCAATGAAGATGGCATCATGAGCTTTACAGGATGCCCCTCAGAATGAATGCTTGTCAGAGACAAGAATACACGGCACTAAGGAATGACAAGCTGATTAGGCAGCAATGATTCCCAGGCTCATGCCTGAGAAGAAGACTCTGGAGAAAGAACTCTGGTGGGTGGAATTTGGACTGTGGTTTGGACTGGGATGCAGCTGCAAACCACTGCAGCCAAGTTCACAAAAGGAACATGCACAAATGTCTTAAGCAACGAATGGTAAAGAGGAAAGGGAACAGGGGAAGACTTTCTCTGTAATGTCATGCAGGGACCAATGACTTGGACCTGCATCCTGATTTCCTTGCAGTAGTTGAATTTGGTTAGAAAAAGGGCACTGTGAAATTCCGGTGGAATAGGTCATATAGCAGAGCTACTAGATTGTTTTTGTTCCACAGTGTAAAGATGAAGTGCTTCTTGAGGAACTCAATAGAAATAGATTCAGTAAATCTGAGAAGCCTAGAAATCTGCAATGGGACAAATGCCTTATTCTGACACAGATATTGTGAGTACCCCACTATGAGAAAAACTTTCTTGTGATGGTGACCTTCCCTCATCATCTTGTTCTCCCCCTTGGCTGACTTCCTCTGCTCTTCCTAAAATACTGTGTTCATAGACTGATAAAATCTAGAGTTGGAATAAACCTTAAAGATCACTGAAATGCCTTTCACACTCCATGTAGGCATCCCCACCACAGCTTGTCTCACAGGTAGGTCTCCAGCCTCTGCACCTGATCACATTGTTGAATGGCTCTCACTTTAAAAAACAAAAAAGCTCACCTTGTACTCCCATAATGTGAAAGCCCATAAAGTGAAAGTCGTTCAGTCATGTCCAACCCTTTGCAACCCCATGGACTATACAGTTCATGGAATTCTCCAGGCCAGAATACTGTAGTGAGTAGCCTTTCCCTTCTCCAGAGAATCTTCCCAACCCATGGATGGAACCCAGGTCTCCCACACTGCAGGCAGATTCTTTACCTGCTGAGCCACAAGGAAAGCCGAAGGTGTCTACAAAAGTCCAAATTTCATTCAACATGAGAATCATCCAAGGATAATGAAAAGATCACTAGATCTTAAGTCAGAATTTTAGCTCCTGACCTCTACTTTCTAGTTGGGTGATCTTAAGCAAATCTTACTTGATCTATCTGCAGCTCAGTTGCCTTTTCTGTAGAAAGCGCTAATGCAAAATTCAGTGCAGTGTTAACAGTTAAGAATATGCACTGGAGCCCAGACTGAGGGGAATTAAAACTTGGCTCAACTAGTTGCTAGATGTGTAATGTTGGACATGTTACTTATCCCCTCTATGTCTCAGGTCAGTCACTTGCAAGGTATACATGGTAATAGGAAAACAAACTTATGTAGCGAAATGTAAATAAGTTTATATGTACAAAGAGGTTCACATACAGTAAGCACAGTGTAAGTGTTAGCTATTACTGCTGCTGCTAAGTCACTTCGGTCGTGTCCGACTCTGTGTGACCCCATAGACGGCAGCCCACCAACCTGCCCCGTCCCTGGGATTCTCCAGGCAAGAACACTGGAGTGGTTTGCCATTTCCTTCTCCAATGCATGAAAGTGAAAAGTGAAAGGGAAGTCGCTCAGTCATGTCTGACTCTTCGCAACCCCATGGACTGCAGCCCACCAGGCTCCTCCGTCCATGGGATTTTCCAGGCAAGAGTACTGGAGTGAGGTGCCATCGCCTTCTCCGAAAGTAGCTATTATTGCTGCTGCTGCCAGGCAAGAGTACTGGAGTGGGGTGCCATTGCCTTCTCCAGTAGCTATTACTACTTTCTACTAAATTGGGATAAAATTATTGCAAGAACTATCTCATCAGACTGGTATAAAATTAAAAATCATGTGAAATAATATATGATAAATAGCTCAATAAACCATAAATGCCACATAAATGTTATCAGATTTAGTTGGAATCTGTTCTAAAAGTAACTTCAGACTACAGAAGATAACTCTAATATCTATTCAACATAATAATATCTGAAGATACCTCATCTTGAACTCCCAGGCATAGTAGCTTCAGTGTTTTCAACAGTTCCTTACATCACATAGCTTTATGGCCTCTTCATCACCTTGGTCAAATTTTATGGATCCACTAAATTTCATTATTTATTTTTATTCATCAAATATTTTGTCAACACCTACTACATTCTAAGTACTACACTGCATCTTGGAGTTATACCACTGACTGAAACATAGTTCCTACCCTCAAAAAATGTTGTCAGTGGTCAAAATGCTTCGTAAAGTAGAACATCAAAACGAAATGTTACCAAAGGACCCACTGGGCCAACAAACCACTCCTATTTTGTGTAGTACATATTTATCAATGTAGACTAAGGCTCTATTAGCCTGGCTGATCAGTGTTGATTCATATTGAACATATAGTCAAATAACCCTCTAGGATTTACACATTAAAACTCCTGTTGGACCACATCTTCAGTACTCTACATTTACATGGTCGATTGTAAACCCAAGAGTTAAGACTTGAAATTTGTATGTATTAAATGAGCTATTATTATTTTCACCCCATCCCTCTATTTAAAACTATAAAAATGTTAATATTTACATAGTTAATAGGCATGCCATCTATACATTCAGTCATTTCATTGATAAAAATGATGAATGGAATACCATTAGAAATTTCTTTTCTGATTGACATAAATTCATTAGCATGCTTGCATTAGAGTTATTCAACCATGTATGGAAACTGCTAATACTATTTCCATACAACTCACATTCCAGGCACCCAAATAATAGTAGCTAATACTTATTGATCAATTACTAGATACTGCTCTAATGTCCTTAGACACTGTTCCAAAAGTTTTACATGTATAAACACGTCCTGCCCTCTCAACAATGCTATTAAATAAGTGCTACTTCTTTTAATTTTATAGATCAGAAAACTGGAGAACTGAGAGATAATGTCAAATGCCTGAGAACCCACATCTAATAAGTGGTAAAGCTATGATTTTAAATCTCAAGTCTAGTGCTGGAGCCCACATACCATCACTGTGATATTCCTGTTCTTACTGTTCAACAAATGAAATGGGATTAACTAAGCATAACTTAACCCTCAGTGAAGGCATGCTGAGAGCCCCCATGATCACCACTGCCTTTTCTCAGCATTTGCAATTGATTTCTTTATGAATCTATTAGAGATTTCCACTAAGGATTGATGTCAACATCACAGGATTAAAATTTCTAGAATTGGAGGTCCTCCTTTTAAAACAAATCAGATTACCATTACTTTTGTAATTGCATTTGGTCAGAGACCCCTCTCATTGGATTAGTATGGTGTCTCTCTGACCTATGACTGCATAGTTTGCTTGCATATCCTAATTAAAAGTCAACTTCCAGAATTTCATTAAATATTTAATGAGTGTCCTTGGCAGAAAGGCAGAAAGCCCAACTGAAATCTCAAAAATGGCTCTTTAAACCCATTCAGTGAGAAAGAAAATGAAGCAGAACACAAGAAAGTTTATATTCCAAGCAGACACTGGTAATTATCACATTGGACCACGCATCTGTCTAGCCACCTTCTGTTCACAAGATGAAATTAAAACTGTTGGTGTGCTGGCTTGCTATTCCTGTTAGTCACAGTCCCCTCTTATGTGTCTCCAGGTAGGGATGCTCTGCATTGCTGTTTCATTTCACTGCCAGTTTGAGAGAGTAGAATGACCCTTCTGTTTTTATTTCTTTGTCCCTAATAGGATCTGTTACCAGATCGCCCCCAGAAAAGGCTATTTATTGCTGTCTCTTTTATTGTTTTTCTTTTTATCTCTCTGCCAACTTTCTGTGGAGAAACTCTGAGCACTTGATTGGGTGGGGGGTGGAAAACTGGGAAGATAGGAAATAAATTGCTGGCTTTTATTTGTGGATATGCACTGTGTCGGCTTTTTGGCAAAAATTGTTCAAGTTCCTATCAATTTTATGGGAAAATATTAACTCCCAAAACTGAAAGAGGAAATCCTCAAAAAATTTTAGATCTTCAGTTTTCAACATGTGTACTGTAGAACATGAAATCAGAGTTGATTTTCTAAAGTGTGTTTGGGAGGAGGAAGATGAACTCTCAAACTAGTTTGGGGACATTTTTATAATGTTTTTTATATAAGTGAATATTATTTATGATTTCGATCAATTTAAGTAATTCCCAACATTTACAACTTCCATCATTATTCACAACTGTTTATTGAGCACCACAGTTTATTCAGGTACTCTTGCAGGATCTGCATATAGAATGGTGAATCAGCAGATATGGTCCCTGCCCTCAGGAAGCTAACATTTCAGCTGGGGAGACAGAAAATATTCAACTCAGTGAATAAATAAATGAGATCACCTTGCTGCTGTTGTTGTTTAGTCACTAAGTAGGTCCCACTCTCTTGCAACCCCATGGACTGTAATCCACCAGGCTCCTCTCTCCATGGGATTTTTCAAGCAAGAATACTGAAGTGGGTCGCCGTTCCCTTCTCCAGGGGATCTTCCTGACTCAGGGACCAAATCTGCTTCTCCTGCATTTGCAGGCAGATTCTTTAATAATACATGTTTTTAATAAGACATTGGGGTGAGGTTGAACATGGCAAGAAGATGTACTGGAACTACCTTAGAACCACGAGGGAAGGACTCTCCAAGGAGGTGATATTTGATCTGAAACTTATGGCTCTTCCATTGGGATAGGAGGGGAAGAGTTAGCAACAGAGATGGGTGAATACTGGAAATTCCCTAAGACTAGAAAATGTTTGGGCTTCCCTGCTTGCTCAGTGGGCTTCCCTCATGGCTCAGTCGGTAAAAAATCTGCCTGCAATGCAGGAGACCCGGGTTCAATTCCTCAGTTGGGGAGATCCCCTGGAGAAGAAAATGACAACCCACTCCAGTATTCTTGCCTGGAGAATCCCATGGACAGAGGAGCCTGGCAGGCTACAGTCCATGGGAGCCTGGCAGGCTACAGTCCATGGTGACTCAGTGGTAGCCTGGTGAGCTACAGTCCATGGGGTTGCAAAAGAGCCAGACATGACTTAGCGACTTAACAACAACAAGAAAGTTTGATGTGTTCAAGAAACAGCAAAGAAGCTGATGTGGCTGTAGCAGAGTGTTAAGGGCAAGAAGGGCACCAGATGATGCTCAAAGGAAGGCAGGGCCAGCTCATGTACAGCTTTGTGAACTATGGTAGGGATTAAATGATTTTGAGCAAGAAAGTGGCTTAACTCAGTTTACATCAAGACTTTGAGAAGTCCCATCTTAAAGAAATCTGCTTAGAATTTTTAATCCAGGAGTTCCCAAGCACATTTGATCACTGAAGACTTTATCCCTATAGAATACATCTTAACATCTTGCATAATACTATCCCATAGCATACCAGTTTAGGAAACACTTGAGATAAATCTGTGAGTGAAATAGCTATTTTGCAGCAATTGAATGTTTGAGGATGTACTGAGAATAGAGACATACGGATGAATACAGACAGACAGATGATGTGAAATAGACATTTTTGCTCTAGTTTTATGCAGGATACTGAGTAGATCATAGAGTTGGGATGAAAGAGGTTAGAGTTCTTTTATTCTTACAAAATAGCCACATTTTCTTTTCTCAAACAATGAAACTACTTGTTATCAGGAAGACTTCTATTTTACCTGTCTTCTCTCACAGAGGATTTTGCTCATAGAGGATTCTGAAGAAAAAGCACTTGGACCTAGAGCAATGTTTGTGTGGTTTGCTTTAAAAAAACAAATCAGTAATGCCCATTATTTCTTACAATATGCATCTTTCAGGATTGGTGAGGAGAAATGGAGAAGTGAGTAAGAAGAGACAGCTGAGTAGTAGGTAAGAGAAAGGGGATATTCAAGTTGAATGTGTGGAGCTCACAACATGATGGATGTCAGGGTCTTTGCACAAGCAATGTTATTTCCTCCTTGTCATTTGAAGGATGGTTACAAGATGAAGGAATAATGGGAAAGTGATGGGAGACAGTCTAGTAGAGTGGTTAAAAGCATGGTCTTTGAAGTCAGGCTTGGTTTCCAGACCCAGATCTACCAGTTACTAGCTATGTTGCTTTGGACAAGTTATTTAACCTCTCTGAGACTTGGGTTCATCATCTAGAAAATGAAGATGATAATGGTATCCAGTTCATAAGAATGTTGAAGGTATTAAATTAGATTATATATGTAAAGAGCTGAGTGCAGTACCTGGTACAGTACATATGAAAAAATGTTTCTGTTGTCAAACTTATTAATGTCTGGGCCTTTGGGAGAGAGGACAATGGAAATGCAGTTCAATATTATCTGATGGAAGTTTCTGTAATAATGGCAATATCTGTGATCTGAACTATAATAGCTTAGCCACTAGCCACATGGGAACATTGAGCACTTGAAATTTTTCTAGTGCAAGTGAGGAACTAAAATATTAGTCCCATTTAAGTTGATTAAAATTTAAATTTAAGTAGCTATGTGTATCTATTGGCTACCATATTAGACAGTGCAGCTCTAGGTGCTCAGAATTTTGAGAAAGAGATACTATTTGAAATGCCTCTGGATTTGGAAGGGGAAGGCGCAAAGAGAAAAAAAAATAGGGTAGATTGTAAAGGGGAGACAAAGCAAAGGACTGAAGCTTCCAAAAGAATTAAGATGAGAATAGAAGAAATGCCATTCTTGGTTCTATCACCCAGTCAAATAGGAATTTTCTAAGATGTTAACTATGACACCCCCTAACAAAGCTGAGAACTAGACCCACTACATCTATACCTTTCCCCGTGGATCTAAAAAATCAAATCTTTTTCTCAGCCCTTCTTGACCCTTTTTCTATTTTCAGCCTGCCTCATTTCCTAAGGTAATAGGTTCCATATGTTTACCACCTGCTGGATAAAGTGGTATTTCTACTTTATTGCTTTCAAGCTACCTCCTCTAGCTCCAAGTAATAGTACTTGTCTTTGATGAGTTCCAAGTGCTTTAAAGATAGCCCCAAATAACCCAACAACCAGTGAACATGTCAGTTCTTCTCCTGAGACTCTTGGCTCATATAACTGCATTTGGTCCTCAGGGTCAGATAGGGCACTCTGCAGTGTCCTGGTGTGTCCTAACCTGCCTTAGCACTTAAAACTCCTCTGATGACGGTTTTCTATTGGGTAAAATCTTTGCTTTTAGAAACCCATTAAAATGCAAGTGTGTCATACTTGAATCCAAAACAACCACTTAACACCTTTGACTTACATCTTTTCCGCATCAAATTCTAAGGACCTGGACCTATGTGAGTTGGGATTTGGAAAGAACATATGAGGAAAGGCCCTGACCTTGGAGGGTCTGCTGCCTTGCATGGGGTACCACAGAAGAATAAATGCAAAAGTACAAGAGACAACAGAGGAAGAACATCAAATAACACCAATTTTTCCAGTAGTCATGTACAGATGGGAGAGCTGACCATAAAGAAGGCTGAGAGCCAAAGAACTGATGCGTTGGAACTGTGGTGCTGGAGAAGACTCTTGAGAGTCCCTTGGATAGCAAGGAGATCAAACCAGTCAATCCTAGAGGAAATCAACCCTGAATATTCATGGAAAGGACTGATGCTGAAGCTCCAATACCACTTGATGTGATGAGCCAACTCATTGGAAAAGACCCTGATGCTGGTAAAGAATGAAGGCAGGAGAAGGAGACAACAGAGGATGAGACAGTTAGATAGCGTCACTGACTCAATGGACATGAGTTTGAGCAAACTTCGGGAGATGGTGAAGGACAGGGAAGCCTGGTGTGCTGCAGTTCACGGGGTCGCAAAGAGTCGGACATGACTTAGCAACTGAACAACAATAAATGTAAGTTTTGACCCCTTCCACAATGAGGCTCTCTTTATTACTCCATTGTATCACAACAGTGAACCAAGTTACAGGGTTCAGAAGCTACCAGATGAAGTTGTTCCAACTCCCTCCACAAAAAAACTGATTGAAATGATTCACTTGTTAGCAACAGTAAAAACTAATGTTTCTTTGATCTGATCATCTTTCTGAGAATTTTATTTGGCCTTTGAGTACTTTTCAGGAAATCTTCTTTATGAGGATATTTTAATTGACTCCAGAAAGCCCTCAGTTTGGCCTTTTTTGACTCCATTCTCCCTGAATCTGTCAGTAAAATAACAATACATAGTTTTGCCTCAGATCTACATCTGGTTAATGATACTGGTCCAGTACAAACTGAATTCAAAGATAATCAGTATCAAGTAATGACATTGTTTATGGGACACTAAGTTTTCCATTAAATTTAACAAATAATTCTTAAGTATCTACTATGTAGGGCTATGAGGGACACAAGGACAAATTTTTAAAGAAATTCATGTCTTCAAGAAGCATATGAGATGGAATATTATCTTTCTCTTCTCTAGGTCATTCAGTATTTATCACATTTTAATTTTGTATCTACTATGCCAAAAACTTTGCTAGGAATTGGGTGTTAATAGGGAACTAGACAGATATTCCCTGTCCTCAGGGAGCTTTGTATTCAGCAAACATTTGTGATTTATTTTGACTTGAGACTCAGCTCATCTTAGAGTACCTAATATGAAAGACCAGTTACTTGAGCATTTGTCTTGTGTCTCCTTTAGGAAAGGCATGAAAGGTAGAGATGGTATTTATAATAACACAGGGTTGGAGAGTTTTTTGAATGAAGAAAAGGAGTAATCAAATATGAACTCTCAGAAGCTTAACCTGGCATCCTGTATGTTGGATCTCCTGCTAGGAGATGAGAAAGTCAGGAGTCAGGGAGAATGTTATGTTTCTGTAAAGTCCAAACAAAAAGCAATGAGGTCAGTTATTAGGAGAGTGTCAATGGGCATATAAAGGTAAATGACTTGGTAAATGACTAGTTTTAGGTTGGAGAAATTGAACAGCATGGCAAAGCTGGGGTAGAAAAGGAATTAATCACATTTTGCACATTAGTTAGAGATTAAAGATTTGTAAAAAAAAATGTGTTTAAAATTCTGGGGGTTCTCTGGAGAGTTCATCATTTCAGAAAGGACTCAGCAACATTAAAAAGAAATCAGGAGTTCATTTAATCCTTATCATCTATGGGCATGCTGCTGCTGCTGCTGCTAAGTCACTTCAATCGTGTCCAACTCTGTGCGACCCCAGAGACGGCAGCCCACCAGGCTCCCCTGTCCCTGGGATTCTCCAGGCAAGAACACTGGAGTGGGTTGCCATTTCCTTCTCCAATGCACGAAAGTGAAAAGTGAAAGTGAAGTCGCTCAGTTGTGTCTGACTCCTAGCGACCCCATGGACTGCAGCCTACCAGGCGCCTCCGTCCATGGGATTTGCCAGGCAAGAGTACTGGAGTGGGGTGCCATTGCCTTCTCTGATCTATGGACATAACTATGTTCAATTCAACACGTGCTTATTGAGTATCATCCACTATGTCCTAAGTACCCTTCAAGGCACTGGGAATAAAATAGTAAAGGGACATAGGAGTGCTTCCTGCCACTAAAATCTTATAGTCTTTTGATGTAAATAATAATAAAATAGCCATTAATTCAATATATACTTAATGAGTGTGTACAGACTCTAAATGCTGAAAATACAATGAGAAAAACAAATAAAAATCTCTACCCTGATGGAGCTCATATTTCAGTAGAGGAGACTGACTCCTCCAAAGTAAACAAATACTTCAGATAATGATAATTGCTATTAAGAATGGAACCAGGTAACAGGATATAGTGGCAGAGATGATGAGGTTTACTTTAGATGGGGTGGCAGGAGAGGGCTCTTTGGTTGTAGGTTGGTTGTTAAGTGGCTCAGTCATGTCCCACTCTTTGTGACTCCATGCACTATAGCCCGCCAGGCTCCTCTGTCTATGGAATTCTCCAGGCAAGAATCCTGGAGTGGGTTGCCATTTCCTTTTCTAGGGGATTTCTTGACCCAGGGATTGAACCCATGTCTCCTGCACTGGCAGGTGGATTCTTCACCACTGTGCCACCAGGGAAGCCCAAGGGCTCTTTGAGGAGGGAGCAGATTGTGCAAAATATCCAGGGTAAGAGAATTCCATGTAGAGGAAAGAGCATTCCAAGGTTCTCAGAAGGCAAATCGTGTGGCAGTTTCAAGGGTCAGTAACAAAGCCAGTGTGGCTGTAGCAGAATGAGCAGAAGGAAGAGAGGTAAGAAGGGGTAGGCTTATGGAAGGTTCTATATATAGGTCATGGTAAGGAAGTTGGTTTCACTCTCAGTGTATCAAGAGCTTTAAGAAGAAAGCAACGTGATTTAGTTTACATTTTTAAAAGGATCACTCTGGCTGCTGTGCTGAGAATAAACTTCAGAGCAGCAGGAGTAGAAGCAGGGAGACCTGTTAGGAGCCTATAAATACACATATATATCTGTAAGTCTTTTGTCTTTTATGGTAAAACAATGTTTCTCCCTTATGAAAAAACATTTCTCCTTATAAAATATTTCCCCATCACTCATCCCTTTTTATTCCAGTGCAGAGAAATAAAACAAATTCTTCAATGTAAATGGTAGGAAATTATATTAAATTTTGGCTATTTAGGAAATTTATTCGTTCATTAAACAAATATGTACTGATTGGCTACTAAGTGCCATGCACTCTGCTAGACCCTGGAGACACAAATCTGAACAAAACAGCAATAATAACTTCCCTCATGGAGTTTTTTTATCTTGTGTGAGATCAGCTCATAACTATGAGCTGATTATATACAGACATTCAAATTGGGAAAGGAGTACAACAAGGCTGTATATTGTAACCCTGTTTATTTAAATTATATTCAGAGTAAATCATGCAAAATGCCAGGTTGGGTGAAGCACAAGATGGAATTAAGATTGCCAGGAGAAATATCAATAACCTCAGATATGCAGATGACAACACCCTTATGGCAGAAAGTGAAGAGGAACTGAAGAGCCTCTTGATGAAAGTAAAAGAGGAGAGTAATAAAGCTGCCTTAAAGCTCAACATTTAAAAAGCTAAGATCATGACATCTAGTCCCATCACTTCATGGCAAATAGATGGGGAAACAATGGAAACAGTGAAAGGTTTTATTTTCTTGGGCTCCAAAATCACTGCATATGGTCACTGAAGCCATGAAATTAAAAGATTCTTGTTCCTTGGAAGAAAAGTTATGACCAACTTAGACAGCATATTAAAAGCAGAAACATTATTTTGCCAACAAAGGTCTGTCTAGTCAAAGCTATGATTTTTCCAGTAGTCGTGTATGGATGTGAGAGTTGGAGTATAAAGAAAGCTGAGTGCTGAAGAATTGATGCTTTTGAACTGTGGCGTTGGAGAAGACTCTTGAGAGTTCCTTGGACTGCATGGAGATCCAAACAGTCCATCCTAAAGGAAATCAGTCCTGAGTCTTCATTGGAAGGACTGATGCTGAAGCTGAAGCTCCAATACTTTGACCACCTGATGCAAAGAACTTAGTCAGTGGAAAAGATCCTGATGCTGGGAAAGATTGAGGGTAGGAGGAGAAGGGAATGACAGAGGATGAGATGGTTAGATGGCATCACCGACCTGATGGACATGAGTTTGAGCAAGCTACAAGGGATGGTGATGGACAGGGAAGCCTGGAGTTCTGCAGTCAAGGGGATCACAAAGAATCAGACATGACTGAGCAACTGAACTGATGTGGTCATATGCATTGCCATTAAGTGTAGGACACATGTGAAAGGGGAAAACCTGTTTAGGAAAGACCTTAACTCAGAGTTTTCAATCTATCATTAGACATGGATTGTCAAGTTTTAATCATAACCGCACTTCCAATCGCAGGGAAAGAATGAAGTATAACTTTGTTGTTCACTCGTTAAGTCATGTCCAGCTTTTTGTGATGCCATGAGCTGCAGCACATCAGGCTTCCCTGTCCTTAACTATCTCCCAGAGTTTGCTCAAACTCATGTCCATTAAATCAGAAATGCCATCCAACCATCTCATCCTCTGTTGTCCCCTTCTTCTCCTGCCCTCAAATCTTTCCCAGCATCAGGGTCTTTTCCAATGAGTTGACTCTTCACATCAGGTGACCAAATATTGGAGCTTCAGCCCCAGTCCTTCCCATGACTATTTAGGGTTTATTTCCTTTAGGATTGACTGGTTTGATCTCCTTGCTGTCCAAGAGACTTTCAAGAGTCCTCTCCAGCTCCACAGTTTGAAAGTATCAATTCTTTGACGCTCAGCCTTCTTTATGTTCCAACTCTCACATCCATACATGACTACTGGAAAGTATAACTGACTATGTTAAAACAAGGAAGTAGCCCCCCAAAAGAAACTACAATGCCATAGAGAGCCTCCTCAGTACAGAGCACACAACTGGAGGTTCTGCAGGAAAACACTAATCAAGCAAGGAGTCTGTCCTAAAGAAGCTACAATGTCATGTTATCCAAGAGGCCTTTCCTGATCGTCCCTACCATTCGTAGTCCTGGTAAGACAACCTCCTCTAGCATCCGTCCACCTGCTGTTTATGACTCCGTGACCCTATAGTCCATGGCCATTGTTTTTTAACTTATCTTTCTTCCCTGAGTTTTTTTTTTTTTTTAACTCATCTTTCTTCCCTGACTAGACAATGAATCCCATAAAACCAGTGGGATTAGTCAGCCTGCTCACTGAGGTGTGCCCACATTTTAATTAAAGATGGCACATGAGGGGTGCTCAATAAATGATGAATAAACAATACAAGGTGAAAAGTACTAAGTGCCATGAGTGATGTATAGATAAGTTGCTATGAACATTCACTGGATGGAGTAGGCACTTCTAATCAAGGTAAGTTAGAGAATGGTTGGTAGAGGATTTTTTTTTTTTTTCCAGACAAAGTAAAATTTTTAATTTGACTTTTATAAAGTTTTAGCAAGTATCTTGACAGCTTGGATTTTTTTTTAATTATAAAAGGTAAGGAAAAAATTGGGAGACATCATTGAAACCTTAGTATATTAATATTTAAAAAATATTTTAAATGATATAGTTACTCTCCTTTTTTTGCACTTCTATTTGTATATATGTTAATTTTGTTTTGTTTTTAATTTTTGGTTTCACATTGCCACAAGTGGGATCTTGGCTCCCTAACTAGGTTCAAACCAATGCCCCCTGCACTGGTAGCATGGAGTCTCTTAACCACAGGACCACCAGGGAGTTCCTAGATGAATATTTTAATGAAATGTTTGAAATGGCTTTTATAAATTATATTTATTCAAGTACTATTATGTTCTTTTGAAACATATTATTAATTTTTGCTTTTGAGATCAGATAGCTCTTTACATGTTTCTCTATTCTTTTTGTTTCTGTTTTATTTATTTATTTATTTTTAATTTTATTTTTAAACTTTACATAATTGTATTAGTTTTGCCAAATATCAAAATGAATCCGCCACAGGTATACATGTGTTCCCCATCCTGAACCCTCCTCCCTCCTTCCTCCCCATACCATCCCTCTGGGTCGTCCCAGTGCACTAGCCCCAAGCATCCAGTATCGTGCATCGAACCTAGAAGATTATTTTTGTGCTGGTCTATGAAGATCAAACAAGATTTGTTGTGGGTATGAAGGAAGACATCCCATGTGAATAGTGCAAACAAAGGCATGGAAATGGAACACCCCATTTAAAAATTGTTAAACTAAAAGGAGAATAGCATGGTTAAACACAGAAAACATGAGAGGAAGTGCTGGGAGGCAATATTGGAAAGGTAGCTTAAGGACTGAAGTGTAAAGGGCCTTGATTGTCAGACTCAGGGATTTGATCATCTGAAATCTAGTCCAACCCACTACAACATTCAGGATTTGAAATCAGAAGATCTGGATTCTGGGTCTAGTTTTGCCATTTGTCAGCTACGTAACTTAAGGAAAACTATTAGAAACTCTGGTGGTCTGGGACTTCCCTGGTAGTTCGGTGGTTAAGACTCCAAGTTCCCACTTCAGGAGGCGCAGATTTGATACTTGGTTGGGAAGCTAAGGTCCCGCATGCCACACAACATGGTCCAGAACAAAAGACCCGGATAATCTGAGCCTGTGAATCACTGACATAATATTCAGAAATGGGAAACACAGCAAGGAAAAGGAGGAAGGTAGTTCACTTTTATATCTGTGAAATTTGAGGGTACCATATGATATCCAAGTAGAGATGTTCAGTGAACAGTAGAGATATTTGGGGGATTTAAAACCAGTAGAGGGAGGTTAGAAATATTGATTTAGTAGACAGAAAAACAGAACTGACAGTTGAACTCATGATTTTTAAATAAAGAGAAATAGTAATCAAAGTCAACACCTGAAGAAGGATTTTGTTAAAAAATGCTTTTGATCAATTTAGATTCAGTTCAAGAAATATATTTGAAGAGCAAAGAAATCTCAGACTATCTCTTTACTATTAGCCTTCTGCTGCTGAATACTCTTGTAGCCATGGAAATAATAGTTTCCTAAACCAACTCCAGACATACGCGACCTTTTAGGCCACTCAAACCTCTGTTTCCTCTCACCATAGAAGCCGAACATCTCTAATCAGAATTTACCAGATTATATAAAAGAATTTTTTTCTCACTGTCATCTGAAGCTCATCTATGCTTTTTGAATCCCATTATAAATTAGTTTCATCTAAAAAAAAAAACTTCTTTAAGATACTCTCAGAAAGTAGCAATGTTCTCCCTGTAATTCCAATCATACCAGGGAGTTCATCTTATCAGAAATAGCTGAATAATGTTGGGACTCTCAAACCCCTTCCTTAATTCTATTCTCTAAACTCTCAGGAAGATCATGGCATGTAAGTTTAAAGTGTAACCTTCAATTCATCTAGTCTCTCCCTGCTCCTGAGGGTGGGCAGGTAGGTGCTAAGTAATACTTCCCAGACACCACGTGAACTTCAGGCTTATGTAAGTGGGATCCTGATTCCTCATTGAACAATTGCCAACCTTTTTTCACTTAGGTACTGAATTTTATCTCAGTACTTTCAGCTACAGCCTGAAGACCTGCTTCAACCCTGAAAGATGCCTCAAACTAGAGCCTTGTCTCCTGACTCTAAGTGTCATTAACTCCTGTACTGTTGCCAAGTTCCACCAAAGAGATCATCATTATACTGACCACCAATGGAGCCAAATTGCATTGCATGAGATAACTTTGACTTTTGGGTCCCGTCCCAGAGTGCAGGTCTACAGGTGGGTAATTCATCTTAGGCCTTGACATTGCCACATCCCAAGCTGCTTCTCTTTCCCCACTAGTCTGGAGATGTACCATGCACACCTAGCAACTGAGCCACTAGAAATCTGTCAACAAATGTGTGGATGATTCAGTGAAAATCCATTCCCCACTGTTGGAAGAACAATGTATGTGCCACCTGTATTTTCCATAGTTTATGAGGCTAAGCCAAAATGCATCTTAATTGAAAAATCACTGGTGATCAGCAATACATACTTCATATAGGAGCCTACAGTGAGGACTTCATCCCTCACATATACACACAAGAACGTGGAAATGAGGGCAATAAAGATTATCTTCAGAATTCATAAGAAAACACATAATAAATTAGAAAAATAATTAGCAAAATCATTTTCAAGAAACTGAATTTTTATAGGCCAGTAGGGTTAGACCTTAACCTGATTAAGTTTATTAATATAGCTACAGGCATAATTTGTCTGTAAGAAGTGGAGCTGATCAGACAGAAAGGGAAATATGATAATTGATGAACAAATATTGACCTTTGAGACTGCCCATCCAAACACTGTCCAGGGGACAAAATACCTTAGCCAAAGAATTTTGCATTCTAATTACATTAGCAAGACTCTCCATCTCTATTATGATAATGAATATAGAAAGTTGAAACAAGTGTATTATTCCAATTGCAAGACCTCACTTTACTTGAGATACTTTAGTCTATCTGAGTTGTATGTGATTAAATACGCATTTCATATAACTCACCTTGACCTGATTCAGAGCTCATCAGGTTTCATGTTTAGATGCCTTGCTAAAGGTCCCACAATTGTGATTTGACTTTCCATATTCATCTGCCTAGAAGGAGACAATATGTTGGCCATAAAGACTTCATAGATTTCAGTTCCTGTGAAATTTCTCATTGTGATTTAATACATTGGTACTCTGATTCTGATTTTGCTTCCCATGTAAATTGTCCTGAAGGCAGAGAATTTCTGGTCATGCCAAAACAAGTATATTGATCTATAACACTCATTTTGTTCATCATTCATTAATATACTGACATCCTAGTATTATCATTACTCTTACGAGAATGTCAGTATGGATTTGCCTCTGAGTGATGGATCCACTCTAAATAAAAATAACCTCTAAGTTGGTGTTTAATTGAAAATGTGTTTTATTCACACTATTTGTATCAAATAGTATTAGAATTAACTGCAAATAACAAAAAATATAAGCAAAATAGAAGCATATTTCTCTCTCAATGTAGGAAATTAAGGGCCAGTATGGTGGCTCCAGGATTGTCAAGAACTCAGATTACAAATCTACCTTATTGTTCCATAATTCTCAACTTTAGGCTTCTACCTCATGATTCAAAATGCCTATGGCAGCTTTACCATCACAGAGGACTTGACAGCCTTATCTCTGTCCTTATTCCTTCTGGCTGGAATTTGGGTATGATGGTAGAATTTCTCACATGGGACATCTCCCAGCAAATGCCAGCCCTTTTGTATGATTGCTTTTCACTTGTACATTTCTGGACTGTGCAAAGGGTTTAAATTCAAATTCCAAGGCCACCTGAGGGCAAGCCCATGATTACAAATTCTCAGAAAAGATATTTTCCTCTGCCAAAACATTTTTTCTTTGCCTGAGACAACCTCCCTTGCCATCTTCTCCTAAGGAGAAAAATTTTCCTAGTACAGACTTTCACTGCACGTAAAACACTCTAAGAGACCTAGTTTTACATGGAGGTCTCAGTCTCAGTTCTGACACTGTGCATGGGTGTTAAAACACAGACCTTGGTTACAAATATCCAAATTTCCAACATCCCCAGGGAAACCAGTGCTAACTCATGAGTATCACTCTAGTTTATAGTTTCCTCTTTGTGTTTAACCCCTGGAAATATCTTTCTGTCTTGAAGACTCAACTATGCCTTAAGAACTATGTTTGTTCTATTCGCCAAAATGTAAACTCCACAAGGTCAGGAATGTGGGTCTGTTCGTTTTACTTCTGTAGCACTTAGAACACTGCCTGGAACATGGGAAACGTGTTCAATAATATTTGGTGAGTAAGTTAATTTGAGCCAGCATGTCCAGCGTTGCATCTAGGAGTGGGGTAAGAGTTTCCAGATTATCTAAAATATGGTATTTCTAGAATGAAAGTCAGATCCATCCATCCAGAGCCCTTCCCACTGTACTATGCTCTCATTCATGTTTACAGTTGCAGTGAGATTTTCAGAGTGTGTTTCCAATGTCAGCGTATGGCAACTCTAGACAGAGGGAACTAATCTTCTTCAGAGTCATCTTAACCACCACATTCAATTAAGAAACTGGATTCTCCAATTGCATAGGTATAGTGCAACCAGACTGTGCCTCTAGGTAAATTCCAATTCAGCACCTGCCGAGAAGAGCTTGCCTGAAGCTTCCTCAGAAAGTTCTCAATATACACTCTCTGTCACCAACAAAGCTCCATATTACCATGAGAAATAATAGACACATCTACTGAACACTTACTATGTGCCAGGTACTCCTGCATATGCTTTAAATTTACTCATTCACAGATGTAGATGTAGACACTGCCCAAAGATGGTAAATAACTTGCCAGAGGCTGCAGAGGTAATGGCAAGAGCAGGGGTTTTTCTAGTCATATTGGCTCCAAAGTACATGAGCTGAGCAATTATTTTATGCTGCCCCACATTTACTTACATTAACTAGTCTCATCCCCTAGCCCATTCTAACAGGAACTTTAATACTCAGTGGTAAAATAAAATTACAGAGCCCAATTACAGGCCAATTTTTTTCATGAAGCCAGAAGTCACAGTCTGTAGTATGATCTGTCATCTGCATTGTCACAATAGGCTTTCTCAGAACAACTGTGAAGGTGCAAACTATGGCTAACGTACCCCCTTTTTTTTTTTTTTTTTTTTGCTGTCCAGCATACAGAATCACTTAGATTTGTATTGAATGAAGAAATGGAAAAGTACCATATTAGCTCTTCAAAACTGGGAGGGAGGATGCAGTGTGAATACATACAGAGTATCTAACACGCAAATGCCTCACTCAAAAAAACAAGAAAATCTCTTTTTTTTACTACAGGACTCCTTTTGGGTGCTGCAGACAGGGAAAATGATTTAGTCTGATACCCATCAATGAATATATTAGACTGGCTTCAACTAGCAGCTGCAGAAGAAGATTTAGAGAACAGTTAGTTTTAAGTTGGAAAATCGCTAAAATATCCAGGCAACGTATCAACCTTGCTCTGAGTTTACTAAACCCAATAAATGGAACTGTTTAAGAACATTAAGAATGATGCATGAATAATGCAAATCAATTCAACTTTATTACTTTTTCCGTACTGTTTTCTTAATGACCCAACTTTCAGCTGCACGTTCATAC
The DNA here is from genome assembly GCF_027580195.1 of Bos mutus. Taxonomy (NCBI): domain Eukaryota; kingdom Metazoa; phylum Chordata; class Mammalia; order Artiodactyla; family Bovidae; genus Bos; species Bos mutus. The sequence goes on along the minus strand of NC_091646.1, from coordinate 7,976,422 downwards.
TACTATCTGTGGGTGCATTTCAGCAGTTAATTCTATGGTAATTACAGATATTAAGGATTCAGCACACTGAGGAAATATCTCAGTGTGAGACAGCCTACATGAAACACAATTAGAAGATACTATATATAAACACTGATCACATTTTTCAGAAGAAACAATCAGTGAAATAAGATAGATATAGGCTGTAGAGAAAAGAAAAATGCTAATATCAAGAAAATCTTGCTATCTTCTAGGTACTGTATTTACTATATGGATTTTATTATATAGGCTTATTATAATTAATATACACAAAAACCCTGGGATATAGTTGCTATTGCTATTCCCATTTTATAGGTGAGGACACTGAAATACAGAATGGTAAAGCGACTTTCCTAAGGTCATACGATTAATAAGTGCTAAAACTGATACTTGAACTCAACTCATACACTAGAGTATGCTCTAGCCATTCTCCTATAGTACCTCACACAGCAAAAGATGTAAACATTAAAACAGAATTCAACAAACTTTTATTAAGTGCTTGCTATGTGTCTCCCACTATGACAAGCACCGAGACTGTCAGAAGCAGTATAGAATTGAGAATGGGTGCAAATGGTTTGCAGATATCTAGGAGATTAGAAAGGCTCCAAGATGTCTCAATAGAAGTTTCTAAAAAGGTCATAGAAAAATGGGAAAATGACATTTATTGTATTGTCAGCCCTTGTTGGGCTCTGCTCCAGCAGCAAGATGTCATCTTAAAGTCTGTCAACATGGCATGCAATGAGTGCAGCAAAAAAAAAAAAAAAGAAGAAGAAGAATATCTGGACAGATTCTAAAAATCCTTAAGATTCCCATGGGGGTTCTCATGATTGAGGAGCATTTCAGACCATATATTCAAGAAATGGTCATTTACATTTTATTTTCATCAATGTTGTCCCCTTTGGAATCACTCAGTCCATAAGTATGTATGAGCATCTACCAATGTACCAGACATTATGAGAAGTATAGTAATGTACAAATCACAGTGCTGGACTCCCCTGGTGGTCCACTGGTTGAGAGTCCGCTTGCCAATGGAGGGGACACGGGTTCAATCTCTGGTCTGGGAACGCCCCACATGCTGCGAGGCAACTAAGCCCGTGCACCACAACTGCTGAGCCTGTGCTCTGCAACCAAAGAAGCCACCCTAATGAGAAGCCTCTGCCCCACCACTAGAGAGCAGCCCCCTCGTGGCAACTAGAGAAAGCACGCCTGCAGCAACTAAGACCGAGTGCAGCCAAAAATAAAAAGAAATCATCTTAACAAAAAAGACACAGTTCTCATCAACAAAAAATGTACACTCTAGTGAATAGACAATGAACTCACATGAAACAATTACTAGAAAAGCCATTCATGATAAAAATGCTTACTTATTCAGTACAAACAAATGCTTAACAGAGTCAGGAAAGGGAAAGAAACTGAGCTGCTTTGTTCAGAAAACACTTCACGGAGACTAAAACCCAAGTGAGGCTTTGTTTTTGTTTTGTTTTTTTGTGGGAGATTATTTTTGCTTTGGAATGATGCTAAAACTGAAACTCCAGTACTTTGACCACCTCATGCAAAGAGTTGATTCATTGGAAAAGACCCTGATGCTGGGAGGGATTGGGGGCAGGAGGAGAAGGGGATGACAGAGGATGAGATGGCTGGATGGCATCACTAACTCGATGGACGTGAGTCTGAGTGAACTCCGGGAGTTGGTGATGGACAGGGAGGCCTGGCGTGCTGTGATTCATGGGGTCGCAAAGAGTCGGACACGACTGAGCGACTGATCTGATCTGATCTCTGATTTTTGCTTTTATTTTTATAAAAGCAAATAACACTTACTATGTGCCACGGATTTTTCCAAACACTTTGCATGTGTTAACCCATTTAATCCTCACAGTAGCTACCTGAAGTAGGTGAGAATTCTGAAACATCACGAGTGTAGCTCACCCGAAGTCACAAAACTATTAGATGTCAGGGCCAATTTGAAGCCCGGCATTCTAGCTCTCCTGAAGTCTTACTGAAATGTAGTGGGAGACAACGTTGCTCTTTAGTAACCGATAAAACATGCAGGTGAAACCCAACAAGAGTAGGAGATTTGAGTGGAGTCACATGATTCTCCATAACTGTAGCTCTTCTTAGCCCAAGTTTCATGGCACAATTCTGAAGCTGGTGCTGTCTGCTGACGGCTTGTTGGGAGGTTGGTGAGATCACACATGTTTATAAACTGGAAAAAGCTATGCAAATATTAGTTCCATTATTTGACTCTTGGTCTGCTATGTTTACTTTTTGGAAATTTTATGAATTTGTCATATCTACCTTCACTGTAATCTCTTCAGATCCCTATTACAAAAAAAGTAAAGTATATACAATTACTAATTTTTTTTAATTGGAGGATAATTGCTTTACAATAGTGTGTTGGTTTCTTCCATACATCAATATCAGGTGGGATCTCAGCCAGGGTGGAATATACTTAAAAACAATCCACTTTGAGACAGAAGGCGTTCACTGATAGGTGATATCAGTTCATTTTTTTTATTGACATTTATGTGAAAAGCATCAGGATTAATCTTTTTTTTAATTTAAATTTATTTATTTTAATTGGAGGCTAATTACTTTACAATATTGTATTGGTTCTGCCGCACATCAAGTGAGGCTTTGAAGGATTGAGGACTTGGGAGGAGGACAGGAGCGAGGCCACCCTTAGTCTGAAGGCACAGTCTGACACAGGCTGTGTGTAGGGGCGGCATGATACAGGGACCTGAACAGAAACCAGAGCCATGCCAGACGAGGGCCCCAGATCAACCAATGTGCTCTAAGAAGTAAATGTGTTAACTAACAGTATTAATGAAACTAGAGAGCACAGTAACCAAAAACCAGACATGGAGGCAAATGTTGGGAACCAGAGAGTGCCAACATCTACCAGGACCCGGGCTATGTATTAATATTCTGTGGCCAGACTGACCTATGTTTGAATTCTACTTTGCCACATACTCTCTAGGTCAGCTTATATAACTCTTCTGAGCCCATTTTCTCATCTGTAAAGTGGAGATTAAAAAAAAAAAAAAAACACCATATGGTATGTTATTGGGGAATTAAGACCATATTTATAAAAGAGTTTTAATACTGTAAAGTTCTATATGAGTGTTAGTTATCATTAGCTAATATTATATGTATACCTGCTGTTATATGTAGACAGAACCAAGTCTTGGGGGATTTTTTTGGTCAGGGAAGTTGACAATGATTCTCAAGGTGAGATGTGGGCAACTGTCTATGGGAGTAAATTAGAACTTCTGGGGGCTTGCTTGTTTGTTCATTTGCTCCTTCTCCTTTAGAATCTGATAACTTTCTTTCTTCCATAAACATCCACATGATGATCGCTATAACAGGGAAGCACTTTACTGATAAGCTGATAAGAGCCTGTCATATTCTGGTATGTTGTCACAGTAGAAAGGTTAAAATCCCATTAATCTAGGGACTTACTTCAGTATTTTGAGTATGAGGTAATAAATGGCAGCAGTAGCAAAGGAAAGAAACACATTTGAAAGATATTGTGAGAGAAGATGAAAAAAATGTGGGAGACCTAGATTTAATTCCTGGGTTGGGAAGATCCCCTGGAGAAGGGAGTGGCAATCCACTCCAGTATGCTTGCCTGGAAAATCCCATGGACAGAGGCTACAGTCCATGGGGTTGCAAAGAGCTGGACACGACTGAGCGATTAACACTTTGAGTACTAAATACACGATATTTTACTCTTGAGGAAAATGATCAAGAAGCAGAATTTAAACCTAGTTCTGATTGACTCCAAAGAAAGAGAAAACTCTTTCCTCAGATCAGATGTGAAAGAAAAAAGAAGGAACAATGGTCTATGGAGATTTTTAAACTGAAAGACTGAAGAGAACAGAAAGGGAGAAGTTTAGATTCACTCAGGGATTCACTCTGTGAGGCACAAACCATGTTTTTGCCCTTTCAGCCTCCATCAATAGTGCTTAGGGTTGATTGCTTAGTAGCAAAGTTAACTCTGTGCTAAGTCACGCATGGGCTTCCCTGTTGGCTCAGATGGTAAAGAATCTGCCTGCAATGCAGGAGACCTGGATTCAGTCCCTGGGTCATGAAGATCCCCTGGAGAAAGGAATGGTTACCCACTCCAGTACTCTTGCCTGGAGAATCCCATGGACAGAGGAGCCTGGAAGGCTACAGTCCATGGGGTCGCAGAGTCAGACACGACTTGGTGACTGAATAACAACGACACAGTCAGGCATATCCTTTTTACCTGAAAGTGCATGTTTTGGGGATAACCTGATAGGGCAAAAAAATGCCACCTCAGATCCTTGAGAATCTACCATATAGGCAACCAACAGATTTATTAATACAAAATTAATGAACCAAATGCAAAATATCTGAAAACTCGGTTTATAATGCATGTGGTTTTTGCAGAACATTCTTTGATTTTGTTTGGCTCTATAGTCCTGAGTTGAGTTTGGATAAAGATATGAAGGGTCTCTTGTGGTTCTGGTTGGAATTTAATTGATGAATGTTCATTTTTACTTTATGTTTGTTGTTTTACTTTCTGCCCTAGGTTCATAAAACTGGGAAAGAAAGGTAAAACAGAATCAAGATTCAAATGATTCAATAGGATACAACAAGTACCCCCAAATCAAAGGAGTTAAACTCAAGGAGATTATGTACATTTGACCCATGAACAATATGGGTTTAAACTGTATGGGTCCACTTACACATGGATTTTTCTCAATAAGTACTATAGTACCACACAATCTATGGTTAGCTGAATCCATGGATGTAGAACTGTGGATGTGGAAGAATCACAGGTGTAGAGGAACCATGTGTGGGAAGGCCATTTATAAGTTATATGCAGATTTATGGCTGCTCAGAGGGTCAGTGCCCCTAACTTGCTCATTGTTCAAGGGTCAACTATGTGTTTTAAAAATCAAGTGAACAAAGGCAAACTGAGAGGAGACTTTCCAGAGACTCACATACAAAGAGAATGGAAGTCTACGTTGGCCACAAGTCAATATGAGCCCAAATTATGGCCTGATTGCTTAAAACCGTAAAGAAATCTTGGGTTGTTTACTAAAAACTATTTGTTGTGCACCGATCATGTATTAGGCACTATATCCTGGGTGTGGGCAATAAGGAAGTACATCATCAGGAAAGAATTTTAAAACCATAATAACACTGACTTTAGTAGTTCTTTTTTATTATTAAAATGAGCTAGCAATTCTAGTAATTCAGAATTATTTGCTGCTGCTGCTGCTAAGTCGCTTCAGTCGTGTCCGACTCTGTGTGACCCCATAGACGGCAGCCCACCAGGCTCCCCCGTCCCTGGGATTCTCCAGGCAAGAACACTGGAGTGGGTTGCCATTTCCTTCTCCAATGCATGAAAGTGAAAAGTGAAAGGGAAGTCGCTCAGTCGTGTCCAACTCCTAGTGACCCCATGGACTGCAGCCTACCAGGCTCCTCCATCCATGGGATTTTCCAGGCAAGAGTACTGGAGTGGAGTGCCATTGCCTTCTCCGCAGAATTATTTCATTCTATACAATTTAGAATTATAATTTCTCTCCCTGCATGCATCACTCCTACAAATCTTCCTCCTGCCTCCAACCCTGGGTACACTTCAGGAATCCAGATTTGTGTGACTGTAAAATTAATGCTTCTTTCATTAGAGCCATGTCTTTCAAACTTTTTTAACCACAGGCCTCAGTAAGAAATATTGGGTTGGCCAAAAAGTCCATTTGAGTTTTTCCATAAGATCCAAACAAGCTTTTTGACCAACCCAATATATTTTACATATGACCCAGTACAAACACACACACACACACACACACACACACACATGTATACACAACACATATATGATAGGTATTGTAGACACCCATACATATACACACAGAGAGAGATTATGATCCCATAATAGATATAAAAATTTCATAAAATAATACCATCACTGTGGGAAAAACACTCTAATATTTTCTACTCTATTTCACTGAAAAAAGAAAGAAAAGTGAAAGAAAAAAATTTCATCTTTTCCTACTAAATTTATTTCACAACTTATTATGTAACCCACAGTTGGAAAATAGGGCACTACAGTGTAGTATACCATTCTTTCTTTTAGATACAGGTGGACAAAAAGCAGGATGGCAGAGAGACATCAGCTTGGGTTTAATCATTGACCATAGGAATTCTCAAAGTAGAAAACTGCCGAACTGAATATGCACACCCTGCCTCTGTATTGTTTCTTGTCTATATTATGCTTCAAATAGCTTTTACTTACCTAACCCCAAAACCTTGGGGGGAAAAGTTGGGTTTTTTGTTTTGGTTTGGTTTTTTACAGCCTACCTACAGTATTCAAGTCATATTCTGATACAATTCAAGTCTACAGTGACATGGTTAGCTTTTGAGGAAGAAGCAAAAATCTTAATTTGCTTTTCTTTGAGGAAGAAAAAAATCTTTGAAATTTATTCAGGGCAGGAGCCAGGCAATGGAGAAAGAATTTATACTGTAATCCTCAAAGGAGTAGAACATGAATTGAATTAATGTTTCTTCAGGATATGGGATTCTCTTCTTATGAATAAAATCTTTTGAGATCAGGTAGGAAGTTGTAACCATTTTTCTCTTTTATTACTTTTTCTGATATGTTGCTTTGAGTATTTGGTTTTATACTGGCAGTAAGGGATGACCAACAAACCAGCCTGACTGTGTAATACCATTTTTCTGAGCTGATTCTATTCTGCAGGGTCTTTTCTAGTGTGGACAGCTGAATGAAACAGATCTAGTTAGCTTCAAGAAACTAACAAGTTTAGTGTGATCCAGTTCTTTCATTTAATTCATCATGGAATAGTTTAGTAATAGTTGTTACTAAATAGTTTTGTAATAGCAATTTAGTTCAATCATGTAATAGTTTCCCTTGACCATCTAAGAGGTTCATAGACCCCTTTGTATGTTCATGGTCCCTAATTAAATAGAGCTTAAAAATGCAGCCCATTCTAAGTACGTTTCTTTATGAAACTATGAAATGTGACTGGTTAATTCAGTCAAAATGATCAAATAATTCAAAATGAATCAAAATGAAAAGTGGACTAAACTTAACCAGGGTTGGATAAAATGGGTGTAAATGGACAAACCTCTGTGACTGCTTTGCTTGATTTGCAGTCGTGTCAGAAAGACTGCAGAGAAGGCAATGGCACCCCACTCCAGTACTCTTGCCTGGAAAATCCCATGGACTGAGGAGCCCGGTAGGCTGCAGTCCATGGGGTCGCTAAGAGTCGGACACGACTGAGCAACTTCACTTTCACTTTTCACTTTCATGCATTGGAGAAGGAAATGGCAACCCACTCCAGTGTTCTTGCCTGGAGAATCCCAGGGACGGGGGAGCCTGGTGGGCTGCCGTCTATGGGGTCACACAGAGTCGGACATGACTGAAGCGACTTAGCAGTGGCAGCAGCAGCAGCAAAAGGACTGCCTCTTTGGTCCCACTGGTAAAGTTTCCTTAATTCTCTTAACTAGCTTATATAGCTCCTACCTGGGATAGATTAATTCAAATTACTTCTTTGGATGGTTTTGAACTGAGGAAAGTTTGAGCTAGTTAATAAGAACTACGGTGAATAGTGTTTGATTAAAATGACTAACTTACCTGAAGTCTTCCCAGATGGCTCAGTGGTAAAGAATCTGCCTGCCAATGCAGGAGACACAGGGGATGAGGGTTCGATCTCTCGGTCGGGAAGATCCCCTGGAAGAGGAAATGGCAACTCACTCCAGTATTCTTGCCTGGAGAATCCCATGGACAGAGGAGCCTGGCGGGCTACAGTCCATGGGATAGGGAAAAAAAAATAGTCAGACATGACTAAACACACACGCACATGCACAGCTTGCCTGAACTACTTGGTTTTTTGCACTATAACCAGTCAGCAATTTGACCAAATCAGTATTTGTCTAAATTGATTAGTCCATTCAGCCCAAAGTTGAAATAATGATGGCAGGGAGGAAAACCTGAAAACAAATTTTTTACTTAATTCTTCTAATTACACACAATCATTTTTAAGAAAAGAGTTAAATATCTGTATTAGACAGGATTCTCAAGAGAAACAAAACCAAACAGAAACTATGAACCAATAGGATTCTCAAGAGAAACAAAACAAATATTTAAAAATTTATACACACACTCATGCAGTCATGGAGGCTGAGAAATCCTAAGATCTGCAGTCAATAAGCTGGAGATCTAGGAGAGCCATTGTTTAGTTCCAGTCTGAGTCCAACGGCTTGAGAACCAGGACAGTGAGTGACAGAAGTTCCAGTGTAAAAGTGGTCAGGCTCAAGACCAAAGGAAGGCCAATGTTTCAGTGTGAGTTCAAAGGCTGGAAAAGACCAATGTTCCACATCAAGTAGTCAGCCTAGAGGCCCTCTTACCCAGCCTTTTTTTTGTATTCAGATCTGCAATTGATTGGATGAGGCTAACCCACATCAGAGGAGAAGGCAATGGCACCCCACTCCAGTACTCTTGCCTGGAAAATCCCATGGACAGAGAAGCCTGGTGGGCTGCAGTCCATGGGGTCACTAAGAGTCGGACACGACTAAGCAACTTTACTTTCACTTTTTACTTTCATGCATGGGAGAAGGAAATGGCAACCACTCCAGTGTTCTTGCTTGAAGACTCCCAGGGACAGGGGAGCCTGGTGGGCTGCCGTCTATGGGGTCGCACAGAGTCGGACATGACTGAAGCAACTAAGCAGCAGCAGCAGCAGCAACCCACATCAGGGAGGGTAATCTGCTTTACTTGGCCTACTTATTCAAACATTAATCACATCCTCACAGAGACACCCAGAATAATGTTTGGCCAAAGTCTGGGTATTCCATGGCCCAGTCAAGTTGACACATAAATTAACCATCATTCTCCCTGATTGTTCCTGTGCTGGTTGACTTTTAAGGGAAGCCCACGATACTATCTCCTTAAAGGTTTTCTTTACACGATATGAGTTGGCTTCACTTATAGCTGGAGTCAATGACAGTCTACATGCTTTGGTATATGGAATATCAGGATGCCCCTCAAACAAAAGATAACTCCCAACTCTAACCTAAGAGGATTCCTGAAACTTCTCCATTAGAGTTATTCCTTTGGAATAAAGCACAGTGGTTCACATGCACTAAAATGCAAATAGTCGTGAAAGGCAAACACAGTAGCTTCTTGTCAGTATGGACATAGATTAATTTGTGTTGTTTTCAATTGATTTAAAAGAGGTCCCTTTGTAAATGGGAAATGGAAAAGGAAAATCTGAAGACAGAATATCTAGGTTCTGAGAACAGCAACAGTGTGCATGTGTGTGGGAGTGGTTGGTCCTGAAGCACCTTAAGGGCCACTGGGGGCGCTCAGCAATGGGGAAGAAATACACAAAACATGGAAATAGAACCCAAAGGACAAGTGGGAAGGCATCAAAGACCTGTACTATTTTATCATTTTTTTCTGAACCTGTTTTGATTGTATGCTAGATGGATCAAAAATGGCCAAGCCATCCAGTCAATATTTCCCATGGTTCATTACCATGGTCTGGTGAAAGGAAAAGGCTGAGAAACAGTTTGGGGCTGCAACGGAATCAATCTGGGTACTCGCATGTAAATCATCTCTTCTTTCCTAGACCCAGTCTGCGACTTCCAGCAACCTTGTCACCTCATCCATCCTCCCTCCACTGTCACACATGTCCCTAAGGCTCAGTTGTGCTTGTGAGGCCTTGATGTAAACATCTCAGACTTTGTGCCTAAGAACCAAAAGATTCCCTATGGTCAACATAGACAGAGTCCTAGTTTGGGAAGGCATATTCACGATGGGAAGGGCACACAGTGAAATTGTCCAAAGCTGCTAAACCCATGGAACATTAGGGAAGCAGGAGGAGGCTGTTCCACCGGATCTATTTCATATTCTCTTAATTAATCACTGTCCAAACTCCAGCATTGCACAAGACCTAGCAAATCTTACCCAGAAGACCTACCGCCAGTAAAAATTAATTGTTCTTTCTGTCTTTCTACTGGCCAGTTTAGAATGTTTTGCAGGTGGTCAAATGATATTAATTATCTGCAACAAAGCAGAGGATGTTCCCAAATGAACCTAAAGGTAGAACATAGCCTAATATATTATGCAGAATGAATTCCTAGCAAGCACTAATGGTCTTTATAACTGCAGTATCAGAGGCTGTATAGGTAAATGCAGCAATTAGTTTGTGCTCAGTGGGAGGAACCCCAGCATGCAGAGTGAAAAGTATTTGTATCCTTTTCATTCAAAAATGAGAAGAGCGAAAATTGGAACAGTGAATGGGCAGAGTGACCACAATGAGCCATTCTGTGAATGCACTTCAAAATCATCTTGAGGATCACAGATAGACTGTGGAAAAATATTGTAGTAGCACCTGTGGGTATCACCCTCATGAAACGCAAAAATTAATCAGTAAGATCAAACTTATACATTGGCACAATACTCTGGGCAAGACTCTCCCTTAGTTGAGTACAGAGTCAGTGCTTGGTGAATGGTTAATTGGGAGAAGAGGAATCATCACCATTGTAGAAGCCACCTCCTATTCCCATCATGCTTTTTTGCTAAGTAACAACAGCCCTGATATCCAGGAACAAATCTGACACTTAGGCGTCAGTCTTGTTAGAATCCAGCCTGGTGCTCAGGACTCAGGACATGTTGTTCTCCTGTTGAGTATAAACAAGCTCACAGAATGCCACATAAGACAAGGTCACTCTGTGACCACAATAAAGAGAAAAAACTTCCTAATTTTCATCTAAAAACAACAAAAAAAGAGCATTTCCCAAATCACAAAATACCTAATATCTTTCTCTCCTGGCTAATGTAAGTGGCCATTGCTTCTCAGTTACAGCTTTACCCTCACTCTAGTCTTCCCTCTCTGTAAAGATTTATTGAGGTACCACTGTCAGTACTGTCCCCACTTCCTGACAGCACCCACCAAAGAGATTCCTTGCTTCTTTGGACCCTGCTCCAAATCACCCAACCAAAGCCCAAACCCTAGAATATGTCCTTTGTAATGCTCTCTCATAGAGACACCCTTTGGTTCCCCGTGGTTTGTTTTCCCCCTCATTGCAAGGAGTATTAAACCCAACTTATTCAATTAGAGGTGTGTTTCAAGTGATCTTTGGGTGAACAACACGACACTACCTTTACAAAGAAGTGGGAGCTTGGTGGAGGGCAGAGGTTGGTAGGGTGGCTAGAGCAACAAACTCTGATCTCCCTATCTTTAGCTCTTGCCTCTTTGTAATTTCCAAATCAACAAGAACCTACACAAAATTGAAATTAATATCAAAACTGTAATAAATGCCTTGGTCATTCTCCCTTGGAAACTCCCAGCAGATAAGACCTTTTGGCGAAGTTTGCAGCCATTAGTTTACAGGCTATATAAGTCAGTGTTCACTTTCCAGGGGACTTTGGCTACTTCAGCTCTTGTACTAAAGTCAGTTACTCACTATATACAGCAAATCCATCCCACTAAGTATCATTTTGCATAGTGGTTTCAAAGTTATCCTTTGGTGAAAAGTGAAACTGTTAGTCGCTCAGTCATGTCTGACCCTGTGACCCCATGGACTGTAGCCCACCAGATTCCTCTGTCCATGGCATTCTTCAGGCAAGAATACTGAAGTGGGTTGCCATTCCCTTCTCCAGGGGATCTTCCAAACACAGGGATCAAACCCAGGTCTCCGGCATTACAGGCAGATGCTTTACTATCTGAGCCACCAGGGAAACAGCTATCTTCTGTTAAGATATGCCAAAGAGACATTCCTTGAGTTATTTTCTGTAAATCATCCCATTTTTACTGAGCTACCATTACTAACAAAGCACAATTTTAGGTACTGGGAACACAATGATAAATAATACAGAATCTGTGTCATCATAAAGTTTACATTCTAGTGGGAGAGACTGAAAATAGACAAGTAAATAAGTAATTCAAGAACCACCTCCTCATTTTTCTTGACAACCCAGCCCAATTCAACTATTCTTCCTCCAGACTTCTATATTAATGACTGTGTCACAAAGTTTTGTGTTTGATTATCCATTATCTTAGAACTGTTAAAGGAACAAGGTATGTTTTTAAAAAAATAATAATAATAAGAGAAGTTTCTGTGATTCATAGCTATTAATTTTCAGCATCATGTGGAAGAAGGAGTATACTTGGGATGAGTGATGTCAAGGAAAATAACTTGGTGACTACTTCAGGAAAGCAGATTTGAGCCCAACATAAGCAACTACCTTCTAAAAGTCAGCTGTCTGAATACCAAGTAGATGACCTCCAGAATTCATTAGATGCCTACTGCTATGAGTATTCAAACAGATATCAAGCAAACTCTTGACTGATATGATTTAGGGATATTCAAATATCAGAATGTAGGTTGAGTTAAAAGCTTTTTGAGGTCCCTTAAGTTTCTCAAAATCAATGATTTGTGCATTGTTCTCTATGAATACAAGGCACCACTTCCCTCCATTATACTGAAGCTAAGTGTGAACAAGAATCTCACCTTTCTTATTATTATTTTATTCCTCAGATCCCTACTGTGTATAACACAGTTCTAGGTCTACAAAACGAGCATTAGTAATTACTTCCTCGCTTTATTATTCCCACTAGAAGAAGGCCACTGCTAACTGGACCATGACCCTCTGGGATTTCCAGCAGCAGTGAGCAAGATCTGAGTTGAAACTACAATGCTGAATACATTAAGCCACACTCCTTCATCTATTTTTCTTTTAAGATCATATTCTTAAGGACTAAGGGTTCCAAGATAATAGGCCATGTAGACTAACCGCCACATTCACACAAGTTGCCAAACTCTCCAAGCATTCCTACCTTATCCACCAACCATAATCTTGAACCTGGCAGTGGACAGTCTTTTTGTTCTTTTCTATACCTTATTTTCACCATCCTATATTCCTATTTTGTCATTTCTCCTCCTTATTCCACCAGAATAAATAAAGAGGCCGGCATGGTAGTTAGATTGATATTAACCCAAAGTGGCAGAGGACAACAGTTGCACTAGGCTAGGTCCTTCTCTGGGCTGAGCAAGCAGCCGAGTATATCTACCTAGCTGATTGATGAGGTGCTCATTAATTAGCATCTTAAGGCTAACGCTGGGGGAAACCATGGCCTGTGAACAAAGCTTGTGATTCATGACTCCCTCCTTTTAATTTTATTGCTATTATCTCACAGGAGACCACTGTAGTAAGCTCGTTAAGCACTGAAAAGCCATTTGAGGAGGTAGATTTAAGAGTCAGTTATGAAGGGAAACCTAAAACTTGCTTGAGAAACAAATTATGATTAACTGAATGCAAACCTGAAGCCAAACACAAGTCAGGACACAATTAAATGCAGCTGTGTTCCTTTCCTTCCATCTCAGAGCACCAGCTACAATCACTCTGCTTCCATCTTATTTATTGACCTGTAATAAAACCTTGTTGGATGGGCATAATGGGAATTTGCAGAGTTGAGGGACTGTATGGTGTCTTGGTATACGGATGATAATCATCTTTATTTATCTATGACCCTGAAGTCAAACCTACCCTAAGATAACCACCAAAGAGACTATTAGGTTCTGTCCTGCCTTGAAATCTCAATAGCAATAAAGAGTACCTTCCGACACTTGATCAGTCCTCAAAATGATCCTCTTGCACTGTGCTTTATCTAGCCTTATATTTTATGAGGGTTGATATTGTCTGGGTGTTCAATCCTTGAGTTGAATGAGCCAAGGAGAGATTTTTTTTTTCCTGTTTCCAGTTTGACTTGTTGAGAGTGACTCAAGCAATTCAGGTGAAGTTGGGTGGCTTAGAATATTTTGCTAAGCATTACTTTATTGAATAACAAAGGCTGTGTCTACATGAACAAATCAGGCTGACCAAGTTCAGAATGCTGACTGGTTGATTTCAACTAACCAAAGGCAGTGAGTAGAAAGTAGCAGAGATCATTTTAATAAATGCTAAATGTCCAATTTGACTGAATCATTGAACTTAATCAATGTATGATTAGGTGATTTACAAGCAAAGCTAGTGTCTGCTTTATTACTTGATTTTCAATTAAAAGATGCAGAAAGGAATAAACTGAGGTGATCTTAATATAGCATTAACCACAATATTGGGCACACTAAAGGCATTCAGTAAATAATTCTTTACTGGTTACTCTGTCAGCATACCTTTTTAAAACAATAGCCTAACCCCTGACAGTCGGTCCAAACCCCACTTTAGCAGCTTCTGGGGAGTGGGAGGCTTGTTCATATTTCTCCTCTGCCCATGGGGTTCTCCAGGCAAGAATACTGGAATAGGTAGCCATTCCCTTCTCCAGGGGAACTTCCCAACCCTGGGATCAAACCAGGTCTCTCGCATTGCAGGTGGGTTCTTTACCATCTGAGCCACCAGGGAAGCCTTCTAAGGATAGAACCAAAGTAAAATGGGTTTTTGTCAGCATCAGGGTAGGGGACAATGCTTGTTTTTCTAGAAACATTTCATTATCTCCGCCTGGGTTTAGCATTTTGTAATGTCTGTACTTTTTTGTTAGCCTATTAGACTTCATGAAGAAGCAAATGAAAAGATCAAGAATTTTCTTTAGGAAAAAAAAAACCCTACAGAACATAATAATAATGTTTCACTTCAGCAGTGTCATAGCTTACCAGGCTTTTAATGTAACTTTCACAGAATGAAGAAAGGTCAGACTTCTATCCCTAAATCACCTTCATGATAATGGCAGTTTTTGTTCTTCCCAACCATTGTAGGATCAGTCCTAGCCATCCAGAGGGCAATGTTTTTATTATTTAATACTTGGGTATGATTTAAATTGACTTCTCTGCTGGCTCAATGGTAAAGAATCCACCTGCCAAGCAGGAGACCTGGGTTCAATCCCTGGGTGGAGACGATGTCCTAGAGAAGGAAATGGCAACCCACTTCAGCATTCTTGCCTGGAAAATCCCACAGACATGGAAGCCTGACGGGTGACAGTCCATGGGGTAACAATGACTTGGACACAACTTAGTGACTAAATAGCAACAACAGTGATTTAAATGTCTTTTTCCCTAACTCTAATGCTGTTCTCCAGATATTCCCCAAACTTCAGATAACATGATTATGGAAGAAAAGAAATTTGGACTGCATTTCCTTCATTTTATCTCTCATTGCAGAAAGTCCTAAAAAATAATCCCACCATACTGACCTCTGCATACAGAACATATGTAAACAAAAGGAAAAATTGGGAGTCAGAAATATACAAAAATTGTTTAAAAGTATAAAAGCATCTATAAATAAACTATTTTTAGGATGTCACATATATATACTATCCACTCCAGGGAAGGCATCAATTTAAGCCACTTATATTTATCACATCTCAAGACGCCCCAGTGAAGAAGCTGAGTGGATGACTTCACATGTCAGTAGTTCTCGAATTTGTGGATAAATATTACCCAGTAGGTATGTTAAACTGCATATTCCCAGGTCTTGCCCTCAAATATTCTGAATCAGCTAGAGTCTGTTAACCCACGTTTAAATATGGCCCTCCAAGTGAGTTCAGCACAGTTGGTCAGTAGACCACCCTTGAGAAATATCAGCAAACATACTGTATGTAATTAAAATATTCTAAAAAGGTCACTGACCTTTCACTGAGCCTAGAAATGTTGTCATTTGAAACTGAAAATGTCAGATCAGATCCTCTTGGTTTAGCACAGCAGACATTATGGCAAAGTATGTAAGATTCTTTGCATGTGACAGCAGATCTGGGGAAAGGAGCGTTGGATGCCTGGAAGGAAAATGCAATAAATCTCTTAATTTGTTGCTTAGACCCTGTTCTGTTCTTTCCAATGCACTGCATGATCCCTGAAGGCATGATCACATCTAAGAAAAAGTTTTCAAAGGCAATGCTTCATAGTGCATTCTCTAGACAGAATGAGAACGTGTCAGAATTACAGAGGTTCAAAGGTATGGTGGGGTCCAACCTAATTCTTTGATCTCTGTCCCTATTCTCCAATGGGCTGCTCTTTGGGCGTCTATCCCCTTTGTCCAAGAATTTGGTCCTTTTTGTCTCACTTTGATAATTTCACTTCTTGATCACTGCCTTGATAACCTTGTTGGCCCTAGCTACTTTCCAGCCCTGGCTTGCAATAGCATGATTTAGCTGCTGTCCAAGAACTTGCTTGATCACTGACCTACCTAATTTACCAGCTACCGATCTTACACCACTCTGCCTAATCCTCCAGTTGCTCTGGCATCACATTATACTCGATTTTTTTCTTTAATTAACACCTTGTAGAAACTCCATAGGGTTGAATTTCCCTCTATGGGTAATTGAGATAAAGTAAGAGGCCTTGGTTCTCATGGAGAATAGGGTTCCAGGAGCAACGAAGGCTATTCTTCCATCCCTGATTTTTTGAGCCTACCTATGGCCCTGGGTCAGGGAGATACCCTGGAGAAGGAAATGGCAACCCACTCCAGTAGTCTTGCCTGGGAAATCCTACGGACAGAGGAGCCTGGCAGCAGTCAATGGGGTTGCAAAAGATTCAGACACAACTTAGCGACTAAACAACAATTGCTCCTGATAGATGGTTTCATGACATCCCGTTGGTCAGACCCTGAGGCTGCTGCCCCAACACTTTGGACCATAGCTTTAAAATCACCTCTGCAAAGGATTCCTACCTTCTCTGTTGTTGTTGTTACATCTGACTCTTTTTGCTACCTTTTTAAAGCTCCACATTTTCCTTCGATGCTATTTGCATGCTCCTAAGATTTAAAATGGTCAATCACTCCCTACTCCTTGAAATATTTTCTTGCCTTGGTGTCTATCAGGTTTTTTGGTGTTTTTTGTTTTTGTTTTTGTTTTGTTTTGTTGTTTTGTTTTGTTTTGGTAAAAATGAAGTTTCCCCAATTGAAACAGAGGTAGGAATGAGGTCCCTGAACCATGTTCCCTGAACTTCACACTTGCCTTCCTTTTCCCATAATGGCCTTCTGGTGTGCTGAGTCACTCAGTCATGTCCAACTCTTTGCAACCCCATGGACTGTAGCCAAAAGGCCCCTCTATCCATGGAATTTTCCAGGCAAGAATACTGGAGTGGATTGCCATTGCCTCCTTAGTGGATCTTTCTGACCCAGGAATTGAACCCATGTTGGCCCCATCTCCTGCATTGCAGGCAAATTCTTTACCACTGAGCCCCATGGAAGCCTGGTGGTAAATCAATATAATTCCAGAGGTCTCTAGAAGTTTGCAAAGTACAAAAGATGAGAAAAATGTTCTAATAACAATTCTAAGTGTTGGTGAAACATATAGAGTATTTGCATTTTAGATCACTCAGGGATAAATTTAATTCTGTCACAATAATCAGATGACTGTCACTAATCAGGCATGCATGTGTTTTATACACACAAATGTGTGCATCAAGTTAGGAAGCTGATGTTTCCACTGGGAGAAGTGAATAATAATAACAATAAGAATAGGACCTAACATTTATAGGGTAAAGGCTATGGGTCAGGTACCATAGTGAGTGCTTTACCTTCTATGCATAAATTATTGTTCACAGCCACCATGTAAGATAAGCAACTATTCCCATTTTCCAGCTGATGAAACGGGCTGGAGGGGTTAAGCAGTTTGCCCCTCTATGTGACAGATTTGCACACAAGCCTCACTGACCCTAAAGCCTTTTCTGTTTCCAACACACTATGCAGCACTGAAATATGGGCTCAATAGAATGTCTAAAAGCATTTCAAGCATTCCTTGAAATTCTGTATTCATCATCAATAGAAACAATACAGCAGTAAAGCAAGGAGATTTGAAAATAAAAGCAGAGCCAAGTAGCGTTGGGAAACACACTCATAACAAGTTGGGTGTTTCAAAGCAAAGGAGTCCAATGTGCCGCAAATCTTTTCAATATTGAACCACTCAAATGCTCTCTCTAATCAGCAGCAGTGCAGACATTTAGGGTTTCACTTTTGATATGAATGTGAAAACTCTGGGTCTGGTATCTCAACACAGCTGTTCCAAGGCCCCTAGGGAAGGGCACGGAGAAAGACGGCAGTGTGGGCATAGTGGAGATTTTGCCAGATGGTTCCTCTCCACATTAGACTCTCCTCAGCATATTTTATTTATTTAACCCTATCCTGTCTGGTCCCTCACAGAAAACAGTTTTCCTCTAAAGACATATTTTCCCCAGATCTTTGTGGAACTTGACATTTTAATAGGCACCATAGTGTATTCGAATTTCATAAATAATAGGTCAGCTTTTTTACACTCTCAGTCATTTAACAGCTTTCCCAGCAGGATATTTCTTTCATGCGGTCTACCTCTTATTTATTTATGTAATTTTTCAACCTGAGATTTAAGCTCTCAGGCTCTCTCCCTCTCTCTGCCTCCTTCCCACCCCACTCCTGTTTGTTCTACATGTTCCTAGCTTCTGTGGAATCTTCTGCTTTCCAACCTTCCAAGGACTTGCTTTTTTCCCCTTTCTAGCTTGTCTGCCCTCTCTGTTTGCCTTATCTGGAAGGTTCCACTTACTTTAACATTCCCTCTGTGTAGGAAGTTTAATTGCCTGTATGGATCTGACTCCTAGTCAGGTCCACACTTTACTTCAATACTTAAATGTTTCCATTTCAGAGCATTCCCGCTAACCCCTCCCCCCAGCTGCATTCTTAACCATCAATTTCTGAGCCCTACCCTGGAGCGCTGTGTGCCTTTGTGCTAATCCTATACTCTTGTGATTTTCAAACCACTAGAAGTCTTGCAGGTTCTAATGAGTTAATCCAAGACAACCATAGAATCTGGAGGAGATTCAGGGTACATGACTCTGGGATGCACACCAATGAGAGCTGTAACCAGCAAAGCTCCATTTTTATATTTTTAAAATATTGGAGGAGGGTTCGGGATGGGGAACACATGTATACCTGTGGCGGATTCATTTTGATATTTGGCAAAACTAATACAATTATGTAAAGTTTAAAAATAAAATAAAATTAGGAAAAAAAAATATTGTTTCAGAGAAAATTTCATTTGAAACAAATAATCTACTAAAACATCTGATATACATATATATAATATATATTACCATCATATACGATATACATATATGGATATATATATCCTTTACCATTAGCCTATACTTAGTAACTCTTCCATTAATTTATGACTCAATCTACAAGTCTGGGGCTGACAGGTAACAAGCTACACATTAGTCTGTAAACAAGATAGAATATTAGTTCAAAACAGAAGATGGATTTGAGCTCCACACTGTCAACACGTGATACTGTTCAATTTCGATTCATGTCAAAGAAAGAAACATAAGTATAGGTTTGAGAATTCCAATAAATGTTGTATCATCGGGCAGAGGGTAAGCTTCAGATACCTCTACAGGAAATAATATGAATGCAATAATAACATTAAAGATTTATTTCTGTAACCAGCTAAGGCACTAAAGTTTGAAATATTACAGAAAGGGAGTGTGAGCGGCAATAGCATCCTTGCCACACTGCAACTTAAATCCCCTTTAACAAGAACAGCTTCTTCTTGAAGCCTGACAAAAAGGAAGATGTTGACATGGATGCCAATGTAGTCACTACGGCTTCTTAATTTATTTCCTAGAAAGCAAAGTCAGGGGGACACAGCTTCAGGGAATAAAACATATATGGCATTTGGCTACATGAGTCTGCTGCTGCTGCTAAGTCACTTCAGTCATGTCTGACTCTGTGTGACCCCATAGATGGCAGCCCACCAGGCTCCCCCGTCCCTGGGATTCTCCAGGCAGGAACACTGGAGTGGGTTGCCATTTTCTTCTCCAATGCAGGAAAGTGAAAAGTGAAAGTGAAGTTGCTCAGTCGTGTCTGACCCTCAGCGACCCCATGGACTGCAGCCTTCCAGGCTCCTCCGTCCATGGGATTTTCCAGGCAAGAGTACTAGAGTGGGGTGCCATTGCCTTCTCCGTACATGAGTCTGAGATAACTGGATATGATTCTCGCTATATAACGTCTTCCTGTGAATATTCCAGGGGGCTTCAGCCCTGAGTCTATGCCCCAACCACTAATGCCAAAGAACGTAAAGTTGAACAGTTCTATGATGACCTACAAGACCTTCTAGAACTAACACCCCAAAATGATGTCCTTTTCATTATAAGGGACTGGAATGCAAAAGTAGGAAGTCAAGAGATACCGGGAATAACAGGCAAGCTAGCCTTGGAGTACAAAATGAAGCAAGGCAAAGGCTAACAGAGTTTTGCCAAGAGAATGCACTGGTCATAGCAAACACCCTCTTCCAGCAACACAAGACAAGACTACACATGGACATCACCAGATGGTCAATACTGATATCAGATTGATTGTACTCTTTGTGGCCAAAGATGGAGAAGCTCTAGACAGTTAGCAAAAACAAGACAGGGAGCTGACTGTGGCTCAGATCATAAACACCTTATTGCAAAATTCAGACTTAATTGAAGAAAGTAGGGAACACTACTAGGCCATTCAGGTATGACCTAAATCAAATCCCTTCTGATTATACAGTAGAAGTAACAAAACATTCAAGGAATTAGATCTGCTAGACAAAGTGCCTGAAGAACTATAGACAAAGTTCATGACATTGTACAGGAGGCAGTGATCAAGACCATCCCCAAGAAAAAGAAATGCAAAAAGGCAAAATGGTTGTCTGAGGAGGCCTTATAAATAGCTGAGAAAAGAAGAGAAGCAAAAGGCAAAGGAGAAAAGGAAAGATGTACCCATCTGAAGGCAGAGTTCCAAAGAATAGCAAGGAGAAATAAGAAAGCCTTCCTCAGCGGTCAATGCAAAGAAATAGAGGAAAACAATAGAATGGGAAAGCCTAGAGATCTCTTCAAAACAGAGATACCAAGGGAACATTTCATGCAAAGATGGGCACAATAAAGGACAGAAATGGTATGAACCTAACAGAAGCAGAAGATGTTAAGAAGAGATGGCAAGAATACACAGAAGAACTATACAAAAAAAATCTTCATGACCCAGATAACCACGATGATGTGATCACTCACCTAGAGCCAGACATCCTGGAACACAAAGTCAACTGGGCCTTAGGAAGCATCACTACGAACAAAGCAAGTGGAGGTGATGGAATTCCAGTTGAGCTATTTCAAGTCCTAAAAGATGATGCCATGAAAGTGCTGCACTCAATATGCCAGCAAATTTTCAAAACTCAGCAGTGACCACAGGACTGGAAAGGTCAGTTTTCATTCCAATCCCAAAGAAAGGCAATTACATAGAATATTCAAACTACTCCAAAATTGCACTCATCTCACATGCTAGCAAAGTAATGCTCAAAATTCTCCAAGTGAGGCTTCAACAGTATGTGAATTGAGAACTAGCCAGAGGAACCAGAGATCATAATTCCACCATCCACTGGATCATCAAAAAAGCAAGAGAGTGTTTCAGAAAAAACATCTACTTCTGCTTTATTGACTACGCCAAAGCCTTTGACTGTGTGGATCACAACAAACTATGAAAAATTCTTCAAGAGATGGGAATACCAGACCACCTTACCTGCCTCCTGAGAAATCTGTATGCAGGTCAAGAAGCAACAGGTAGAACCGGACATGGAACAACAGACTGGTTCCAAATTGGGAAAGGAGTATGTCAAGGCTGTATATTGTCAACCTGCTTATTTAATTTCTATGCAGAGTACATCATGTGAAATGTTGGGCTGGATGAAGCACAAGCTGGAATCAAGATAGCTGGGAGAACTATCAGTAACCTCAGATATGCAGATGACACCACTCTTATGGCAGACAGCAAAGAGGAACTGAAGGCCTCTTGAAAGTGAAAGAGGAGAGTGAAAAAGCTGCCTTAAAACTCAACATTCAGAAAACTAAAATCAAGGCATCCAGTCCCACCACTTCATGGCAAATAAATGAGGAAACAATGGAAACAGTGACAGATTTTATTTTCTTGGGCTCCAAAATCACTGGAGATGGTGACTGCAGCCATAAAAGATGATTGCTCCTTGGAAGAAGTTATGACCAACCTAGCTGCTGCTGCTAAGTTGCTTCAGTCGTGTCCGACTCTATGTGACCCAATGGACGGCAGCCCACAAGGCTCCCCCGTCCCTCGGATTCTCCAGGCAAGAACACTGGAGTGGGTTGCCATTTCCTTCTCCAATGCATGAAAGTGAAAAGTGAAAGTGACGTCGCTCAGTCGTATCCAACTCTTCGCGACCCCATGGACTGCAGCCTACCAGGCTCCTCCATCCACGGGATTTTCCAGGCAAGAGTACTGGAGTGGGGTGCCATTGCCTTCTCTGAGTGACCAACCTAGACAGCATATTAAAAAGTAGAGACATTACTTTGCTGACAAAAGTCTGTCTAGTCAAGCTATGGTTTTTCCAGTAGTCATGGATGAATGTGACAGTTGTGCCATAAATAAAGCTGAGGACCAAAGAATTGATGCCTTTGAACTGTGGAGCTGGAGAAGACTCTTGAGAGTCCCTTGGACTGCAAGGAGATCAAACCAATCAATCCTAAAGGAAATCAACCCTGAATATTCATTAGGACTGATGCTAAAGCTGAAGCTCCAATACCTTGGCCATCTGATGTGAAGAACTGACTCACTGGAAAAGATCCCGATGCTGAGAAAGATTGAGGGCAGGAGAAGAGGACAAAAGAGGATGAGATGGTTGGATGGCATCACCGACTCGATGGACATGTATTTGAGCAAGCTCCAGAAGCTGGCGATGGACAGGGAGGCCTGCCATGCTGCAGTCTGTGGGGTCACAAAGAGTCGGACATGACCGAGTGACTGAACTAAACTGAACCCTGAGTATCTAAAGTGGATGTCACCAAGGAGAGGATCCACTGAATACTCAGGTGTGGTGTTGCCACAGGTGTTAGTGAATTTGATTCTCCTCCAAGAGAAGCCAATGGGAATGAAGGAATTTATCTAACTGCATAAAGCATAGCTTCTTTCAGTCTAGTACGTAGGAACTATTTTATTTAACCTCACATTCAAACAGTTTTATCTATGCAGTACACATAGTAGTTGATTTGCCTGCACCTTCCCAAAGCCCTTCTCAGAGTCTGTTGTCACAGCTCCTGCTGAGGATGACCCTTCTTCCAAGCACCGTCACTGCTTATACCTAGGATGGAAAATTGATCACAACCT
The DNA here is from genome assembly GCF_027580195.1 of Bos mutus. NCBI lineage: Eukaryota > Metazoa > Chordata > Mammalia > Artiodactyla > Bovidae > Bos > Bos mutus. The sequence goes on along the minus strand of NC_091646.1, from coordinate 7,953,291 downwards.
GGGTTCAAGATCCAGCTCTCCCTCATTACTCTATGACATTAAATAAGCTGCTTAAGCTTATTTAACCTCATCCATAAGAACTTCATTTGCCTCATCTACAAGATGATGATGATAAATACATCACATCATTAGAGTAGAATTTAAATGAAATAATGTGGGGGAAATGCTATACAAATATCAGTTATAATTAATTTATTGATCTTTTGCTAGAGAGAAAAAATTCATTTCATCACTTTGAGGAAACTGACTTGGCTGATATTTTTATTGAAGTGGAACATATACGTCTCTGGTTTTTGTTAAACTGAACTGAATGGGATACATCCACAAATATAAAATATCTTCAATGGTTACAACTATGTGCCTCTCAAACTCAAATGCCCCCAGGACCTTGGTAAAGGACACTGATATGTGAATTGGGTCAATAAGAATATAATCATGCAACAATAATGGTGGGCCCTCTACCAAACCATAGAGTGTTAAAATTCTGAATATATGTCTCTGAATATGCACACACATTCTCTGTCTCTCTCATCCCAATATCCAGGCTATCAGTTCAGTCAGTATCAGTTCAGTCACCCAGTCATGTCCAACTCTTTGCGACCCCATGAACTGCAGCATGCCAGGCCTCCGTTTCCATCACCAACTCCCGGAGTCCACCCAAACCCATGTACATTGAGTCGGTGATGCCATCCAATGATCTCATCCTCTGCCATCCCCTACTCCTCCTGCCCTCAATCTTTCCCAGCATCAGGGTCTTTTCAAATGAGTCAGCTCTTCACATCAGGTGGCCAAAGTATTGGAGTTTCAGCTTCAACATCAGTCCTTCCAATGAACACCCAGGACTAATCTCCTTTAAGATGGACTGATTGGATCTCCTTGCAGTCCAAGGAACTCTCAAGAGTCTTCTCCAACACCACAGTTCAAAAGCATCGATTCTTAAGCTCTCAGCTTTCTTTATAGTCCAACTCTCACATCCATACACGACTTCTGGAAAAACCATAGCCTTGACTAGACGGACCTTTGTTGGCAAAGTAATGTGTCTGCTTTTGAATATGCTATCTAGGTTGGTCATAACTTTCCTTCCAAGGAGTAAGCGTCTTTCAATTTCATGTCTGCAATCACCATCTGCAGTGATTTGGAGCCCCAAAAAATAAAGTCTGACACTGTTTCCACTGTTTCCCCATCTATTTGCCATGAAGTGATGGGACCAGATGCCATGATCTTAGTTTTCTGAATGTAGAACTTTAAGCCAACTTTTTCACTCTCCTCTCTCACTTTCATCAAGAGGCTCTTTAGTTCTTCTTCACTTTCTGCCATCTGCATATCTGATGTTATTAATATTTCTCCTGGCAATCTTGATTCCAGCTTGTGCTTCCTCCAGCCCAGCATTTCTCATGATGAGTTACACCATTTTCAAGCTCTGCTAAGGAGGCTGAGTGGAAATCAGTTTAACTGTTCTATCTTTTCACCTTTATCTTTGCATCCTCAAGACACACTCCTGCCTGAAGCCAAAAGAATTAAATGGTACTGTAAATACATGATATTCTCTCAGGAAACTTTTCTTAGTTTACCTTCTACCTCATTGGCAGCTTATTCTTGGTATCTTTTGCTGGCCTCACCTCCTCTTCCCAACTTCCAGATGAGGTGTCTCACGGCTCAGTTCTGAAGCTCCAATACTTTGGCCACCTAATGGAAGAGCCAGCTCATTGGAAAAGGCCCGGATACTGGGAAAGATTGAAGGCAAGAGAAGGGGACAACCGAGGATGAGATGCTTCGATGGCATCACTGACTCAATGGACATGAGTTACGCAAGCTCCAGGAGTTGGTGAAGGACAGGAAAGCCTGGTGTGCTGCAGTCCATAGGGTCACAAAGAGTCAGACAGGACTTAGCAACCGAACAACAACAACCTAACTGCACTCCCTGCTTTAGACCTTGATCTCATATAGCCCATTCTCCCAAAAGCAGCTGAATGAGTCTTTTAAATTCAGACACATACAAGGGCCCATGAGAATGCACATGATCTGATCCTTCCTCAACTTCTCTGACTTCATTTCCTATCACTATATCCACTGACCATTCTGTTTCAGCCACAATGACCTCTGTAGTAAGTAGTCTTATTTTAATGGCCCCCAATTATCCTTGGGATAGGAAGATCCCCTGGAGGAGGAAGTGGAAACCCACTCCAATATAATTCTTGCCTGGGAAATCCCATGGACAGAGGAGCCTGGCGGGCTACAGTCCATGGGGTTACAAAGAGTTGGACATGACTGAGCATGCATGTGACAATCCTTGTCTCCTGGTGTTCACCGCCTTGTGCAATCTTCTACCCTTCAGTGTCGACTGGACTTAGTGATCCACCTCTAGAAACAGGATATTACAAAAGTAACGGCAAGTGACTTCAGAGATTGGGTTATAAAAACGGGATCCCATATTCACCCTATCTTGCTCCCTCTGTCGCTAAATCAGAGAGAAGACAACTGCCACATGGTGAGCTTCCTTATGGAGAAGGCCATGTGTTAAGAGACTAAGGTGGGCCTCTGACCAATAGCCAACAAAGAACTGAGGACTTCAACCCAACACACTGCAAGAACTGAATCATTCCATCAGCCAAGTATGTAAGCTAGGAAGTGGATCCTCCCCAAGTCAAGCCTTGAGGTAAATTCATCCAAGGTGACACCTTGATTGCAGCCTTGCAAGCCAGAGATACACAGTTAAGTCACAACCAGATTTTGTTAAACCTGTGCTCACTGTGATATAATGAACAACTTCTGTCTTGAGTCAGTAGGTATTGAGGTAGCATTACACAACAATATGTAACCAATCCAGCCTCACTGAACATACCAGGAACATTCCTACTTTCGGGCTTTCGTAGTACACTTCTTTCTGCCTGGAATACTCTTTACCTAGTTGCATGGTTCTCTCCCTCCAACTTTGTTCAAATGTTACCTTCACAGAGTACTTTTCCCTCAGCACCATTTATAAAAACAGTACACATTACCCAGTGTTTCTGGTAGCCTCATACTTGTTTTTACTTTTCTATTTCTTACTCCCACATGATGAATTATATATTTATTCATTTATTGTCTGTCTTCCTCTATTAGAATATCAGTTCTATAGCAAGCTATGATATTATCCATTTTGTTGATGCTATATCCTTATTACCTAGAACTATTCCTTTACATGGGGACACTATAAATACCAGTTGAATGAATACAGTGAGTTGCCAGCTGTACAATGCAGAGCCATTAAAGGTTAAAAAAGTAGTGTTCAGGGGTGATGCTTGAATTGAGAGCCAAAAAGATATGTCAACTGAAGCATCAGTATCAGAGACTTGAGAAGAGGAATTCAAAGAGGCAGAAATCCAGAAACACCAGGACAAAACAATAGAATTCCATCAAGAGAGTAAAAAGGTAGAGCCTGAAGCATTATATTAGAACTAAGCAGTAGAGGAAGAAGAAATGATCATACTAGAACAAATTTCGAACTGAAAGCTGACAGAATTTTGATGATAAATTAAATACTGCAATGTGAGACAAAGAAGACTTATATATGATTGCAAATCTTGTGACTTGAGCAACTAATGAATAGTTGTGTTGCCTTTTACAGAGTTAAGTAGCACTGTGGAAGAAGAAGTTTTGTGAAATGCGAGGCATTAGAAAATCAACAGTTCTTGCTTGGATATGTTAAGTTTGAGGTAATTATTCATTCATGCTTTTATTTAAAGTGTAGTTGACATAATATTAGTTTCATGTGCATAACATAGTAATTTGGTATTTTTATAGATTATATACTATATAAAGCTATTATAAAATATTGGCTATCTTCCCTGTGCTGTACATTACATCCTTGTAGCTTACTTATTTTATACCTAGTAGTTTGTACCTCTTAATCCCTCTTACCTGTTTTGCCTGTCTTCCACCTCTCTCCTCTCGGGCAACCACCACTTTCCTCTCTGTATCTGTAGGTCTCTTTCTCTTTAGGTATATTCATACCATTTTTTGTTTTTTAAATTCCACATAGATGTGAAAACATACAGTATTTGTCCCTCTCTGCTTGACTTCCTTCACTAAGCATAATACCAGACAGTTCCATCTATGCTGTTACAAATGGCAAAATTTCATTCTTTTTATGGCTGAGTAATATTCCATTGTACATGCATGCCACATTTTCTTTATCCATTCATCTATTGGTGGAGACTAAGTTTGTTTCCTGGAGAAGGCAATGGCAAGCCACTCCAGTACTCTTGCCTGGAAAATCCCATGGATGGAGGAGCCTGGTAGGCCGCAGTCCATGGGGTCGCTACCAGCCAGACACAACTGAGCGACTTCCCTTTCACTTTTTACTTTCACGCATTGGAGAAGGAAATGGCAACCCACTCCAGTGTTCTTGCCTGGATAATCCCAGGGACAGGAGAGCCTTGTGGGCTGCCGTCTATGGGGTCGCACAGAGTCGGACACAACTGAAGGGACTTAGCAGCAGCAGCAGCAAGGTTGTTTCCATATCTTGGTTATTATAAATAATATTGCTATGAACATTGGGGTGCATGTATCTCTTCAAATTAGTGTATTCATTTACTTAAGGCATTTTTTAGATATCCAAACATTATGAGTTGTAAACACTGTATGTTGTAAACTCCAAACAATGGAGTTGTAGGTTATGGTATAAATCTATGTAGTATCCATCACACTGGATGAATTCCCCTAAGTTCTATGCATAGATAAAGAAGAGAATAGAGGGTTTAGCCCTGCAAATAATCTAGTCATTAGAGTTTAGAAAAACAAGGAGGATTCAACAAGAAGTTCTAGGAAGGCTGAAAATCAAGACAATGTGACATGCCAAGAACCAAGCAAAGAACGTTATTTCAAAAGGAAAGAAGTGTATGTGGCCGTATTAATGCTACACTCAGGTCTACCCTGTAGGGGGATAGTTGGCCAGCAACCCCAGCTTTCATCTTTCTGTATCACCCGTGCTATTTGTGGAGAGTCCATGCTTCCTTTATACACTTGCTAACCAATGACTGAGCACAGCATGGGGTTCTACTATAGGTTGTGGGACTCTTCAGGTGTACAACTGTGGCTCAATGACTCTTCTGAGCCTCTTCCTAGTTTATGCATTTTTCCTTCTCTCTTTTCACAGGTATCTGACCTTTATCACAGACGCTTTCCCTACCTTCTCCTGCTCTCTCCCTTTTATCATTCATAACTATTGCCCTCAATAATTCCCTTGTACCTTAATCACATCTTGACATCTGCTCCTCTAAGGACCCAACTTGATGCAGAAGAATTAACTGTATCTGACATTGAGAGGCAAGTTAAGATGAGGAAATATATTTGACCACTATCTTAAAAAAGATAATGGTCATTCATGATGTTAACAAAAGCCATCTTAGTTAAAGAACGGGAATGAGAGTCTGATTGACTGAAGTTTGATTTTTAAAAAAACAGGAGGTAGAGAGTGTGAGTGCAAATGTCTATTTTTAGCATTTTTATTATAAAAGAAAGCAGAAAATGGGGTGGAAAACTAGAGAGAGATGTCAGGTCAATGAAAGAATTTTTAAGATGAAGAAAATTACATGCTTGTAGTTGATGATAATGATCCTTGAGAGGGATAAATTTGATTTTGCAAAATAAAGGGAAGATAACTGCTGGAGTGAAATAGTTGAGAAGAGAGACTGAGAGGGGATGAGATCCAGTACATATGGAAAGGACTAGCCTTAGATGAGACCAGGGACAGTTTACCTATTGTAAAAGGACATCAGAGATGGGTTGGTATTTCAGGTAGGAAGGTGAAATAGCTTCATTCTGATTGCTTTTATTTTCTCAGTGAAATAAGATTAGCAGCTCAGGTTGAGTAGTAAAGGAGTTGTGGATGGTTTATAAAGAGAACTAGTGAAAATACTTTCTGGGAAAATGGGAGCACAAATTTCCCTGAGAAGTGTGTTAGGGAAATGAGATTTATAGATTTCAATTTAAAGTTAATTCAGCCAGAAGAACTGTGATTTTGTGTGTGTGTGGCAAATCTCAGTGTTGCAAAATACTGAACTACTTTGTTTCTCTCTCACCTTCTTTTCTCATTTGTGCGTAGTCTAGTTTCACTTGATTATGTGGTGGCACATGCAGAGGCCTTGCACCAGGCACTTCAGATCAGAGTTCCTAGTGCAAAATGGCTGTGCTCACCACTTCAGCTTGGTGGACCATGTGCATGACACTTCAAGATGGCGATGACACAGAGGGTGCAGAAATGCTGTCCCCAGCACTTTGATCTGGGATGCCGTGAGCAGCATAGCTATTCCTGGCCCACAAGAACTCTGTCCCCTTCCCCTGCTGACAAGAACCTTATAATGCAGCTCCAACAATGGCCTCTCGGGGAGAGAAATATACTCTAGGGTTCAAGCTCCCACCTTTCCATTCTTTGATCAAAGAGAAGATACCCACCTCAGACAGCTGTGACACTCCCTAATGGACCAAGTAGGTCAGGAAGTAACATGGCTAAGTTTTTCTGGCCTGATGGCATGCATGCATGCTAAGTAACTTCAGTCATGTCCAACTGTTTTTGACCCCATGGACTAGCCCACCAAGCTCCTCTGTCCATGAGATTCTCCAGGCAAGAATACTGGAGTGGTTTGCCATGCCCTTCTCCAGGGGATCTTCCCAACCCAGGGATAGAACCCATGTCTCTTATGTCTCCTGCATTGACAGGTGGGTTCTTTACCACTAGCATCACCTGGGAAGCCCTTGGCAGTCCTGTCTAAACTCATATGACTGAGACGGGAGTAATTATCTCAAGTACTGGCATTGAAAATTCAAGGGTTGCTGCTGCTGCTGCTGCTAAGTCGCTTTACTCGTGTCCGACTCTGTGCGACCACATAGACGGCAGCCCACCAGGCTCCCCCGTCCCTGGGATTCTCCAGGCAAGAGCACTGGAGTGGGTTGCCATTTCCTTCTCCAATGCATGAAAGTGAAAAGTGAAAGTGAAGTCGCTCAGTCATGTCCGACTCTTAGCAACCTCATGGACTACAGCCCACCAGGCCAGACTCCATGCCATTTGCATGCTTCCTATTTTGGTCTTTTAAAGAATCTATTAACAATTTGGCACTTGTTCTAAATTTCCTGAACCGAAAATCTCATCTGGGTCATATTTTGTGCCATTTGCATTGCAACAAATGACTCCAATCCCACCACCCTTGGTAGTTTGAAAGAAATCCAAAACAGAACATGTAAGTTACAGGAAACCAAATGTCCACCATACTGAAGGACAGCCCATTACTGTGCATTCTGTAGAACTGGAAGTTTTCAGGTATCAGCCCATGACCCCAAAATATTTAATCTTCATATGTGATACAGGCTGGCCCCAATACCTGCTGAGAGATGGGGAAAGTTGGCCCACCATTGGGTCTCAGAATTACAACTCCATTTCTACAACTGGACCTGCTGTGCCAGAGACAAAAGAAATGGGATAAAATTCCCTATGTCCAGTTTTTACGACCTTATAGCAGAATAAAGGTCTTCAAATGGAATGTGGGCACTCCCCCACTGAGGTAATATCAGTTCATGATCGTTCCTTCGAGGGCCTTCTTGATCTCCTCCCCAACCCTCCTCCCACTGCTCCCTCCCTACCCTCTTCATTCATGTTCTGATCTGGGTCACAGGCCCAAAGGGCTCCCTCTATACCAGCCCCCTCCCCCAGAACTCAGTCTAGCAACTATGCTAAATGGGACTAATCACTAACCAGGGTTCAACAACCCATGAAGAAAAGTGTTCCCTTTGAGCTAGGTCCTCAGTAGAGGAGGGCTTATCCAGGTACACATCCCATTTACCACTTCTGATGTGTATACATGGAAAAGTCATAGTAAGGGGTTGAGGAAAGGAAGATTCAGAATAGTTCCTGCATCTGATCTGGGGAATCTTTCAGACCCATGACCCCACTAGCTGACATCCAGAGGCCACACTGTTTTCAAAAGCCTAACAGGAATGCAGACAAAGAGAACAGAAACAAGGTAGTTCATGTTCATTTCAGACTGGGGAATCAAATAGTCCCGGATAACAAGCCCAACAGGAACCACTGAGATCATAGAGAAGACAGAGGCTGACTCATTATAAAGGTATGATCCTAAAAGGAATCAAGGCAGCAGGAAAGAAACCTGTCAATTGGAATAAAGATGAAAAACATCAATCAGGGAACAACTGAAAATCCTCTGGCATCCTTAGAAAACCTCAGGGAAGGCCTCCAAATCTATACTACCACTGACCTCAAGTCTTTGAAAGGGAATGAAATCCTGAGGTCATAATTTGTTTCTCAAAGTGCCCCTAACATTAGCTAACATTAGGCATAAACTTTAGAAATTGGAAATAGAACCAAATACCCCTACTTCTTCGTTGGTTGAGGTTGCCTACCTGCTTTTAATAACCAAAGTATAGAGGAGGAAGAGCCAGAGGATAAAAAGGCCAGGAGACAAGCCTGCCTACTAGCTGTTGCCCCCCAATGACAGTGGGCACAGAACTCTGAACTAACTGCCCATGGAGACGCTGAACTCCGGTGAGTGACCCCTGGCCCCAACCCAGGGATAGCAAGCCAAGGAAACTAGGGTCCAGTCAGTGCACCATATGTAAAACAAGAGGGATACTGGAAGAGAGAATGCCCTTACTGCCCCTGAAAGGGGGACCAGAAATGACAGGTACTGTTGACTACCCTCAAAGGCAGGTGGTCCAAATACATGAAGAATGATGGGACCAGAAAACTCCTAAACTGACATTACAACTGACCCTTGAGGAGCCCCAACTGACATTGGACACGAGGAGGAAAGCCTGCGGATTTCTCAGTAGACATCCATGCCACTTAGTTCTGAACACCAGATCAGGTAAACTCAGTCCAAAGAGTAGCACAATTATGAGGGGATCAGGAAAGCCCAAGAATGGGTATTCATAGAGTCATTAAAATGTAAACTAGATGAACACAAGCTCACCCATTCCTTCTTGTGTGTCCCCACATGCCCTATACCCCTGCTAGGAAGAGCGATCTTACATTAACTGGGCACCACTCTCCACCTAATGGGACACAAAGCGGAGACTGGCGTCCCTTTAGACAAAGGGTGTAAGATGACAGTGTTAATGGAGGAGTTCAAACCTCCGTGGACAGAGCAAATTGACCTTCCTGGAGTAAATCCTGAAGTCTGGGCCCAGAGATGGGGGGACAAGCTGTAAGAGCTAGTCCTGTGATAGTCCATCTAAAACACGCATGTTTTAGGGTACAGAACAGTACCCTATCAGTCAGTAGACTGTTGAGCATTGCCCCTGTGATACAGGGCCTCACTGACCAGATCCTTACTAAGCCATGACACTCATTCTGTAATACCTCCGTTTTTCCCCAAAGAAACCCAGTGGGGAATACTGAGTGGGAACCCTCCTCCAGTATGTACATGACATTCTGATCACCAGCCACACTAAGGACGCCTCTGACAAAAATATTGTAACCACTCTGAACCACCTAGCCAATAAAAGATATAAGGTATCCAAGACAGTCTCGAATATCACAAACTAAGATGACCTGGAGAAGGCAATAGCACCCCACTCCAGTACTCTTGCCTGGAAAATCCCATGGACGGGGGAGCCTGGTAGGCTGCAGTCCATGGGGTCGCTAAGAGTCGGACACGACTGAGCGACTTCACTTTCACTTTTCACTTTCATGCATTGGAGAAGGAAATGGCAACCCACTCCACTGTTCTTGCCTGGAGAATCCCAGGGATGGGGGAGCCTGGTGGGCTGCCGTCTATGGGGTCGCACAGAGTCGGACACAACTGAAGTGACTTAGCAGCTTAGCAGCAAAATGACCCACCTAAAAGATGACCCACCTAGGCTTTATTCTCACAGATAGTCAGAGAAGCCTACCCCAGGAAAGGAAAGAAGCCATTTACAGGCTTGCCCCTCCTAAACTAGAAGGCAACTCAGGGGTTTTCTGGGGGGTGGCCAGGTTTTGCCACATCTGGATCCCTAACTAGGGTCTAGTAGCCTGGCCTCTATGTGAAAAGTTGAAAGCAAAGAATGATGACCTTTTTGAATGGAATTCAGAATATTGAAGGGGTTTTTCAAGAGCTGAAAAAGCAAGACTTCAGGCTTCTTTCCTAGTCCTCCCAGTTTTAGCTAAACCCTCCGATCTTTATATTCATGAGAAAAAGCAAAATGCCCTTGGGATATTCGCTCAAAAACCATCACCCTTTACTCGGGTGATTGCTTATTTCCTTGAACAATTAGATCAAACCTCTAAAGGGTGTCCTTTTTTCCTACAACCCTGCTACAGGAGGTTGAACAGTTAACCTTTGGTCAGCCAATCACTATATGGCCTCCATACCAGGTTCAGGCTATAGCAAGTTCTAAGGGAACAGAATAGCTATCACCTGGAGAGCTGACTGAAGTTCAAGCTGTGCTTTTAGACAACCCAGAGGCTACCATACAAACGTCTCACAAGCTAAATCTTTCCACCCTGCTACCCACAGAAATGGGACCCCTGGAGCAGGATTATACAGAAATCATAGACACAATCTATTCCAATCACCCCAAACTAGGAAGTGAGCCTCTCCCAAATCCTGAACAGGAGGAATGGTTCACAAAAAAGATCAGTTTTGTGAGAGAGAGGGAAAGGCTGGCAGGACACAGAGCAACCTCGCAGACCCAAATCAGAGAAGCAAGAAGCCTTCTCCCCGGGACTTCTGCCCAAAAGGAGAAACTGAGAGCCCTCACCCGAAATTTAGAGCTCAGGACAGGGAAGTTCTTAAATGTTTTTCACAGATTTCCAGTATGCACATGCTACATACGCACTACAGGGCTATTTGGAAGGAAAGAGGTAAGCTTGCTGTGGAAAATACACAGGTGAAACATGGCTTAAGGATAGTGAAGCTCTCAGAAGCAGTATAACTTCCCAAAAGGGTGGTAGTCATTCACAACAAGGGTCAGCAAAAGGGGGATAAAAAGGTAATAAAGGGAAACAAGGCACGCACAACAGCCAGAAGGGCAGTCCTAGGACCAGTAACTTGGCAACTACCCCTCATAACTTCAAGGCCAGATCCATCCAATCATTCCCATGTCTACACAAAGGAAAAATTAGACAAAGCCCCAAAATGGGGCTTTAATAGAGATCTAAGAGGTCATGAGTAGCTAGTTAATGAACGTGGGCAATACTTCTTTCCCCAAACTGCAAGTGTTGTGCCCTCAGGGAAGATCATGGAACTCGCTACAGAAGGGAAGCCCTATATATAATTATTTAGCTTTATCAGTCAGACAGTTGAGACATGCTCCAACTTCACAATGAGTAACTCCAACATCAGAACCTCAAGAGGCCCCCAGGTAAGATCCATTTGAACCAGGCGGACATATCCAGGAGACGACTGACAGACTGATTTCACTGTCACACCCAGTGTGTATGAGTACCAGGCAATTTCAGCTATGTCTTGGTGTGAGCAGACACATTTTCTGGGTAGATAGAAACATTCTCTACTAGAACTGAAACATTAGCCACAGTGGCTAAGACATTAATAAAAGAAATAATCCCCAGGCTTAGGCTCCCAGGATCCCTACAAAGCAATAATTGCCCAGCATTTGTGTCTTAAGCAATAAAGGGAATAACAAGTGCCCTGGGCGTAAAATGGATCTCGCACTAAGCCTGGAGACCCCAATCATTGGGGACTGTAGAGAGATCCAATCAGACTTTGAAAAGGTCCTTAACTGTGTTGCTGCTGCTGCTAAGTCGCTTCAGTCGTGTCCAACTCTGTGAGACCCCACAGACAGCAGCCCACCAGGCTCCCCTGTCTCTGGGATTCTCCAGGCAAGAACACTGTAGTGGGTTGCCATTTCCTTCTCCAATGCATGAAAGTGAAAAGTGAAAGTGAAGTCGCTCAGTTGTGTCCGACTCTTCACGACCCCATAGACTGCAGACCACCAGGCTCCTCCGTCCATGGGATTTTTCAGGCAAGAGTACTGGAGTGGGGTGCCATCGCCTTCTCCACTTAACTGTGTTAGAAAACTCAAAACTGAATTAAGCTGCTTCCTATTGTCCTGCTCTGCATGCGTTTAGCCCTAACAGTTAAATTAAAGTTCATTTGAACTCATGTATGGTAGACCCATTCCCCAAGCCCAAGAGAAAGGACACCTTAACCCCCTTGAAATGGAGAAACTAGGAGAAATCACAAATGCCAAGGCAGAAGATGGTAAACACGTGCAGCCTGTGCTCACTGACCTGGTCTTAAACCCCTTCCAGCTAGGAGACCAGGTGCACACAAAAACCTGGAAACCCAGTGGATCACAAGGTCAGCACACTCCTTAAGGGAACAGACCCCTGCTGGGTGACCCTAACCACCCACTCTGCCCTGAAGTTGCAGGGATCACTCTGTGGGCACATCACTTTCGATTGAACAGGCCCCACAGAGCCCCCATCTCCAGAGAGACAACCTGAGACAACAGCCCTATTGACTCTCATGTGACCCTCTCTCTGACCTAAAGCTTCTTTTCCGGAAAACAACGGAAGGTGTGACCAGGGTTATTCAGGTGGCAGCAGTGAGCCTCAGCACTGCAGTACACTTTTGCTTATATACAGGGCAAACACCGAGATAACTTTTTAAGAAAGTTTTCATTTTTAAGAAAACTTGACATGTGACCATCATTCTCTTGCTAATATTTGGGCCATGAACCTTATATTTTCTGGTGTCCTTTGTCTCCATAAGGTTCAGTCAGTCAGTTCAGTCATGTCTGACTCTTTGCGACCCCATGGACAGCAGCACGCCAGGCTTCCCTGTCCATCACCAACTCCCAGAGCCTGCTCAGACAAATGGTAGTGGCTGCTCGGGGATATGGATAGTTAGGGCCAAGGCCTGGAGGGCACCAAACAGACCTCAGGCAGCTGGAAGAAGGGCTGTTCCTCTACTCAGGGTTCTGACAGTACCTGAAATCAGCAAGAAGCAACTCCAGGAGAGGACCTGAGATCCCCAGCACCCCTCAAGAATGAGGAGCAGAACAAAAGACAGGAGGGATTTGTCACTGGCAAAGCCCACTAACAATTCCTGGGAAATAACGATAGAATTTGGGGAATAACATAAAATCTGACCTCTTATCCTTTTCTTCCTTTTCCTTTGTGCTGAGTCTAGTTTCACTCGCTCACAAGGGTGCCCCTAGCAGAGGACTCAGACCAGGCACTTCAGACCAGATTTCCTACCACAGAATGCCTGCGCCCTCTCAATTCAAGATCCCGGCAGCGGCAGGCCAAATGCAGAGATGCTGTGCACATGCTGTGATCTGCAGCCAAATACAGCACACCTGCCCTGCCCCACAAAGACTCCACCCCCTCCCGCAAAAAAACCCTATAGAGCGGACCCGCCCACAGCACTCTTACCTCTCCATTCTTTCTTTTAAATTTATTTTTAATTGGAGGATAATTGCTTTACAATGTTGTTTTGGTTTCTGCTATACAATAACGTGAATCAGCTGAAAGTATACACATAGCCCTCCCTCTTGTGCCTCCCTCCCACCCCACCCCATCCTACCCCTCTAGGTTGTCCCAGAGCACTGGGTTGAGCTACCTGTGCTACACAGCAGATTTCTATTAGCTATCTGTTTTGCAAATGGTAATGTACATGTATATGTTTCAATCTGAGTCTCTCAGTTCCCACCCTCACCTTTCTGACTTACTCTGTATAACAGGAAAATTTTTTTAGGTTTTTTTTTTTTTTTTTTTTTGGATGTGGATGATTTTTCAAAACAGGCTTCCCAGGTGGCCCAGTGGCAACTCACCCTAGTATTCTTGCCTGGAAAATCCCATGGACAGAGGAGTCTCGCGGGCTACAGTCCATGGGGTCACAAAGAATCAGACATGACTTGGTGACTGAGCATGCATTTTTAAAAAATCTTTATTGGATTTGTTACAATATTGTCTCTGTTCTATGTTTTTGTTTCTTGGCCATTAGGCCTGTGGGATCCTAGCTCCCCATCCAGGGATCAAACCCTCAACCCCTGCATTGGAAGGCAAAGTGCTAACCACTGGACAGCCAGGGAAGTCCCTCCATTCTTCTATCAGCTAATAAATCTTTCCTTTGTTTCTGAAATGAATTCAGTCTGATTCTACTGGCTCAAATGACATTGGGCAGGAGGACCCTTGTTAGAGCCCAACTTGAAAGGGTTGGTAATAATAGTTCATCTGATGGCTGGGGATTCGATAGAAGCTAGGTTTTTGGAAAAGGAAGGAGGAGAAACCTGAGGAATGGGGTATATGAGAAAATAAAAATCAGCTACCACTGGCAAGGGGTTCAGGACAAGTTATACCTTAAAGGAAAGCCAGGTTTCCTTTAGGACAAAAATAAAAAGGGTGTTCATAGATGCAGATACAAACATTAGGGATATTGCTCACAGCAGACCATGAGATGCAAGTAATTCCTTAGGATGGCTGAGGGAATTATGGAGGAGTGGGATATTGGGTCAGTTTAAAGGAATCTGGGAAATGTGGTATTCCCTGGGGTTTGGCTATCTGAGAGTAAATGAGCTAAATAAATGCATAAGGTATGAAATGATTAGTCCTGGGATTGAGTCTTGTTTTAGTCCTTTTGGGTCCCTATGAGAGAATATCATGGGCTGCTGCTGCTGCCAAGTCGCTTCAGTCGTGTCCAACTCTGTGCGACCCCAGAGATGGCAGCCCACCAGGCTCCTCTGTCCCTGGGATTCTCCAGGCCAAGAACACTGGAGTGGGTTGCCATTTCCTTCTCCAATGCATGAAAGTGAAAAGTGAAAGTGAAGTTGCTCAGTCGTGTCCAACTCATAGCGACCCCATGGACTGCAGCCTACCAGGCTCCTCCATCCATGGGATTCTCCAGGCAAGAGTACTGGGGTGGGGTGCCATTGCCTTCTCCAGTATCATGGGCTGGGTAGTGTAAAAAACATTAACTTCTCATAGTTCTGTAGGCTGGGAAGTCTAAGATAAAGGCAGTTGCAGTTGTGGCATCTGATGAGGACCCATTTCCCAGTTCACAGATGGCCATCTTCTCACTCTGACCTCACATGGCAAATAGGGTGAGGGACCTCTTTGGGTCTCTTTTACAAGGACACTAATTCCTTTCATGAGGGTTTCAACCTTATGGTCTAATCACTCCTAAAAGCCCCCAACTCCACATACTATCACACTGGGAATCAGGTTTTAACATAAGAATTTGGAGGCGGGGGGTTTGGGGGACAGGGGTGGGACACAAAAATATTCACTCTATAGCAAGTCTCAAGCCCCCAACTCCACATACTATCACACTGGGAATCAGGTTTTAACATAAGAATTTGGAGGCGGGGGGTTGGGGGGTGCAGGGGCGGGACAGAAAAATATTCACTCTATAGCAAGTCTCTTATGGAAAGGTGGGTAATTGGATCTAATTATAGCTTTTTTCTAGGGCGTAGTCTTCCTGGGCAATTTACAGTAGGCTGACAATGTTGAAGGAGGCTATTACATTAAGCACAAGAAACAATATAAAGCACCCTTAGTCCTGCTGTGGGTAATATTGCCACCTTGAGAAGGGTGGGCTTCCCTGCAATAAACGGAAACTAGAGCCTCCCTTAAATCCAGTTCTGGAAGGAGGAAGTGGTCTTATCAAGAGCCTTTGGAGCTTTGGAAGACTAGTTTAAATATTGAAGTCGTCAGGGGCTATAAAATTTATAAAATATATAGACTTCCTTTACAGACTTCAGTGACAATGTTGGAAAAGAGCATACCAAGACCTCTTTGGACAACTTCCAAATTCTTCTAGGTGTTTTAAGGTGTTACAGTGGGGTGGGCGGAGAAGACAATGGCACCTCACTCCAGTACTCTTGCCTGGAAAATCCCATGGACGGAGGAGCCTGGTAGGCTGTGGTCCATGGGGTCACACAGTCAGACAAGACTGAAGCGACTTAGCAGCAGCAGCAGCAGTGGGGTGGGGGGACTATGCAAGATGCAGAGTAAAACTCTGAGATCACCTTCTCTCACAGCAAACCAAAATCACAACTACCTTGATGCAGAACTATCATCAGTGAGTAAAGTATTATACTGGAAAATAAATAGATGATGTGGTAAAATAACTTTGGGAACTGTGGGCTCAGCAAGGTTAAAGAGATTTCTGTTTTGCAGAACATAGTGGAATTCTTAATATGAAAGTGTGCAATGCGAATTGTCCAAAAGGGAGATAGAATATTCATGTAAACAGGAATATAAGCCATGAAGGGATTGGTCCTTCAGAATCACCAACCTGACTCAGGTTTAGAGAAGAAGGGAGAGCCTTGGACTCTAACCCTGTGCTCAGGAGAGAAGAATGGGTCTATGGTTAGACCTGTGCTACAAATAGTACATAAATAAATGAAACTGTTGCCAATTCAATTCTATTTCCCATTGGTCTGCACAATCTCTTTTCTAAAGGACTTTCAAATTATAGTGGTTCCCAACACTTTGGCTTTCAGCTTGACTTCCAGCAGTGAATCACTTAACAAAAACATATACTTTATTGTTTTGGGTTCGAACTTATACACCGTTTTTGTGTTTCCTGTCTAGAGAATATCCTTTAGTATTTGTTGGAGAGCTATGTTCATCGTGAGCACTGTTTATAATAGCCAGGACATGGAAGCAACCTAGATGTCCATCAGCAGATGAATGGATAAGAAAGCCGTGGTACATATACACAATGGAGTATTACTCAGCCATTAAAAAGAATTCATTTGAATCAGTTCTAATGAGGTGGATGAAACTGGAGCCTATTATACAGAGTGAAGTAAGCCAGAAGGAAAAACACCAATACAGTATACTAACGCATATATATGAAATTTAGAAAGATGATAATAATAACCCTGTGTACGAGACAGCAAAAGAGACACTGATGTATGGAACAGTCTTATGGACTCTGTGGGAGAGGGAGAGGATGGGAAGATTTGGGAGAATGGCATTGAAACATGTAAAATATCATGTTTGAAATGAGATGCCAGTCCAGGTTCGATGCACGGTACTGGATGCTTGGGGCTGGTGCACTGGGACGACCCAGAGGGATGGTATGGGGAGGGAGGAGGGAGGAGGGCTCAGGATGGGGAACACATGTATACCTGTGATGGATTCATTTTGATATTTGGCAAAACTAATACAATTATGTAAAGTTTAAAAATAAAATAAAATTAAAAAAAACCACTTTATAAAATTAAAAATCAAAAAAAAAAAAACATAAATGTATTTGGAAAAATAGACGTAAGAGGAATTTCTTTTAGTTCTTGAATCATTTGGTAAAATGAATAATCCTCTTTTTGACTTGTAAAGTAAATAACTCTCCTTAATTCATGTGGTTTGTATGTAAAATCATAAATCAGATTTTACAGGACTAACAATTACTCTGGTGCAATATTATAGAGAGGAAGAAAAACTGTCTATCACTATCAAATTTGCTCATTTACACATCCTACAAATTTGACCTATTCTTTAGGCTGGAGTCATCAATAAAGGTTGATGTTCTACTGTTATAAAACATAGTGTACTGAAGCTTCTGTAATTTAAAAAATAGATATCCCATGCTCCTAGATTGGAAGAATTAATACTGTTAAAATAGCCATACTACCCAAAGCAATCTACAGATTTAACGCAATCCCTATGAAATTATCCATGACATTTTTCACAGAATTAGAAAAAATAATCCTAAAATTTACATGCTATGCTATGCTATGCTAAGTCACTTCAGTCGTGTCCGACTCTGTGCGTCCCATAGACAGTAGCCCACCAGGCTCCCCCATCCCTGGGATTCTCCAGGCAAGAACACTGGAGTGGGTTGTCATTTCCTTCTCCAGTGCATGAAAGTGAAAAGTGAAAGTGAAGTTGCTCAGTCGTGTCCAACTCCTAGCGACCCCATGGACTGCAGCCTCCCAGGCTCCTCCGTCCATGGATTTTCCAGGCAAGAGTACTGGAGTGGGGTGCCATTGCCTTCTCCATAGAACCATTAAAAAAAAAAAACAATTGCCAAAGCAATACTGAGAGAAAACAAACAAACAAAAAAAAAACAAAGTTGGAGGCATAACTGTCCCAGACTTTGGACAAAACTATGAAGGTACAGTAATCAATACAGCATGGTATTGGCAAAAAAAGCAGACATAGATGGATGGAACAGAATAACAGAATAGAGAGCCCAGAAATAAATCCACACACCTATCACCAATTAATCTTTGACGAAGGAGGCAACAATATATAATGGAAAAAAGACAATCTCTTCAGCAAGTGGTGTTGGGAAAGCTGGACAGCTGCATGTAAATCAAGGAAGTTAATGCAAAATGGCTTCAAGACTTAAATACAAGGCATGGCACCATAAAACTCCTAGGACAGATCATAGGCAAAACATTCTCTGACACGAATAATAAGTAATGTTTTCTTGGATCAGTCTCCCAAGGCGATAGAAATAAAATCAAAATGAACAAATGGAACCTAACCAAACTTACAAGTTTTGCACAGCAAAGGAAATCATAAACAAAATGAACAGACAACATATGGACTGGGAGAAAATATTTACAATGTGACCTACAGGGGCAAAATATATAGACAGTTCATAGAATACAATAACAACAACAACAGAAGGAAACAATCAAAAAACACTGCTATATTTAAAATGGATAACCGATGAGGACCTACCACATACCACATGGACCTCTGCTCAATGTTACATGGCAGCCTGGACGGGAGGGGAGTTTGGGGGAGAATGGACACATGTATATGTATGGCTGAGTCCCTTCATTGTCCACCTGAAACTATCACAGCATTGTTAATTGGCTATAACCCAATACCAAAAAAAAAAAAAAAATGTTTTTAAAAATGGGTGGAAGACCTAAATAAACATTTCTCAAAATAGACCACACAGAGGGTCAATAAACATGAAAAAATGCAAAGCATCACTAATTATTAGATAAATGTCAATCAAAATTACCATGAGGTATCACCTCACACCAGTCAGAAGAGCCATTATCAAAAGGTCCACAAATAATAAGACCCAGATAACCACGATGGTGTGATCACTCACCTAGAGCCAGACATCTTGGAGTGCAAAGTCAAGTGGGTTTAGGAAGCATCAATACAAACAAAGCAGGTAGAGGTGATGGAATTCCAGCTGAGGTATTTCAAATCCTAAAAGATGATATTGTCAAAGTGCTGCACTCAATATGCCCGCAAGTTTGGAAAACTCAGCAGTGGCCACAGGACTAGAAAAGATCAGTTTTCTTCCAGTCCCAAAGAAGGGCAATGCCAAAGAATGTTCAAACTACCTCACAATTGCATTCATTTCATAGGCTAGCAAAGTAATGCTCAAAATTCTCCAAGCTAGGTTTCAATAGTACATGAACAGTAAACTTCCAGATGTTCAAGTTGGATTTAAAAAAGGCAGAGGAATCAGAGATCAAATTGCCAACATCTGCTGAATCACAGAAAAAGCTAGAGAATTCCAGAAGAACATCTATCTCTGCTTCATTGACTATGCTAAAGGCTTTCACTGTGTGGATCACAACAAATTGTGGAAAACTCTGAAAGAGATGGGGATACCAGATTACCTTACCTGCCTCCTGAGAAACCTGTATGCAGGTCAAGAAGCAACAGTTAGAAACAGACATGGAACAACAGACTGGTTCCAAATTGGGAAAGGAGTACGTCAAAGCTGTATATTGTCATCCTGCTTATTTATATGCAGAGTACATCATGTGAAATGCCAGGCTGGATGAAGCACAAGCTGGAATCAAGATCGCTGGAAGAAATATCAATAACTTCAGATATGCAGATGACACCATTCCTATGGCAGAAAGCGAAGAGGAACTGAAGAGTCTCTTGATGAGCATGAAAGAGGAGAATGAAAAAGCTGGCCTACACCTCAACATCTAAAAAACTCAGATCATGGCATTCAGTCCCATAACTTCATGGCAAATATATGGGGAAACAATGGAAAGTGTGAGAGACTTTATTTTCTTGAGCTCCAAAATCACTGCAGATGGTGACTCCAGCCATGAAATAAAAAGATGCTTGCTCCTTGGAAGACAAGTTATGATCAACATAGATTGTGTATTAAAAAGCAGAGACATTACTTGCTAACAAAGGTCCATATAGTCCAAGCTATGGTTTTTTCAAGTAATCATGTTTGGATGTGAGAGTTGGACCATAAAGAAGGTTGAGCACTAAAGAATTGATGCTTCTGAACTGTGGTGTTGGAGAAGATTTCTTCAGAGTCCCTTGGACAGCAAGGAGATCAAACCAGTCAATCCTAAAGGGAATCAATCCTGAATATTGATTGGAAGGACTGATCCTGAAGCTGAATCTCCAATACTTTGGCCACCATGCAAAGAGCCAACTTATTAGAAAAGACCCTGATGCTGGGGGAAATTGAAGGCAAGAGGAGAGGGGGACAGCAGAGGACAAGATGGTTGGACGGCAACACTGAGTCAATGGACCTGAGTTTGAGCAAGCTCCAGGAGATGGTGAAGGACAGGGAAGCCTGGTGTGCTACAGTCCACGGGGTTGCAAAGAGTCGGAAATGACTGAGCCACTGAACAACCACAACAAATAATAAATGCTGGAGAAGATGTGGAGAACAGGAAAGCCTCCTACACTGTTCATGGAAATGTAAATTGGTACAGTTTCTGTGGATAACAGTACAGAAATTAGTTGAAAAACTTAAAAAAAAAAAACTACCATATGACTCAGCAATCCCACTCCTGGGCATTATCTAGAGAAAACTCTATTCCAAAAAGATACATGGACCCCAATGTTCATAGCAGCAATATTTTACAATTGCCAAGAGAAGGAAACAACATACATTTCCACTGATAAATGGATGAAGATATGGTGTGTGTGTATGTATATGCATATACATATATGTACATATATATACACACATATACACATATACATACAATGAAATATTTTTCATCCATAAAAATTTTCAGCCATAACTGGTGTAATACCAATTAAAGCAAGATGGATGGACCTAAAGGTTAGCATATGAAGTGAAGTCAGAAATAGAAAGACAAATACCGTTTGATATCACTTACATGTGGAGTCTAAAATATAATGTCAATGAACTTATTTACAAAACAAAAAAATGACTCAAAGACATAGAAAACACACTTACAGTTACCAAAGGAGAAAGAAGGTAGGGGAGGGATAAATTAGGAGTTTGGCATTACCATATACACACTCAGTTCAGTTCAGTCGCTCAGTCATGTCCAACTCTTTGCAACCCCATGAATTGCAGCACGCCAGGCCTCCCTGTCCATCACCAACACCTGGAGTTCACCCAAACTCTTGTCCATCGAGTCAGTGATGCCATCCAGCCATCTCATCCTCTGTTGTCCCTTTGTCCTCCTGCCCCCAATCCCTCCCAGCATCAGGGTCTTTTCCAATGAGTCAACTCTTCACATGAGGTGGCCAAAGTGTTGGAGTTTCAGCTTTAGCATCAGTCCTTCCAAAGAACACCCAGGACTGATCTCCTTTAGAATGGACTGGTTGGATCTCCTTGCAGTCCAAAGGACTCTCAAGAGTCTTCTCCAACACCACAGTTCAAAAGCATCAATTCTGCGGCACTCAGCTTTCTTCACAGTCCAACTCTCACATCCATACATGACCACTGGATAAACCACAGCCTTGAATAGATGGACATTTGTTGGCAAAGTAATGTCTCTGCTTTTGAATATGTTATTTAGGTTGGTCATAACTTTCCTTCCAAGGAGCAAGCGTCTTTTAATTTCATGGCTGCAATCACCATCTGCAGTGATTTTGGAGCCTAAAAAAATAAAGTCTGACACTGTTTCCACTATTTCCCCATCTATTTCCCATGAAGTGATGGGACCAGATGCCATGATCTTCGTTTTCTGAATGTTGAGCTTTAAGCCAACTTTTTTACTCTCTTCTTTCACTTTCTTCAAGAGGCTTTTTAGTTGTTCTTCACTTTCTGCCATAAGGGTGGTGTCATCTGCATATCTGAGGTTATTGATATTTCTCCTAGTATATATAAAATAGACAAACAACAAGGTCTTACTGTATAGCATAGGGGACAATATTCAATATCTTGTAATAAATTGTAATGAAAAATAATATGGTGTTAGAAAGTGTTCTAGTTTCATTCTTTTACAAGTGGTTGACCAGTTTTCCCAGCACCACTTGTTAAAGAGATTGTCTTTAATCCATTGTATATTAATGTTCATCTCAGCACTGTTTATAATAGCCAGGACATGGAAGCAACCTAGATGTCCATCAGCAGAGGAATGGATCAGAAAGCTGTGGTACATATACACAATGGAGTATTACTCAGCCATTAAAAAGAATGCATTTGAATCAGTTCTAATGAGGTGGGTGAAACTGGAGCCTATTATACGGAGTGAAGTAAGCCAGAAAGGAAAACAGTATACTAACGCATATATATGGAATTTAGAAAGATGGTAACAATAACCCTGTATGTGAGACAGCAAAAGAGACACAGATGTATAGAACAGTCTTTTGAACTCTGTGGGAGAGGGAGAGGGTGGGATGACTTGGGAGAATGGCACTGAAACATGTATAATATCATATATGAAACAAATCGCCAGTCCAGGTTCGATGCATGATACTGGTTGCTTGGGGCTGGTGCACTGGGACGACCCAGAGGGATGGTACGGGGAGGGTGGAGGAGGGGGGTTCGGGATAGGGAACACGTGTATACCTGTGGTGAATTCATGTTGATGCATGGCAAAACCAATACAATATTGTAAAGTAATTAACCTCCAATTAAAATAAATAAATTTATATTTAAAAAAAAAAAAATAATATGAAAAATAAATAATTAAAGCCACCATCATTGCCAGTTGGCCAGTGTCTTCAAGCTTCATTTTATATAGTTCAAAGAAAGAATAATATTTGCAAAATAAATCACATGTCACCTGAAGATACTATTTTCTTTCTATTTTCCAGGCAAGAATACTGGAGTGGGTAGCCATTCCCTTCTCCAGGGCATCTTCCCGACTCAGAGATCAAACTCAGGTCTCCCACATTGAGGTGGGCTCCTTACCGTCTGAGCCACCAGGGAAACCCAGTTGTATTTATATAAAATAATGGCCTTAAACATAGTTTTTTTTTTTCTATTTTAACATGTATTCCCTAAAGAGGGACAGAGCTCCCCCTCTTTAAAATGGCCTTTACTTAATGTCTTATAACTGATAGGTAAAATGGAAACAAAAATTCAAAGGACATGGTGCTATTCACTGGCTACGGCCCTATCTCCATTTCATCAGACCTCAGCAATCTTTTGGGCTTCCTTGGTGGCTCAGTGATAAAGAATTAGCCTGCAGTGCAGGAAACATAGCAGATGTGGGTTCAATCCCTGGGTTGGGAAGATTACCTGCAAGAGGATGTGGCAACCCACTCCAGTATTCTTGCCTGGAGAATCCCATGAACAGAGGAGCCTGTCCAACTACAGTCCATAGATAACAGAGTCAGATACAGCTGAAGCCACTGAGCATGTATGCATACAGCAACCTTCTAATTCTTGTTGTTTAATAAAAGAGTTTGGTACAATGGTACACAGGGCTGGCATATCTGAAATTTTTGCTATTCTAAGCAAAAATATATATACATATATGAGCTTGGAGTTTAACAATTAGTTTAAGTAGTAACAAAGCAAAGCTGTTTTAGACAGAATTCTGAGAAAACATGGAAATCCTCTTATTGGAATTGTTTTCAGAAACTAATAAACAAAAACCCAGTTTGGGTTTTGCGTGTTGTTGAAAATATTTTTTAAATGTGCTTCCCACTTTCCTCACTGAAGAAATCAGGTTGAGAAACCACTGGAACATGTGAATAATGACTGGTTACCTAGCAGGGACTTGGGGCCATCAATCTATCAAAGCCTAGTATAAGGCTAAGAGAGTGAAAGAAAGGAATCACTTGTTTCTTGTTTCAGGGGTTACATACAGTACTTTATTTCATCAGATGTAGCTTACATAGTTTGTCTCATTGGATTCTCACTGCAACCCTATGAATTAGGAGAAATTAACAGACTTAGTAGAGCTAGACCCATTATGCAATCCCAGGAATATTTCATATTGGCTGAATGTACACTCATCCTAGAACATTCTCCACGAAGTTCTCTCTTTTTACAAAATCATAAATGTAAGTTTTTCTTCCAATCACTTATCTCCTTTCCTGCAAAGCAAAATGCAGTAGGGGAAAAAAAAAAACAAAAAAGAAAGAGAATGAATACCTGCTTAATTGAAGGCCTTTGTTACTTGAATTCTGTTTAAACAGATTTTACTGAAATTAAACTTTAAGGACCAAATGAAGCATAAACTCCAAATGAAATAACAAAATGCATACCTACAGTTGAAGAATGTATTACACAGAACTTTTTCTTTAATGATAAACATTTATTTAGACTCTAATATGTGCTGGGAACTATGCTAAGCACTTTGTATGTAGTATCTGTCAGGGTCTAAGTAGGAAACAGATGGCACACTCAAATGGGGTAATTAAGAGTTTAATGAAGAGACTATTTGCAAAAGGATGATCAAGGTTAAAGGATGATGAAGTGCTTTGGGGATAGCAGTAGCCACAAATCCTTTACCACCTTTGCTGAAGAGACACTGGGGAGAGGGCATTTTCTGGGATCCAAAAAATTACAGAACTATATCTGTAGCTCTAGGAGAGGACTCTCTGACAGGAGCTGTGACTTTAGGTGGAAGAACACAGCAACGGGCAACTCATGACAAATCATCAGAGAAGAAACTGGGGGAATAAATACCCATACTCTCCTCCTGAACTCTGACCTCCTGCGGGCTGAACCAACCCAGAAACTGGAAGGCAACACAGCCCATTGATGAAGTCACTGCAAGCCAGCCTTTCAGGACAGAAAGCTAGGAAGAACAGGAATTTGGAGGGGAAATGGAAGACCATTCAGCATAGTGTTTTGAATTTGTGCAACATTGGCACAAGGTGGGTCTATAATCCTCATTTAACAGATGAATAAATACTGAGGTTTAGTGAGATTAATTAGCCCAAGATCCCAGTGCCAGTAACTGGAGCCAAGACTCATACCACAGTCTGACTGAATCCAGACCTCTTAACCACCACCCGAACCGCACAACAGAATCACCCGTGGAGCACTGCAAAATTGCACAGCCCAAGGCCACATGAAGAAGATACTAAATCAAAATCTCCTGGGGAGCCCTGGAGTATTGCTTTTAAAGTTCCACAGATGACTCTTATGTACACCAGGGCTGAGAAAACACTAGCTTTTGTTATAAATTTCTTCAAAAGTGACTTTGAGTAAGTCCTTTAACCCCTTTGAGTCTGTTATATCACTGTAAACTATGGATAAAATACTAGCACTATAGATCTATTGTTATAGGTAAATAGGGGAATATATATAAAATATCTAACATAATTTCTGAAACATCAACAGTGCACAATAAAATGCCTATTCCCTTTTTTACCCCATGTCTTTCCCCTTGCCTTGAAGCCTGCCTTCAGAATAACTGGCCCCAAACCCAAAGATACTATGGTTTTACATTTAACATTTGCAAGTGCTAAATCTTTCAAAATCTTAATCTCTGGACCCCAAGAAAGTATAGTATAACCCTCAGCCAGAACTAACTAATCACAAATCACTGTCTTTATATTAAACCCAGAATAATGAAAATGCACAAAACACCTAATAAATAAACTAGAAATAAGTAAGAACATTAAAAACACCAGTGACTTTATAAATCATGTACAATTTTACAAAATAATATTGATGATTTTCTTTGCTCCATGGAAGTAACATCTTCAGCAATAAAACATGTCTTCAATCCCTCTTCCCTCCCTCAGTATCACCCTATGTGTATAACTGTAACTATCTCTTTTATGCTGGTGTTAACAAATCTATAAATTCAATCTTGAAATTCCTTCTGAGTCCCAGGATCATATATTCAAATGTCTACTAGACATATCTACTTAGATGTTACACAAACACCTCCTACATATGTCCACTGAACTGAAAAAAAAAATTGAAATCACAACCACAACTCCTCTACTCCCTTTCTTAGTTAATGGTAACAGAACCCACCCAAGCTAGAAATCTGATAGACATATCATCCATTCAAGTCATTACCCTGGTGGCTCAGCAGTAAAGAATCTGCCTGAAATACAGGAGACCTGGGTTTGATCCCTGAGTTGGGAAGAACCCCTGGAGGAGGGCAAGGCAACCCACTCCAGTACTCTTGCCTGGAGAATCCCATGAACTGAGGAGCCTTGCAGGCAACATGGGGACTCCAAGAGGCAGACAAGACTGAAGCAACTGAGCACACATGTACAATAATTCTATAATTTTATTTTTCCTCCTCTATTTAATGAATATTTAGATTTTCTCAATTTTTTGCTCACGTAATTTATACAACGGCACTCATTTCACATGCTAGCAAGGTAATGCTCAAAATCCTTCAAGCTAACCTCCAACAGTATGTGAACTGAGAACTTCTAGATGTACAAACTGGATTTTAAAAAGACATCCATTGAAAAAGACATCCATAGAAAAAGCAAGAGAGTTCAAAAAAAAACATCTACTTCTGCTTCATTGACTACACTAAAGCCTCTGACTGTGTGGATCACAACAAACTGTGGAAAATTATTAAAGAGATGGGAATACCAGACCACCTGACCTGCTTCCTGAGAAACCTGTATGCAGATCAAGAAGCAACAGTTAGAACAAGATATGGAACAACGGACTGGTTCCAAATTGGGAAAGGAGTATGTCAAAGCTATATATTGTCATCCTGCTTATTTAACTTACATGCAGAATACATCATGTGAAATGCTGGGCTGGATAAAGCACAAGCTGAAATCAAGATTGCCGGGAGAAATATCAATAACCTCAGATATGCAGATGATACAACTTTAATGGCCAAAAACAAAGAGGATCTAAAGAACATCTTGATGAGGGTGAAAGAGGAAGAGTGAAAAAGCTGGCTTAAAGCTCAACATTCTAAAAACTAAGATCATGGTATCTGGTCCACCACTTCATGGCTAATAGATGGGGAAAAAGTGGAAGCAGTGACAGATTTTTTTCTTGGGCTCCAAAATCACTGTAGATGGTGACTGCGGCTACAAAATTAAAAGATGCTTTCTCCTTGGAAGAAAAGCTATGGAAAACCTAGACAGTGTATTAAAAAGAGACATTACTTTGCCAACAAAGGTCTGTACAGTCAAAGCTATGGATTTTCCAGTAATCATGTACGGATGTGAGAGTTGGACCATAAATAAAGCTGAGTGCCAAAGAACTGATGCATTCAAACTGTGGTTCTGGAGAAGACTCTTGAGAGTCCCTTGGACAGCAGGGAGATCAAACCAGTCCATCCTAAAGGAGATCAACCCTGAATATTCATTGGAAGGACTGATGCTGAAGCTGAAGCTCCAATACTTTGGCCAACTAATGCAAAGAGCTGACTCATTGGAAAAGATCCTGATGCTGGGAAAGATTGAGTTCAGGAGGAGAAGGGGACAACAAAGGACAAGATGGTTGGATGGCATCACTGACTCAATGGACACAAGTTTGAGCAAACTGTGGGACATGGTGAAGGACAGGGGAGCCTGGCATGGGGTCACAAAGAGTCAGGCATGACTGAGCGATAGAACAACAAAAATAATACTGTACTAGATATTCTTTTAACATGTTTCTTTGCTTTTTTAAAAGTCATAAAATCAAGATCTTGTTTATTTAATTTAGTTTCTTGAATAAGCAAGATATTGACATGGCTCAAAATTCCTTCCCAGTCCATCCATCATCTACCCAAAACTACTTCACCCATATCCCAGATGACTACTCTTAGTACTTCTGTATCCTTCCAGAATTTTTTAATATATTTTAAAAGGAATGTGGATATTTATTATTACTTCTCCTTTTTATAGAAAAGATGGCATTCTTTTTAATGTTAAAATTAATATTTTAATCAAATAATATATTATTAAATGTTTATAGGCATCAAGCATGAGAAGCTGATTCTAGAGAATGGAAAATCTAGAGATGAGCAAAGAAAAATGAATAAAAGATAGATATGACTGAGTAGATTTCATTGGCTCTTGTTAAGTGAATTTAAATAGCTTCTATAATCCACATTGAAAGGCTTTACAGACCTTTTCAGGTGCAAACTAGTTAATGACCTTAACATTTGACAGGAAGATGTATGGATTTCTTTAATTAGATTAGTTGTCTGCAATTTATGATTGAAAAACTTACGAGTGGTGTAGGAGCACCTAAATCATTCTACATTAAGTTACATACTACTGCCATATGCACTGATTGGTAATATTTCTTAATTATGCTCATTAAAATGTTTTGTGGGAAAATGGTAGCCCAGGGAGATGGAGAACTAAAGACAACCTTTAATGCAGGAGTCACTTTGCTCATTAACTATGGAATATCCTATCTACAAAGGAAACAGCAAACTGCAATAACTTTTAGGGAAAGTCATTTGGTAAATGTTTCAAATGACTGGAAAATGATATGCCTAACTTTTACCCTAGTAAACTCATCCCTGAAGATATAAACCAAAATGAAAAAAAAAAGGTTAAAAATTATTATTTGATAAGGACATGATCTGGAAACAAATGTCTATGAATGAGGTAATACATTTTGATACATCTCTAGAATGAGTACTCTTCAGTCATTAAAAATACCATCTACAAAAATAAAGAACTCGTCAAACGATTTTAGCACATCGATAAAAGCAGATACTTGAGAGATTTGTGTTCTCACGGCTGATTCATGAAAGATGCTGGCAAATGCATGCATGCCAATGTTAACATTATGGGGAATTTTTATTTAAATCACTTATAGTCAGAGGTTACTCAAATTTTTATAAAAAAGCATGTATTATTTTACAATCATAATGGAGTTATTTCTAAGTACAAATCACACACTCCTAGGAGGAAGTATTTCACAATAGTCAAAAAAATAAAAGACTTCCACTTCTAGCTATCATGGACTAGTTTGTAGCACATCAATCTTTCATCTCAAAACAACTAGAAAACTTCCTTCTCTTCTGCATTTGGCAGTTTCAACCAACCACATGGTCCTTCATTGCCTTCTGTTCATTCTCTTGATTCTACTCAATTACTGCTCCTTCACTTTCTCCCTGGCTGTTTCCCTTTTCCAAGATTTGGATCATCTCTTTCTGTATTTTCTCTTTCTTGAAGAGTTTCCCCCAATCCCTTGGCTTACTTATAACTTCTATAATGATGAGTATCATGCTTATTTCTAAATCCAACTATTCCTCCAAGCTCTAAAATTATATATCTGCCTAATCTACTGGACAGCTCTACCTGGATTCTACAGAAACCTCAAACTAAACAAATTAAATTCACTGTATCTTCCATCAAACTAATGATTTCTTATTTCCATTGAGAGTACTATGTCACCTAGACTTAAAAGCTCAATGACTGTGGATTGTTCATGACTTTTCTCTCCCAACATCCAGTCAGTTGCCTCACCCTGTAAGTTTGCTATTTATGTCTAATTTTTTTTTTAAATTTTCTTCCTTGGCATTCTCAATGGCATTGCCATAGTTTAGGTTTCAAGCCTCTCTGGGCAGATTGTTTCAGACATCTAGTGAAACTGCCTCCAGAATCTTCTCCCTGGATCATCTAGAAAATGTCCACTTGTTTAATTGTACTATCAGATCATCAGATCAGATCAGTCACTCAGTCGTGTCCAACTCTTTACGACCCCATGAATCGCAGCATGCCAGGCCTCCCTGTCCATCACCAACTCCCGGAGTTCACTCAGACTCACGTCCATCGAGTCAGTGATGCCATCCAGCCATCTCATCCTCTGTCGTCCCCTTCTCCTCCTGCCCCCAATCCCTCCCAGCATCAGAGTCTTTTCCAATGAGTCAACTCTTCGCATGAGGTGGCCAAAGTACTATAACCTCATTCAAACTTTAATATCTCTCTACCAAGGACAAATTAAAACATAAACTACTTTACTTGGCTTTTAAGTTCCCTATAGGATAGCCTTGATTACCTTTTTTTTTCTTTTTTTAATTTAAATTTATTTATTTTAATTGGAGGCTAATTACTTTACAATATTGTATCGGTTTTGCCATACATCAACATGAATCCGCCACGGGTATACATGTGTTCCCCATCCTGAACCCCCCTCCCACCTCCCTCCCCATACCATCCCTGTGGGTCATCCCAATGCACCAGCCCCAAGCATCCTGTATCCTGCATCGAACCTGGACTGGTGATTCATTTCTTATATGATATTATACATATTTCAATACCATTCTCCCAAATCATCCCACCCTCTCCTTCTCCCACAGAGTCCAAAAGACTGTTCTATACATCTGTGTCTCTTTTGCTCTCTCACATACAGGGTTATCGTTACCATCTTTCTAGATTCCATATATATGCGTTAGTATACTGTATTGGTGTTTTTCTTTCTGGCTTACTTCACTCTGTATAATAGGCTCCAGTTTCATCCACCTCATTAGAACTGATTCAAATGTATTCTTTTTAACGGCTGAGTAATACTCCATTGTGTATATGTACCACTGCTTTCTTATCCATTCATCTGCTGATGGACATCTAGGTTGCTTCCTTGTCCTGCCTATTATAAACAGTGCTGCGATGAACATTGGGGTACACATGTCTCTTTCAATTCTGGTTTCCTCAGTGTGTATGCCCAGCAGTGGGATTGCTGGGTCATAAGGCAGTTCTATTTCCAGTTTTTTAAGGAATCTCCACACTGTTCTCCATAGTGGCTGTAATAGTGTGCATTCCCACCAACAGTGTAAGAGGGTTCCCTTTTCTCCACACCCTCTCCAGCATTTATTGCTTGTAGACTTTTGGATCGCAGCCATTCTGACTGGCGTGAAATGGTACCTCATTGTGGTTTTGATGTGCATTTCTCTGATAATGAGTGATGTTGAACATCTTTTCATGTGTTTGTTAGCCATCTGTATGTCTTCTTTGGAGAAATGTCTATTTAGTTCTTTGGCCCATTTTTTGATTGGGTCATTTATTTTTCCGGAATTGAGCTGCAGGAGTTGCTTGTATATTTTTGATACTAGTTGTTTGTCAGTTGCTTCATTTGCTATTATTTTCTCCCATTCTGAAGGCTGTCTTTTCACCTTGCTTATAGTTTTCTTTGTTGTGCAGAAGCTTTTAAGTTTAATCAGGTCCCATTTGTTTATTTTTGCTTTCTTTGATTACCTTTTTGTCTTATTTTCATTAATCCCCAATATGAACTATAAACTGTAATCAAAAATTCCTACTTACTATTTACCCCAATACCTTGTGCTTTCTTGTTTCTATGATTTTAATTACTGCATCCTCTCCTCCTAGGCTCTTCTTTCCATTTTACCAACTGAACTCTGGGGTCTATATCAAATAGAATATTTTCCTGATTACCCCTTACTGAAGAAGTCGGGCTTTCCTCCCTGACACCTCATTTATATTGCTCACATGGCATCTATCTTGCACTGCACTATTTTATATTTATACGTGGCGCTAGTGGTAAAGAATCCTCCTCCCAATGCAAGAGACATAGGAGATGCAGGTTTGATCCCTGGGTTGGGAAGATCCCTTGGATGAGGGCACAGCAACCCACTCCAGTATTCTTGCCTGGAGAATCCCATGGACAGAGGAGCCTGGTGGGCTATGGTCCATAGGGTCGTAAAGAGACACAAGTGAAGTGACTTAGCACATATGCATACCTGATATAGTCACAATAAGGTATAAGTTCTTTGAACTTATAATGACCTTACCAGTGTCTAGAATAGGGTAGGACTTTAAGACATATGTGTTAAATGGATGAGGTAATTTACTAAAAGCCAATAAGGTGGTTTTGATCTAGAAAATTCCCCTAGACAAGATACAACTTTTATGGGGAAATTTGTCTAGCCAAGTGAGCTACTTGTTCAATTTTTATCAGAGCACTAATTTAAAGCCAAATTAACTGACCTCCTAAAATTTTTAGGGAATTTGGCAATAATCCCATTTGATAATAGATTTGGAGGAGGTCTTTCTCAATATATGTATATTTTTGAGAGTTTTCCATAAAACACTATAATAATGCAATACTACTTTAAATGCTTACATGCTTCCAACTTCTATGGATATTTTATTAGTTTTCTCATAATTCACGTGGGGGCTAGCCTTGCTCAGGGCTATCTTGTTTTTAAGCAACACTCAGAGTAGGTTGATTCTTGCCAAAAAGACCTCTGTAGACTGGGGTGTATATACCAACTGTCGAAAACCATGGCAATCATTCTTGAGAGCTTTGTTCCTAGGCAGAACTAAACATTTCTAATGCCAGTTATCTGAGTACATTATTGTTACAAGTAACATTCTCATAGATTTCTGGGAAACCAGTACTAATTATTCTTCCAAAACGTTATTTACACATCAGATCAGATCAGATCAGTTGCTCAGTCGTGTCCGACTCTTTGAGACCCCATGAATTGCAGCACGCCAGGCCTCCCTGTCCATCACCAACTCCCGGAGTTCACTCAGACTCACGTCCATCGAGTCAGTGATGCCATCCAGCCATCTCATCCTCTGTCGTCCCCTTCTCCTCCTGCCCCCAATCCCTCCCAGCATCAGAGTCTTTTCCAATGAGTCAACTCTTCGCATGAGGTGGTCAAAGTACTGGAGTTTCAGCTTTAGCATCATTCCTTCCAAAGAAATCCCAGGGCTGATCTCCTTCAGAATGGACTGGATGGATCTCCTTGCAGTCCAAGGGACTCTCAAGAGTCTTCTCCAACACCACAGTTTAAAAGCATCAATTCTTCGGTGCTCAGCCTTCTTCACAGTCCAACTCTCACATCCATACATGACTACTGGAAAAACCATAGCCTTGACTAGACGAACCTTTGTTGGCAAAGTAATGTCTCTGCTTTTGAATATGCTATCTGGGTTGGTCATAACTTTCCTTCCAAGGAGTAAACGTCTTTTAATTGCATGGCTGCAGTCACCATCTGCAGTGATTCTGGAGCCCAGAAAAATAAAGTCTGACACTGTTTCCACTGTTTCCCCATCTATTTCTCATGAAGTGGTGGGACCAGATGCCATGATCTTTGTTTTCTGAATGTTGAGCTTTAAGCCAACTTTTTCACTCTCCTCTTTCACTTTCATCAAGAGGTTTTTGAGTTCCTCTTCACTTTCTGCCATAAGGGTGGTGTCATCTGCATATCTGAGGGTATTGATATTTCTCCCGGCAATCTTGATTCCAGCTTGTGTTTCTTCCAGTCCAGGGTTTCTCATGATGTACTCTGAATATAAGTTAAATAAACAGGGTGACAATATACAGCCTTGACGAACTCCTTTTCCTATTTGGAACCAGTCTGTTGTTCCATGTCCAGTTCTAACTGTTGCTTCCTGACCTGCATACAGATTTCTCAAGAGGCAGATCAGGTGGTCTGGTATTCCCATCTCGTTCAGAATTTTCCACAGTTTGTTGTGATCCACACAGTCAAAGGCTTTAGCATAGTCAATAAAGCAGAAATAGATGTTTTTCTGGAACTCTCTTGCTTTTTCTATCATCCAGCAGATGTTGGCAATTTGATCTCTGGTTCCTCTGCCTTTTCTAAAACCAGCTTGAACATCAGGAAGTTCATGGTTCACATATTGCTGAAGCCTGGCTTGGAGAATTTTGAGCATTACTTTACTAGCGTGTGAGATGAGTGCAATTGTGCAGCAGTTTGAGCATTCTTTGGCATTGCCTTTCTTTGGGATTGGAATGAAAACTGACCTTTTCCAGTCCTGTGGCCACTGCTGAGTTTTCCAAATTTGCTGGCATATTGAGTGCATCACTTTCACAGCATCATCTTTGAGGATTTGAAATAGCTCAACTGGAATTCCATCACCTCCTCTAGCTTTGTTCATAGTGGGCTTTCTAAGGCCCACTTGACTTCACATTCCAGGATGTCTGGCTCTAGGTGAGTGATCACACCATCGTGATTATCTGGGTTGTGAAGATCTTTTTTGTACAGTTCTTCTGTGTATTCTTGCAATCTCTTAATATCTTCTTCTTCTGTTAGGTTCATACCATTTCTGTCCTTTATCGAGCTCATCTTTGCATGAAATGTTCCTTTGGTATCTCTGATTTTCTTGAAGAGATCCCTAGTCTTTCCCATTCTGTTGTTTTCATAGAACCATTCAACTTCAGCTTCTTCAGCGTTACTGGTTGGGGCATAGACTTGGATTACTGTGATAGTGAATGGTTTGCCTTGGAAACGAACAGAGATCATTCTGTCTTTTGAGATTGCATCCAAGTACTGCATTTTGGACTCTTTTGTTGACCATGATGGCCACTCCATTTCTTCTGAGGGATTCCTGCCCGCAGTAGTAGATATAATGGTCATCCGAGTTAAATTCACCCATTCCAGTTCATTTCAGTTTGCTGATTCCTAGAATGTCGACATGCACTCTTGCCATCTCTTGTTTGACCACTTCTAATTTGCCTTGATTCATGGACCTGACATTCCAGGTTCCTATGCAATATTGCTCTTTACAGCATCGGACCTTGCTTCTATCACCTGTCACATCCACAGCTGGGTATTGTTTTTGCTTTGGCTCCAACCCTTCATTCTTTCTGGAGTTACTTCTCCACTGATCTCCAGTAGCATATTGGGCACCTACTGACCTGGGGAGTTCCTCTTTCAGTATCCTATCATTTTGCCTTTTCATACTGTTCATGGGGTTCTCAAGGCAAGAATACTGAAGTGGTTTGCCATTCCCTTCTCCAGTGGACCACATTCTGTCAAATCTCTCCACCATGACCCGCCCATCTTGGGTTGCCCCACGGGCATGGCTTAGTTTCATTGAGTTAGACAAGGCTGTGGTCCTAGTGTGATTATATTGACTAGTTTTCTGTGAGTATGGTTTCAGTGTGTTTGCCCTCTGATGCCCTCTTGCAACACCTACCGTCTTACTTGGGTTTCCTCTTACCTTGGGCGTGGGGTATCTCTTCACGGCTGCTCCAGCAAAGCGCAGCCATTTCTCCTTACCTTGGACGAGGGGTATCTCCTCACCACCGCCCTTCCTGACCTTCGATGTGGGGTAGCTCCTCTAGGCCCTCCTGTGCCCACGCAGCCATGGCTCCGGGTAACTCCTCTCGTCGCCACCCCTGGCCTCGGGCGTGGGGGCGTGGGGTAGCTCCTCCAGGCCGTTGCCCCTGACCTCGGACACTGGGTATCTCCTCTCGGCGCCCCCCCCCCCCGACCTCGGACTCCGGGTAGCTCCTCTCGGCCGTTCCTGCACTGTCGCAGTCTGGTACTCTCGGCCGCTGCCCCTGACCTGGGACATGGGGTAACTCCTCTTGGCCGCCGCTCTTCGGGCATGGGGTCCTTCCAGCTTCTGCCCCTGACCTCGGACGTGGGGTGGCTCCTCTCTGCCACGCTATGGCGTGCCATGTCGCAGCCACCTGCGCTATGGCGCACCCGTCGCAGCCGCCAACAACAAAAGTACAGAAGGTTAAAGTAACCTAGATGAATCTCAAATCATGAACTAGAAGTAGTATTGATGGTAGGAATTAGCAACACGTCAGAAGATCTGGTATTTAAATGTCAACCCCTGGCCCAGCACTATCCTTTACTTTCTCCTAAGGTAAAAATCAAGGGGTATTCCTCTGACCTGGAGGAAAATGAGATGAATGACTATTTCACAAATAATATTAGCACTAGATGACGAAAGTTTGGAAGTGAGAGTACCACTAAAATTAGAATACTACCAAATTGAAATTTATATGGAAGAAAAAAATCTTATCACTGCACTTAGAACCAGAATTTACTGTTTGTTTTATTTGTTTGGAAGCTTCCATAAGTAAGTGATACTAGACTTTAACATGAACTAGTATTGATAACTTTCAGATAAATCTTGCAACAACCGAAATGAAAAAGTTTCTATTTAAAAACTCATGGGGAGGGGGGATAATTTCCTAAACATAGTCAATGAACCACATATTGGTCTTATCTGCTCCAAAAACGCAACTATAATTATAGTAAACAGACTTTAAAAATAGATGAATACACAAGGACAAAGAGTAAAGAAACAGTGGACTAGAGATCTTAATAAAAATTTTGAAGATTTAAAGTAGATGGAGGTAAGGTAATTAATTTAGCAGAGTAGAGGATATTGGAATCTAATAACTATATAGGGAGATGATATTTCTTAGAGAAAAATCAGTTGACCCTGCAGAACAAAGAAAATGGCATGTCTTGGAGGCACCAGATAGCACAAAAGACAAGGATGATACACAGTACAGAAAACAGATTGATTCAGTCTCTCTACTGAGTAATTAGATGGATCTTTAAGTCCCAAGGCTTCCCTCCTAGCTCAGTTGGTAAAGAATCTGCCTGCAATTCAGGAGACCCCGGTTCGATTCCTGGGTTGGGAAGATCCGCTGGAGAAGGAATAGGCTATCCACTCCAGTATTCTTGGGCTTCCCTTGTGGCTCAGCTGGTAAAGATGCCTGCAGTGTGGGAGACCTGGGTTCGATCTCTGGGTTGGGAAGATCCCCTGGAGAAGGGAAAGGCTACCCACTCCAGTATTCTGGCCTGGAGAATTCCATGGACTGTATAGTCCATGGGGTAGCAAAGAGTTGGACACGACTGAGCAACTTTCACTTTTAGGTCCCAAACTTCTACCTTGAGCAACCAACTCACCATACTTCCTTCCAAAGGAAATAAGAAATTTACTCTTTAAAGGTATTAAACCTGAGAGACTTTGAATATGAGAATACCAGATATGATGGAAGATGGAGGTGAAGCATTAGACTAAAAACAGGGAAATGAAGTGAAATCCAACTTCCTACTGAATGGTGAAATCTGAGCACAGAAAATAGAAGGTGTCATTAATCCCCCATAAGGGCTGAGTAGCTCTCTAAGCAAAGATGCAATCAAGAAAGAATCTTATCATACCCAACAGCACTATCTCCTAATCAACTTCTCAATCTTTCATTGTTAATTGACCTCCACTTGCTCAATTAGGAACCTGGTAAGCTTTTCATTAGGCATCAATTTACACAGTTTTATTCTCTCAGTCATTATAAAAATGGTAAAGGCAGAATCATAAATTTCATGGGCTCTGGATTCAATTTAATCTATATTCTACTTCTGAATCTACCTTTCTCTAGTTGTATGACAGAGGGAAACTTAACCTGCCTAAGCATTAGTAGTTAGCAGTTTATTTCAAGATGATGTACTGATCTACAAATCAAATTTGCTGTGTACCTTGCTAATTTTTAGGCTTGCCCTTCAATTAGATACAAACTACAGTGGTTTTCTGGCCATAGTTCCCTTCTGAGAAGAATCACTCCCTTTGAATATCCCCAGATCATGTGATATTGTTCTCCTTTCACCATCACCACCACCTCAACCATGACTGATTGGATCAACTGGACTCCTGGCCCCAAATAAACCAATTCAGTGGCTTTCCTTAGACTAATTAGAGTTTTTCCTATGTCAGAAATTTGGACTGAGAGACACAAAAATGGTAGTTGGTAATGTGTACTGGTATGGACCTAACAGAAGCAGAAGATATTAAGAAGAGATGGCAAGAATACACAGAAGAACTGTACAACAAAGATCTTCACAACCCAGATAATCACGATGGTGTGATCACTCACCTAGAGCCAGACATCCTGGAATGTGAAGTCAAGTGGGCCTTAGAAAGCATCACTATGAACAAAACCTAGTGGAGGTGATGGAATTCCAGTTGAGCTGTTTCAAATCCTGAAAGATGATGCTGTGAAAGTGCTGCACTCAATATGCCAGCAAATTTGGAAAACTCAGCAGTGGCCACAGGAATGGAAAAGGTCAGTTTTCATTCCAATCCCAAAGAAAAGCAATGCCAAAGAATGCTCAAACTACCACACAATTGCACCCATCTCACATGCTAGTAAAGTAATGCTCAAAATTCTCCAAGTCAGGCTTCAGCAATACATGAACCATGAACTTCCTGATGTTCAAGCTGGTTTTAGAAAAGGCAGAGGAACCAGAGATCAAATTGCCAACATCCGCTGGATCATGGAAAAAGCAAGAGAGTTCCAGAAAAACATCTACTTCTGCTTTATTGACTATGCCAAAGCCTTTGACTGTGTGGATCACAATAAACTGTGGAAAATTCTGAACGAGATGGGAATACCAGACCACCTGATCTGCCTCTTGAGAAATCTGTATGCAGGTCAGGAAGCAACAGTTAGAACTGGACATGGAACAACAGACTGGTTCCAAATAGGAAAAGGAGTTCGTCAAGGCTGTATATTGTCACCCTGTTTATTTAACTTATATTCAGAGTACATCATGAAAAACCCTGGACTGGAAGAAACACAAGCTGGAATCAAGATTGCCGGGAGAAATATCAATACCCTCAGATATGCAGATGACACCACCCTTATGGCAGAAAGTGAAGAGGAACTCAAAAGCCTCTTGATGAAAGTGAAAGTGGAGAGTGAAAAAGTTGGCTTAAAGCTCAACATTCAGAAAACAAAGATCATGGCATCTGGTCCCACCACTTCATGAGAAATAGATGGGGAAACAGTGGAAACAGTGTCAGACTTTATTTTTGGGGGCTCCAAAATCACTGCAGATGGTGACTGCAGCCATGAAATTAAAAGACGCTTACTCCTTGGAAGGAAAGTTATGACCAACCTAGATAGCACGTTCAAAAGCAGAGACATTACTTTGCCAACAAAGGTTCGTCTAGTCTAGGCTATGGTTTTTCCTGTGGTCATGTATGGATGTGAGAGTTGGACTGTGAAGAAGGCTGAGCACCGAAGAATTGATGCTTTTAAACTGTGGTGTTGGAGAAGACTCTTGAGAGTCCCTTGGACTGCAAGGAGATCCAACCAGTCCATTCTGAAGGAGATCAACCCTGGGATTTCTTTGGAAGGAATGATGCTAAAGCTGAAACTCCAGTACTTTGCCCACCTCATGCAAAGAGTTGACTCATTGAAAAAGACTCCGATGCTGGGAGGGAGTGGGGGCAGGAGGAGAAGGGGACGACAGAGGATGAGATGGCTGGATGGCATCACTGACTCGATGGACGTGAGTCTGGGTGAACTCCGGGAGTTGTTGATGGACATGGAGGCCTGGTGTGCTGCGATTCATGGGGTCTCAAAGAGTCAGACACGACTGAGCGACTGAACTGAACTGAACTGAACTGGACTTGTGGGTTAGGCAGACAAAGGTCTGGCAGAGATACCGGGCAGTGCACAAGCTGGGGACTGGGAAGGAGAGGGAAGGGAGAAGCAGAAATGAAAGAGACAATTTAACCCTTGCTTCCATTATCTATTTGCCTCAATATTGCTATATAATAAATAACTAGAAAATATTGGCAGCATACAATAATAAACATCTATTTTGGCCCAAGAGTCTCTGTATTAGCTAGGCAGTTCTTTTGATTTGACCTGAGCTCTGTGGTATCACTCATACATCTGTGGCCAACTGTGCATTGGATAGGTATGTTTAGTTATATTAGCTGGAGTTTCTTACCTATTTAGAGCTTCAGCTGAGACAGTTGAGCTGACTTGATTCTATTTCATAATGTATATCAGTGTCCCATAAGCTAAGCTGGGCATGTTCTCATGGCAAATCCAGAGAAGACAGGAATTGTACGCACATTTTTCAAGCCCCTGCTTACATCAAGTATGCTCATATCCTATTGGCCAAAGTAAGACAAATGGCTGAGGTCCAGAGTCAGAGGAGAAGGGGACTTCAAAGTTACAGGGCACTGGATAAGGATATAGGAAGATATTAACTACAATTATAATGCAATCAGTCTTCCACAGTCCCTGAGAAAAAGAGAAGGGCTTTGGCTTATCACCTTCCCAACTCCTTTCCAGTCGTGACTGTGCTGTGCTTCCTAGGTCTGTGACATTGGTTATAGTTTTCTTACAACGTATCTTCCTGAAATGAACTTTCTTGACTGGATTTCTTTTCTTTGTGATCAAGAGATCCTTTATAGTAGAAAGAATTTAAGGGAAACCAAATATACGGCATGGTACTAAATGACAAGAAGTTGGACTGAAACAGAACCGTCTATCTACTTGGTCAACTAAATCAATTATTTGCATCATTAAGCACTGACAACAGTTGCTTTAAAATGCCTCTTTGTCTTTTAAATTTTGCTTTGCTTTTCTTTCCTCCTAATCTGCTGAATTTCAGAAGAATTCACTAATTTTATGGTAAATCACCAAGATGTAGCACATTTCACCAATTCCTGTGTAATTTTTAAAAATGTATGCTGCCCTACGCAGACAAACCCAATACTGCTGGTTATCTATTTCCAAGCTGCCTGTTTCAGCTTCAGGAGATATCTGGGAATATTTCACTCGCTTCAGAACTTCCATAAATATTCAATGAGACTGAGTGACCAGAATAGATCTGCACATTTCTTCTCTTTGCAGAACATGTAAAGAGTGGGGAGACACTGTGCTGATTTCCAGCTTTGATTCAGAAAAATTTTGGCTCTCAGAGCCCTGAGCATCTGTAGCTCCACACCCACCTGAGCTAATCTTGAATCGGCTGCTAAGACATGTCCAAGGCTTTGAACACTCACATAGACTCACTTAAAGCTCTTCACATGGAAAACTCTCACCATCAGCTCTTACTAATGTATCATTTAATAGAGACTGCTATAGGGCTTCTAAACACCCCCTACTGCTGTGAGTGATCTAAGTGTAATGAAGTGAACCTTCTAAGGCACCTAAATCCTGGGAAATTTCCCATGATTACCATTAATGAGACAATCTCAAGTAATTGATTTGAGTCATGCCCCTTCCCAAACCCAAGTTCTAAAGGGTATCATAATCCAACATGAAATTAGTCTGGCTGTAACATAGTATATTCCATCAAGTCTAGGATTTTCTTGCAAAAGAGTTCCAGATTTACTGATGACTTTAGCTCTACCACCTGAAACTCTTAAAGGATCACAGAGTGATGGAGATTCTTGCAATTTCTGCTTGGCAGGCATCCTGCTGATTTAGGATCAGTTACCCAGAGCCTCAGCAACATATTTCTATGGTGAAGAGGAAGCACAAACTGCGGAGTACTAGCCAGATTGTATGTTTCTTACAAACGATCTATTAACAATTATTTCAAGCCAATAAGAGAACACAATCCTTTCCTTTAGTTCACACACTATTTCAATAACTGATCAGGAAGAAAATAAATGAAATCTCTCTGCAGTAACAGTTACAAGACTTTGAAAGAAGTTTTAATAGTATTAATCAAGTCCATTTATCATATATGAAATCTTCTCTTTCCAAGATTAAAGAATGCAAGAGAGAAAAGGTGCAAAGATAGAGAAAATATTGGAATACTTATTATTATTATTTGCTTTTTTCTCATGAAGAGGAAAAATAATTCAAAGCAACCACTGTGAAAAGTCCTAGTATCCCAAAGGTCCCAGAGTTCTATAAAAATCTTTGTGGACAGCCTTTTTTCCCACAAATTTCATATGTTTTATTCATTTTTGCCTAATTAATGCAATAATTATCACATTAGTATTAAAGAATAATATCTAAGCATTTCATTTTCAGAAATAAAGAAGTAATTCTAGTACAATTTCATGAAATTATAAGAGATTAGATGAATGAGATGTAGATTTGTTAAACCCACCCAACATTGACACCTTGCAAGTCTTTTGATTAATTTCAGTGTACTTCCTTTGCAATAATAGTGGAAATGAATCCCAAATTCTTAGACATTCTAACTGACTTATAGCAAACATCTGTGTTAGGAGAACAACTAAAGCTAACCCTTCTGTTTAAAATAAGCAGTATTCCCAGGTGGCATAGTGGTAAAGAATCCACCTGCCAATGCAGGTCCCTGGATTGGTAATACCCCCTGGTAATATCCCCTGGAAAAGGAAATGGCTACCCACTCCAGTATTCTTGCCTGGAAAATCCCATGGATAGAGGAGCCTGGAAGGCTACAGTCCAGGGGGTCACAAAGAGTCAGACATGACTGCAAACACACACACACATACACACACACACACACTGAAGACAAATTGTGAATGATGTTGGCCCCACTTAAAAGTTTTTGTTGGCTGAAACAAAAGCTTTATTTTGAAATGTAAATTATTGTTATATCAGCAAATGGCACCAAGGATGCATCATAATTCCCCACATTAAAAAAAATCTTCAGTGGCTCCTAACCTACTTCAGGATGTAGTCCTTCTTACAACATATAAGGTCCTTCCAAATCTTGTTCCCTCACACTTTTATAGCCTCATATGCTGCCATTCCCCAAAACCTCACCAAAAATATTTCACTGCAAACACCTTGGAATTCTTTCCATCCTTCAGACATGCCAGGTACTTTCAGGTCTGTTCACCTTCATATCTGCTTCTTCCCCCATTATCCTCCTCTTCTCATCATTTAAGACCTAGCCTTGTGAAGCCATCCCAGCATCACCGGGTGGAGTCATTTTCTTGGCCTTGTTTGCCAACCTCTATAGAGATTCCAAGATATTCTAACACAGCATATGTCACAATCACTAGTGAGCATACCTGTGAGTTTATCATATGCATACACATGCACACATACACATATTTACACACATCCTTAG
Organism: Bos mutus; assembly: GCF_027580195.1. Lineage (NCBI taxonomy): Eukaryota > Metazoa > Chordata > Mammalia > Artiodactyla > Bovidae > Bos > Bos mutus. The sequence goes on along the minus strand of NC_091646.1, from coordinate 7,910,724 downwards.
AACTAGAATCCATTTCATATACATTTTATACTTTCAAATATTCAGCAAAATGGCTGGCAAAAAGCAAAGAATCAGAAAAATGGTGGACTTTATGATGTTTGTGTGGGACATGGGTTTCAAATGGGTACACAGAATCTCATGCTTGGGCCTCCTGATAAGTGACTGATAACTTATGTTTGCCAGATGGTATGTCTATATTACAAATAGACAATGGACAAGACAAGAAAAAAATGGCTGACTGGTCCAGTTGCAAAAGAATAACTTTAGTCATGTACACAAACCACGTCAGTCCATGCCAAGGACAAACTTTTCCAATATGAGAATCTACTCAGATTCGAGCCAACTGTCATTATTCCCCACCCCAGGCTTCCTTGTTCTTGCAACACAAACCATGATTTTCATTAGTTTCCTTTTTTTAGATCTTTTTCTGAGCTTCTTAATCCATCGCCCATTTATAGAGTTATTTATGATGACTTGGCAGACACAAAGCTCTTTGCCATGACTCAATTGGCATTTGAAATTATTTTAATTTCAAAAGAGGCAGCAGCAACACAACCATTTTTAACCACTAACTACTTAGAAACTTTCCTACTTAGGCAAATCCATTCTCACAAGTAGAATGGAGTTTATGATGAATTGAGTCACCAACCCACACATCAAACCAAACAGACTTTCATTTCACCATATTGCGTTGATATTCAGAAAAGAATTCTCAGAGGGGCTTTGAAATATATACTACTACTGCTAAAGGGAAAAGAAACCTAAGTCAGTATTCAGCCCAAGGATGATAAAAAAAAAAAAATTTATAATGAACCTGTAGTTATGATGACTGGTTCTCTCTCGAAAGATAACCCTGTAACCACTGAACAGACCCTGAAGAGCAAAGGGTCCTGGGATTCCCAGAGTCTTGTTTAAAAGGTTCATTCATCCCCAGGGAAGCCAAAATACAACAGGAACTAACCATAAAACGCACTGGACTGTAAGATGATTGTTTATAGTGACTGTAACTGAAATAAAAACAACCCTCCCATTCCCGCCCCCACTCCATAAAGACTTAAGTTCATCAGTTGAATGTGTTTGGAAAATGCAGGTAAAACCATCTTTTAAAAAATTATTAGGTACAGATTCATATAAAATGCAAAAGTGCACACAGCTGCATACACACACACACACACACACACACACACACACACACACACACACATCACAGAAGGAAAAGGATTTCTCATTCCAGAAGCCTAAGTGCAGAATCCAAAAGCAAACATCATGATATGTTGAATTAAAAAGGATTGACTTCCTCCTTTCCCTATATGTGGAAATTCACAAAGAACATAACAGGAAATATAAACACTAGTTTAGAATGTTTGTAGAGGCCAGTGGGATTTAGAGAGGGACTGAAGGTGGGCTTTCAAACTTTATTGTATATTTCTGTAGTCTTTGATGATTTTTTATAAGTATCCATCCATATATTATTTGCACAATAAAAAATAAGAAAAATAATGAAGGGGAGAAAAACAATGTGGCCTAAGCTACTTATGGGGCTTCCCAGGTAGCTCAGTGGTAAAGAATCTGCCTGCAATACAGGAGACATGGGTTTGATCCCTGGGTCAGGAAGATTCCCTGGAGAATGCAGGCATGGCAACCCACTCCAGCATTCTTGCCTGGAGAATCTCATGGACAGAGGAGCCAGGCAGACTACAGTCCCTGGGGTTGCAAAGAGTCGCACACAACTTAATAACTAAACAGCAACAACAATATCTGCTCTCCTCACTCGCACTCACTAGAGACCTGGAAGTTCTAACCAATGCAATTAGGCAGTAATAAGAAGGATGAGCTATCTGATCCTTAGAGCTAGCTCAGTAACTATCAGTATAACCTACTGATATCTGTGGCACATATATCAGAGATAGATTGTCCCGATATTTCCACTTTTGTTCAAAATTTTCACACCTGTAACTCTGCTAGGACTCATTATTTGCTGTAAGAAATTTTCTTTATCCAGTCCATCAAATATCCACTAGCATGAATGGCTATGCAGCCACTCTCTTTAAATATATTCTAACACATATCTCTGCATGCACCTGCCTTCTCACCATCACCTTCAAACCCCTTATCAAAAAATCATCAGAGAGGACTTCCCCAGTGGCACAGTGGTTAAGGCTCCACACTACCAATGCGGGGTGGGTGGGGGGCGTGCAGGTTCAATCCTTGATCAGGGATGTAAAATCCCACTTGCTGTGTGGGACGGCCAAAATTTTTTAAAAAAGCATATTTTTTTTTATTTCCTCATGGGTGAGGAAACCCAGAATCTCATAAAAAACCAAGGCCATTGCTATAATGAACCAAACATCTGAGTTAGAATACAGTGAGTCAGCCAGTTAGAATGACTGAGTCTATATTTCAAAACCTATGTCTCACTGTTTTGTGTATTCTGTGGTTTTACATGTATGTGTTTTAATTCCTTTTTAAAACTGTTTTTGCTGCTTCTTTACAGATATGTTCTTTTTCTGCAGTGCATACAATGATTGATAGATCGATCTCACGTGCATACGTGCATACATAGATGTGAGAGAGAGAAACCTCTAAAAACCTTTTAACTTTGAGATCCTAGAAGTAATAAAAGTGTAAAACACAATTTTCATGCACAAATATTGGTCAAAGAAAGGATATGTCTTCAAAAGGCTTAGTTTGCTATTCCAGGAGTATTCAGATAGATGCATTTGATGTTACACAACCTACCATCTAGAGCAATGAAGCAGCAGGTTTCATATTTCTATCTTGGAAATTCTTATTTGCAACAACTCACACTGGGAAAACCATCCTGGGTTATAAAAACATAATTCCCTTCAAAGACTACCTGTTTCTTTCCCTGAATTACATTAAAAGAAACTTCCAATATAAGGGGAATTTCACAACATTCTTTGGGTAGGTGGTAAAGGATGATGGCAATACTACTGGGAAATATGCAGAGTGAAAGGGGATCTGGTGAGGCAGGTATGCTCTCATATATTTCAGCAAGGAGGCTTGAGAACTCTCTGAGATTTAATTTGGTCACTCCAACTGCAAATAACATTTATACACACACTTATGTGAATTGTTGGCATATTTACTGCACACTATATTCTTACATCTAGAGATGAGAAACGAGGGCTTCTCTGGTGGCTCAGTGGTAAAGAATCCTCCTGCCAATGCAGGAGATATGGGTTTTATCCCTGATCCAGGAAGATCCCACATGCTGCAGAACGACTAAGCCTCTGCACAACAACTATTGAGCCTGTGCTCTAGAGCCTGTGAGCCACAACTACTGAGCCCATGTGCTGCAACTACTGAAGCCTGAGTGCCCTAGAGCCCACGCTCTGCAGCAAGAGAGGCCCCCACAATGAGAAGCTCCCGTACCACAACTAGAGAGGAGAACGCACTTGCCTCAACTAGAGAAAAGCCTACGCAGCAATGAAGACCTAGCACAGCCAAGTAAGTAAAGAAATACAATTACAGAGATGAGTAAGGAGAGTAAATTACAACTGAAAACCAAGAAATAAAAGAATGAGTAATAAGATGAGGGAATCCGGTCAACAAATATTTACTGTTGGCTCATGGAAGGACTGGCAGTGGAAGGGAAAGTACAAAGGAGTTTGGGGATGAGCTCTGCTCTCAAGGAACTTCCATCTAGATCCAGACTAAAGATAAGTCTACATGAACCATGTAGATCAGTTAACTGCAGAAACTAATTTGGGCTCTTATAGAAATTCAGATTCCTGGGTCCAATTTGCAGAATCAACCTCTACTGGTATTGATCAGAAATCTGTATTTTTAACAACCTCTTCCAATAATTCTGATCACTGGCACATTTTCAGAACCACTGAAGGAGAGGCAACACAGAAAGGTACATAAAGAAGTGCTAGATAATTTTTTGATGGGGTAGAAGAGGGAGAATCAAAATGCTTTAAGAAATTGGGGAATAAAAGGATCTACAAGGCAGGAGTGATCAGGAAAGGCTTCCCAGAGAAGGTGAGACCAGAGCAGCACCATGAAAGATGGGTAAGATTTGAACTGGCAAAGAGGAAAAGGGATGGCATTTCAAGATGAATGATATAACAAAGATTGGATGTGAAAAGAACCAATTCAAAGTACAGGAACAGACCACTGGTTGCAGGGAAGCCACTGTTGAGAAATAAGAGTGAGGGAAGATTGGACCTAACTGAGGAGATTAGGATACTATAACTAGTACACCAAGGATGCTTACAGCAAAAATGGTTCCTCTGGGCATCATACTTGTGACTGTCTTTGCAACCAGACATTCCTTTGATTGCAGGAAAGACAATGAGATATGAGATAGGCAAGGAACCTGGGAGTAAATGGTAAATGCAGTGTCTTCTTTGGAGGCTCAAGTTGTCCCAGACACCACTCTAACTCTTCAAAACCATCAGGTGATGGTTCTGAACCAAATGTTTAAAACTTGTCAGTGGTTTCCCATTTTCCTTAGGGTAAAGTTCAAACTTTTGAATGTAGTTTTTTTAATATAAATTATTTATTTTAATTGGAGGCTAGTTTTAAAGGTGCTTTATGATCTCTTCCTTTTCTTATCTCTTCCATCATGTATGTCACCACTTCTCTCATTGCACTCTATGCCCGTTATATTAAACTGCTTTCTGTCTTTCTCCCCCAGCTACCTTTCATCTCCCTATCTCTTCTCTAGCCTACCATCTTCTTGGCAAATTATTACTTGCTTTCAAATTTCCTATTAAAATTGATCTCCTCCAGAAAGCCTTCCCTGAAACTTAGATTCTGTATTCTGTGTCCCTCTTATTTCCCAGAGCACTTTGTATTTCCCCCATTACAGTAGTCACCATAATCTATTATAAATGCCATCTATTTGTATGTTTCTTTTGCTACACAGGGTCCTGACATCAATTAGGTCACAATATTTCCTGTTCACTGTTGGCAGCTGTAGTACCTAGAAGAGTGGCAGGGATATTTTAGGTGCCCAGTAAACATCTCTTGAATGAATTAGTGGATTTTAAAATTAATTTATCAAATTAATTAATAGGTAAAAACAAATATTACTGAGACAAGGCAATTCACCTCCTACACAGCCCTTGGACTAGACCAAACAGACAAAATCAAACTTCCAGGCATTTTACAATTAGTAAAAGAAACCCATGCAAACATTCTGTGCATTGGCCCTTTTTCCAAAGCCTCAAGAGTGATTCAGAACTTTCATTTCCCCTGTTACAGTATCAGTGGTCAATGAAGAGATGGCTCAAACGAGAAAAAAATCTTCCATGAACATGTAGGCAATAAATGAAACCCAGTTCATGATTACCTGCTCTCCACCACATAACCCAACACACAACCTTGCTTCCTCAAATATTACCGATCGGTCAAGAGCTGTTGTCGCACCTACAGAAAAGACTCCAGCACCCATCCTTCTAATATAAGAGAAGCTAACACTCCTGCAAAACCCCATTATTTTATGCTCAGATGTTACAACACTCATCTGGTTCTGGTCATAAGGTTTCAATCTTTGGCTGATTTGAGCTCAGTTGCCTCTCATTTGGTAAACAGTATGACTGAGAAAAACCAGAAGTAATACTCCTTAGCAGTTTTAGTCTCCTGTTAAAGACTCAATGCCCTCTAACATCAAATAAGAAAATACTTGATATCACAGAGGTGCCCTGATTAAAGTTAAGGCCATACACAAATATTTCAATTCATTCCAGAGATCAATTTCAAAGTGAGTGGTCATTTGCTTCCACAAAAAAAGGTAAAAAAAAAAAAAAAAGAGAGAGAGAGACCTAAAAAAACTATTTTCATTGTTTTTTTGAACAGATTTACAGTGGGATACTCAGCTAGTGAGTGTCCCTAGGGCTTGGTAAACAGCGTTATATTTATGTTTGTCCTACGTAAATGTAAGTTCTTGGTAATCATACTGTTTGGGATGGTGGAAGGAGTATAGACTTTGAAGATGAGGCATTTCAGTCACTGCTCTTCCACTTTTGTGTGTGCAAGCCTGAGGTTCAAAAAGGTTAAATAAGATGGATCAGTGTCCTCCTATATAAAATGAGGATAATAGCAATGCCTACTTCATAGGGCTGCTGGGAGGATTCTATGAGACGAGGGGGAGATATTTTGTAAATGTGAGCCTATCTATGAGTTACACATTTTGTGACTGGCACCTTATAATAATTTTTATTTTATTCATTTGTTATTGCTTAATGATTTTGTCATCAGCCTGGTGGTATAGAGTACGTGGGCTTTGGCATCAGATAGCCCTGGAGTCAGATCCCATGTCTGCTACTAAATGTTTTACATTAGGCAAGTTATTCAACATCACTGAGTTTTCACTTTATGTACAAAATGGATTTAGTTTAAAAAAAATACCTACATTCTGAAGTTTGGGGGAAGAGTGAAAAAACATACAAAGTATCTACTGATCACAATGTGTGATACACTGAAAATCTTCAATAAACGGTGTGCCTGCTTAGTCACTCAGACGTGTCCGACTCTTGTGACCCTATGGACCTCAGCCAGCCAGGCTCCTCTGTCCATGGGGATTCTCCAGGCAAGAATACTGAAGTGGGTTGCCATGCCTCCTCCAGGGGATCTTCCCCACCCAGGGATCGAACCCGAATCTCCTGTGTCACCTGCATTGCAGGTGGATTCTTTACCTGCTGAAGCATCTGGGAAGCCCACAATAAATGGTAGCCATTATTATATTTCTACATTATTATTTTTCTGTAATGAGATACACTATGCAATAAACAATAATGGTAGTTAGAAAAATTATAATGGCTACCGTTTATTGAAGTTTTTCAATGTATCAGGTACTGTGATCAATAGATACTTGACATGTTTTTTCACTCTTCCCTGAAACTTCCGGAGGTAGCTTTTTTATTTATTCCTTTATTTATTTTATTAAATCTATGTTGTGCTGAATTCCAAACACAGAGACCTCAGTGAGCAAAAAGGGGAAAAAAAAAAAAAAACTTTAGGGCTATTTCAACAGCTGGTTTGGGCCATCTGATTTTTATAAAAAGTCAATTTAGTAAAACCAGTATGAAAGAGAGCAAAACAAAGCTGTCCATTCAACTCAATGATATTTGAGCAGCACACACCAAAAAATAGTTGAAGAAATTATTACTATTTGGCTGATTGTGTTATCACAGTGTACACCTGGCCTAATGTTGACTCGCTCATTAACCTGAACTAATTATTTGATGCTATTCTATCTATAGCAAACAATTTGCATCATTTTAGGGCCGCGTGTTCTGATGAACAGAGAAGTTAGCAGGATATAGAGGAGAAAAACAACATAACCTCTGAATTCTCTTCAAATTGAGATTCTGTGAATCTCTAGAATCTCAGTTTGTGACCATGACCAAGCCACTTCATCTCTCTGGGTCTAGGATTCTCCATCTTTAAAATGAGGGAGTTGGCACTAAGATTCTGTGATTGTATTTTAAAATTATAGTCATTCTGCAATACCCACAAGGGCAGAAAAGCTGAGACTCTTGCAACTACTGCTTTTAGCAAAAGCAACTCCAAATAAAGTCATGAAAAAAGTTCTCTCCTTTACCTTTTTCATTGCTCTCCCTGTCTTCAGGACCCTAGTGATTTGTTATAACATCAGTGTAGAGCAATTACCAATAGGTTCACCAAAATTCAAAAAGGAATTAAAAACAAATCAGAAGCCTCAATAAATGACTTTTGTTCCAGAAAAAGAATTTAATTTAATAAAAATAAACTCTGTTTTCAAGGAGCCTATGCTGATACTGCAGATGAGAGAAGTTACCTGCAGAAACACTCTCGAATACCATACAATTCAACTTCTAATAATCCAGGCAGGAGAGAATCGGAGGCATGTTTCATAAGAATGGCTTGGTGGAGAAAAAAATATCTGTTGAAATTTCTACATTAAATATGAACTAAACACTTTGCAGGAGACAAGATGGGTACTAGATTTTTTTCAGTGCTTTTAGTGATACCCAGTGAAATATTTATTAACCAAGACTCTACAAATACAAATTTCGTATTTCCAGAATATTTCTTGCTACACTCTGCTCTAAAGAAAATACAGCCAGTTTTAGATTCTCTAATTAACCCTCAGACGGTGACAACAATTGATGATGGTGAATGTCTGGGCTCCAGAGCATTTACATGCCTTTCTAGGTTTCTTTAGCCAGGAAAGATAATGCACAAATGATACTGCTATAGATAAGATTTATACCATTTACATAATATGTATATAATGTTTCTATTATAATATTTTCTAGATAATGTTTACTGAGCACTTTCTCTATGCCAGGCCCTGAGCTACGTGGGTTTTTTCATTTGTTTGTTTTTAATTTTTATTGGCATATAGTTGCTTTATTATTTGTTAGTTTCTGCTGTACAGCAAGGTGAATCGACTATATGTATACATATATCCCTCCTTTTTGGACTTCCTTCTCATTTAGGTCACCACAGAGCACTGAGTAGAGTTCCCTGTGCTGTAACAGTAGGTCCTCATGAGTTATCTATTTTATACATAGTAGTGTGTATATGTCAATCCCAAGAGTGAAGTCAGAGAAAAACAGGTATCACATATTAATGCATACATGTGGAATCGAGAAAAACGGTACAGATTAACCTATTTGCAAAGCAAAGATGGAAGCACAGATGTAGACAACAAACATATAGACATCAGCAGGGGACAGTGGGGGTGGTTTGAATTGGGAGATTGTACTAAGGGTTTATTAAGCATGATCTTATATAGAAGACTGGCAATTAGGGGCACTCATCAGAAACCAGCAAGAGAAACCCACAGGGCTTAGCCAGGAGAAACTGGGGTGGAGCCTTGAGGTGTAAGTGCTATGGCATAAAATATTACAGAATCTTAAAGATGGCTATGACTACTCCTACAGCCTTAGACCTCTCCTGGCTGTTACTCAGACGGATTCCAGAGAATGCTACTATGACGCTTTAGGCTTAGCTCCTACAACTAACCCCACAGAGCCCCTGGACCCTCAGTCAGCCATGCAGACTTAAAAGTTTATACTTCCTGGACCTGCCCTGAGGCCTGGTTTGCCAGTATCTAACACCAGCCTGTCTTGCACTGAGCCCAAGAGGAAACTGTGAGGCTAAACGGGAGACTATTACAACAGTCCAGGTCAAAGAGGTTTAAGATAGGGCAGTGGCAGTGGAGTGGAATAGAAAAGAGTATATCTGAGCTATAATTTTGAGGATAGTAAAATTGGCGTGTCTTTGGGGTTTTGTGTTCACAGTGAATGCCTAATTGTTCCATCTGATTTGGCTGCTTTCTTTGTCAAACTGATGTATTTGTTTCAACACACCAACCAAAATAAATCCTGGTTTAGAGACTGGATTTCTTGCTTTTAAATCCTTTTGGTGATACGTGGATACAGCCTAAGACACCACAATTCTAAAAAAAAAGCGATGAAGAAGAGAGCATAAATATGAGCGATAATTCCATCCAAAAGTGCAGAAAGGCTATAGTGTGCCTTTACCTAAAATCTTGTTTCATAAAATATTAATAATCTCTAATGGAAATATTAACTATGATGCACACTGAGTGCCACTCAAATGGCAACTTGCCAAGAAGGGAAAGTTTTTAATACCGATACATTAAGCTCTCTGTAAAAAATTGTTTACTGCTAAAATTTGTGCACAAAAAATTAGAAATAGAACCAATGAAGCATATACCTCAGCATATCTTTTTAATGAGTCTCTTGCATGCATTAATTTAACTCCCATTGTTATACTTCCATCCTCGCTGGAATGGGTTTTACTGTGCCTTATTTGAGCTCCCAAAGCCAGACATTTAAAAGTAATCTGGATAACCAGAAGACGGCCTGGCCCATGCAGCCTACCAGTTATTTTGACACCTAAACTGTCTGTCCAAGGCAAGTGATATCCAGAAGATAAGTAGATGAGCCAAGCAATCTTTGAGGTATTTGAACATGGTGGTATCGAGAAGATTCGAATGCTTCTTTATTTTCCATCACCACTATTCTCAGATGTTTGCCCTTTGGGTCTGGCTTGATTCAATGTGCCTGTGGCCTGTTTGGAAATACTTACAGGTACTTGACACATCTCCAGGAGATTTCTGGCCAATGAATCAACAACAAATTCAAGATTTTTTCAGAGATAAATATCGTATACCTTGATAATTATGCATCAGACATTTATCAGGCAGTTATTAATTTAGAAGGCAACCCTTCTGTACTCCTTGACAGAACTCTTACCTGTTAGTTTAGTCAGGCAACTGTTTTAACACAATTTCTAACAAATTTCAGTTGTTTTGATGCCCATCCTGGAAAGAAGACCCCCTAGGTACAGGCTGCCACAATTATCATAACCAGTTGACATGGTTAGTCCTAAGGTCTGGCTTTCAGGGAGATTTCATTTCCAGATTTCATTAAACTAGCCGAAAGACACATCTTTTTCTGTTCTAATGTCCGCCTACAAGCCCGTAGTTATAGTAACCAGGAGCAAATGCTCAGCCTCAAAGGATTATCAGATTTGAAGTAGCGGACTAGATTTGGCAGCTTCTCTGCTGTCAAAGATGCTTAGGGACTTACACGCAAAATAGTCCGCTACTCTTTCTCTTCCTTACTTCGAAATGACAGTTGAAATGCCCACTTTCTGGGGAAAGCCAGTCTGTCTTCCATGGACCCCCAAAAGCAGGCAGCAAAGAGACAGAAGTAAAATGTCAGGTAAGAAGATGTACAGGGTTGATGGTTTCTATAGAAAAGAATATAAAGGGAAGACTCCTTGTAGAAGCCAGGCCTAGAGCTAAACTGTGGGGGATGAGTAGGATCTGACTTGGCAGAGAGGAACACATAGTGAAGTCAAGGTGTGAGCAGAGACCTGGAAGAGAGTAACAGTATCACATGACTAAGAGCCAGACCAGGTGAAGCAGATGATCCATATGGCTTTGAGCAACAAAAGGTGGTAGTAAAGATTTCTCCAGAAGGCCAAGATTCCAATTCCAGAACTTTACACAAGGATCTGACTTTCCATTTCCATTTGATTCAGTCCCGGGGATGTGAAATTTGATTGAGGCAGTACGGTAGGCTAAGTAATGGCCCCCAAAGCTTTCCAAGTCCTAATACCCAGTATGTAAGTGTGAGGATGTTATTCATATGTTAAAAGACACCTGAAATGAGGAAATTACTCTGAATGAGAGACTAGAGATCTCTTCAAGAAAATTCGAGATACCAAGGGAATATTTCATGCAAAGATGGGCTCAATAAAGGACAGAAATGGTATGGACCTATCAGAAGCAGAAGATATTAAGAAGAGGTGGCAAGAATACACAGAAGAACTGTACAAAAAAAGATCTTCATGACCAAGATAATCACGATGGTGTGATCACTCACACTCACCTACAGCCAGACATCCTGGAATGTGAAGTCAGGTGGGCCTTAGGAAGCATCTCTAGGAACAAAGCTAGTGAAGGTGATGGAATTCCAGTTGAGCTATTTCAAATCCTCAAAGATGATGCTGTGAAAGTGCTGCCCTTAATATGCCACCAAATTTGGAAAACTCAGCAGTGGCAACAGGAGTGGAAAAGGTCAGTTTTCATTCCAATCCCAAAGAAAGGCAATGCCAAAGAATGCTCAAACTACCACACAATTGCACCCATCTCACATGCTAGTAAAGTAATGCTCAAAATTCTCCTAGCCAGGCTTCAGCAATACGTGAACCATGAACTTCCAGATGTTCAAGCTGGTTTTAGAAAAGGCAGAGGAACCAGAGATCAAATTACCAACATCCATTGGATGATAGAAAATGCAAGAGAGTTCCAGAAAAACATCTATTTCTGCTTTATTGACTATGCCAAAGCCTTTGACTGTGTGGATCACAATAAACTCTGGGAAATTCTGAAGGAGATGGGAATACCAGACCACCTGACCTGCCCCATGAGAAACCTGTACACAGGTCAGGAAGCAACAGTTAGAACTGGACATGGAACAACAGACTGGTTCCAAATAGGAAAAGGAATACGTCAAGGCTGTATATTGTCACCCTGCTTATTTAACTTCTATGCAGAGTACGCCATGAGAAACACCAGGCTGGATGAAGCACAAGCTGGAATCAAGATTGCCAGGAGAAATATCAATAATCTCAGATATTCAGATGACACCATCCTTATGCCAGAAAGTGAAGAAGAACTTAAAGAGCCTCTTGATGAAAGTGAAAGAGGAGAGTGAAAAAGTTGGCTTAAAGCTCAACATTCAGAAAACGAAGATCATGGCATCTGGTCCCATCACTTCATGGCAAATAGATGAGGAAACAGTGGAAACAGTATCAAACTTTATTTTGGGAGGCTCCAAAATCACTGCCGATGGTGATTGCAGCCATGAAATTAAAAGACGCTTACTCTTTAGAAGGAAAGTTATGGCCAACCTGGACAGCATATTAAAAAGCAGAGACATTACTTTGTCAACAAAGGTCTGTCTAGTCAAGGCTATGGTTTTTCCACTAGTCATGTATGGATGTGAGAGTTGGACTATAAAGAAAGCTGAGCACCAAAGAATTGATGCTTTTGAACTGTGGTGTTGGAAAAGACTCTTGAGAGTCCCTTGGACTGCAAAGAGATCCAACCAGTCTATCCTAAAGGAGATCAGGCCTGGGTGTTCATTGGAGGGACTGATGTTGAAGCTGAAGCTCCAATATTTTGGCCACCTGATGTGAAGAGCTGACTCATTTGAAAAGACCCTGATGCTGGGAAAGATTGAGGGCAGGAGAAGGGGACGACAGGATGAGATGGTTGGATGGCATCACCGACTCAACGAACATGGGTTTGAGTGGACTCTGGGAGTTGGTGATGAACAGGGAGGCCTAGCGTGCTGCAGTTCATGGGGTCACAGAGTCGGACACGACTGAGTGACTGAACTGAACTGAACTGATTCTGAATTATCTGGATGGACTCAATGAAATCACAAGCATCCCCATAACTGAAAGATGGAGGTGGGAGACTCAGAGTCATAGTAGATGTGATGATGCCGGCAGAGGCTGCAGTAATGTGACTGCTGGCTTTGAAGACTAAAGGTGCTCCTGAGCCAAAAACTACAGGCAACCTCTGGAAACTGGCAAAGGCAAGGGAACTGGTGCTCCTGTAGAGCCTCTAGAGGGAATACAGCCTTGCTCACACTTGGATTTTAGCCCAATGAGACCCATTTTGAACTTATAACCTCCAGAACTCTAAGATAATAAATCTGTGCTGTTTAAAGCCATAAAGTTGGTGGTATTTGGTATAGCAACAATAGGAAACTAATGAAAGAGGTCTGATAAATAATATCCAAAAGGAAATAAATCAGGGCTTATGTGATCTGATATCCATCTCCTAGGCCACACGGGTGGGAAATGACAAGAATAGGCACCAAAGGTGACATCTGAGGACTGAACGATCAGTGTATTAGGAACCAAGACCCCATTAAGTGACTGAGAGTTAAAGTACAAATTTCAGTAGTACTGATAACAATTGGAATATCAAGTAAAGCACCTGCCAATTGTTCTACAGGTAATCCATGCCAGCATGTTATTTTAATCATCAAAACAAGACTATATAAAATCTGTTTTCATTATCCCTATTTTACCTAACTCTGTGTTGCAGATGAGAAAACTAAGTTCAAGGGAAGCGGTGGCTAGGACCAGGGAGAGAGTCAAGGGAGGAAAAGGAAAGTGTTAGGCGCTCAGTCATGTCTGACCCCATGGACTGTAGCCTGCCAGGATCCTCTGTTCATGGGATTTTCCAGGCAAGAAACTCCTCTAGGGGTTCTTCCTGACCTAGGAATAAAACCCAGGTCTCCTGCACTGTGGACAGATTCTTGACTGTGTAAGCCACCAGAAGGGGCCATGAAAGTAGACTGAAAACCAAGGTGAGGCTCCAGTAATAGCAAGAAACTGTAGTACTAAAGAGAAAACAAAGAGAAAAATCCAGGGGAGGGGCTTAAGAGGAAAGAAGGGCTGAGATTCCATAGACACTTGTATGCTCAGGACTCATGCCAAATGTGCTGGGTCCAAGGACTCAGGGCAGCATAAGTCAAACTAGGTCTTGCCTCTTTGTGGGTTGCAAGTTCAGTGGGGATGAATACAGCTGGTTGTAGGCAAAGGCTACTAATCTTGAGGCATTCCAGTCTATTGGGCTTGGAGGGGATGATCTCAAAACCAAACTCCGGCAAAAAAACTCAAGGTACACTGACACGTACTCCGACTTCCTTCAGCCTCATGTCTTGTCACATTTCCCAAAATGGATTCTGTGCTTCAGGCAAACCAATTCCTTTGCCTCCTTTAAGGATTTGCTGCCCCCACCCCACCCCAGCCCCCCCAGAAACAGGCAAAACATTATCTAGTGAGCAGAGGAGAAGTTCTGAAAGAAAATCTCTAGCAGGTAATGGATAATTGTTCTTATAGACCCCAAACCATTTCTACTGAGTTTTTGGTCCTCCCTAAGTTTTTTCTTCTTTTCATTCTCTTTAAGAACCAATCCTGGTCCTCAGGGTAAGGGGTATGTCAACTCATTTAAGAATTAAAACCAAAGACCCTCACCCCGCCAAAAAAAAAAAAATCCCTCAAATTAAACCTTTTCCAAACCTGCCTCACCCACACGCAATCCTCTGAGTTCTAGCCTGAGGGCCATGATCTAATTCCAAGCTGATGGAGAGGGCTGCAGACACTGGTATCTCTGAACCCAAATGGATCTACCTTCCTGACTCCCTTCAGCATCAGCATCACCTCAGGGGCATTTCTGATGACCCATACAGTGGCTTCCTCCCTCACACTGGATGAAACTGGAGCCTATTATACAGAGTGAAGTAAGCCAGAAAGAAAAACACCAATACAGTATACTAACGCATATATATGGAATTCAGAAAGATGGTAACAATAACCCTGTATACGAGACAGCAAAAGAGACACTGATGTATAGAACAGTCTTTTGGACTCTTTGGTAGAGGGATAGGGTGGGATGATTTGGGAGAATGGCATTGAAACATGTATAATATCATATATGAAACGAGTCGCCAGTCCAGGTTCGATGCATGATACGGATTCTTGGGGCTGGTGCACTGGGACGACCTAGAGGGATGGTACGGGGAGGGAAGAGGGAGGAGGGTTCAGGATGGGGAACACGTGTATACCTGTGGCGGATTCATGTTGATATATGGCAAAACCAGTACAATATTGTAAAGTTAAAAAATAAAATTAAATTTAAAAAAAGAAAAAAATAATAAAAGTGTGCCCATAATAATTTGACAGTATAACAATTGTAGATCCATGGAATAACCAAACATGCATAGAAAGAGCTGCTTAGCTGCTAAGTTGTGTCCAACTCTTTTGCAAACCCATGGACTAGCCCACCAGGCTCCTCTGTCCATGGGATTTCTCAGGCAAGAATATTGGAGTGGGTTGCCATTTCCTTCTCCAGGGTATCTTCCCAACCCAAGAATCAAACTGGAGTCTCCTGCATTGGCAGGTGGATTCTTTACTGCTGGATTACCTGGGAAGCCCACATAGAATGCTGCTGCTGCTGCTGCTGCTGCTAAGTCGCTTCAGTCATGTCCGACTCTGTGCGACCCCATAGACGGCAGCCCACCAGGGTCCCCCATCCCTGGGATTCTCCAGGCAAGAACACTGGAGTGGGGTGCCATTTCCTTCTCCAATGCATGAAAGTGAAAAGTGAAGTCGCCCAGTCGTGTCCGACTCTTCGTGACCCCACGGACTGCAGCCCACCAGGCTCCTCCATCCATGGGATTTTCCAGGCAAGAGTACTGGAGTGGGTGCCATCGCCTTCTCCGCCACATAGAATAGTCAGCATTAATTCTAAGAAGACTTTCTTAACCCTTAAAAGCTGGGTCAACTGTCATTGGTGTTCAGTACACCCAGAAGGGCCTCAATTGAGATTATGTGTAGTTACAGAGCTATACTACAGGACTGGAGAAAACAAAATTCATGCAACTTTAAATAGTGTCTAATTACCAGACTACACTACCTGTAGTGTACTATGAAATAATAAACTTAGAAATTCTGTGTAATTATCTTATGAATAGCCTAATTATATTACACTGTATTCTCTGTGTATCTAAAAAGGATTCATTTGTTAAATTTAAATCAACATTTTAAATCCTGTTTTGGCATTTCCTCATCTTTTAAATACACAAGTTACCTCAAAACATAGGAGATGGGAGATGCTTATCTCTCTCTCAGCCTCTTAGAGACCCTAAATTATAATAGCAAGTCTACTTGCCTAACTGCCTCAACCCTGGTTGCACTTTAAAGTCACTTGGAGACTCCTTGGGGTCAAATCCCAGAGCTACCACTGGTTAGCTGTGTAAGAAATCAACGCTGCATATTCATTGCAGGACTGATCCTGAAACTGAGGTTCCAATACTTTGGCCACCTGATGTGAAGAGCCAACTCATTGGAAAAGACTCTGATGCTGTGAAAGATTGAAGGCAGGGGGAGAAGGGGACAACAGAGGATAAGATGGTTGGATGGCATCACCAACCCAATGGACATGAGTTTGAGCAAACTCTGTGAGATGGTGAAGGACAGGGAAGCCTGGCATTCTGCAGTCCATAGGGTTGCAAAGAGTCAGACATGACTTAGCAACTGAAAACAACAAAACCATGGATAGGAGATACCTCCCTGTACCTCAGTTTTCTCATCTGCAAAGTTGGGCTACTAAAGGCTTGTGAAGATTATAAGTAAATATACATATGTACTTAGAACTGAAAAAAAAAAGTCACCTGGACAAGTTTTAAAACCACTGGTGACTGGGTCCCACATGCACCAATTGAAATAAAATTGCTGGGGAAAGGGACTGACATCTTACATATGAAATGTTTCCCAGGTGATATGACCCACAATGAGGGCCTGGATCCACTGGTATAGAACTAAGAACTTCTTTTAAGGATGGGCCAAATCTGCTCCATTCTTGGCTCTAACCTTTAAGCATTCAGCAAACATTTGCCCAAATGAGTAAACGGGCCTTCTCTCTATGCTTTCTTATTTCCTTGGGGGAGTCACCCCTCTGTCATTCACTGTCTCATCTTCCTCAAATCAGTGTTCCCCTAACTTGGTTGTGTTTCCAAATCAATTGGAAAGTTTGTTAAAAATCCTCATTCCCAGACTCCACTCCAGATCACTGAATCATAACCATTGAGGTAGAACCCAAGAGTTCATATTTCTTAAAACACTTCAAATGATTCTGACTTGCTGCTTCTTTTGGAAATCACTGCCATGCTGTATGTCAATATCACTCACAAAGGATACTTCCTCTCAGTAGAAAGCCTTTCTGAATTGATTCTACTCTGTTCCAATTCATTTTGTAACTATTTTTCTATAGGTGTTTGAATTTGTGTGAAGAAGGGGAAGAGAGAAAAGAATTTCCCCACATAAATTAAACCCTAACAATGGATGTGAAATGGGTTTTCTATTTCATTTGTATGAACTACCTGTCCAGCCCCATCACCCAGCCCAATATGAGCCCTTTGGAAATGTTAATGACAATTAGTCAGACCTGAAAAATCATAGATGGGAACATTCAAGCTTGTCCCCCAGCAGGGTCAGATCTTTTCCTTCTATCCAACTTGGGAAATTTGTGCCTTTATGCCTGACATTAAACTAGGCTCGCCAATTTTTTTTTTTTTTTTTCCTAAATCTTTGGTCTATTTTTAAGCTACTCTTTCTTCTCTTTTGTGCTAAGATTAAATACCTCTGATAAATCTTAACTACCATTCAAACAGTGGCAATAGACTGCATACAATTTTCTTCTAACTCTCTACCAGAACTCCTTTGGTCTTCTCCATTATTTTCACAGGTTTGTTTGTTTCATCTCCTATCTAACTCCTTTACCCCTAAGGAAACAGGCTGTTTTTCGAGAAATATTCATTTGGTAGGCCCCCAGGGAGGCTGTCACATCACCAAGGCTAATGAGTACCCAATTTTTACACTTTTACATTTTTCCTAATTATCACAACAAACACATATTTAGGAAACCAAGAAAGGCCCAGACCTGTGATTAGATGGCTATTCAAGGAGTGGGATTTAGAGTCTCTTTTTAAGTAGAGTGTGGGACCAAGCTCCATCCCTTCCCCCATCCAATCAGTGCTACCTAAAATTATACCACTGTGGATTCATACTTCTGTCCTCATAGTATTTGTGGTTTTTTATCTTATGGGGAATAATTATGTGATCAATCATTTTCAACTTAGAGAATGAATTTGTCAACAATTGTGTTCTATAATCAAGAGGGTAAAATGAGATCAGGAGAATATGAGATATATAAAATTTAGGAGGACAGAGAACATGTGGGGTAAAGCAACATAAGTAGGAAGTTAAGTGTTCTAGAGACAAATCTACTACCTTCTTCATTTTGAGTAGGCCTGGACTCCAACAAAACTCCTAGGTTAACAGTAAAATCTAGTTCTGCCTTCAAATGCCAACCTGACCAGCCAAACCTCTAATCAGTTGTTGTACTGTCATCTTTCCCCACATTTTGGAGCACAGGAGTCCCACCCACTCCTGAGAACTCTTGTCTATAAGGACAGAAGGAATGTAAGCTAAATACTGAGGTTGCTTTTCTCTTCCTAAGTAAGCACTTCATCTCTGTTCCCCTTTCAAGGCCAGCAAGGCATGCAGTCACATAAGGTTCATGAAACAAAGAAAAGAGTAACAAAAGGGTATGCTGTCACTCCGCCTCCCACTCCTGTGTCCAAGACTTAAGAAATAATTAATTTGCCTCTCCTTCTCAAGAAAATATGTAGACTTCTTGTCATAGTCCATTAGAGACATCATTTTACAACTGCTTCAAAATATTGTACCAGGCTTCAAAGGAGCCCTTGACCAACAGGGAACTCTTCCCCTGCTGATAAGCTTTCCAGTTCCTACAGGTTAATCCATTCTACTGGCTGCACAGTCCTGTGTCTGCAACACTGCACACCCACACAGCTTTGTAGGCGAGCAGGGTAAGAAGGCTGTATTTCTTGGTACTAAGTATGTTATCCCAAATTTAAATCAAAAACTTCACAAATTTAGACCAATTCATGAGGACTCTTTAGAGAATTTATGAAAAGTCTTAAAATACAAAATCTGCCAAAGCTTAAAGGAGTCTTGGTGATCATCTACCCTACTGATTTTCAAACTTCAAACTCTATCAACTGATCAGTTGACATATATGCACATAAACATTTATGTCAGAGTAGTCTGAAAGACCTAGAGCCCACTAACTTAGCCCTCTTCTCATTCTCCTTTAGCAGCCCCTGAGACATCATCATATATAATTTTAAATTTTCTAGTAGCCACATTGAGATGTAAAAATAAAACAAAACAAAAGCAATTTTATTGTTTGGTTTTTGGTTTTTTTTGCATGATACTGGATGCTTGGGGCTGATGCACTGAGACGACCCAGAGGGATGGTATGGGGAGGGAGGTGGGAGGAGGGTTCAGGATGGGAAACACATGTATACCTGTGGCAGATTCATTTTGATATATGGCAAAACCAATACAATATTGTAAAGTTATGAATTATATAACATCACAACAAAGCTGTAAAAATGTTTTAATCTCTGCAATAAAGTGAAAAGTATTTACATAAAAAATAAATAAAAATTAAATTAAATTAAAAATTTAAAAATTTAAAAAACAAAAGCAGTTTTAAAAAAGAGGAAAGTAAATTTAATATTTTCCTCAATCCAATATGTCTAAAGTACTACCATTTAAACATTAAATCAATATAAATTAATGAAATATTTTGTATATCTTTTTGTACTGAATCTTCAAAATCTAGTACATACTTTACACTTATAGCACATCTCAGTTCTGACTTGGAGAAGGCAATGGCAACCCACTCCAGTACTCTTGCCTGGAAAATCCCATGGGCGGAGGAGCCTGGTAGGCTGCAGTCAGTCCATGGGGTCGCAAAGAGTCGGACACGATTGAGTGACTTCACTTTCACTTTTCACTTTCATGCACTGGAGAAGGAAATGGCAACCCACTCCAGTGTTCTTGCCTGGAGAATCCCAGGGACGGCGGAGCCTGGTGGGCTGCCGTCTATGGGGTCGCACAGAATCGGACACGACTGAAGTGACTTAGCAGCAGTAGCAGCAGTTCTGACTAGCCAACAAATGACTTTGGCCAATGTGGCTTGTGACTACCATTTTGGATAAGGCAGATTAATACTATATCTTTCCAAATTGCTGTACATATATTTATTTTTATATTTGTTGCTTCACATAATTGGAAACATACTATTCATATCTTCATAAATTATTCTCTTAACCATATAGACATACATCCACATAAGCATCTATAAATTACCCTAATAATTCTGTTGCTGTTGTTCAATCACTAAGTCATATCTGACTCTTTGTGACCCCATGAATTGCAGCACACCAGGCTTCCCTGTCCTTCACTATCTCCCGGAGTTTGCTCAAACGCATGTC
This sequence comes from Bos mutus, assembly GCF_027580195.1. Taxonomy (NCBI): domain Eukaryota; kingdom Metazoa; phylum Chordata; class Mammalia; order Artiodactyla; family Bovidae; genus Bos; species Bos mutus. The sequence goes on along the minus strand of NC_091646.1, from coordinate 7,890,274 downwards.
CATTGAGTCAGTGATGCCATCCAACCATCTAATCTTCTGTCACCCCCTTATCCTCCTGCCTTCAATTTTTCCAGCATCAGGGTCTTTTCCAGTGAATCAGCTCTTCATATCAGGTAGCCAAAGTATTGAAGCTTCAACTTCAGCATCAGTCCTTCCATTGAATATTCATGGTTGATTTCCTTTAGGATTGATTGGTTTCATATCCTTGCTGTTCAATGGACTCTCATGAGTCTTTTCCAGCATCATAGTTTGAAAACATCCATTCTTCAGCACTCGGCCTTCTTTATGGTCCAACTCTCACATCCATACGTGACTACTGGAAAAACCATAGCTTTGACTAGACGGACCTTTGTCAGCAAAGTAATATCTCTGCTTTTTAATACACTAAGTTTGTCATAGCTCTTCTTCCAAGGAGCAAGCATCTTTTACTTTCATGGCTGTAGTCACTCTCCATAGTGACTTTGGAGCCCAAGAAATGAAGATCTGTCACTTTTCCCAATTTTTTGCCATCTATTTGCCATCAAATGATGGGACTAGATGCCATGATCTTAGTTTTTTGAATGTTGAGTTTTAAACTAGCTTTTTCATTGTCCTCTTTCACCCTCATTAAGAGGCTCTTTAGTTCCTCTTCACTTTCTGCCATTAGAGTGGTGTTATCTGAATATCTGAGGTTGTTGATATTTCTTCTGGTAGTCTTGATTCCAGCTTGTGATTCATCCATTCCCCTATTGTATGGTCTATTATTGATGAGACTGAATATCTTTTCCTATGATTACTGGCCTGAATTTCTTCTTTCCTTCTTTTGTTCATTTTTCCCTCTTTTTTTTTTTTCTAATGGAATTGATTTCTATCTCTTGTAACAGAAAGTGTTCTGCCTGACACAATTTGCAATCGTTATTTAACATATTAAGAATATTACCTTTTTGTCTCTCATAAATGTTGCAAATAGTTTCCCCAAGTTGTTTCTCTTTTGGCATTATTTTGTTGGCCTTTGATATAAAAAAACATGTATGAAACGAGAAGAGAGAGAGAATGTGTGTGTGTGTGCACGCACACGTGCTTCAATGATTCAAATAATTTCTTTCATTTTTCCCCAGCCTAGATTTCATGCACAGAAAATCTTTATCAATCTTCAAGATTATGTAAACATTCACTTACATTTTTTCTAATACCCTTATTTAAACATTTAATCCTCTTGGAATATTCTTTTTGTGAGCTGTTAATAGACACAAAATTTTTTCATATATTGCCATCTAACTGTCCCCAAATCCTTTACAGAATAATCTAGTCTTTTGCAACGCATTAACATATACTAGATCAGTATGTTATTAGATATTTATTAGTTTCTGGAATTTTTATTCACTTGTATTTGTATGCCTGGCTTTGCCTATGCCAGTTTCACTTTTTAATCACTTTATCTGGTAGGACAATTCTGTGCCACCACAATCAGGGGTCTTTTTTTATCAATTGTCTCAAACATACTATTTCCTTCATTTTTCAACATAAATTAGAATATAGATTTGTCAAATTTCCCAAAAATATTCAAAGTGTTTTATTTGAAATTCACCAGGAGTTATATGAAGATAATTGACATTTCCCCTTCATGGATCACAGCCTTGTCATGGTGAAGGGGCTTGTGTAACTCAATAAAGCTATGAGCCATGCTGTGCAGGGCCACCCATGACAGATGGGTCATGGTGAAGAGTTCTGACAAAATGTGTTCCACTGGAGGAGGAAATGTCAACCCCCTCTAGTTTTCTTACCACAAGAACACCATGAACAGCATGAAAAGGAAAAAATAGATGACACTGGAAGATGAGCCCCCTAGGCCAGAAAGTGTCCAATATGCTACTGGGGAAGAACAGAGGGCAGTTACTAATAGCTCCAGAAAGAATGAAGCGAGGGGGCCAAAATGGAAATGAAGCTCAGTCATGGATGTGTCTGGTTGTGAAAGTAAAGTCTGATGCTGTAAAAAACAATATTACATAGGAACCTGGAATATTAGGTCCATGAATCAAGGTAAATTGGATGTGGTCAAGCAGGAGATGGCAAGATCGAACACCAACATCTTAGGAATCAGTGAACTAAAATGGATGACAATGGGTGAATTTAATTCAGATGACCGTTATATCTACTAGTGTGGGCAAGAATCCCTTAGAAGAAATGGAGTAGCCATCATAGTCAACAAAAGAGCCTGAAATGCTGTACTTGAGTGGAATCTCAAAAACAACAAATGATCTCGGTTCGTTTCCAAGGCAAACTATTCAACATCACAATAATCCAAGTCTATGTCACAAACACTGATGCTGAAGAAGCTGAGATCCACTGATTCTACAAATAAGTACAAGACTTTCTACAACTAATGCCAAAAAAAGATGTCCTTTTCATCTTAGGGGACTGGAATGCAAAAGTAGGAAGTCAGGAGATACCCAGAATAACAGGCAAGTTTGGTCTTGGAATACAAAATAGACTTTTGTCAAGAGAACAATGCTGGTCATAGCAATCACTCTTTCCCAACAACATAAGAGATGACTCTACACATGGACATCACCAGATAGTCAATACCAAAATCAGCTTGATTATATTCTTTGCAGCAGGAGATGGAGAAGCTCTATACAGTCAGCAAAAACAAGACTATGGCTCAGATCAAGAGCTCCTTACTGCAAAATTCAGGCTTAACTTGAAGAAAGTAAGGGAAACCACTAGGCCATGCAGGTATGACCTAAATCATATCCCTTGTGATTATGCCAAATAAGTGACAAATAGATTCAAGGAATTAGATCTTGTAGACAGAGTATCTGAAAAACTATGGACAGAGGTTCATAACATTGTACAGAAGGCAGTGACCAAAACCATCCCCAAGGGGAAAAAAAGGCAAGAAGACAAAGAGATTGTATGAGGAGGCATTAAAAATAGCTGAGAAAAGAAGAGAAGAAAAAGGAAAGGGAGAATGAGAAAGATACACCCATCTGAATGCAGAGTTCCAGAGAATAGCAAGAAGAGAAAATAAAGCCTTCTTAACTGAACAATGCAAAGAAATAGAGGAAAACAATAGAATGGGAAAGACTAGAGTTCTCTTCAAGAAAACTGGAGATATCAAGGGAACATGTCATGCAAGGATTGACACAATAAAGGATAGAAATGGTAAGACCTAACAGAGGCAGAATAGATTAAGAAGAGGTGGCAAGAATACACAGAAGAACTATACAAAAAAAGTTCTTAATGGTCCATATAATCATGATGGTATGGTTGCTCACCTAGAGCCAGGCATCTTGGAGTTTAAAGTCAAATGGGCTTTAGGAAGCATTACTTACAAAGCTAGTGGAGGTGATAGAATTGCAGCTGAGCTATTTCAAATTCTAAAAGATGATGCTGTTAAAGTGCTGCACTCAATACGTCAGTAAATTTGGAAAACTCAGCAGTGGCTACAGGACTGGAAAAGGTCCGTTTTCATTCCAATTCCAAGGAAGGGCAATGCCAAAGAATGTTCAAACTACTGCACAATTGTACTCATTTCACAAACTAGTAAGGTTATGCTCAAAATCCTTCAAGCTGGGCTTCAGCAGTACATGAACTGAGAACTTCCAGATGTACAAACTGGACTTAGAAAAGGCAGAAGAGCCAGAGATCAAATTGCCAACATTCGTTGGATCATTGAGAAAGCAAGGGAATTCCAGAAAAACATCTACTTCTGCTTCATTGACTACACTAAAGCCTTTAACTGTGTGGATCACAACAAATTATGGAAAATTCTTAAAGAGATGGCAATACCAGACAACTTCACCTGTCTCCTAGGAAACCTGTATGTGGGTCAAGAAGCAAAAGTTGGAACTGGACATGGAACAACTGACTGGTTCAACATTGGGAAAGGAGTACTTCAAGGCTGGTATATTGTCACCCTGCTTATTTAACTTATATGCAGAGTATATCACGCAAAATGCTGGGCTCTAGATGAATCCCAAGCTGGAATCAAGATTGTCTAGAGAAATATCAACAACCTCAGATATGCAGATTCAGATCAGATCAGATCAGTCCCTCAGTCGTGTCTGACTCTTTGCGACCCCATGAATCGCAGCACGCCAGGCCTCCCTGTCCATCACCAACGCCCGGAGTTCACTCAGACTCACGTCCATCGAATCAGTGATGCCATCCAGCCATCTCATCCTCTGTCATCCCCTTCTCTTGCCCCCAATCCCTCCCAGAATCAGTCTTTTCCAATGAGTCAACTCTTTGCATGAGGTGGCCAAAGTACTGGAGTTTCAGCTTTAGCATCATTCCTTCCAAAGAAATCCTAGGGCTGATCTCCTTCAGAAAGGACTGGTTGGATCTCCTTGCAGTCCAAGGGACTCTCAAGAGTCTTTTCCAACACCACAGTTCAAAAGCATCAATTCTTCAGCACTCAGCCTTCTTCACAGTCCAACTCTCACATCCATACATGACCACAGGAAAACCATAGCCTTGACTAGACGGACCTTTGTTGGCAAAGTAATGTCTCTGCTTTTGAATATGCTATCTAGGTTGGTCATAACTTTCCTTCCAAGGAGTAAACGTCTTTTAATTTCATGGCTGCCGTCACCATCGGCAGTGATTTTGGAGCCCAGAAAAATAAAGTCTGACGCTGTTTCCACTGTTTCCCCATTGATTTCCCATGAAGTGGTGGGACTGGATGCCATGATCTTCATTTTCTGAATGTTGAGCTTTAAGCCAACTTTTTCACTCTCCTCTTTCCCTTTCATCAAGAGGCTTTTTAGTTCCTCTTCACTTTCTGCCATAAGGGTGGTGTCATCTGCATATCTGAGGGTATTGATATTTCTCCCGGCAATCTTGATTCCAGCTTGTGCTTCTTCCAGTCCAGCGTTTCTCATGATGTACTCTGCATAGAAGTTAAATAAGCAGGGTGACAATATACAGCCTTGACGAACTCCTTTTCCTATTTGGAACCAGTCTGTTGTTCCATGTCCAGTTCTAACTGTTGCTTCCTGACCTGCATACAAATTTCTCAAGAGGCAGGTCAGGTGGTCTGGTATTCCCATCTCTTTCAGAATTTTCCACAGTTTATTGTGATCCACACAGTCAAAGGCTTTGGCATAGTCAATAAAGCAGAAATAGATGTTTTTCCGGAACTCTCTTGCTTTTTTGATGATCCAGTGGATGTTGGCAATTTGACCTCTGGTTCCTCTGCCTTTTCTAAAACCAGCTTGAACATCAGGAAGTTCATGGTTCACATATTGCTGAAGCCTGGCTTGGAGAATTTTGAACATTACTTTACTAGCGTGTGAGATGAGTGAAATTGTGTGGTAGTTTGAGCATTCTTTCGCATTGCCTTTCTTTGGGATTGGAATGAAAACTGACCTTTTCCAGTCCTGTGGCCACTGCTGAGTTTTCCAAACTTGCCGGCATATTGAGTGCAGCACTTTCACAGCATCATCTTTCAGGATTTGGAATAGCTCAACTGGAATTCCATCACCTCCACTAGCTTTGTTCGTAGTGATGCTTTCTAAGGCCCACTTGACTTTACATTCCAGAATGTCTGGCTCTAGGTCAGTGATCACACCATCGTGATTATCTGGGTCGTGAAGATCTTTTTTGTACAGTTCTTCTGTGTATTCTTGCAGTCTCTTAATATCTTCTGCTTCTGTTAGGTCCATACCTTTTCTGTCCTTTATCGAGCCCACCTTCGCATGAAATGTTCCTTTGGTATCTCTGATTTTCTTGAAGAGATCCTTAGTCTTTCCCATTCTGTTGTTTTCCTCTATTTCTTTGCATTGATCGCTGAAGAAGGCTTTCTTATCTCTTCTTGCTATTCTTTGGAACTCTGCATTCAGATGTTTATATCTTTCCTTTTCTCCTTTGCTTTTCACTTCTCTTCTTTTCACAGCTATTTGTAAGGCCTCCCCGGACAGCCATTTTGCTTTTTTGCATTGACAGAAAGTAAAGAGGAACTAAAGAGCCTCTTGATGAAGATGAAAGAGGAAAATGAAAAAGCTGGCTTGAAACTCAGTATGAAAAAAACAAAGATCATGGCATCTAGTCCCATCATGGCAAACAGATGGAGAAAAGTAGAAGCAGTGACAGATTTTCTTTTCTTTAGCTCCAAAATCACTGTGGACAATGACTGTAGACATGAAATTAAAAGAAACTTGTTCTTTGGAAGGAAAGCTATGAAAAACCTAGACAGTATATTAAAAAGCAGAGAAATCAGTTTGCCAACAAGAGTTCGTATAGTCAAAACTATGATTTTTTCCCCAGTAGTCATGTGTACGGACGTGAGAGTTAGACCATAAAGAAGCCTGAGAGCCAAAGAATTGATGCTTTCCTATTATGGTGCTGGAGAAGACTGGAGAGTCCCTTGGACTTCAAGAGTTCAAACTAGTCAATCCTAAAGGAAATCAACCCTGAATATTCATTGGAAGGACTGATACTGAAGCTCCAATACTTTGGCCACCTAATGCATAGAGTTGACTCTAGGAAAGACCCTGATGCTGGGAAAGATTGAAGGCAAAAGGAGAAAAGGGCAGCAGAGGATGAGACTGTTAGATAGCATCACCAATTCAATGAACATGAATGTGAACAAACTCCAGGAGACAGTGGAGAACAGAGGAGCCTGGTGTGTTGCAGTCCATGGGGTCACAAAGAGTCAGACACACCTTAGCAACTGAACAATGAACAACTACAAATTGAGATTTTACAAATATTGAGTCTTTCCATTCAATTCCTCCCAAGGAATGTGAGCGTATCCCTTCATTTATTCTTTGTGACCTAGTATATATTAAATTGTAAATTATCTATGGCTAGTCTAAAATACTGTCTCTAGCAAAGTATATCTATATAAAACTGAGCTTATTAATAATGCTATTAAAATCTATTATTCTTTATTTTTTTTTTAACTTAACATCCAAGTTTCAAGTGAAAAGTTAAAGTTTCTTATTATAGGGCCTTCCCTGATGGTCTAGTGGTTAAGAGTCCACACTCCCAGTTCAGGGGACATGAGTTTGATCCCTGGTCAGGGAACTAAGACCCCCATGCCACACACTGTGGCCAAGAAAAAAAATTCTTATTATAATTGCATAGTTTTAATGTATTTCTATCTTTCTGAATTGATCAAGTATACTTTGTGCTTAAATACACCTATAGTTATTTAGAAATACCATATTATAGGTCTACTTTACTGATAAATTTTCTTATTTTTTAATGTAACATTTGTAAGTACAGAGAAATAAAAAGAAAACAAAACAATAAAAAGAAGCTCAGAATTTCCCCCACCTTAATAACTCATATGAATATTTCCAAAAAAAAAGTAATAAATGCTAAGTTTTGCAAATCAAATATTTTTAAAGGGCACAAAATGAAAATTGAAAGCTGCTCTCATCCAACTCTGCACCTGGTAACTACAATTTCTTGTGACTCCTTCAACAAAAAATCCTATATGCCCACATGTATATTTACACATACTTTATTAGATTATCACTAAGTCTTGCTTGCATTTTTAAATACTAATATATTTCACAACTCTTCTATATGTTCACTTCCAGAGCTCCTAGTTCTTTCAACAATACATAGAAATTTACTGTAGCAGTCAATAATAGCTTTTTTGTTATTATATGTGACCCAGATGCATAAGCACAAACACAGACATGCATACAAATGCTACAGTGAACATCTAGGCTAACATTTATAAGAACATTTCTTAAAATTTTGCTCAAAATCAATTTGTTGAATCAAAACCCATAAGGAGTTTGTTATAGATATTGTAAAGTATTTTCCATAAAGTTTGCATAAATGTACACTCCAATTGACAATGTATAAATTGTTCATTTTCCAACATCTTTACCAACACCAGGTTTTAACTAATATTTTAGATTTTGCTGATTTGGTAAAAGGAAATCTCATTGTTTGGATTTTGTTTATTTTTTGATATATATAATGTTGAGAATTATATATTTATTGGTCATTTTTATTTCTTTTCTTTGGTAAATTGCATGTTTATATCTTTTCATTTTTGTATTGAGTTGTTCAATTTCTTACCAATTCATGAATACTTTTTGGAAATTAGCCCTTTGTCTGTATTATATGATACAATTACATTTTCCCAGGTTTCAATCATTCTATTTTTACTTTAGTGCATTATTTCAGTCATATAGAAGTTTTGACTTTCATGTAACCAACAATATAAATCAATATAAACTTTTGTTTCATGTCTTCTGAGTTTTGCTTTTTATTTCAAGACACTCATTTTAACATGCATCTGTTTATCAATAGCATTTAAACATTACCTACTATCTCCTCACAAACTGATGAGTTTTTTAAAACCCATAATTTCTAACACTCTCTTTTCTGTTCTGTTTTGTCCCCGTTCCAATTTTATGGGGAGACTTGTTGGGTGGGTACTATCATTCAGTACTTTGGGTTTCAGCAGTGTTCTTTTTTCTATTTGTTGCTTTTGTTGAGTCATTTTGTTTATTTTATATTAGTTAAGGGGTTTTTAAAATTCTACTGCATCCAGTAAATATTTACTGATTGCTTACTTAATATCAAGCACTATAAGCTATAAAATTAGGATGAGAACGAAAATGTTGTCATGAATAAAACCAGTACTATCACTGTTCTCAGAGAAATGTATTTTAGAATACAGAAAAGGAGGTAGAGGAAAAGTAAGCAGAAAAGTAAAAATGGTTGCAAAAGGTAGTAAGTGCTAGGAAGAATATAAATAAGGTACTAGGATCAAGTTTAACAGAAGGTAGGTGGAAAACCAGAAAACGTAATTTTTATTCCCCAATTCGTTTTTGTCATGGCAGCTTGCTCTGATTTTATTGATGCAGTAACCTCTCAAATGTCATTAAGAAACTAGATTGTAATTTTCTCAAAGTTATTTCCTATTTCCTACATTAATTCTGTTTTAGTGGGGCCAAATGTGCTGATTGTTCAGCTTAATCACCCTCTATCAAACTGTGGATTCTATCCATATGTCTAGTGGTTTTTCATATTCTATTCATATTTATAAAGCAAGTCACAACTTGATCAATATCAAGAGCTGGTGTGGATTTTGCAATGATTGTATGAAGCGCTAATTACCCTAGGTAAATTCCCCTTATCTTGGAGCAGGGGACTCCAGAGGCCTACAGCCAACAGTAAATGCACTAACAGCTGCTCAGAGGACAGAATGTTGGTGGCATTTTTGAAAACCATTTATTTGTCTCCCCTGAGACTCCCTAACAACTGCTCCACCAGCTAAATCCTCTTTTGGCTTCTGCTGGTAGGACTTTACAGCTGTCTATAGTCTGCCAGTGTGGCAGTTGCCAATGGGGAGGAGGGAAGAATTTTCTGGAAAGATCTCCCCTGTTAGAGAAGAGACGAAGTATGCTCCATACACTAATTTGGGGCTGCAAAAGTATGGAGAGAAAATATACCAGATAGATGGGATCACATAGCAATGTCCACTCAAATTCCCTGGGCCCTGTTCAATACCAAGGGAAACCTGGAGGTCAGTGTGCTCAGAATCTGAAGTCAGACAACCTAGGTTCAGGACTTAGCTCTGCTTCTCTCTAGCTGTCTGATCTTGATCAAGTTACTTGACTTTTTGAAATTCCTTTTTCTCATTTTAAAGAAATAATCATAATACGACTTGATTCATAAGCTTGGGTGGGTATATAGCATACCTGAAAAATATATGCAAGTACATTCCAATTCCCCAAGTCCTTTGATCCTCTTCCTTTGCTCAACGATCAATGTCATCATTCAAGTTGAATGCTTCACTGTATAGGGTGATTATCAGTAACGAAACACACCAACCCAGTCTTCACATATTGTTTAGTCTTGTTGGCCTTTTAAGGACTTCAAAAAGGTGATTTTGCCATGACAGTCTTTCTAGCTCAGGTTGAAAATGACATGTTTTCTCCTGAGTTACTACTTTCCTCAAAGGCATGTTATTTGGCCCTTTTCTCCCTTGAAAAGTCATTATAAATGTCAAATGTTCAGAGTTTCTATTTATTAAATCAGAATGTATGGCATTATCTTCACAGGAACTTTTACTGCATTCATTTTTTTTCTCTCAGATGAATCTAATTGTTGCTGTATTTAAAGTTATCTTGCTAGCCAGTACTCTCAGTTTATCATCTGGTTCAAGGAATAAAATATTTGATTTCTTCAACATTATTTTGAGTCAGTATTTAAAGTTTTAAATAGTCTTTTCATTTTCCTTATTTTAAAACCTTGTTGTGGGAATACAGAAAATGTAAACAAAACTCTTAAAAGAAAGAAGATAAAAGGAAGTAGAAAAGGAACTAGGAAGAGGAGAGTTCTTCCCTGCTCCTAATGTTTCCTTCCATATAGTAAGATTAGCATTATCAAAATAATTCTCAAAATAGAGCTTATTTTCAAGTAAAATGTCTCCCACCAAATTTTTACATAAGAATAACCTCCAAAATTAATTACAACAAAAAGAGAAAGAGTTAGGTAAAAGTTAAACATTTACTTAAAATGTTTAACTTTACATAAAAGAAAAAACACTTGGTGATTTTATGGGTATGTTATTTCACACATCCGAAGTGCAGATGACACCACCCTTATGGCAGAAAGTGAAGAGGAACTAAAGAGCCTCTTGATGAAAGTGAAAGAAGAGAGTGAAAAAGTTGGCTTAAAGCCCAACATTCAGAAAACTAAGATCATGTCATCTGGTCCCATCACTTCATGGCAAATAGATGGGGAAACGGTGGAAACAGTGGCTGACTTTATTTTTGGGGACTCCAAAATCACTGCAGATGGTGATTGCAGCCATGAAATTAAAAGACGCTTACTCCTTGGGAGGAAAGTTATAACCAACCTAGACAGCATATTAAAAAGGAGAGACATTACTTTGTCAACAAAGGTCTGTCTAGTCAAGGCTACAGTTTTTCCAGTGGTCATGTATGGATGTAATAGTTGGACTATAAAGAAAGCTGAGTGCCAAAGAATTGTTGCTTTTGAACTGTGGTGTTGGAGAAGACTCTTGAGAGTCCCTTGGACTGCAAGGAGATCCAACCAGTCCATCCTAAAGGAGATCAGTCTTGGGTGTTCATTGGAAGGAATTATGTTGAAGCTGAAACTCCAATACTTTGCCCACCTGATGCGAAGAACTGACTCATTTGAAAAGACCCTAATGCTGGGAAAGATTGAGGGCAGGAGGAGAAGGGGACGACAGAGAATGAGATGGTTGGATGGCATCACTGACTCAATGGACATGAGTTTGGGTGGACTCCGGGAGTTGCTGATGGACAGGGAGGCCTGGCGTGCTGTGGTTCATGGGGTCACAAAGAGTCGGACATGACTGAGCGACTGAACTGAACTGAAAGTGTAGATAAATTCTATGTTATTTAAGTTACTACAGATCATTGACAAGGGCTATAAAAGGCTCTAACTCACTTTATAAACTGATAATAATCCCAACACTATGTGGTATTTTCATATACTCTTAACATATATGAGATGTCTGTGGCTTGAAAAGTTTAAAAAAACAAGAGCATGCCATGCTTAGCACTGTGATTGAAATAAAATAAACACTCATCGAATGACTGTCAAATGAAAGCACAAGACAAGAAAACTGATAGACCAAACTCATGTATCATTATAAATGTATAACTAGAGACTTCCCTGATGGTCCAGTGGTTAAGAATCTGCCTCCCAATGCAGGGAACTCAGGATAGATCCCTGGTCAGGGAAATAAGAGCCCACATGCCGCCAGGCAATAAAATCCACACACCAGCACAATAGAGAAGATCCTTCATGCCACAGGTAAGGTACAAGCAGTCAAAAACAAATAAATATTTAAAAAACATTAAATAAATAAAATAAATGCAAAACTACTAAGTACTATTTGAATTTAAAAGAATGCTAAAAAAGAGTTGCAATTATTACCAAGTTTGCCTTTCACCAATAATTCATCAACAATTTAAATCTACATACTTCATATCAATAATGTACCCTTTTACTGAAGTGTGATAAAAATGTATTTTATCCTATCTATAGATCAAAAAAGGCTTCCCTAGTGGGAAGGGCTCAGATGGTAAAGAATCTGCCTACAGTGCAGAGACCCAGTTTTGATCACTGGATCAGGAAAATCCCCTGGAGAAGGGAATGGCAACCCATTCCAGTATTCTTGCCTGGAAAAACCCATGGACAGAGAAGCTTGGCAGCTATAGTCCTTGGGGTCACAAAGAGTCGGACACGACTGAACAACTAACACTTTCACTAACACAGGTCAAAAAAATAGATAGAAATTCAACGTTCATTCCTTTAAATAAAAGCAACTCTTAGTAAATAAGGACTATGAATGTATTATCTTAACATGATAAAAAACAATATATTTGACTATAAAACTCTAGAGGTATTATGATAACAAAAAGGATGAAGGCAATACAAACAATATTACCACTACCACTTAGTGTTCTTTCCAGAAATTCTAGATATTGCAATAAGATAGAGAAAACTATTGGAAAATAAGAAATAAAAGCTTTAATTACTATAGAGATTACTGCTTACCTATAAAATCAACTGAAATTTTATTAGAACTAATAAAAAGATGGCAAGTTATAATGATTACTTAAAAATCTGCATTGTCCTTATATACAAACATAAAATGACCAGTTAGACACTATTAAGAAGATAATATATAAGAAACGAATTGCCAGTCCAGGTTTGATGCAGGATACAGGATGCTTGGGGCTGGTGCACTGGGATGACCCAGAGGGATGGTATGGGGAAGGAGGTGGTGGGTGGGGGGGGTTCAGGATGGGGAACACGTGTACACCCGTGGTGGATGCATGTTGGTGTATGGCAAAACCACTACAATATTGTAAAGTAATTAGCCTCCAATTAAAATAAATAAATTTAAATTTTAAAAAAAGAAGATATGATCAACAATAGCAATAAACTATAAAATTTGCAGAACAAATGTTTAAAATAAACTTTTAAAAACTGTTAAGGAACTTAAAAAGCTTTATTAAATGGAGACCCATACCATGTTCCTGAATCCTGAGTTGTGCATTGTGCATGAGTGCTCAGTTGTGTCCAACTCTGTGCAACCTTATGGACTGTAGCCTGCCGGCTCCTCTGTCCATGGGAGTATCCAGGTAAGAATAGTGGAGTGGGTTGCCATTTCCTTCTCCAAGGGATCTTCCCAACCCAGGGATTGAACGCCCATCTCCTGCATTGGCAGGCAGATACTATACCACTGGGAAGCCCATATTCCTGAATGGGAAGACTCAACAGTATATAGATGTTAATTCATTCTCAGATTAAGTTTATAAGCTGAAGAAAATTCCAATAGAAATTTTCAATAAAATTGTTTTTGGAACTTGTAACAGTATGATTATACTGTTTGTCTGAAAAAATTTAAGAGGAAAAATTAACCAATTTCTTTTTAAAAGAAGATCAGTGTTATCTACTTATTGATGAAATTTTGTGCACATCTTATGGGTTTATTGATCAATTAACACTCACAGCATTTTGGGGTATCTGTATATACTAGACACAGATTTTTCTATGCAGTAAGCATTGTTTATATATAAATTGTAAACTTATCCAACTAATTTGTTGAAATAATTCCAATGAAACTGTGAAGACTAAGGATACCCAAAATTTATAATTTCGAGTCCAAAGTAAAATAGATTTTCCTCTATTATATAGACAAGATTTCATCAATCTTATCTACAAGTGTTTATGTGGATATATTTCCTAAAACTGTATAAATGTTACATTTTTATTCTTTGGCAATATGATGTTACAAAGAAATTGCCTTTTTGTCTGTTACTGTTCAGTCTGTCATCTTCATATACGCTTAATCCTTACCAGTCTCTTACATTATTTCATTTTGCTCTGTTTTTTTTTTTTTTCATTTTCCTTGGTATACCAACGTCTTAGTGTAGTGCAAATGAAATACCATATTTTATTGCTGTCAATTTACTGTGGCGTTTTGTATTTTGGTTGTGTATTAAAATATAATCATACTATGTTTCAAAAAAAAAAAAAGAGGATCAATGAGGTGTTTTATTAGATCCAAACCATTCATTTAATCTTCAGTGCAATACCACTCAGAGTAAAACAAGTAGAAATCCAGGACTTAGGTTAAAAAAGAAAATATGCTGGGATCCCCTGGTAGCTCAGTTGTAAAGACTCTGACTACCAGTGCAAGAGACATGGTTGGATCCCTGGTCCAGGAAGATCCCACATGCCTTGGAGCTACTAAGCCCATGCACCACAACTACTGAGCCTGTGCTCCAGAGCCCAGGAGCCTCAGCCACAAAGCCCACACACCCTAGAGCCCATTGCTCCATAGCAAGAGAAGCCACCACAGTGAGAAATCCGTAAACAGCAACTAGAGAGTAGCCCCTGCTTGTCACAACTAGAGGAAAGCCTGTGCAGCAACCAAGACCCAGCACAGCCCAAAATAACTAACTAAAATTAAAAAAAGTAAAAGGGAAGGGAGAGGAGGGAGAGGGTGGGATGAATGGAGAGAATAACATGGAAACATGTATTACCATATGAAAAATAGATAGCCAATGGGAATTTGCTGTATGACTCAGGGAACTCAAACTGAGGCTCTGTAACAACCTAGAGGGGTGCATAGGGAGGGAGGTGGGAGGGAGGTTCAAGAGGGAGAGGGCATATATATATCTATGGCTGATTCATGTGGATGTTTGGCAGAAACCAACACAATTCTATAAAGCAATTATCCTTCAATTAAAAAATAAACTTAAAAAAAGAAAATAAGCTCTTGCACATTATTTCAGTTGAAGAGGCGTTAGATCTGATACAGTTTTCCTTCCCTTCCTCTGTTTATCCCTGCTAAGTCATTTCAGTCGTGTCCGACTCTGTGCGACCCCATAGACAGAAGCCCATTAAGCTCCTCTGTCCCTGGGACTCTCCAGGCAAGAACACTGGAGTGGGTTGCCATTTTCTTCTCCAATGCATGCAAGTGAAAAGTGAAAGTGAAGTCGCTCAGTCCGACTCTTCGCGACCCCATGGACTGCAGCCCACCAGGCTCCTCCGTCCATGGGATTTTCCAGGTAAGAGTACTGGAGTGGGGTGCCTGTTTATCCCTAGACTTGAATAAAAATCATTAATATTGGTCCCAATTTATAGATGAGAAAACTGAGGGTGAATGAAGTCATTTGCCTAAAGCTTATACAGCTATTAAAGGGCAAAATCCAGCTTTGAATTCAAGATCCCTGGCTCTGTTGTCTACACTCTTCATCCCTACATTATACTGCCTCCCAGGAAGAAGTTCTCTAGCAGAACGCGTGACCAGTCAGACCCCTCTGGCACACAACCTTGAGCATACTCATCAACAGGATTTGATCGTGTTAAATTCAATACTTCAGCCAAATGTAGAAAGTGTTTATTATGTACCAGAAACTCTGCCTGATATTGGCTTTTTAAAAAAGATGGTTAAAAAACAAATATGGTTAGCATGGGAACATATATATTACCATATATGCAAAACAGAGAGCCAGTGAGAATTTGCTGTGTGACACAGGGAGCTCCACCCAGTGCTGTGTGACAACCTAGCGGGGTGGGATGGGATGGAAGATGGAAGGGAGGTTCCAGAGGGAGGGGACATATATATACCTATGGCTGATTCATGGTGTTATTTGGCAAAAACCAGCACAATATTGTAAAGCAAATATCTTGTGATAAAAATTTTAAAAATATATATGGTTCCTTATCTCATGGAACTTAGTTTGCCAAGTGTCTAGGGAGGCATTAAACATATAAACAAACATACACATATAAAGATTTATTGTGATGAATACTTTGAAGGCAATAAATAGGGTGCTATGAGAAAGAAAATTGGGGGATGACACAAGAATTAAATTGGAATATCAAGGAAAGTCCCTCTGAGGGAAGAATGTATAAGCTAAACCCTGAGAATGAGTGAAGCTGAAGCAGGTGCTGAGGGAGAGTTACCTTCCATGTAATCAAATATATTAATCTATCCTATTTCAAGTGTGCCTTTGCTATTTATTATTCCTTGACAACATTTCCTCACCTCAAGATGCTATAATGATTTGCCTGTATTTTTTTCTAGCAAAACAATATACAGCATTTATATGGTACTTACCATGTGCCAGACACTCTTCTAATTGCTTCACATGCATTAATTCATGTAATCCTCACAAATAACCCTACCAAGTAATACTTTTATTATACCCATATTATAGATGAGAGCCCCTTGGACTGCAAGGAGATCCAACCAGTCCATTCTGAAGGAGATCAGCCTTGGGATTTCTTTGGAAGAAATGATGCTAAAGCTGAAACTCCAGTACTTTGGCCACCTCATCCGAAGAGTTGACTCATTGGAAAAGACTCTGATGCTGGGAGGGATTGGGGGCAGGAGGAGAAGGGGATGACAGAGGATGAGATGGCTGGATGGCATCACTGACTCGATGGTCGTGAGTCTGAGTGAACTCCGGGAGTTGGTGATGGACAGGGAGGCCTGGCGTGCTGCGATTCATGGGGTCGCAAAGAGTCGGACATGACTGAGTGACTGATCTGATCTGATCTGATAGATGAGAAACCTAAGCCATGAAGAAATAAGGTGACTTGGACAAGGTCACAGAGATAGTATCTGATGGAGTCAGAGTCTGAACTCAAGCTATGCTGTCTTTAAAATGTTACTATTCAATGTTTACATTTAGATCTTTAATCCATCTGCAACTCCTTGGTGTGTGTTATGAAATTTTTTCCTAAGTCGTTAGTGAATTGTCCATTTGCTGAGTAAGAATTCTTACTGCAAGCTTTAAGCAATACCAAATTCTTACATAATCTTGAACTGCTTTCTTGGCTTATTATTCTCTTTGATCAATCTATCTCTGTACTGATACCACTCTGTCTTGAAATTACTATATCCTTTTTAAACAAAGCAAGATTTCAACTCAGATTTTTTTTGACTTCATCTAAAATATTCTCTTTTTCTTACATAGTCACTCACTTTTATGTTCACACAAAACAGCACTTCTATCCATGAGGGCTTGAAGCACAATTATTAGAATTCTGCTATTTACTACAAATTAAATGATGCTGCAGCATTAAACATATTTTAAATACCTACTCTGTTCTGGGTACTATACTAGGTGCTCGGAACACAAATGAATAAGATGCAGTCCCTGCCCTCAAAGGAGTTCATGTTCTAGAGAAGGAGACAGAGAAATAAGTCAGACGTGATGGTGCTACAGGCTAATAGGGATAAGTGCAGGGTGCATTTAAACCAGATGGAGAGAAAGTGTGCTATTAAGACTTGCACAGAATATAACCATCTGGTTCTCATTGCCTTACCCTGAAGGGGAAGAATGGGGCATGAAGAATCAATGTGGTTATTGCTGTATGTAATAACAATAGTCCTCCCTTGATACAGAAACCTCATGCCTGCTTTTACGACAAATTAAATAAATATGTGTATTAAAATTTATAAATAAGTTTAGGAGATTTTCACCAAAGATTATATGAGATAATATAACTATTACAAAGTATTTAACATGGTGCCTGTCACATGGTAGACACTAGTGCTTGTGTTAATTCCCTTCCCCCTTCATACTCACCTTCAGTGGCTTAAAGAAAGATGAAGATGAAACAAAATTTGAAGTCCTAAAAGAAAAAAAAAAAAAAGACTTGCACAGAGACAGTGTAGTTTGAGTTGTTTTAAATGGCACATGAGCATTAACAGGATGAAAAAGGTGAGAAAAGTTCATTCCAGGCAGCAGAAATAGCTCATGTGAAAGCCAGACATACTCAAAGAATTGTTAGTGATTTGGCCTGGCTAAAGCATGTAGTTTATTTTGGAAAAGCGCAAGATATACAGCTTGAGAAGTAAACAGAAGTCAGTTTAGGTAAGAGCTGTATACGTAAGAGTAAGATGCTTGAATTTTATTCCAAAAGTATGAAACTAAAGGGGTCTAAGTAAAGAAGTGGTATGATCGGCTTCTACTAGTCATACCAGTCCAATTAACTTATGGGGCTTCCCTGGTTGCTCAGACGGTAAAGCATCTGCCTGCAATGCAGGAGGCCCGAGTTCAATCCCTGGGTTGGGAAGATCCCCTGGAGAAGGAAATGGCAACCCACTCCAGTATTCTTGCCTAGAAAACTCCATGGACTTAGGAACCTGGTAGGCTACAATCCATGGGGTGGTCAAGAGTCAGACACAACTGAGTGACTTCACTTTCTTTCACTTTCCAAAAATAGTAACATTTGACACAAAAACATTGAAAATTAAAAATGAACAAAGACTAGAATTACCCAAGTCTGACTATAAAAGCTCACTAGCAGTGATCAGGCTCTGAGCTACACATCTCCCTGATCCTGGTACATATAAGCCATTGATCATTTCACCAATGGCCAGGATCTGAAATGGACCTCTGTTCATACAGCTTCTGTATAAAGAGAAGTAAAGGTCCTCTTCAGTACTTGGACACTGATGATGATTCATTGAAATGGTCTACAGCCTAGGTACAAAGATTAGGGAGAGAATGTGGTAGAGCTTAGCTGATAACTGCTGAATGACCCTCAACTCTTCCTGTGCAAAGGTCTGCTAAGTCACACAGAGACACAAATGAAATCACTGGAATTAAACACCAGGCTCCTAGGGATACTATTGAAGGGAGAGAAAGGATAACCTTCATAGACTCTTAAGACTTAGGTTCTGTACGAAGCATTTTTTCAAACAGTTTTCACTTAATTGTTACAGTCATAGCTTTAATAGGTTATATAACAATTAGGACTATCTTTATTTCAATGGACTAAAAAGCTAACTCAAACTTGTCTTTTTAAAAAAGAGAATTTGAGACTTCCTGGCGATCCAGTGATTAAGACTCCTCGCTTCCACTCTAGGGGGCCCAAGATCAAACTCTGGTGTGGAAACTAAGATTCTGCCTGCTCAAGGGTGAACCTTGCTAACTTCAGACAAAGCTTGGTGCAGGGACTCAAATGATGCCACCAGGACCTGATTTTCTGAGACTCTTGATTTCAGTCTAGTTTATTCTGAGACAATCTCTCCTTACCCATAAAGTGGCTGCAGCTGCTCCAGACTCCTAAAACCTCAGCTTCACATCCAGTGGAAAACAGTTTCTCTTCTAGGCTATGACTATCATTAATCTGATTATGTATCTATCCAAGAACCCATCCATGTGAATAGAGGTATAATTGGCTGAGACTATATGATTGGAAGTGAAAGTAGAGGGGAAGTGATTCCATCTATGGAAATTTAACTTTTTTTTTTTTTTTAATAGAAAATGGTGAACAGATGAGGAAATTAAGGCCCAGAGTGGTTAAGTGATTTTACCAAGGTTTCACAGCCAATGACTGGTAAAGGAATTAGAACCTAGTTTTGCTTAACAACAATGCCCATTTCCTTTTACCATACCACACTGTCTTAATAAATGCACCTTAATTAGACTTGTCAGAAAACCTCAAAACCAGCAAGGAATAGGTGACGGATATTAAGAGGTAATATCCAGTTGCAAACTCCCAGTTGCAAAATAAATGAGTTTAAAGGAATGAAATGTACAGTATGGAGAATACAGTCAATAACTATATAATACCTTTGTATGGTGACATGGTAACTAGACTTATAATGGTGATCAGTTTGAAACGTACAGAAGTAGCAAGTCACTATATTGTATAACAGGAACTAACATCGTGTTGTAGGTCAATTATATTTTACAAACAAAAAACCAAACTCACAGAAAAGGAGATCAGATTTGTGGTTACCAGAAGTGGGGGTTGGGGGGAGTAGAAATTGGATGAAGGTGGTCAAAAGATACAAACATATAGTTATGAGATAAATAAGTACTAGGGATATGATGTACAACATGATAAATATAATTAACACAGCTGTATGTTATATAGAAAAGTTCCTAAAAGCTAAGAGAAGAAATCCTAAGAATTCTCATCACAAGAAAAAAAATATTTTTCTATTTCTTTAATTTTGTACCTGTATGAGATTTTTGGGTTGGTTTTTCTCCCTTGATTCTTGTCTTCTTGTAGCAAAGAATTGAAATGACAGCCCAAGACAGCTCAAGCTGGCAGGATTTATTAAGCAAGCAGCAAATGGTACACTCTTAAGACATGAGAGTGGACCAACACCCTGTGGGAGGGGTCCCATCCCATTTTAGGTTTCCCTTTTTATATCCTTTGCTCCCTCCCCTAAGTGGTCCCCAGAGCCTGATTGATTCTACCCCATGCAAAACGGGCTTGTACCCAAGACCAAGTAGACAAGGGAATGCAAATAGGGTCCATGCTCAAGGCAAATTAGGGAAGGGGACATGTTAAGTGTATTTTCCCACCAGAGGCCTTCACTCCAGCCCACGGTTTCCCTTTTCATGGGCTTTTTCTTTTCTTTGTTTGGCCTCCATGTGGTTCTCCTAGTTGCCACTTTCTCTAACTGCCATTTTTAACTCCTTTTTCCTATTCTAACTACCTAACAAGATGTTGGATGTTAACTAAATTTATTGTGATAATCATTTTGTGATATATATAAATCAAATCAGTATGCTATATACCTTAAACTTACACAGTGCTATATGTCAAATATATCTCAATAAAATTAGAAGAAGAAAAAAGAAACCTCAAACCTGAGCTATAAATGATATCATCTGTCACCCTAATGGAAAGGAGCACCAATCTAGATTGCCCAATCAGTGACAAATTCAGAAACCTTCTCTGTTTGCCTTTGGACTTTTCCTTTTTTAAGATCACTGTCAAAGCAGATGCACCTTCCTGTTAAAGGGAGTTCTTGGAGTCTGTACTGAATGAACAGGAAGGGAAAGAATCTTAGACTATTTATTGGATGACATTCAAGGATTTCAAACTAGATCTGTCCACGAGTATGTCCTTTACCATATATATGTTAGTTGTGAATCTGAAAAAAACACACATATATGGATATTTTCTAAATCAATTCCATTAGCTTATAATGTATAGAGTACAATCCTTGAAGACAGAAACAAATTTGAATCAGTTATGGCAACACACTCCAGTACTCTTGCCTGGAAAATCCCATGGACAGAGGAGCCTGGTGGGCTGCCGTCCATGGGGTTGCAAAGAGTCGGACACAACTGAGCGACTTCACTTTCACTTTCACCATTTATTTGCTGTACAAAACTGAGCGAGCTTTGGCCTGTTTGTAAAGCTGGTTTACAACTCATAGAGCTGATGTGATATTTAGATGAGATAACATGCATAAGTGCCTGTAACATAGTAAGTACTCAAGAAATAGAAATGTAATGACTTGCTGTTTTACCAATGGTTTATACTCCAAGTTCAGAAACAAGATAACTCATGCAGGTTGATTTTCCACAGGCAATAATTCATACACTAACTTTCTCTTAGCTTGTGTCCACAGTAGTTGATACATAGGCAATACTCTGTCAATAAAAACTTACATGTCCTAAGAGGTGCTCCCCATTTTAAGAACCTTGTGGTAAGTCCCTTTGCAAAATGATAACTCCTCTTACAGAATAGTAATCAATCATTAATTTATATGCTTTCTATGTTCATACGTTTCTATGTTTGGACAAGTTGTACTTTCTTTAAATCCTGTATAAAGGGTAATCCTGCATAACAAATTTACAGACACTTCTCTTTCAGAGATCTTTTGAACAGAAATGACTCCATTTTCTCAACCCTGTCATTTAAGGGAAATATTCTAAATGTATTCTTACCACCTCTTTAAACAAAAACACACTATATGAGGGGGTAAAGGCCATAGGTCTGATATTGGGTCAGTCACTAATGTACTAAAGCCACAGAGACAACCCAGAAAGGGCAAACAATTCAAGGAGGCAGAAACATTGGTAATTAGAACATCCCAACTTTATGGCATGAATAATACTTAAGGGACACTGAGATCTACACACACAACTCAGTAGTCTAGTTAAGGAAGAGAACAGCATTTACTCATGAGGTGGGAGACAAACAAGGTTCCCTAATACATTAGGATTATGATCACATAGCACAGAACCGAAATACATCTGAAAGTCATTTCTTTCCATTTCATTACAGTTTACAAAATCCATGCCTAATTTTAGACATTAGCACTCCAGGCTAGATGTATAATAGCCTCTATCTAATCCTATGAGCCATTACAACACAGTTTATAGTATCATCCACAAGAGCCTGGTGGAGCTACATTGTGGTTATGAAATACAGGGCTATAAAGCAGATGGGGGTCTGGGGAAGGCTGCCGACAGGCTAAGCTGAGAAAGCAGCACTGAAATATCACATTAATTGAAAGTCCATGACAGATAAGACACTAACTGATACAACTGAGACACTGTCATGACCTGTAAGAAGGAAGTCACTAAAAATAAGTTTAAGGGATTAAGGACCAAAAAAGGGATGGTGAAGTAATTTTTGTAACCCTTAGATCAAATAATAAAATATTACAAAGCAAATCTTGGAAAAAGAACAAAATATCTATAGTGCTAAAAGCTCTGGGATCCTTAACAGCTACATTTTTCTAACAAACATTTTTTTTTAATTGTGTCATTGTGTCTAGGGTTTTAAAATTCAGTAGTCCCTCCAAATAACTGAAGCATTAACAATAGAGGGAAACCAACCAGAAAAATATCAATTCAGTGACAACTAAAAAAAATAAATAAATAAAAAGTGATGAAATAAACTTGCTAATGTTGAAAATCACATTAATTGAAAGTCCATCTACTGTGATAAAAGCATTTACTTTTGCCTTGTGATAATGTGATTAAAAAAACATCTAGTTCTGTTTAATTGACTATGCTAAAGCCTTTGACTGTGTGGATCACAACAAACTGTGGAAAATTCTTCAAGAGATAGGAATACCAGAACACCTTACCTGTCTCTTGAGAAATCTATATGCAGGTCAAGAAGCAACAGTTAAAACCAGAAATGGAACAATGAACTGGTTCCAAATTGGGAAAGGAGTACGTCAAGGCTGTATATTGTCACCCTGCTTATTTAACTTATATGCAGAGTAATCATGCAAAATGCCAGGCTGGATGAAGCACAAGTTGGAATCAAGATTTCCAGGAGAAATATCAATAATCTCAGATACACAGATGACACTACCCCTACGGCAGAAAGCAAAGAGGAACTGAAGAGCCTCTTGATGAAAGTGAAAGAGGAGAGTGAAAAAACTGTCTTAAAACTCAACATTCAAAAAACTAAGATCATGGCATCTGGTCCCATTACTTTATGGCAAATAGATGAGAAACAATGGAAATAGTGACAGACTTTATTTTCTTGGGCTCCAAAATCACTGCAGATGGTGATTGCAGCCATGAAATTAAAAGACACTTGCTCCTTGGAAGAAAAGCTATGACCAACCTAGAGAGCATATTAAAAAGCAGAGACAGTACTTTGCTGACAAAGGTCCATCTAGTCAAAGCTATGGTTTTTCCAGTAGTCTTGCATGGATGTGAGAGTTGGACTTATAAAGAAAGCTGAGTGCCGAAGAATTGATGTTTTTGAACTGTGGTGTTGGAGAAGACTCTTGAGAGTCCCTTGGACTGCAAGGAGATACAACCAGCCAACCCTAAAGGAAATCAGTCCTGATTATTCATTGGAAGGATTGATGCTGGAGTTGAAACTCCAATACTTTGGCCACCTGATGGGAAGAACTGACACATTGGAAAAGACCCCGATGCTAGGAAAGATTGAAGGCAGAAGGAGAAGGGGATGACAAAGGACGAGTTGGTTGGATGGCATCACCAACTTGATGGACATGAGTTTGAACAGGCTCCAGGAGTTGGTGATGGACAGGAAAGCCTGGAGTGCTGCACTTCATGGGGTCACAAAGAGTCATACACGACTGAGCGACTGAACTGAACTGAATGCTGAAAAATCATCATTGATTTGGAATAAACTAACTTAGAATTCTAGAAAAGCTGGAGAGAAAGAAAGCCATATATTGATATTATACTAATATTTTTAAAATATTATAGATGCAATATTCCTCAACAAAATTCTAGCAAACAGAATCCAACACATTAAAAGGATTATACACCATGATCCAGCCAGGTTTATCCCTGGATACAAAGATTCTTCAATGTATGCAAATCAATCAGTGTAATATACCATAGTAACAAACTGAAAGATAAAAAGCATACAATAATCTTAATAGATCAGAAAAAGCTTTCAACAAAATTTAGCACTGATTTTTGATACTCTTCAAAAATGGGCATAAGGAGACAAAAGAGTTGTATACAGAAAACTATAAGACACTGATGAAAGAAACCGAAGATGACATAAACAGATGGAAAGATATTCCGTGTTCCTGGGTTGGAAGAATCAATATTGTGAAAATGACTATACTACCAAATGCAATCTACAGATTCAGTGCAATCCTTATCAAATTAACAATGACATTTTTCACAGAACTAGAATAATCTCACAATTTATATGGAAACACAAACCCTGAATACAGCAATCTTGAGAAAGAAGAATGGAAGCGGAAGAATCAACCTTCATGACTTCAGATTATACTACAAAGCTCCAGTCATCAAGACAGTATGGTACTGGCACAAAATATAGACATATAGTCCAATAGAACAAGATAGAAAGCCCAGAGATGAACCCACACACCTATGGGCACCTTATCTTTGACAAAGGAGGCAAGAATATAAAATGGAGAAAAAATAGTTTCCTCAATAGGTGGTGCTGGGAAAACTGGACAGCTATGTGTAAAAGAATGAAATTAGAACACTTCCTAATATCATACACAAAGATAAACTCAAAATGGATTAAAGACCTAAACGTAAGACCAGAAACAATAAAACTGTTACAGGAAAACATAGGCAGAACACTCTATGACTTAAATCACAGCAATATCCTCTATGATCCACCTCCTAGAATAATGGAAATAAAAACAAAAATAAACAAGTGGGACCTAATTAAATGTAAAAGCTTTTGTATAGCTAAGGAAACTATAAACACAGTGAAAAGACAACCCTCAGAATGGGAGAAAATAATAGCAAATGAAACAACTGACAAAGGATTAATTTCAAAAATATCCAAGCAGCTGATGCAACTCAATATCAGAAAAACAAAAAACCCAATCAAAAAGTGGGCAGAAGACCTAAACAGACATTTCTCCAAAGACACACAAATGGCTAATAAACACATGAAAAGATGCTCAATATTGCTCATTATTAGAGAAATGCAAATCGCCAGTCCAGGTTCAATGCACGATACTGGATGCTTGGGGCTGGTGCACTGGGACGACCCAGAGGGCTGGTATGGGGAGGGAGGAGGGAGGAGGGTTCAGGATGCGGAACACATGTATACCTGTGGAGGATTCATTCTGATATTTGGCAAAACCAATACAATATTGTAAAGTTTAAAAATAAAATAAAATTTAAAAATAATAATAAAAACTACAATGAGATATCACTTGACACCAATCAGAATGGCCATGATCAAAAAAATCTTACAAACAATAAATGCTGGAGAGGGTGTACAGAAAAGGGAACCCTCCTGAACTGTTGGTGGGAATGTAAATTGATATAGTCACTATGGAGAACAGTATGGAGATTCCTTAAAAAACTATTAATGACCCAGCAATCCCACTACTAGACATACACCCTAGTTCAGTTCAGTCGCTCAGTCGTGTCCGACTCTTTGCGACCCCATGGATCACAACATGCCAGGCCTCCCTGTCCATCACCAACTCCCGGAGTTTACCCAAACTTATGTGCACCGAGTCGGTGATGCCATCCAACCATCTCATCCTCTGTCATCACCTTCTCCTCCCCCAATCCCTCCCAGTATCAGGGTCTTTTCCAATGAGTCAACTCTTCGCATGAGGTGGCCAAAGTACTGGAGTTTCACCTTCAGCATCACTCCTTCCAAGGAACACCCAGGACTGGTCTCCTTTAGGATGGACTGGTTGGACCTCCTTGCAGTCCAAGGGACTCTCAAGAGTCTTCTCCAACACCACAGTTCAAAAGCATCAATTCTTCAGTGCTCAGCTTTCTTCACAGTCCAACTCTCACATCCATACATGACCACTGGAAAAACCATAGCCTTGACTAGACAGGCCTTTGTTGGCAAAGTTATGTCTCTGCTTTTGAATATGCTATCTAGGTTGGGCATAACTTTCCTTCGAAGGAGTAAGCGTCTTTTAATTTCATGGCTGCAGTCACCATATGCAGTGATTTTGGAGCCCAAGAAAATAAAGTCTGACACTGTTTCCACTGTTTCCCCATCTATTCCCCATGAAGTGATGGGACCAGATGCCATGATCTTCGTTTTCTGAATGTTGAGCTTTAGGCCAACTTTTTCACTCTCCTCTTTCACTTGCATCAAGAGGCTTTTGAGTTCCTCTTCACTTTCTGCCTTAAGGGAGGTGTCATCTACATATCTGAGGTTATTGATATTTCTCCCGGCAAACTTGATTCCAGCTTGTGCTTCTTCCAGTCCAGCGTTTCTCATGATATACTCTGCATATAAGTTAAATAAGCAGGGTGACAATATACAGCCTTGATGTACTCCTTTTCCTCTTTGGAACCAGTCTGTTGTTCCATGTCCAGTTCTAACTGTTGCTTCCTGACCTGCATATAGGTTTCTCAAGAGGCAGGTCAGGTGGTCTGGTATTCCCATCTCTTAAAGAATTTTCCACAGTTTATTGTGATCCACACAGTCAAAGGCTGCTGCTGCTGCTAAGTTAATTCAGTTGTGCCCTACTCTATGGGACCCTAGAGACGGCAGCCCACCAGGCTCCCCCGTTCCTGGGATTCTCCAGGCAAGAACACTGGAGTGGGTTGCCATTGCCTTCTCCAATGCATGAAAGGGAAAAATGAAAGTGAAGTCGCTCAGTCATGTCCAATTCTTACCAACCCCATGGACTGCAGCCCACCAGGCTCCTCCGTCCATGGGATTTTCCAGACAAGAGTACTGGAGTGGGGTGCCATTGCCTTCTCCCAGTCAAAGGCTAGGAAACCATAATTGAAAAAGACACATGTACCCCAATGTCCATTGCAGCACATTTACAATAGCTAGCACATGGAAGCAGCCTCGATGTCCATTGACAGACGAATGGATAAAGAAGCTGTGGTGTGAAAGTGTGGAAGATGGCGGAGGAGTAGGACGGGGAGAACACTTTCTCCCCCACAAATTCATCAAAAGAACATTTAAACGCTGAGTAAATTCCACGAAACAACTTCTGAATGCCGGCAAAGGAAATCAGGCACCCAGAAAAGCAACTCAAGTCTTCGAAAGGAGAGAGAAGAAATACAGCTCCACCCACCAGAACACTGACACAAGCTTCCCTAACCAAGAAACCTTGACAAGCCCACACAGAGCAAGGAAACGCCACAATAAAGAGAACTCCACAAACTGCCAGAATACAGAAAGGACACCCCAAACTCAGCAATTTAAACAAGATGAAGAGACAGAGGAATACCCAGCAGACAAAGGAACAGGATAAATGCCCACCAAACCAAACAAAAGAGGAAGAGATAGGGAATCTACCTGATAAAGAATTCTGAATAATGATAGTGAAATTGATCCAAAATCTTGAAATCAAAATGGAATCACAGATAAATAGCTTGGAGACAAAGATTGAGAAGATGCAAGCAAGGTTTAACAAGGACCTAGAAGAAATAAAAGAGAGTCAATATATAATGAATAATGCAATAAATGAAATTAAAAACACTCTGGAGGCAACAAATAGTAGAATAACAGAGGCAGAAGATAGGATTAGTGAATTAGAAGATAGAATGGTAGAAATAAATGAATCAGAGAGGATAAAAGAAAAATGAATTAAAAGAAATGAGGACAGTCTCAGAGACCTCCAGGACAATATTAAATGCTACAACATTCGAATCATAGGGGTCCCAGAAGAAGAAGACAAAAAGAAAGACCATGAGAAAATACTTGAAGAGATAATAGTTGAAAACTTCCCTAAAATGGGGAAGGAAATAATCACCCAAGTAAAAGAAACCCAGAGAGTCCCAAACAGGATAAACCCAAGGTGAAACACCCCAAGACACATATTAATCAAATTAACAAAGATCAAACACAAAGAACAAATATTAAAAGCAGCAAGGGAAAAACAACAAATAACACACAAGGGAATTCCCATAAGGATAACAGCTGATCTTTCAATAGAAACTCTTCAAGCCAGGAGGGAATGGCAAGACATACTTAAAGTGATGAAAGAAAATAGCCTACAGCCCAGATTATTGTACCCAGCAAGGATCTCACTCAAATATGAAGGAGAAATCAAAAGCTTCTCAGACAAGCAAAAGCTGAGAGAATTCAGCACCACCAAACCAGCTCTCCAACAAATACTAAAGGATATTCTCTAGACAGGAAACACAAAAAGGGTGTATAAATTTGAACCCAAAACAATAAAGTAAATGGCAACGGGATCATACTTATCAGTAATTACCTTAAACGTAAATGGGTTGAATGCCCCAACCAAAAGACAAAGACTGGCTGAATGGATACAAAAACAAGACCCCTACATATGTTGTCTACAAGAGACCCACCTCAAAACAGGGGACACATACAGACTGAAAGTGAAGGGCTGGAAAAAGGTTTTCCATGCAAATAGGGACCAAAAGAAAGCAGGAGTAGCAATACTCATATCAGATAAAATAGACTTTAAAACAAAGACTGTGAAAAGAGACAAAGATGGTCACTACATAATGATCAAAGGATCAATCCAAGAAGAAGATATAACAATTATAAATATATATGCACCCAACATGGGAGCACCGCAATATGTAAGACAAATGCTAATAAGTATGAAAGGAGAAATTAACAAAAATACAATAATAGTGGGAGACTTTAATATCCCACTCACACCTATGGATAGATCAACTAAACAGAAAATTAATAAGGAAACACAAATGTTAAATGATACAATAGACCAGTTGGACCTAATTGATATCTATAGGATATTTCATCCCAAAACAATGAATTTCACCTTTTTCTCAAGCGCACATGGAACCTTCTCCAGGATAGATCACATCCTGGGCCATAAATCTAGCCTTGGTAAATTCAAAAGAATAGAAATCATTCCAAGCATCTTTTCTGACCACAATGCAGTAAGATTAGATCTCAATTACAGGAGAAAAACTATTAAACATTCCAACATATGGAGACTGAACAACACGCTGCTGAATAACCAACAAATCACAGAAGAAATCAAAAAAGAAATCAAAATTTGCATAGAAACTAATGAAAATGAAAACACAACAACCCAAAACCTGTGGGACACTGTAAAAGCAGTCCTAAGGGGAAAGTTCATAGCAATACAGGCATACCTCAAGAAACAAGAAAAAAGTCAAATAAATAACCTAACCTTACACCTAAAGCAACTAGAAAAGGAAGAAATGAAGAACCCCAGGGTTAGTAGAATGAAAGAAATCTTAAAAATTAGGCAGAAATAAATGCAAAAGAAACAAAAGAGACCATAAAAAATCAACAAAGCTAAAAGCTGGTTCTTTGAGAGGATAAATAAAATTGACAAACCATTAGCCAGACTCATCAAGAAACAAAGGAGAAAAATCAAATCAATAAAATTAGAAATGAAAATGGAGAGATCACAACAGACAACACAGAAATACAAAGGGTCATAAGAGACTACTATCAACAATTATATGCCAATAAAATGGACAACGAGGAAGAAATGGACAAATTCTTAGAAAAGTACAACTTTCAAAAAACTCGACCAGGAAGAAATAGAAAATCTTAACAGACCCATCACAAGCACGGAAATTGAAACTGTAATCAAAAATCTTCCCAGCAAAAAAGCCCAGGTCCAGACGGCTTCACAGCTGAATTCTACCAAAAATTTAGAGAAGAGCTAACACCTATCCTGCTCAAACTCTTCCAGAAAATTGCAGAGGAAGGTAAACTTCCAAAGTCATTCTATGAGGCCACCATCACCCTAATACCAAAACCTGACAAAGATGCCACAAAAAAAAGAAAACTACAGGCCAATGTCACTGATGAACATAAATGCAAAAATCCTTAACAAAATTCTAGCAATCAGAATCCAACAACACATTAAAAAGATCATACACCATGACCAAGTGGGCTTTATCCCAGGGATGCAAGGATTCTTCAATATCCACAAATCAATCAATGTAATACACCACATTAACAAATTGAAAATAAAACCATATGATTATCTCAATAGATGCAGAGAAAGCCTTTGACAAAATTCAACATCCATTTATGATAAGAACTCTCCAGAAAGCAGGAATAGAAGGAACATACTCAACATAATAAAAGCTATATATGACAAACCCATAGCAAACATTATCCTCAATGGTGAAAAATTGAAAGCATTTCCTCTAAAGTCAGGAACAAGACAAGGGTGCCCACTTTCACCATTACTATTCAACATAGTTTTGGAAGTTTTGACCACAGCAATCAGAGCAGAAAAAGAAATAAAAGGAATACAAATTGGAAAAGAAGAAGTAAAACTCTCACTATTTGCAGATGACATGATCCTCTACATAGAAAACCCTAAAGACTCCACCAGAAAATTACTAGAACTAATCAATGATTATAGTAAAGTTGTAGGATATAAAATCAACACACAGAAATCCCTTGCATTCCTATACACTAATAATGAGAAAACTGAAAGAGAAATTAAGGAAACAATTCCATTCACCATTGCAACGGAAAGAATAAAATACTTAGGAATATATCTACCTAAAGAAACTAAAGACCTATACATAGAAAACTATAAAACACTGGTGAAAGAAATCAAAGAGGACACTAATAGATGGAGAAATATACCATGTTCATGGATTGGAAGAATCAATATAGTGAAAATGAGTATACTACCCAAAGCAATTTATACATTCAATGCAATCCCTATCAAGCTACCAACGGTATTCTTCACAGAGCTAGAACAAATAATTTCACAATTTGTATGGAAATACAAAAAACCTTGAATAACCAAAGCTATCTTGAGAAAGAAGAATGGAACTGGAGGAATCAACCTACCTGACTTCAGGCTCTATTACAAAACCACAGTTATCAAGACAGTATGGTACTGGCACAAAGACAGAAATATTGATCAATGGAACAAAATAGAAAGCCCAGAGATAAATCCACACACCTATGGACACCTTATCTTTGACAAAGGAGGCAAGAATATACAATGGATTAAAGACAATCTCTTTAACAAGTGGTGCTGGGAAAACTGGTCAACCATTTGTAAAAGAATGAAACTAGAACACTTTCTAACACCATACACAAAAATAAACTCAAAATGGATTAAAGATCTCAACATAAAGCCAGAAACTATAAAACTCCTAGAGGAGAACATAGGCAAAACACTCTCTGACATACATCACAGCAGGATCCTCTATGACCCACCTCCCAGAATATTGGAAATAAAAGCAAAAATAAACAAATGGGACCTAATTAAACTTAAAAGCTTCTGCACAACAAAGGAAACTATTAGCAAGGTGAAAAGGCAGCCTTCAGAATGGGAGAAAAAATAGCAAATGAAGCAACTGACAAACAACTAATCTCAAAAATATACAAGCAACTCCTACAGCTCAACTCCAGAAAAATAAATGACCCAATCAAAAAATGGGCCAAAGAACTAAACAGACATTTCTCCAAAGAAGACATACAGATGGCTAACAAACACATGAAAAGATGCTCAACATCACTCATTATCAGAGAAATTATCAAATCAAAACCACTATGAGGTACCATTTCACCCCAGTCAGAATGGCTGCGATCCAAAAGTCTACAAGCAATAAATGCTGGAAAGGGTGTGGAGAAAAGGGAACCCTCTTACACTGTTGGTGGGAATGCAAACTAGTACAGCCACTATGGAGAACAGTATGGAGATTCCTTAAAAAACTGGAAATAGAACTGCCTTATGATCCAGCAATCCCACTGCTGGGCATACACACTGAGGAAACCAGAAGGGAAAGAGACACGTGTACCCCAATGTTCATCACAGCACTGTTTATAATAGCCAGGACATGGAAGCAACCTATATGTCCATCAGCAGATGAATGGATAAGAAAGCTGTGGTACATATACATAATGGAGTATTACTCAGCCATTAAAAAGAATACATTTGAATCAGTTCTAATGAGATGGATGAAACTGGAGCCTATTATACAGAGTGAAGTAAGCCAGAAAGAAAAACACCAATACAGTATACTAACGCATATATATGGAATTTAGAAAGATGGTAACAATAACCCTGTGTACAAGACAGCAAAAGAGACACTGATGTATAGATCAGTCTTATGGACTCTGTGGGAGAGGGAGAGGGTGGGGAGATTTGGGAGAATGGCATTGAAACATGTATAATATCATGTATGAAACGAGTCGCCAGTCCAGGTTCGATGCATGATACTGGATGCTTGGGGCTGGTGCACTGGGACGACCCAGAGGGAGGGTATGGGGAGGGAGGAGGGAGGAGGGTTCAGGATGGGGAACACAGGTATACCTGTGGCGGATTCTTTTCGATATTTGGCAAAACTAATACAATATTGTAAAGTTTAAAAATAAAATAAAATTAAAAAAAAAGAAGCTGTGGTGCATATATATACAATGAACTATTACTCAGCCATAAAAAGGAATGCATCTGAGCAGTTCTAACGAGGTAGATGAACCTAGAGCCTATGAGACAGAGTGAAATAAGTCAGAAAGAGAAAAACAAACATTTTATGTTAATGCATGTATCTAGAATCTGGAAAGATGATACTGCTGAACCTACTTATAGGACAGCAATGGAGACACAGACATACAGAAGAGACTTGTGGACACACAAGTGGGGAAGGAGAGGGTGGGATGAATGGAAAGAATAGCATGGAAACATATATATTACCATATATAAAATAGCCAGTGGGAATTTGCTCTAACCCATGCTCTGTGACAACCTAGAGAGGTGGGATGGAGTGGGAAGTAGGAGGAAAGTTCAAGAGGGAGGGGACCTATATTGATTCATGTTGATGTATGGCAGAAACCAACACTATTGTAAAGCAATTATCCTTCACTTAAAAATAAAAAAAAATAAAATAACATAAAAAATAAATAAAAATAATAAAAAATAAAATATTAGTGACCTAATGCTCAAAATTCTTCAAGCCAAGCTTCAGCAATACATGAACCATGAACCTCCAGATGTTCAAGCTGTTTTAGAAAAGGCAGAGGAACCAGAGATCAAATTGCCAACATCTGCTGGATCATCGAAAAAGCAAGAGAGTTCCAGAAAAACATCTATTTCTGCTATATTGACTATGCCAAAGCCTTTGACTGTGTGGATCACAATAAACTGTGGAAAATTCTTTAAGAGATGGGAATACCAGACCACCTGACCTGCCTCTTGAGAAACCTATATGCAGGTCAGGAAGCAACAGTTAGAACTGGACATGGAACAACAGACTGGTTCCAAAGAGGAAAAGGAGTACATCAAGGCTGTATATTGTCACCCTGCTTATTTAACTTATATGCAGAGTACATCATGAGAAACGCTGGACTGGAAGAAGCACAAGCTGGAATCAAGTTTGCCAGGAGAAATATCAATAACCTCAGATATGCAGATGACACCACCCTTATGGCAGAAAGTGAAGAGGAACTCAAAAGCCTCTTGATGAAAGTGAAAGAGGAGAGTGAAAAAGTTGGCTTAAAGCTCAACATTCAGAAAATGAAGATCATGGCATCTGGTCCCATCACTTCATGGGAAATAGATGGGGAAACAGTGGAAACAGTGTCAGACTTTATTTTCTTGGGCTCCAAAATCACTGCATATGGTGACTGCAGCCATGAAATTAAAAGACGCTTACTCCTTCGAAGGAAAGTTATGCCCAACCTAGATAGCATATTCAAAAGCAGAGACATTACTTTGCCAACAAAGGTCCATCTAGTCAAGGCTGTGGTTTTTCCAGTGGTCATGTATGGATGTGAGAGTTGGACTGTGAAGAAAGCTGAGCACTGAAGAATTGATGCTTTTGAACTGTGGTGTTGGAGAAGACTCTTGAGAGTCCCTTGGACTGCAAGGAGATCCAACCAGTCCATTCTGAAGGAGATCAGCCCTGGGATTTCTTTGGAAGGAATGATGCTGAAGCTGAAACTCCAGTACTTTGGCCACCTCATGTGAAGAGTTGACTCATTGAAAAAGACTCTGATGCTGGGAGGGGTTGGGGGCAGGAGGAGAAGGGGATGACAGAGGATGAGATGGCTGGATGGCATCACTGACTCAATGGACGTGAGTCTGAGTGAACTCCGGGAGTTGGTGATGGACAAGGAGACCTAGCATGCTGCGATTCATGGGGTCGCAAAGAGTCAGACACGACTGAGCAGCTGAACTGAACAGAACTGAACTATAGAAGAAATAGAACAGAGTAGCATGTTGAATTGACTTATAAAAAGTATATACCATAGCAGCACTAACTGTAATCAAATAATTTGCATTCTAATTCCAAGTAATTCTTATATTTATTAAAGCAGACTTTGCAGGACTTCTGCTTGATGACATTGTAAACTTACTGTTTGTTCTTAAGAGTAACACAAGGACTTCCCTTGTAGTCCAGTGGCTAAGACTCTGCACTCCCAATGCAGGGGGCATGGGATGAATCCCTGGTCAGGGAACTAGATCCCACATGCTGCAACTAAAGATCCTGTATGCCACAAGGAAGACCCGAGAAGCCAAAACAGATAAGTACATATTAAATAAAAATGTAGTTTTCAATTCAAATTTCAAATCAAAATGTAGTTTTTAAATGTAGTTTTCAATTCACTTGAATGGCCTGGATAATTTTTCCTGACATATGAAGAAGCAGAACATGCAGATGATAGACAATACCATGAAAAACTGAGTGAAACAGATACACTAACATGTAAATAATGGGTAAGATTAGGTGATGAAATCACAGGTGACTTTTTTTCTTTGTGCTTCTCTTTATGTTTTTGAGTTTCTATAATGATCTTGCATTGCTGCTGTAACCAGAGGAAAGGGTTTTATTAGTTATTTCATATTGGCTTTGCCCTATCAGTCCAGTCTACACAAACTAGTAGTTTATTGTACCTGCAAAATCATGTCTCTCTCCGTTAAACAAATAAAACAAACAAACAAATGTTTTTAAAATCTTTAGTGCCATCTCAACACAGCTTATAGAATTAAATACAAATGCCTCAGCGTGGTGTGCAAATCCCTCCTCATATGAATCCAGATTCTCTTTCCAGTCTTACCTCCCACCACTCCCTACAGGAGCCCCGCATTACAGACAAACAGCCCCTGTGTGTTTCCATCTCAAGTGTCTGTTCTTAGCCCTTTTGCTTAGAGGAACTTCCGTGCATTTCTGCTTATTAAATCACACCTATTCTCCAAAGCCCATCTCACAACCTCCAAGAAACCTTTTCAGATGTTTCCAGTTACATGTGCTCTCTCTCTCCTTCAAATC